>NC_139681.1:99115008-99715008 GCF_964106915.1 Podarcis gaigeae | reverse complement strand
GGGTCATGTGGCCAGCATGACTAAGCCGCTTCTGGCGAACCAGAGAAGCGCACGAAAATGCCCTTTACCTTCCCGCCAGAGCGGTACCTATTTATCTACTTGCACTTTGACGTGCTTTCAAACTGCTAGGTTGACAGGAGCAGGGACTGAGCAACAGGAGCTCACCCCGTCACGGGGATTCGAAGCGCCGACCTTCTGATCGGCAAGTCCTAGGCTCTGTGGTTTAACCCACAGCAGCACCCGCGTCCCTCATAGGGTGGTATACACATTTAAATAAATAAATAAATAAATAAATAAATAAATAAATAAAAAGATAACAACACAATAAAAATTTAAAAAACAGCAACAAATGAGTTCCACTATTATTCGAAATCCAATAAATAGCATTTAGCTTAATTAATTCCACAAAACTGATGAGTTTGATCTGGTGAGAACAGTTTCCCAAAGTCTGATAGTATTCTACATTTCCAGCACCCCTCCCAGACGTCTGTTTGTTCTTAAGTACTCCCAGTGCCTCCTGGGTGTGTGCGTGTGCGCTAACACCCACTTTGGAAGCTGTTTAGAGCACTGGACTCGGACCAGAGAGACCTGGATGTTACTGAGTGACCTCTGGCCAATCACTCACTCTCAACCTCGCAGGGTTTCCGTGAGGATAAAATGTGGAGTTTCGGAGAACTAGCTTTGATCTCCTTCGAGAAAAAGGTTGGCTAGAAATGCAATAAATAGGTCTCTCGTCATCTGGGTCAAAGGAGTTTCTTTATCGGAGCAGTTTAGCTTGATGCAATGCAGCACATGCTATGGGGATTCCCAGAAATGAATTCCTCCGAAAATTCCTCACACCTGAATCCTCCAGACAGCCAGTGAGTGGTGACGTCAAAAGGTATGGCCACGCCAATGGGATGGGCACAGGAGTGGCTTACAGGGAAAGCCTTGCCCTGGCTCTCACAGGAGAACCATAGAATTATAGAAGGGACAGCCAAGGGTCATCTAGTCCAACCCGCTGCAATGCAGGAATCTCAGCCCAGGCAGCCATGACAGACGACCATCCAACCTCTTAAAAACTTCCAAGGAAAGAGTCCACCACCTTCCAAGGGAGACTGTTCCACTGACAAACAGCTCTTACCATCAGAAAGTCCTTCCTGATGTTTAGTCGGAATCTCCTTCCTTGCAACTTGAAGCCATGGGTTCGAGTCCTCCCCTCCAGAGCAGGAGAAAACAAGCTGGTTCCCTCTTCCATGTGACAGCCCTTGAGATATTTGAAGATGGCTCTTATATCTCCTTTCCGCCGCCTCTTTTCCAGGCTAAACATACCCAGCTCCTTCAACTGCTCCTCATAAGGCTTAGTTTCCAGACCCTTGATCATCTTGGTCGCCTTCCTTGGTTACACACCTTCCAGCTTGTCAACATCCTTCTTAAATTGTGGTGTCCAGAATTGGACACAGTATTCCAAGTGTGGTCTGACCAAGACAGAATAGAGTGGTGCTATGACTTCCCTTGATCTGGATACTAGACTTCTGTTGATGCAGCTTAGAATAGTTTTTTGCTGCTGCATCACACTGTTGACTCATGTTCAGCTTGCAGTCCACCAAGATCCCTAGATCCTTTTCACATGTACTGCTAGTAAGCCAGGTGACCCCCATCCTATATTTGTGCATCTGGTTCTTCCTGCCTAGGTGCAGAACCTGACAGTTGTCCCTGCTGAAATTCATCTTGTTAGCGTGTGCCCAGTTCTCCAACCTGTTAAGGTCATCTTGAATCCCAATTGTGTCTTCTGCTGCATTAGCTACCCCTCCCAGTTTGGTGTCATCTGCAAATTTGATGAGCATCCCCTCAATTCCTTCATCCACGTCATTTATAAAGACACTGAACAACAACAGACTCCCTGGTCCTGAATGGGGTAACTGTGTCCCTGAAGGACCAGGTGCGCAGCCTGGGAGTCATTCTGGACTCACAGCTGTCCATGGAGCTGCAGGTCAATTCTGTGTCCAGGGCAGCTGTCTCCCAGCTCTATCTGGTATGCAGGATAAGACCCTCCCTGCCTGCAGACTGTCTCACCAGAGTGGTTGCATACTCTAGTTATCTCCCGCTTGGACTACTGCAATGCGCACCACGTGGGGCTACCTTTGAAGGTGATCCATGAAGCTCCGCCACTGACCAAAGGGGCTCGCAACATATCAGATGGACAATAACCATTCAAAAACTGCATTAGAAATTACCTTAGGTCACACCCAGCACCACACATCCAAAGCACCTGAGCAGCACTTTCAACGGCCCTGGCTTCCCTCAGAGAATCATGGGAACCGCAGCTGACCCCTCACAGAACAATAATTCCCAGCACCCTTTGCATACTACATTTCCCATGATCCCCCAGGTAGCGTGCTTCAAACACACTTCCATATATATATATATATATATATATATATGCAGGTTTTGGTGTCCTCGGGTGTCTTCCCGTGTAAAAGTTGGGGTGTCTAGGCGACGTTTCGACGAGGTCTCACTCGTCATCTTCAGGCTGGTGCTTTCGGCTTCTTGTTACTGGAACAGAGCGGGATCTCAATGTTTGAGTTCCTATAAATACTGTAGAGGGGGTGTGGTGTCTAGCCTCCAATGTTCTGGGCAGAGAGGAAGTTCCCAGGCTAGTGTGCCTTTTCTTCTTTTGTTCCTTAATTATTTGAGAGATACCTTGAGTGATTTCTTGAGTGATATCCTGAGTACCACTTAGGTGGGTCATTAGGTGTGGATTAGTTGCTAAAGTCTTTGTGTCTTGACCTCTTGAACTTTGTGAAGAGTTTTCCTGAGAAGATGGCTGTATTGCACTTAGTTGTGCTTTGGCTTGGCTTCGTGTATAGGGGCGAGCTGTGGTTTTGTGGCTTGTGTCAGCCAGATCTGTGTAGGGATTGCAGGGGGGTGCAGCATCCGGAGGTGCCACCATGGATTGGCTACTGGATGGTGTCAGTAATTCATCTGTGGAGAGGGTCTGGGTTTGGGTCTGGTGTGGTTGATTGGTGTTGGCGTTCTGTGTGCCTCTGGATCTGGTGTCAGTTTTTGTGGGGAGGGCTAATTTCCAGATGTCTGGCAAGCGGGATGTGTCGTCACGCTTGTTCATGTTGTGAGGGTGTTTCTCTATCTCGATGGCTTCCATGATTATTCTCTTGTGGTGATGTTCCGTGTTAAAGAGCAATTTGGAATCTGCAAAATTAATTTCGTGTCCTGTTTCTTTCATGTGTTGGAAAAGAGAGGAAGTTTTTTCTTCTTTTTTGACGGCATTCTTGTGTTCTGCGATACGTGCATTTATTCGTCTGTTTGTTTGTCCAATGTACGTGGCTGGGCAGACTTTGCAGGGTATTTCATAGATCCCTTGGTTTTCCAACTGGATTTTATCCTTGGGGTTTCTGAGGATATTGGCTATTTTTTGGTTGGTGCAAAAGGCTGTTTTGATATTGTGTTTATGGAGGATTTTGCTAATTTTATCTGTAGTGCCCTTGATATAAGGAAGGAGGGCCATGCCATTGTTTTCTTCTGTGTCTTGGTTTTTGGGGGGTGTTTCCTTTTGGATTAGACCCTCTCCACAGATGAATTACTGACACCATCCAGTAGCCAATCCATGGTGGCACCTCCGGATGCTGCACCCCCCTGCAATCCCTACACAGATCTGGCTGACACAAGCCACAAAACCACAGCTCGCCCCTATACACGAAGCCAAGCCAAAGCACAACTAAGTGCAATACAGCCATCTTCTCAGGAAAACTCTTCACAAAGTTCAAGAGGTCAAGACACAAAGACTTTAGCAACTAATCCACACCTAATGACCCACCTAAGTGGTACTCAGGATATCACTCAAGAAATCACTCAAGGTATCTCTCAAATAATTAAGGAACAAAAGAAGAAAAGGCACACTAGCCTGGGAACTTCCTCTCTGCCCAGAACATTGGAGGCTAGACACCACACCCCCTCTACAGTATTTATAGGAACTCAAACATTGAGATCCCGCTCTGTTCCAGTAACAAGAAGCCGAAAGCACCAGCCTGAAGATGACGAGTGAGACCTCGTCGAAACGTCGCCTAGACACCCCAACTTTTACACGGGAAGACACCCGAGGACACCAAAACCTGCATTCCTGTACCCGTGAAAATCTACGAAAGCATATATATATATATATATATATATATATATATATATAAAATTAAATTTTCTGTTTTACAATTTAAAGTAGTTATTTTACATCCTTCAGATAACAGTGACTTCCCTTCTTCTTTTCCCATGGTTCATTTTACATATCATAAATCCCTGCATATTTTACAGAAAGTATACCATTCAGCATTCCATTATTGCATCCATCAAGCTTATTTACACTGGTGAATTTATCTTAGTGCTGCCAGCATTTTCAGCTGTACACAGTTGTTTCCCATATATTCAATAAACCTTTCCCAGTCTTCTCTGAATGTATGTTCTTCTCGTTCTCTTATATGTTAAGTCCGCAAGCTGCACATATATTCTGTCAACTTATGTTGCTTTTCAAAAATGCTTCCAATGCACGGTGTGAATGTGACCATAATGCAGATAAATGGATACAGAAATACAATAAATAAATGTGTACAATATGATTTAAAAATAAGCTGGCCCACAACTAAAGGGGAGAGAGAATAATGCCTAAAAGAGGGATAAGAATTCCTCTCCCGTACAAAGATGTCTTTCTGGCCTGAACTGAGCAGCGGAGTCTGGTGTTATTGAAGAAGCCAGGAGCTTTGCATGTGTGTAAAGTTTCCGCCCAGACATGCCATTTGTTTTTCAGCCTTAATTCCTCCCCATTAATCGCTACAATCCCTTCTGACTGAATTGCAGCTTTGCCGTGAAATTGCTGCTGTGTTTGCTCTGACTCAGAACACTTTGTTTCAGCCACCCACACACTCTAAAGTGTTGATGTTTTTTAAAATAAAAACAACTATGTTTGGCTCCTTGAGTCGTGGCTCGCTCGCTCCTCTTTTCAGAAAAAGAAAAGTTGTCTTGGAGGCTTCTGAAGCTGAATCATTTCCCCTAAAGATAAAAACAAAGAGGAGAGAGAAGGAAAATTCAACAGATATTCTTCTTCCTCTTTCTTTGGTGATCCCTCGTAGCCGAGTAAGATTGTCTTCCACAAACACAGTTTTAGCAATGAGTCCGTAAATGACTGTGGAGGCCAATTCTGGATCCACACGTCCTTCCACAATGGGGACGTTGGTTTCCGGGCGGTAGTTGATCCCGGTGAGGGTTTGCCAAGCGTGCCTTCCTCTTAGCACATTTCTCCCTTGTGTCCTGAGTTCGAGTGTCTTCAAAGCCCATGGCACCTTTGGTCAAGGCTGTTCTCCAACTGGAGCACTCACAGGCCAGTGATTCCCAACTGTTGGTGTTTATGCTACATTTTTTAGATTTGCCTTGAGAGAGTCTTTCAACCTCTTTTGTTGACCACCAGCATTACGCTTTCCTTTTTAAAGTTCGGAATAGAGTAGTTGCTTTGGAAGACGATCATCAGGCATCCGACCAATAAAGCTGAAAGTTGGAAGATTTGGGATAGATAAAAGAAAGTCCTTCTTTAAGCAGCACATAGTTAATCCATGGAACTCCTTCCTGCAGGAGGCAGTGATGGCTACCAACCTAGATGGTTTTAAAAGAGGATTGGATGAATCCATGGAGGAGGAGAGGTCTGTCAATGGCTCCTAACCAGGATGGCCATACTCTGCCTCCACAGTTGGAGGCAGAAATGCTTCTGAATACCAGTTGCTGGAAAGCACAGGAGGGGAGAAGGTTCTTGTGCTCAGATCCTGCTTGCAGGTTTCCCAGAAGAGGCCTCTGATTGGCCACTGTGAGAACAGGATGCTGGACTAGGTGGGCCATTGGCCTGATCCAGCAGATGCTCTATTGGTGTTTCGCAATCTGTTGCAGGACCTTAGCCAGACCTTGGCAGAGCATACACAGAGTTCCAGAAAGCAATCAGTTGCAGGCAGGATGGATGAAGCAGGAAAAAAATGCTGCTGCTAGTAACTTGGTTACTTAGAGGTGTTTATTATTTACAGCAGACTCTACAAGTTACTGCCTGGGACGCGGGTGGCACTGTGGGTTAAACCACAGAGCCTAGGACTTGCCGATCAGAAGGTCAGCGATTCAATACCCCGTGATGGGGTGAGCTCCCGTTGCTCAGTCCCTGCTCCTGCCAACCTAGCAGTTCGAAAGCACGTCAAAGTGCAAGTAGATAAATAGGTACCGCTCTGGTGGGAAGGTAAACGGCGTTTCTGTGTGCTGCTCTGGTTCACCAGAAGAGGCTTAGTCCTTCTGGCCACATGACCCGGAAGCTGTGCGCCGGCTCCCTCGGCCAATAAAGCGAGATGAGTGCTGCAACCCCAGAGTCGGTCACGACTGGACCTAATGGTCAGGGTCCCTTTATCTTTACGTACAAGTTACTATATACAACTTAACTAGCTCTCTTAACAAAACTCCAAACGACTCTCAGAACACCACACTGACCAACAAACTATCCATTCAGTAAGGTCATAAGTCATCATGCCTGTGTGAGACCTCAACCAATGGTAGAGCTATATCCAAGGTCCCATATCTCCAGCCTGGATAACTCCTCTGCTCAGTCTTCCTTGGCCAACGCTTAATTGACTTTATGTGAAGCTGCACAGAATGGCACGTAGTCAAAATCCCAACATGTTCTTCATATGTTCTTATGCTGGTCTGTTGTGTCTCTTTGCCCCTTTGTGTCTCAAGGGCAGCTGAGGCCATCCCAGGATGCATTGTAGGGTCTTAGCCAGTGCCAGATTTACACATAAGGTAAACAAGCTATAGCTTAGGGCTCCACTCTCTTGGGGGCCCCCCCAAAAAATAAAGAAAAAAACACTGGATGTACATTTCCAAAATATAAGATAAAAAACAAATGAAATAAAACCTACATCCAGCAACAGTGTTTTGTGTTGTGTAGGCTCCAATGATGTAAGTCATGGGCCCCGCCTGCTAGCCTGCTCCCTCAAATATCACTGTTTTGCTCCTTTCTATATATAGGGTGCCTACATTCTGCATGGACTGGTTGCAGGGCAACAGGTAGCATGCAGCTGCAGACTGCAGTGCAGCACAGTTGAATGTAGGTTGAACAGTTGAACAGTGACAATTTGTTGTTGACAAAGAACAGCTGGACATATAAAGGGCCCCATTACTTTCAGTAGCTGAGGGCCTCATCAAACCTAAATCCGGCCCTGCTCTTAGCCAAAGGATCAATCCATGTTTCCCATAAGCTTAGCCACACCTCTCTTTGCCTTGCTGATTTCCACCAGGGAAACCCACGGTTTATCACTGAATCAGATCAAGTGGCAACCGGGTTTTCCAAGAATTGCTGTTTGTTCCAATTTAGCACTAAAGAGTGGGTTTTTCGGGGGAAAGCAGAAGGGCGAGGGCAAAACTGCTTGGATTCATGCCTAGACAGTGCGGACAAGCAAAAACCACTCACATTCACTCTGCTTCATATTTTTTCTCATCTCAGTTTCCATTTGCCACCTCCTAGCATCATTTTGCGAATGAAGTTACTCAACCACCCCTACGGGGGACTCCCCCTCATCTTCTTCTTTGATAAGTCTTTAAAGTGGATATTCTTAACCCAGTCTGTACCCATATTGGATTTAAAACTGGTTTTATATGGGGTACTGTTTTGTTTTCATAAATGAAATTGTTTTCCTTGTTGCTTTTTTTTATTGTTCAGTCCCTTCAAGGTGTTTCATAGGAAGTGGTTTATAAAAAAGAAATAAATACATGAATAGCATTTGTGAGATATATCTTTTACAACCCTTCTGAAAAATTGGCAGCATTTTTGTGTTCAATATTATGCATTTTGTGCATGCAATTTCCCCTATTACTTGTATTTTCAGTAACACAGGCATTTAAAGGCATGCTTCAAATTAATGGATGCATTTCTGTACGTGTTTTTTTTAAACAACATATGAATCACCTGCTGGTTCAAGCCAGTGGCCCATCTAGTCCAGCATCCTGTTCTCACAGTGGCCAACCAGATGCCCCAAAGGGAAACCAGTATCAGGAATCGAACACAAGACCAACTGTGGAGGCAGAACTAGGCTTAATGACTACGGCCACTGACAGCTCTCTCCTCCTTCATGAATTTGTCTATTCATCTTTTAAAGTCATCTAATTTGGTTGCCACCACTTCCTCCTGTGGCAGGGAGTTCCACAGTTTCACTACACACTACATAAATAAGCACTTTCTTTTATCTTTCCTTAATTTTCCAATATTCATCTTCATCAGATGCCCATGAGTTCTAGCTGCTTGGGCATCATAAAATTCAGAGAGCCTTCCACTTTACCTGCTGTTTCCAGAATTTCCCATTAGGCAGGTTGACATAAAAAACCTGAATCCAGTCAAATCTCTCTCCTCCTCATCTTCTCATTGCATTTGTTTTTGTGTTTGTGTTTTTAAAATTGTGATACAAACATAAAGGAATCAGTTTTTTTGACTTACTTGGCTTATTCATTCCCTCTCACTCTCACACACATAAACCACCACCACCAAAACAAAACAGAAGACTAAATGCTGCTAATTAAAAGTTCATTACAGCTCATTAAAAGTACAGGGAAATGGAATAGATTTGGGGTTTTTTAAACAACAACAACATTTTTTAAATGAGCTTGAATAGTTTTTGGAAGGGCAATGAAACGCCCACAGCACCATGTGAGCATCCTTTGGCTGGGATGTTACCCCCTCACCGCCAAAGCATCCCTCTTTCCCAGGGACCCTGAAGTGTAAGTCCTTGGATGCTGATTCATTTACATTTATGTATTTAGAGCATTTACAACCTGCACGTCAGCCCAAAAGAGCAGCTTACATGCAGTCAAAACAAGACAGTCTCTGCCTGCAGGGTTACAATATTTTTTTTTTAAAAAAGACACACAAGAAAAAGGGGACAGGGAGGGAAGAGGAAAAGCAAAACTAAACAGTTGTCCCCATATCGATCAGCTGGCACAGTTCAGGCACAGGAGGTGCTGGGACTCCAGCAAGGGTCATAGAATCACTGAATCTTAGAGTTGGAAGGCACCCAAGGGTCATCTAGTCCCACCCCCTGCAATGCATGAATCAATCAATCAGGGGTCAATCATGGAATTATAGAGTTGGAAGGGTGTGATGGCCTGGGACTCGGGCTCAGACTCGGAACCAGAGGAGTCTCAGTCTGCACTGGATCCTTTGCCTCAGGCATCATCTGAACAAGTCTGGGGCCTGATCCTGAAGAGTCCCAGTCTGCACAGGTTCCACTGCAACAAGAACCAGCTGGGCCAAGTCCGGGGCCTGAGCCTGCCCTGGCTCCAGATGTGGGGATGACCTCGTTGCCTCCAGCTGGGCCATCACTTACAGCTGCTCCACTACCGGTTGGGTCAGGGGAGGCTGAGGCGGCCCCTGGGTCCAGTAACCCACCGACGTCTCCCGAGCTGCAGAGACTGAGGTCTGAGAGAAGGAGAGACCTGAGTACTCGCAGGAGGAGTGCTTGCCTTCGGGTGAAACAGGGAGGTGAGTTGTCGGGGGATCAGGACCAGCCGTTACCCTGACAGAGATAAAAGGCTGTTGGACCCCGCCCCAGGTTGTGGGAGCAACACTGCTGTATGCCAGATCCTGCCTGAGATCCTGTACCTGACTTTGTCTGGTTTCCTGCCTCGTGTCCTGCCTTGGCCCTGTCGGACTGACTCCTCATGGAACCCTTGGATTCAGAACCAGACCTGGACTGCATTGCTTGGGTTAACCCCCGGGCCCAGCACAAAGGGATCACCAGGGGCCATCTAGTCCAACCCCCTTCAATGCTGGAATCCTGCCCACTACTGCCCCTAGGTGGGCTTGAACCACCAACCTTCTGGTGAACAGCCACACACACTGACCCATTGAGCCACTAATGGGCATGTTAAGCCTGAACCTCCCAACAATTAAAACAGGATTTTAGTTTAGGTGGCACATGATGGGGCAGCAAATCCTGTATACCTGAAGGAGTGTCTCCACCTCCATCATTCTGCCTGGACACTGAGGTCCAGCTCCGAGGGCCTTCTGGCAGTTCCCTCATTGTGAGAAGCCAAGTTTCAGGGAACCAGGCAGAGGGCCTTCTCGGTGGTGGCACCCACCTTGTGAAACACCCTCCCTTCAGATGTGAAGGAAATAAGCAGCTATCTTATCTTTAAAAGACATCTGAAGGCAGCCCTGTTTAGGGAAGTGTTTGATATTTAATGCTGTACTGTTTTTAACATTTAATTGGAAGCCTCCCAGTGTGGCTGGGGAAACTCAGCCAGATGGGCAGGGTATAAATAAATTATTATTATTGTTGTTGTTCTCAGTTTTGTTCAATACATAGACACGGAGGCCCTTGGGTGGCTTTTTCTCTGCCTCCACTCTCCTCTCCAAAAAGGGAATGTGACTCTCTCTCTCTCTCTCTCTCTCTCTCTCTCTCTCTCTCTCTCTCTTGCCCATCTCACCAGACCACAAATGCCTATGAGTCAACAGCCACAAATAATCTCACCTGGAGACCCTCCAAAAACATTGATCTCATGCTGGCAAAGCGTGTTTGGGTGTCTGTAGGGACACGCTGTGGGTCTGCCCCAACCTGCAGCCTTCAAAGCCACAGGGCTGTTTATCCCAAACAACGAAGTCTGGGGAGAAGTAAACAGAAAAGCAGAGTTGAGCTCATTGCAGCGGGTGGCCCCTGCCCAGCAAAGGGAGGGGGAAAGGGGAAAGAGAGTGTGATCCGTGGGGATCCGGCTAAAAATAGGGGTGTCTGTGAGCTCTGCCACCCCATTCATTTCTCCATGGAATTCCCTACTTTACTGACCCAGAGGAAAGACTTTGGAGGGCCTCTCGGATAGCCTTGCTTTTAGGAACTGGGGGAGAAAATCTTCCACTGCATGAAGACTAGGAGGCAGAACTCACCCCACCACCTTGGATGTAACCAGGCCAGCCCCACCTGGCCTCTTCTCCCATCACCTGTCACCTGGGGGCAGCCATCCCATCATGCAGAATGTGGCAGCTAGACTGGTGACTGGGAGCAGCCGCCGAGACCACATAACACCGGTCTTGAAAGACCCACATTGGCTCCCAGTATGTTTCTGAGCACAATTCAAAGTGTTGGTGCTGACCTTGAAAGCCCTAAACGGCCTCAGCCCAGTAGACCTGAAGGAGCGTCTCCACGCCCATTGTTCTGGCCAGACACTGAGGTCCAGCTCCGAGGGCCTTCTGGTGGTTCCCTCCCTGCGAGAAGTGAGGTTACAGGGAACCAGGCAGAGGGCCTTCTTGGTGGTGGCGCCTAGTGGAACACCCTCCCATCAGATGTCAAGGCGATAAACAACTACCTGACATTCAGAAGACATCTTAAGGCAGCCCTGTTCAGGGAAGTTTTTAATGTGTGACATTTTGATGCATTTTTAATCTTTGTTGGAAGCTGCCCAGAGTGGCTGGGGAAACCCAGCCAGATGGGCGGGGTACAAATAATAAATTATTATTATTATTATTATTATTATTATTATTATTATTATTATTATTATTATACTGCCTCAGTGGGAGAGATGGGAAGTGGGGCTTGCTTCATCACTGCCTCGGAAAATGGTGGACTCTCCTTCACTGGAATTGGTTTCTCTTAGCAGAGGTTGTTGTTGATATTTATCTTCCAAAGATCTCAAGAACTCAAGTTGGTGTGTGTGGTTCTTCTCCTCCCCATTTCATCCTCACAACACCCCTGTGAGGTAGGTTAAGCTAAGAGATTCCTGCTAGGAGTTATGGGTAAAGGATTCCAAAAAGTTTACGAGAATCTTTATGTATGCTGCAATTGCCGCCAGAAATTTAACTGCAAAAGGTGGGAAGGGAGAAACTATCCCATCCAAATCAGACTGGCAAAACAAATTAAGAGAGTATGCAGAATTGGCGAGACTATCAGCAAGGCTACGATTGAGTTTCTGTGTGTGAAGAGGACAATTTTGGAAAAATCTAAAACAAGTTAAATACAGTGGTACCCCGGGTTAAGAACTTAATTCGTTCCAGAGGTCCGTTCGTAACCTGAAACTGTTCTTAACCTGAAGCACCACTTTAGCTAATGGGGCCTCCTGCTGCTGCCGCACTGCCAGAGCGTGATTTCTGTTCTCATCCTGAAGCAAAGTTCTTAACCGGAGGTAATATTTCTGGGTTAGCAGAGGCTGTAACCTGAAGCGTCTGTAACCTGAGGTACCACTGTAATAGGGAGAAAATAAAGTCAAGTGCGTATCCAAGGAATCTAACTCGGGAACATAATGGGAAGATGGGAGGTCATGTTAAATTGAAGCACAGTGGTACCTCGGGTTAAGTACTTAATTCGTTCTGGAGGTCCGTTCTTAACCTGAAACTGTTCTTAACCTAAAGTACCACTTTAGCTAATGGGGCCTCCAGCTACCGCTGCACCGCCGGAGCACAATTTCTGTTCTCATCCTGAAGCAAAGTTCTTAACCTGAAGCACTATTTCTGGGTTAGCGGAGTCTGTAACCTGAAGCGCATATAACCCAAGGTACCACTGTATAGAATGAGGTACAAAACAAGCAGCAATCAAGGAATGAATGAATGCTTATCTTTATTTTGTCATTAACATCTATTGATTATTTCTGTTATGCGGTTTTGAAACCAATAAAGCATTAAAAAAAGAAGAAGCTAAGAGATGGTGATTGGCCCAAGGTGAGCTTCAAAGCTGAGCTGGGATTCAAATCCTGCTCTCCCAGATCCTAGTCCCACTCTCTAACTGGATAACCATATGTTTGGGATTCTTCAGCTGTGATTCCTGCATTTGCAGGGGGTTGATGACACTTCCAAGTCTACGATTCTATGATTATTATTCTGTGGAGCATGTGCAGAAAAAGGAGACCAAGGGTCCAGAAACCAGGCCTCACGAGGAAGCTGGTCTGGAAGAGACAAGACTGGATCTTCAAATATCTGAAGGGCTGTCTCAGGGAAGAGAGAGCAAGATTTTTTCCCTGATGCACCAGAAGGGAAGTCCAGAACCAATCGATTTAAATTGCAAGAAAGGAGATTCCGACTAAACATTTGGAAGAACTTTGTGACAGTAAGGGCTGTTTGATGGTGGAACGGAAGTTTTTAATGTGTGACATCTTAGTGTATTTTTAATCTTTGTTGGAAGCCACCCAGAGTGGCTGGGGAAACCCAGCCAGATGGGCAGGGTACAAATAATACATTATTATTATTATTATTATTATTATTATTATTATTATTAACTTTAGCCACCCACTAAACTGCACCGTCTTCGCATCTTTGGAATTTTTTTGTATTTTTATCAAGGGAATTCAGTTGTGCATAAGGCCTAAGAACATGCATTGCATGGAAATAGCCATGTAGTTTATTTATTTTGTTCCACTATATTGTAAATATATACCACAGCGGTTTGCAAAAACAAGATAGAAGGAATTTGAAATGCAACAAGGGAAGGTGCGGAGAATAGCAGCGGGAGCTACTCCCATTTCTGAATCAGCAGGTTAGACAAACGTTGCCTGTGAAGCAGGTTCAGTTTCAGCGCTATGCCAGACATGAACAGGAAGAAAGCTTCTCGGTGCCTCATTTAAACTTGGTGCTTGGCTGGTTCCTGGGTGACAGATCCTCTCATTTCACCTACAGGAAGGGTGGCTTGATTTAAATGAGCCAGTGGATGAGGATGTGTGAATTTCTCAGGTAAGCACTTGTTCACCTGCTGACACATTTCAACCAAGCCTTAGAAACTGTGAAGATGTAATTGAAACCAAGAGGACTTCTGCATCACAATCCTCACTCACGCTTACTCTTCCATGCCCCTGTTGCAATTCCTACTGCAGGCTCCCAGGGCTTTTGTTATGGAATTATAGAAATGTAATGGTGGGCCCATCACCTCCTGGCAAATAGAAGGGGAAGAAATGGAGGCAGTAAGAGATTTTACTTTCTTGGGCTCCATGATCACTGCAGATCATGACAGCAGCCATGAAATTAAAAGACGCCTGCTTCTTGGGAGAAAAGCAATGACAAACCTAGACAGCATCTTAAAAAGTAGAGACATCACCTTGCCAACAAAGGTCCATATAGTTAAAGCCAAGGTTTTCCCAGTAGTGATGTATGGAAGTGAGAGCTGAACCATGAAGAAGGCTGATCGCCGAAGAATGGATGCTTTTGAATTCTGGTGCTGGAGGAGACTCTTGAGAGTCCCATGGACTGCAAACCTCTCCATTCTGAAGGAAATCAGCCCTGAGTGCTCCCTGGAAGGACAGATCCTGAAGCTGAGCCATAGGTGTGGTGGAAGCCAAGAGACCTTGACCGTTCTCCTGTTTATGGAGCCTGTCCTGTTTGCTTCTTCTGCTGTTGTTTTCTCCATGATTGGATCCCCTCTGTGGTTAAGCCAGCCTTGACAGGTAAATCACCACTTTAGCAGCCCTGTTTTGTCAAGGGCTCAGCGAAGCCCAGGTGAAATCCACCGAGTCATCAGGATGAAGCAACCTCAGCATGAAAACAATGAGCTGAACTCCCGTATCAGAGGAGTCCTTGTTTTGCAAAAGTTGTGGTTTCGCTTGATTGGAACAGCAGAACAATTAGGGTGGACACTGTCTGAGAATTACCTGGTGCAGGATTAAGGAGCAGTGCAAACACCACAGAGGGACTTGGCAGCTGCAGAAGAACAAGAAAACAGTTATTTTCCAATGCACAAGCTATTTATGGGGTTTTGGAAATATGGTACTGAGATTAGAACCCCACATTTGGCACTAACAGCCCCCTTAAGCCTCTCTCTCACTCCTTGAGCAAACATGTAATTAAAGGGAGATATAGACGGTAGGAGAGGGCTGGATTTAAGCCCAATATACACTTGAGCCAACCTAGGTATTGCATCTGGATTTCAGATGCAGGAAATTTAAAACTCGAAGACTGTGCTTGATCCAAATCAAAGTCTGATGGGACTGAGGAAAACAATAGGGTCCCAACCTTCCCACCTAAAAATGGCAAACTGGATCTCAGCATTCATTTCATTCCACAAATATTCCAGTTCTGCCTGTTTGACTGTACTGGCACAGAGTTTGGCCCTTTGTTATTTGTTTGTTTGTTTGTTTGCATTTATATCCCAGTTTTCTCTCTCTCCAAGAAGTTCAAGGTGATATGGATGGTTTTCCCCTTCCTTCCTCATTTCATCTCCACAACAACTCCGTGGGCTGAGAGGTAGCGAATGGCTAAAGATCACTCAACTACCTTCATGTCTGAGCTGCGATTTGAACCCTGGTCTCCCTTGTCTTAGCCCACACTGGCTCAGAAAATAAAAGAAAAAGGTTGCATTTGAACGGATAGAAAACAACTGGCTCATTGTCATGATGACTAATCTACTACACGAGAATACATGCAAATCAACCCAACTTACATATTTATTTGAGAGTTTGGGCCTAAGAAGGGGTGCTGCCCTTATATCAATTGATTTCAGGGTCATTTGCAAAAATGTAAACAAAAAAATATAATTTCTAACAAATCATAATAAAATTGAACTCAAAACTGGAATAGTAGGACACAGGCTGAGAAAAACCCGACACATTCCCCCGATGCTAAATTTTTTAAAAATGCATTGGATATAGTTCACAGCACCTTTTACCTATCAGAAAGTCCTTCTTAATGTTTAGTCCCAATCTCCTTTCTTGTCACTTGAAGCCATGGATTCGAGTCCTCCTTTCCAGAGCAGGAGAAAACAAGCTTGCTCCATCTTCTACGTGACGGCCCTTCAGATATTTGAAGGTGGCTATCGTATATCCCCTTTCAGTCTTCTCTTCTGCAGGCTAAACATCCCCAACTCCTTCCAGTGGCAGAGGAAGGGGGTGCAGTGGGGGCGGCCCACCCCGGGTGTCATCCGTGAGGGGCGTGACAAAATCCCCCCTGGGTGGATCGCTGCGCTGCCCCCCTGGGTGCCGATCGCCACACCGATCGCCCCCCTGAATGCCAATCACCCCCAATGGGCGCCAATTGCTGTGCCAATCGCCCTCCTGGGCAGCTCCCCCTGCCCCCCTGGGCTGCTTGACCCACCCCCTGGGTGCACGGCATGTGTGCCACTCTGGGGCAGCACCCCCTGGGACACTTGTCCTGCCCCCGTGGGTGGTTAGCCCCGCCCCCACAGACAGCTAGCTCCGCCCCCAGGTGCGCAGAATGTGCACCACTCTGGCTGCTGGAGCAGCTATCTTCACCTCTGACTCATTCAACCGTTCCTCATAAGGCTTGGTTTCCAGATCCTCGACCACCTTGGCTGTCCTCCTTGGCACACGTTCCAACTTGTCAATGTCCTTCTCAAAATGTGGCGCCCAGAACTTCACCCAGGGCTCCCGGTGGGTTCATCCCAAAGCAGGATACAGAGGTAGTGATACTTCCCTTGATGCCCCTTACAGAAGTATTGGTACCTCTGAAGAATGATGAGTCTTCTCCCAAAACAGCAATAAAGTTAACACACAAGTCACGAATGATTTCAACACTCAGTGTGTACATGATAGTAAGAAAGGTGCTATTGAGTCAGTGTTTTTAATTAGGTATCCTTGCAGCATCAGTAATCTCTCATCCCTTGCCACTGCTATGCCCTTAAAAGTAAAAACCACCAAGGGAACAGGGTGGATCCCAAAATGAAGGCATCATAAGTGATGGAATGCATGATGTGCCCATGCGCGCGAAGCATGCTACAGTGGCCTTTAATGGAGGCACATGGCTGGCTCTGACTCTGCAAGGAGACAGGAGGCTGGAGCAAAGATTCCTTTTCATCTTGCTGCAATGGATAAAATCGCTGCATTTTTCACACCAAAAACACATCAACCCTGAAATACCCAGACTTAACCTTTTGGTGGTGCTTAACTTTCATTGGGAGCAGTCAGGATGCGCTGGCAAACTCAAGCGAAACCACTAGGGGGCTCTCAGAGGACTCTGGTTTAAATAGTGAGCCACAGGTGCAGCTGACTTTAGTTTGGGTAGCTCCTCCATCCAGCAACCTGCTCTGAAATCTCTCGGATTACAAGCGCAGAAGTACAAGCAGAAGCTCGCTTTGCTCCTCTGTCAAGGTTGCTCAGAGAATCGGCTGGGCTCCAGCGCTGATCGATCCCCAAAGCTCCAAGCCTTTGGAAACTTCCCAGGAGCTCCAGTGCAAAGGAGATGGCCAACAGTGGTCTACAGATGCTGGGCTTCATCCTG
This sequence comes from Podarcis gaigeae, assembly GCF_964106915.1. NCBI lineage: Eukaryota > Metazoa > Chordata > Lepidosauria > Squamata > Lacertidae > Podarcis > Podarcis gaigeae. The sequence goes on along the minus strand of NC_139681.1, from coordinate 99,697,811 downwards.
GCCTTCGTCGGCTGGGTGGGCTTGATCATCAGCACAGCCATGCCCCAGTGGAAAATTAACGCCTATGCTGGGGAGAACATTGTGACAGCCCAGGCCATCTACCAAGGTCTGTGGATGAACTGCGTCACGCAGAGCACAGGGCAGATGCAATGCAAAGCCTTCGACACCTTGCTCAGCCTGCCAAGTAAGTGGTTTGCTAGATTTCCTTTCGGTGCTGGTGGGTTTCTCTTCAATTCAGCACCCCAGGGCTGCGGTGTCAATAAACTGCCTTTCTTGGTGATCAGCACTACAGGGACTCAGAATTCCAAGACAGAAGAGGCAGGATAACTTTTAGAAGTTGTCAAATTATACACCTCAACAAGAAAAGCAGGCATCTCCGTGTCACACGCAGCCTTAGAGACGGAAACCTTTGGTTTCACTGGGGAAAACTTTTTTTTAAGTTTTATTCGAATTTGGGATTTTTACATGCATCATATTATCTCCTTCCAATTCTAAATTTCCCGTACATTTTTTTCCTTCCCTTCCCTTCCCACCCACACCCCCGCCATATCCATTGGAAGGGTTCAAATATTATCCTCAGCCACGGGCATAGCGTCTTTAGTTTCCACCGAACCTCTTTTGTTCCAGTAGTTTTTATCCATTGAAGATAGGGGTTCCATCTGTTCCTGACCGTGGTGGATTTGACCTTCCACGTTGTTTCCTGTGACATAACTGCGACAATGTCCAACTGAATAAGTTCAAACAAATAACTATTCCATGCCTCTACTGTCCATTTTCCTCTATCTTTCCAACCTAAAGCTATCGTTGCTTTTCCTGCTAATATCATAGCTTTGAATATAAACCGGTCACCTTTCTCTATAGCCCTGTTTCCAAGTATACCCATTGTCATGAAATCAAAGTCTATTGAAAGCTTCACTTTAAAAATTTCATTAATAACCTTTAGGGTTTTATTCCAGAATTCCTTTACCTCTGGGCATTCCCTGGGGAAAACTTCTTAACCAGACTCAGGGAAATAATTTTTTCAGGCTACAGAGGCATTTCTCAGGCTTCTGCTAGGTCCCAGAGCATCAACGAAGTCCTTTGCTCTTTTCTAATTCAAAGGCCACTTGGCTTTTGAATGCTTTCTTTTACAGCTCAAACATCTTAAATGTATGCATCCATACGTCCCCACATCCCGACTGCACTCCATACCCCACAGACAGGACTGTCTTCTTGGCTACCATTGCCTTAGCACATCAGTATCAGGCTGGTTCACAACAAAGAGCTCTGTGAGGTCGATCGTCACAATGCCCATTTTACAGATGAGAAACTGAGGCTGGCAGGTGGCAGCTTTCTCAAGGCTGCTCAGTGGAGGTGGGAGCTGTTCTGTCTGCCTTTCTCTGCAAAAGACTCCTGGTAGTGAGAAAACAGTTGCTAAGGCACGTAGGAAATTGTTGGTAGGGATGCAAATTCCTCTTGTAGGTTTTGTTCAAGATACGCTTGAAAATCCTTCTGGCTGCTTCTCACAAGGGTGGGGACAGTAATTATGTAGTATCTATTTTGGATCATTTTTTAATGGTAGCCAGCTTTGGAGTTTCACATAACTCATTCCTCTCTGATGAGATCTGTCTAGTTCCAAAACACACTACTTTTTCATCTGAACTATTTGTGATTCTCCCTTCCCTGACCAGGGATGTGTGTTGAGGTTCCAGAGGGCAGTTGTTAAAAGTACAGGAGCTTTACGGAGCTAAAACTGACATGTGTACATGTGAAAATTGGATTCTTTGCAGGTAGCGTTTTTCACAGTTCATGTTACTTATTTGTGCTTGGCAGAAGTTTAGAATTTGACAATGTTTGAGATCGATTTCAGAAGATTTGAGAGGTGACATGCAATGGTATTTTGTATTTGACAATATGTAACAGATGATAGGTCGTGAGAGTTCACTAGGGACGTTTCTCGGAATCAGACCCTCAAGAAACACTGTACAATGTTGTTTTGCCCAAGTTTGAACTGTCCACATTTTAAGAGCAATTGCATAATCAATAAAAATTCCTTCCAGTAGCACCTTAAAGACCAACTAAGTCAGTTCTTGGTATGAGCTTCCCGTACATTTTTTTCCTTCCCTTCCCTTCCCACCCCCACCCCCGCCATATCCATTGGAAGGGTTCAAACTATTATCCTCAGCCACGGGCATAGCGTCTTTAGTTTCCACCGAACGTCTTTTGTTCCAGTAGATTTTATCCATTGAAGATAGGGAAGGAAGGAAAAAAATGTACGTGTATCTGAAGAAGTGTGCATGCACACGAAAGCTCATACCAAGAACTGACTTAGTTGGTCTTTAAGGTGCTACTGGAAGGAATTTTTTTTGTTTTGACTATGGCAGACCAACATGGCTACCTATCTGTAACTGCATAATCAATCTTCTAGATGTCCTTTGGGATCTCTTCCAACTCTACAAATCCTTGAATCTATGATTTCAATTTGAATGTCAAATTTTCTGTTTATTGATTCTTAAAGTCATATCCTGCCTTCGCACGAAAATGTGCCTCTGGCAACGTGAGCAGCCAAACTGAAATGTTGAGGAACTTCAAATACATCTGAAGGTTTTGCTTCACCTCTAAAGAGGCAGATATAGGCGGAATCATGAGATACCACTGCTTCCCTGGGTTTCAATATGGATGATTTTAGACACTGAACGAGAAAGAAGTTGACATGTTGGCTTTTCCTTATACCTTTTGCTCACCCAAAACAGGCGCACCGCAAATCTGAGGTTGAATGGCCATCGATCAGGGATTGTTTGGCTGAGATTAATACGTTGCAGGGGGTGGGGTTGGACTAGATGACATTGGGGGGTCCCTTCCAACTCGATGATTCAGATGTCAGCATTAGTAACAGAAGCTTGTTCCCAGGGAACTTTGCTAAGAATCCCGGAAGTTAGCCAAAAGGCTTGAGGGCTCGCAGCTGAGATGCAGAAGCCACTTCTCAGCAGCGGCTACTGACTGCTGTATCACGACAAACCTGTCCGTATCATGTAACATAAGTCTTTATTCCTCTGGGTAGCTGGAAGGAAAGAAAGGGGGGAGGGAAGAATAATGACTATAATTTGATTTGATTAAATACTGAGGCTGGCTTGGCAAGTGCACTTGAACACAATCCACTGTTTCTGGGGGATGGAGGGAGACGATTTAGCAAAGGTGGACACAATTAGCAGAGTTTGGGGTTCAGGAATTTGGCGAGGGTTTCCTGTGAGTGTTTTCATGCTGTTCCTAGAAAGAACCGGTTGGCTGGCTTTCTTGTTGGCACCAGCAAGGCGACCAGATCTCCATCCCGTGGCTGCTAGAGCTGGAATTAACTGGGGCGCACAACTTAGGCGGTGCCCGTTCACCCTCCGCGGGGCGCAATGGTCTCTGAGTTCACATCTGGCATTCAGGCAACAGCCTGCAGATAGATAGCGTGTGCGCAAGTGGAACAAGGTGTGCCCACAATCTCTCCAAACCAGAAGTCATGGCTTGGCCATCGCTCCCGTTGTGTGCGTTGGGTATGTGTGTGTGTGTGTGTGTTTGTGTGGGTGTTTTGGTGTGCTTTTCCAGCTCAGCTCTCCTGAGTGGGTGGAATAAGCATGAGCTTGAGGGGGTTTAGTTGGAAAAACCTCCTCCCATCACACACACTGATTCCCGGTTGTGTGTTCAGATCCCGAGACCTCCCCCATAAATAAAAACACATTTGACTCAAATTTTGGTTTTGGTTTCTTGGCAGAATTTAGGCCACAACTTTATTGATTACAGAAAAGTGAGTGCTTTCATAGGCTCTGGTTCAACTAGCTCCCTATGCCCACGGTAGGTAGCGCTGACCCAGGGCGCACCATATTGGGGGTTGACCAAACCAATTAGAGTCCTTGGATTCCTTTAAAGCAGCAGTTCTTGACCTGTGGGTCCCCAGATGTTGTTGAACTACAACTCCTATCACCCCTAGCTAGCAAGGCCAGAGCTCAGGGGTGATGGGAGTTGTAGTCCAACAGCATCTGGGGACCCACAGGTTGAGAACTGCAGCTTTAAAGGAATACCCTTCACAGAGGGATTGGCACAGCTCTGCCTCCCTAACCACCTTGAACCAGGTCCTATCTGCAGCTTTACAAGTTGTGATGATTTGCTACGCGGCAGGCGAAACCCAAATGGCAACAGCCAATCAGCCAAGTGGGGAAATTCCTACCATGCCGCTGTCCCAGTGACAGACGACACACGACGGGCTCCCAGTACATTTCCAAGCACAATTCAAAGTGTTGGAGCTGAGGTCCAGCTCCAAGGGCATTCTGGCGGTTCCCTCTCAGCGAGACGTGAGGTTACAGGGAAACAGGCAGAGGGCCTTCTCGGTGGTGGCGCCCGCCCTGTGGAACACCCTCCCGTCGGATGTCAAGGAAATAAACAACTATATGACATTTAGAAGACATCTGAAGGCAGCCCTGTTTAGGGAAGCTTTCAATGTTTCATTGTATTTTACTATTCTGTTGGAAGCCGCCCAGAGTGGCTGGGGAAACCCAGCCAGATGGGCAGGGTATAAATAATAAATTATTATTATTATTATTATTATTATTATTATTATTATTATTATTATTATTATTATTGGTTCAGTCACATTGATCTCCCCATAACATGTGCCCTCACAAAATTTAGAGTTTGTGCTTGATCATTTGGAAAGTAATGGATTCTCCTTCACTGGAGGTTTTTAAAACACAGGTCATCTGTCAGGGCTTCTTCAGCTGTGATTCCAGCATTGCAGGGGGCTGGACTGGATGACCCTTGGTGGCCCCTTCCAACACTACAATTATTTGAGTCTGTGGGTTTCTTCTAGTTCAACTTCAGCCATTCCAGTTAATACATTTTATGCAGAGCACAGAGAAAGAGAGAAGTTTTTCTCCCTCTCCCCTGACACTAGGACTCAGGGACTTCCAGCAAAGGGGGGTGTTGGAAGATTGAGAGCAGACAAAAGAATGTCCTCCTTCATGTATCACATAGTACAACTGGAACTCACTGCAGGATCACCAACCTCAATGCCTTTAAAAGAGGATTGGACAAATTTGTGGAGGAGAGAGCTATTGATGGCTACTAGGTCCACTTTTGGAGGGCAGTAGGTGCTCAGGGACATGGGTGGCGCTGTGGGTTAAACCACAGAGCCTAGGACTTGCTGATCAGAAGGTCAGCAATTCGAATCCCCGTGACGGGGTGAGCTCCCATTGCTCAGTCCCTGCTCCTGCCAACCTAGCAGTTCAAAAGCACATCAAGTGCAAGTAGATAAATAGGTACCACTCCGGTGGGAAGGTAAACGGCGTTTCCGTGCGCTGCTCTGGTTCGCCAGAAGCGGCTTAGTCCTGCTGGCCACATGACCCGGAAGCTGTACGCCGGCTTCCTCGGCCAATAAAGTGAGATGAGTGCCGCAACCCCAGAGTCGGCCACGACTGGACCTAATGGTCAGGGGTCCCTTTACCTTTTATTTTTAAGTGCTCAGGGATGCCAATCTCTGGAAGCTGCAGGAGGAGAGAATCCAGCTTGCAGGTTTCACCAATAGAGCCACCTGTTTGGCCACTGTGAGAACAGAATGCTGGCCTAGATGGGCCACTGGTCTGATCCAGAAGCATCTCCTGATAATCTCAGTTTTAAAAGCAAGAGATTTGGGGGTAACCATTGCCCAGAAGGAAGCAACATGATTCTGGTCACCCTTCTTGATCCTAGATGGCTACGGAGTCCAGGTTGACTAGGGCCTTTCCATCATAAAAAGACCCTCTGTACTTCCTCAGAGGCTCATCCTTGCCTCCATGTTTGTCCCTCAGTGCCCAGCACTGAGCTTTGGCACTGGAAAGTGGTGCTGGGTCTGATCTTTAATTAAGCCCTGCTCCCAGCAGAGTCAAACTGCTCAGCTATTCTGAGGGCGTCAGAAAGCACCTCTGTTCTGGCTCCTGTGTCTGTAGCTGGTGCCACAATCTGATTAGCAACCTTGTTTCGCTCAGCAAATCCCTCACGGTTTCCTGCTGAGCTCTGCCTGAACTGGTAAGCCGACTCGTCAGGTGGCAGCCAAAATGGTTGACAAATGCATGGTGGCATAAGCTTTAGCGGGCATGCACCCTCCAGCTTCTCAGGTACGTCTTGCGATGTGGATTCAAGCCCACAAACACATCCCTGGCCTCTGAGGCGTTTAAGGTCCAGAAGCTCCTGTGTCACATTTGCTGCAGTTTCAGCTGGACTGGGCAGATGGTTGGTGTGGCTCCCCTTCGGGAATTGGGCAAGGACACTTCAGAGGCTTGAATGACTAATGAGAAGAGGGGGAAATAGCTTTGATTCCTGCATTTGCAGGGGTTGGGCTAGATGACCCCTGGGGTGCCTTCCAGTTCTACTATGTGATGATGCCATGAAAATGTACTTGCAAAGTCTGGCCTAAGGTACTGAGGCTTTTAAATCCCATGTATACACGGTGATGCTATTCAGCAATGCGCACACACTTCTCCCCTTCTCTGTTTCATGCTCACAACAACCCTGTGAGGTAGATTAGACTGAGAGATCGTGAATGTCCCAGTAAGCTTCGTGGCGGAATGGGGAGTTGAAACTTGATCCGCCAGGTCCTAGTCCAACCCTCTAACTGCTACACAATCTGGGCTCCGTAATATACTCTGTCCATGTTCAGAGACATGCTTTCCTTTGTTTATTGTTTCACACTGCTTTGGGAACAGATTCTGGGTTTGAGCCAGACCTCAACTGAAGCCACAGTCCCTTACGCCAGTGGTTTTCAACCAGTGTGCCTTGGCACCTTTGGGTGCCTGGAATGATGGTCAGGGGTGCTGTTGGCAACACTGTCCTCTGTCCCTCTTTCCTTCCCTCCCTCCTCTGATGCCCTCTTGAGTCTCTGCCTCCCAAAGGCTTGCAAAGCTGTTTCTTGCAGCAGCCCTGCTTACAAGTTCCCCGGGTGAATGGCGTCTCTGACGCTGGCCAGGGGGTGCTGGTTGCCAGGAGCTGAGGTGGCCTTGGAGTAAGCAAGTAAGCAAGCGGGCGAGGGAGCGCAGCCAGATAGTCTGCCAGCCCTTGATGTTGGGAATGGACAGACAAGTCCTAGGTCCTGTGGGGCAGTGTGAGGAAACACCTCTCTTTGGGTCTGGGGGGTGCAGCTCAGAGACCAGGGGCAGCAGCAGCGGCTGCCCAGAGGACTCCCAAAGAGAGGAGAGAGGAGGCAGAGGGCACACTCCACAAGGGAGGGTATCGAAAAAGGGTGAGAGGCTGCCTGCTCTGCAGGCAAGGGGTGTCCTAACTGGGCTCCTGAGCCCCACAGGGGAGCTGCAGAAAGAAGATAGTTGGTCAAGGGAGCCGTGGACTCAAAAACATTGGAAACCTCTGCCTTATGCCCCCAAATCTGAGAACATGGCAACTCAGCCTGCCAAGATGACTTTTCTGTTCTTTGGATGAGACATTGATGCAAGGGTAATTAAAATCCACTCCCTGACACCCCGTATTGCATCTGAGTTCTGCAAAGGGATCGTCACTCAGTTTCTCCCTAGGTCTGAGGAAAGGTATCATTTGCAAGCATTAATAGGATGCAGGGTTTATTTGCCTCAGCAAGCCGCCATCCTCTCTGTACCTGGGTGTTGCCACCCAACATCCCATAGCTTCACGACTGATTCTCAGGCAGAACCTGTCTCCATGCCGGGGCCACACCCTGGCAATGCACGCACACCCTGCCTTTCCCTGTTTATGAGGGCTAGTCTGGATCCTGTCCCTGGAAAAAGGCTGTCTCTGTTTTGAGCCTATTTTTACTTTTGGGGAATGCTTTTTAAATGCTTTGTGAGTGTGCCCACACTCAGCCTGATGCTCCTTGCGCTCCATAACCTTTCTCCCTATCACTCTGGAAATTATGTATCTCTATAATAACACTGCACAAGAGCAGGTCTCCCTTTCTGTAGTTTTCAGTAACTGGCATTCAGCATTTTACACATCACTTGGGAAGACAGGCGAACTAATACCAGTGTATTGGAAGAAGCAAAGACCCCCAGTGTCGAAGCAATGATTCTTTAACATCAGCTTTGTTGAACTGGTCTTGTTGTGCAGATGCCTGATGATTGTCTTCCAAAGCAACTACTCTATTCTGAACTTAAAAATGGAAAGTATAATGCTGGTGGTCAACAAAAGATGTTGAAAGACTGTCTCAAGGCAAATCTTAAAAAAGTAGTATAAACACCGACAATTGGGGAACACTGGCCTGCGAGTGCTCCAGTTGGAGAACAGCCTTGACCAAAGGTGTCATGGGCTTTGAAGACACTCGAACTCAGGACGCAAGAGAGAAATGCACTAAGAGGAAGGCACGCTTGGCAAACCCTCACCATGATTAACTCCTGCCCACTGTGGAAGGATGTGTGGATCCAGAATTGGCTTCCACAATCACTTACAGACTCACTTTTGGAAACCGTGTTTTTGGAAGACAGTCTTACTCAGCAACGAGGGATTGCCAAAGAAGAAGAAGATTTAGAAGGATTGCTCCCTCCAATTGTGGAGTCAGAGCAGAGTCGCCATAGCTCGTAGGCATCAAAAGCCATGGATTGATCTAATCCAGGCTTTCTCAAACTCGACCCTCCAGATGTTTTGGGCCTACAACTCCTATGATCCCTTGCTAGCAGGACCAGAGGTCAGGGATGATGGGAATTGTAGTCTCAAAACATCTGGAGGGTTGATTTTGAAGAAGCCTGGTCTAATCCTCTTTTAAAAGCCATTGAGGCTGGCAGTCATCACTGCCTCCTGTGGGAGAGAGTTCCACAGTCCAACTACACATTCTGTAAAGAAGGACATTCTTTCCCATGCCCTGAATCTTCCAACATTCTGCTTCATCTGCTGTCCATGAATTCTAGTGTTAGGAGAGAGAGAAAAAACTTTTCTGCATCCATTCTCTCCATGCCACGCATCATTTTAAAAACTACTATCATGCCACTTTATAAACTTCCATCACATAAATTTGTGTCAAAAGTGTGGGATATTAAGGAAAAAATGGCAAAGTAGCAGAAGGCAGGGAAGGAAAAGATGGCAGTGAATAGATCTGCTCCTTTGAAAGCTCCACTTTCTTTCTGCAGATGGAATTGGGTGGACATTTGATGGAGCCACACACAAAATGCCCAGAACCATGGGCTGATTTTTGCATGGATCCATGCATCTGTTCCCCACTTTCTTGAGCGCTGACCCTTGGTGTTGCCAGGGAGTATGGATCAAGCCAAAATGGACTGAAGGAGTCAAGGAGAAGTGGACGCCACTGGTTTGCTCTGACTAGGATTTTGCTAGTTGATTGAATATGGATTTGGTAGATGTGCCAAGATCCTTGAAGATGGGTGTGGCAAAAATGATGATAAATGATTTAACAGGCACTTGAGCAAACCGGATTTCCAAATTGGCTTATGTCACAGCTGCAGAGGTAACTAGATGACCTCACTCTGCCTGATACTTAGCACTTTGCAACTGCACAATGCTTGCTTTTTGGGGAGGAAATGGCTAGCTGGTCAGGTTTTGCGTGACCAAATGGATGCTCCATGATTGTGGGTTAAATCTGGGTTTATCCATGCAGAGTTCAGCAAAAGCAATCACATGACTGCTCCTGAGCACAGCCAAAATTGCAGGTCAGTCCAAATTTTAGCTTCTGCCACATTTGAAGAGCAGCTAAGAGCGGGTTGGAGGGTGTTGTGGAGCACGTCAGTCTTCCCACATGCTGCTCTGGGCTGCTTCTGCAGTGTGTGGTTTGCCCCTCTTGTGTGATTCATGTTCTGCTCTTGCCCCAACATCACTCCATCTTCTTGGATCATCATGGAGGTTTAGATTGCCTAGAGTGTTTGATAAAAGGCAGGAGAGGGGGAGATCCTGGCTTGCAGAAAGAGCTTGATGCCCTGTCCTGAGGTTTATATTTCAGTAGCCCTACTCTGAACAAGGGGCGTGGGTGGCGCTGTGGGATAAACCACAGAGCCTGGGGCTTGCCGATCAGAAGGTCGGCGGTTCGAATCCCCGCGATGAGGTGAGCTCCCGTTGCCTGGTCCCTGCTCCTGCCAACCTAGCAGTTCAAAAGCACGAGGTGCAAGTAGATAAATAGGTACCACTCCAGCGGGAAGGTAAATGGTGTTTCTGTACGCTTAGTCATGCTGGCCACATGACCCGAAAGCTGTACACTGGCTCCCTCGGCCAGTAAAGCGAGATGAGCGCCGCAACCCCAGAATCGTCCGCAACTGGACCTAACGGTCAGGGGTCCCTTTACCTTTACTCTGAACAAAACCTAAGTCAGGCTTCCTCAACCTCGGCCCTCCAGATGTTTTGAGACTACAATTCCCACCATCCCTGACCACTGGTCCTGCTAGCAAGGGATCATGGGAGTTGTAGGCCAAAAATATCTGGAGGGCTGAGGTTGAGGAAACCTGACTTAAGTGGGCTCCTGCCTCTGCTCTTGATGAGAAGCCCATGGGGCACAGTGGGACAAGGCAGGCAGGTGTTTCAGCACCAAGGTCAGCTCCAGGTGTCTTTACTCCTTCCAGCCTGTGCCCCTTCCTTGTGGTCCAGAAGGCCTCAAATGAGCTGGACTCTGGCTTGAGCATAGGATGCCTTCTCCTGCTGCTCCTCTCTGGCAGTTTCATTCGCAAATTCAAATGTCAACATGGGGAACTCAACCCCTGCCCTACATGGAGGAGCTTGATTCCTCAGAGGGTACCAGAGTCATGTGCTGGATGCCATAGGGGCTGACTGGGGGCTCATGAGCACCAGATCGGATAGCTTTGGACTGTGGCTCAGGTCTGGTCCAGATGCTGCTGACCTTCTGCATCTGGCCATCCCCTCTGCCTCCAAGTCAGAATTTGAGCTCAGGTTTTTTATTTATTAAATCTGTATACAGCCCTGTATCTGTAGATCTCAGGGTGGTTCACAATATAAAAGTACAATAAATACAGCATATTAATAAAAACAAAGACAGCCCGATAATGGCCCCTTCCACACCTGGCACCTAAAGGTGTATAATGAAGGTGCCAGGTGAGTCTCCCTGGGGAGAGCATTCTACAAATGGGGCCACCACAGAAAAAGCCCGTTCTCATGCTGCCGCCCTCTGGACCTCTCGTGGAGGAGGCACACAAAGAAGGGCTGCAGGGGATGACCTCAGGGTCTGGATAGGTTCATACGAAGGGAAGTGGTCCTTGAGGTAATAGCACTGCGTTATTATGCCAAAGTCAGGCTACACCTGGAGTCCTTTGTCCAGTTCTGGGAACCACAGTTTAAGAAGGATGTTGACAAGCTGGAAGGTGTGCAGAGGACAACTAAGATGTTTAGCCTGGACAAGAGGAGGCAAAACGATAGCCATCTTCAAATATCTGAAGGGCTGTCCCATGGAAGATGGAGCCGCTTGTTCCTCCTGCTCCAGAGGGCAGGACCCGAACCAATGGATTCAAATGACAAGGAAGGAAATTCAAACTCGACATTAGGAAGAACTTTCTGAGGGCACGAGCGGTTCAACTGTACAACAGACTCGCTGGGAGGTGGTGGACTCTCCTGGTTTTTAACCAGCTATTGGGTGGCCTTATGCCATGGGATGCTTTCATTGAGTTTCCTGCATTGCAGAAGTTTGGACTGGATGACCTTGGGTTGCCTCCCAACTCTACAACACTGTGTTTCTATGATCTTCTTCCAAGCAGAAGGAACTTTCATCTTGTGCAATCTGATGGCCAGGCGAGCCTCTGCTTGCCTTTCCGGCAACACCTCCTTGTGGAATGACAAGCCTTTTATATTGTTCACATCCAGACCCCAAGCCTGTTCCTCTCCCTTCCCAGAACATCGTCCTGTGTGCTCTTCCCAGGCCTGCTCTTCCACTGGCTTCTGCCAGCGATGGAATTTAGGGCAGGGTCTCGACTGGAGCTTTTCCTTTGTAGTGGGTCTGCTCCCTGGCTGTGTGGTAAACATCATGGCAGGAAGAGGGTAGGGCAGCTCTCTCTCTCTCTCTCTCTCTCTCTCTCTCTCTCTCTCTCTCTCTCAAACAGTGCCCTGTGGTGGCAACTTAAGGACAATTGCATTTATCCATTGTCTTAGAACCCCTTCCATCATCACCCCACAGAACACACTATAGCGTGTATCTCTGTGTTTCTGCATGTGTTTTTGTGCAAAGTTATTGATAGCATAATGCACTTTACATATGCTCATGGTTTTTTAAAAAACTATATTAAAAATATGTAAGCTATAGCCAAAGGTTGACAATGGAACAAATTATCTAAAGGGATTGTGGCCTCCCCCGCCCTATGCAAGCCATATATTGGGGGTGTTTTTGCTCTGGATTTCCTGCATCATTGAGTGGGAGGGTTGGGCAACAGGGACATCTCATTCTCTAGTCTATGCATTTATTATACGTATTCCTTGGCTGGAGAAAGGCATTGCAAAATTCAGAGAAGTGTGAATTTCAAAGGACGGCTGTGTTCCAGTTCTTGTGTTGGTTTAGAAAGTGGAAATTAATTTTTGCTGTTGTTTAGTAGTGTCCGCCTCTTTGTGACCCCATGGACCACAGCATGCCAGGCACTCCTGTCTTCCACTGCCTCCCGCAGTTTGGTCAAACTCATGCTGGTAGCTTCGAGAACACTGTCCCGCCATCTCGTCCTCTGTCGTCCCCTTCTCCTTGTGCCCTCCATCTTTCCCAACATCAGGGTCTTTTCCAGGCAGTCTTGGAGCCTCAGCTTCAGGATCTGTCCTTCCAGTGAGCACTCAGGGCTGATTTCCTTAAGAATGGAGAGGTTTGATCTTCTTGCAGTCCATGGGACTCTCAAGAGTCTCCTCCAGCACCAGAATTCAAAAGCATCCATTCTCCGGCGATCAGCCTTCTTTATGGTCCAGCTCTCACTTCCATACATCACTACTGGGAAAACCATAGTTTAATTGTGAACAGAATTTAATTCAGCTCTGATACCTTTACTGCAGCGGGTTGGACTGGATGACCATTTAGGTCTTGTCCAACTCTACAGTGTTGTGGTTCTACAAATTCCTCCCCCTCTCTACTTCCAGATGACCTCTTTCTTTCTTGAGCATTTATCCTGATTTGTTTGCATAAGGTGTTCAGGGAAGCAACACTTTTTGTTTTATCGTGTTTTTAATATTCTGTTGGGAGCTGCCCAGAGTGGCTGGGAAAACCCAGCCAGATTGGGGGGGGGGGGATAAATTATTATTATTGTGGTTGTTGTTGTTGTTATATAATGCCACCATTTCTTGAGCATCAGTTCTGCCTTCTTTGCTTTGAGGTCATGCAACATCCAGCAATTGCCACCCCACACTTTCCTGTGCCATTGCTTTCCTTATCAAAAAAGTCTGATTATTATGTTTTGGCGAAGTGGAGTGATTCACTTTAATTGTGCAACCTTGCACAACTGCCTCTGAGGTCAGAGAAGGAAATGCTTCGGAATCCCACATTGTGGGAGAATGGCCTTGTGCTTGCCGGTATCTCACATGCAAGAACAGGAAGCTGGGTTTTTAATGTATTTTTAATCTTTGTTGGAAGCCGCCCAGAGTGGGTGGGGAAACCCAGCCAGATGGGCGGGGTACAAATAAATTATTATTATTATTATTATTATTAAACAGACCCCCTTGGACCTGATGCAGCAGACTCTTCTTTCATGTGAAATCGCCGGAGTGTGGCTGAATCCCACTTGCAAAAATCAACAACCTGGAAGTGGTCAGATGTGACTTACTTCCAAGTAGAAGCAGAAGGCGCTGTTTATGGATGCTCTGTTGTTTATGGATGCTCTGTTGTCTACTCACTATTAACTTGACTAAGGGACGCGGGTGGCGCTGTGGGTTAAACCACAGAGCCTTGGCCTTGCCAATCAGAAGGTCGGCTGTTCAAATCCCCGCGACGGGGTGGGCTCCCGTTGCTCGGTCCCTGCTCCTGCCAACCTAGCAGTTTGAAAGCACGTCAAAGTGCAAGTAGATAAATAGGTACCGCTCTGCCGGGAAAGTAAACGGCGTTTCCGTGCGCTGCTCTGGTTCGCCAGAAGCGGCTTAGTTCTGCTGGCCACATGACCCGGAAGCTGTGCGCCGGCTCCCTCGGCCAATAAAGCAAGATGAGCACCACAACCCCAGAGTCATCTGCGACTGGACCTAATGGTCAGGGGTCCCTTTACCTTTTTATTAACTTGGCTATGAAACATTTCACATTTCTTCCATGGAAGGGTGAAGGAGGCCTTTGGATATTAGAGGACAAATGCTAAGGAATGACCCCCCCCCCATTTTGGTCCTCTTTGTCTATAGCCTAGTCCTAGGCAAGAAGGTCTGATCTGGAAAGGCCATCCCTATGTGCTTTTTCTCCTTCTTGGTAGCACAACAAGAAATTTAGGCTTTTCTCAGCTCTAACCAAGACTTTGAATTGTGCCTGGAAAACATTGACGGGACAGAGTCAGGGTGCGGCTGGGGGTTCATTTTTATTTTTCTTGCAGAAGCTGCTCCCTTTGGCAACTCTCCAGAGTCAGCCGTGTGTAAGAACTCTTTTATAAGCAGTTATCCTTTGAGCAGGAATCTGCCTTCAGTCTCTGTTAAAGGGAGAGAAGGGAGTAACAGCCGGATGTGGGTAACAGCAGGGAAAATTACCACATCAGAAATAACTTTTTGGGACATCCAGGCTGAAGACAACAATAAGTTTGGGGCAAGGCAGGGAGAGTGTTGATGAACCAGGAGGGCGTGCAGCGCTTCAAGTTTAAGAGTCACACACTGTGCCTTTGAGTGCAACGTTTGGAGAGATATAAAATGCAGAACTGAATTTCCTGTGGGGATTTGGGATAGGGTTATTGGCTCAAGAGATGCTCCCCCCTCCCCCACATAAGAACATATTAAGAGCCTGCTGGATCAGGCCAAAGGCATCCTGTTCTCAGCGGTGGCCACCCAGGTGCCTGAATGGAAAGTATCCAGAAACTGGCATTGCTGCCTCTGGCTCATTGGCATCCCCAATCCTCTGGACTGCCAGCCATCACTTCCTCCTGTGGCAGTGAGTTCCACCATTTAAAATTATTTACAGCATAGACTACCCCACCCAGAACACAATGGAACATCTAGTCCAGGCATAGGCAAACTCGGCCCTCCAGATGTTTGGGGACTACAACTCCCATCATCCCTGACCACTGGTCCTGTCAGCAAGGGATGATGGGAGTTGTAGTCCCCAAAACATCTGGAAGGCCGAGTTTGCCTACGCCTGGTCTAGTCCATGGGTGGGCAACCTTTGCCAACCTGATGCCCGCATCCAGACATGGGTAACCTTCCAGTGATTGGCAGGGCCAGAGTAAAATACAAAACCTCTTTCAATCTGCTTTTCTTCTTACAGGGGGAAAGATACGCATGTCTGAATTGGGGGGGGGGGTTAGTGGAAGAAAGTGCTGGCAGGCAAAAGCATTAAGCGCTTCCTGCTCCCTCCACAACCACTGGGCTCTCAATTAAACTGCCCCCCCAAAAAATAAACACCCCCTGTGTTTCAGGTGTGTGGTTCTTTCAGACTGGAGTTAGTTATGCACACCTGCACGTATCATCTGGCTCCGTCCTCGGAAAGCCCCATGGATGTTGCCATCCAAAAACATTTCTAGCCGGGGATTCCCACATGAGCTGGCTGCTCTGTGATTCATCCTGACTCCTTGCCTCTCTTCCTGGCAGTATCAGTTGCATCTCCATATCCCTGGCTGGTTTCATCCGTCCTGCGCTGCCCTTGGGCAATACCAGCCCTTCTCCTGAAGTCTTGGGCTTTGCGGTTAGAGATTTGGCAGTCCGCAGGTGCAGAAGCACCTGTGGCTGCCTGGCTACCTCAAGGAGACCTCAGAAAGACCACCTGGAGCACTTCTAGGAGGTTCTCACCTTGGCTTTCCCAGAGAACAAGAAGAACAACTTTTTGCTCTTCAGTTCGTTAGTTTCATATTAAAATGCCAACCAAACTGATTTTCCCCCCCCTCCACTTTCCCTGGTGTTTTTGACCTGCCTTCCCATCTATGACTATGATCCTGGCTCATGTTGACTTGACTGGAGAGCTATGGCTCCTTCCAAATCCTCTCACATCCATTGAAGAATCTTCCTGTGAGTTCTCATCGCCCACACGCACAGGCTTCTTTTGAACCTCCAATGCAATCCTCTTAAGATCATGGTTGTTTATGGCTGCAGAGGAGGGCAATGAAATATGATCGAGGGCTTGTAAAATCAAGCCATATGAGGAATGGTTGAGGGAATTGAGCGTATATGGCCTGGAGAAGACTGAGATGTGATATGATTGTTGTTGTTTAGTTGTTTAGTCGTGTCCGACTCTTTGTCACCCCCCTGGACCAGAGCACGCCAGGCACTCCTGTCTTCCACTGCCTCCTGCAGTTTGGTCAAACTCATGCTGGTCGCTTCGAGAACACTGTCCAACCATCTTGCCCTCTGTCGTCCCCTTCTCCTTGTGCCCTCCATCTTTCCCAACATCAGGGTCTTTTCTATGGAGTCTTCTCTTCTCATGAGGTGGCCAAAGTCTTGGAGCCTCAGCTTCAGGATCTGTCCTTCCAGGGAGCACTCAGGGCTGATTTCCTTCAGAATGGAGAGGTTTGATCTTCTTGCAGTCCATGGGACTCTCAAGAGTCTCCCCCAGCACCAGAATTCAAAAGCATAAATTCTCCAGTGATCAGCCTTCTTTATGGTCCAGCTCTCACTTCCATGTGATATGATAGCCATCTTCAAATATCTGAAGGGCTGACACATGGGAGATGGAGAAAGTTCCTTTTCTGCTACTCTGGGAGGGAGGACCCGATCCAAGGGATTCAAGTGACAAGAAAGGAGAATACAACTAGACATTTGGAAGAACTTTCTGGCAGTGAGAGTTGTTTGAAGCTGGTGGACTCTCCTTCCTTGGAGGTTTCTAAACAGAGGTTGGATGGCCATCTGTCAGGGATTTTTTAGCTGTGATCCCTGCATTCCAGGGGGGTTGGTCTAGATGACCCCTTGAAGTACTTCCCAAATCTACTGTTCTATTATTCTCTAGGAGAACTTTAGATCTGCCTTTAATCCCTCAGCTGTGTCTTCTGCCAAAGCACAACTATTATGTGGGTGGTATTTTTGCACATCTTCCTGGGAAGTCAGAATTCCGGAGATCTCTGCTACTGACCGGCAGCGTCATGTGTGGCCTTAAGGTAGCCTGGGCCTCCTTTGCGGTCATCTGGAGGGTTGGCGGTCCTTGTTTACCCAGGTGTTATAGGAAGCCGTCTATTTGGTCCTTGATTTGCTCACCCAAATGACTTAGGTATGTGTGTGATAAGTGTTAGGTTTGGCCTCAAGTCATTTCTAAAAGATGGTTTGCCTACAATTAGCAGGTTTTGCCCCATAACTCATTTCCTGGGTTCTTGTTTTTATAATGCTTACCTACTCTAAAAGTGGTTGTTCTGGTTTTCTTAGGCATTTTGGTTGTGTGTTTTGCTTCTTTGTTTTCCTAAGGAGTATAAAGCTTAGCTTCAAAGATAGGAAAACTGTTTTAGTTGAGATTCCTGCATTGCAGGGGGCGGTTAGACTAGATGACCCCAAAGGAAATGTTCCAACTCTGCGATTTTCAAGGCCACTCCCATCACAGCTCTAAAAACACAACAACAAGATTTGCACATTCTCACTCTCGTTCCTCAGGTCTGTGGAACATCTGGGATTCAAAAAATGCCATTAGATTGATATCAGTGATGTTTCTTGTGGCATCGGTAGGGGAAAGGCACAATTCTGCCATAAGGAGGTGATGGGTGGTGATAACTTTAAAATCAGCCCCCTTCACCCTCCCTTCTCCTCCTGCTGCATTGCAAATTGCTTGGGTTAAAATCACCAAAAGAAGACTCGCAGACATAAGTGGAGGACAGGTTACATCCATTAAGCCATAACAAGTTGGAGGAACTGCATGCAAGCAATTAACCAAATTAACAGAATTTAATTAACCAAATTAAGAGAATTGCAGGCAGGAAGGCCTTTGCTAACTCCAGCAGGGAAACATCCCTCGAGCTATCTTGGCACAGAATCAGAGAATTGTAGAGTTGGAAGGGACCCAATGGGTCATCTAGTCTAACCCGCATAGTGAAACCATGGAACTCCCTCCCACTGGAGGCAGTCATGGCCCCCAAGTCAGATGGCTTTGAAAGAGGATTGGACACATCCATGGAGGAGGAAAGATCCTGCTCGCTGGTTTCCCACAGGCAACTCTTCGGCCACTGTGAGAAGAGGATGGGTCCATGGCCTGATCCAGTGGGCTTTTATTACGTTCTTATGTAGGAATCACAGCTAAGGCAGCCACCAGGTGTGACTCCCCGGTTGGGGACGGGGAAGGAATAACTCCCTCTTTGCTCGGCGAACCTCAAAGATGAGCCTGGCAAGGACAACTGCAAAGTCCAGCAGGCATAAGCACGGCCCAATCATGCCTCGGTTTACCTGCTGTTTTCCTTCCCGCTTCCTTCCCTGCCCATATTTATGGCCAGCAGTAAGCCGCCATGCCACACAATTGCCTAAACGCCAGTCGACTTTGTCCCTAGAGTGTGGGATGGGCAAAAAAAACAGGGACCTTCAGGTCAAGAAGGAATTTCCCCTGCAAAAATTCCTACTTCAGTAGTCTAATGAAGGGTGGGAAGGTGCTATAAAGCAGAAAGTAAGAGGCAGGAGAGGAGTCAATTTACAAATTGAGCTTTACCCCCCCCCCCCCCATTCTCCTTTTCGCCTCACATGGGCATCTACCTAACCCCTTCCGTCCAGGGGGTCAGAAGTGTTACGAAAAAAAAGATTTCCGACAAGAAGCACCCTCCTCTGCTTCAGCTGTGGCTCTTGCACTGAAAGGGTTTGGAATAGGTGAGCTTTGGGGGGGGGGGTCCCTTCCAACTCTACAACTCTACGCTTCTTTCCAGGGTCAGAGTGAGGTCAAATACACTCCCCCAGCTTAATATCCTATGCACTTAAAAAAAAAATGTAGAGGGGGGCCTATTGGTTGCTTTTATTTTTTATTATATATGTTTTATTATGTATTCTGTGAAACACCCTGAGACCCCCAAGTATAGGGCGGTATATAAATAATGATAATGATACCAGGGACGACATTGCTGGGGTCATAAGCCCCCCTGCTGGCCAAAGGATGAGGATGATGGATTTCATTTGCACCCCATCCTTCCTGTAAGGAGGTCTCAGAGCAGCGTACAGAGTGCATGCGGAAACAGACTCCCGCTGGGTTCAGTCTGAGCTGCTGAAATCCTCCAGATCATTGCGCCTTTTCATCTTTGGAAGTGAGCAGCTTAGAGCCAACACCCTAAACAAAAACAAAAAAAACACACCACAAACTCAGAGCAAATAAAAAACTTTTTACAAGATGAACTGGATCTTGTGAACCAAACAAGTCCAAACCCCTTTATAGGCAAAGCTGAAGAAGAGGCCAGAGGCGGAATTTTGTTCTCGCAAAGGGTGGTGTCTGGCTTCAAGGAATCTGGATGCAAGTTTGGCATTCCCTGCTTTTTAAAAATAATTGTGTGGGACATCGCTCTCCCTACACCGCCACCCCCCATAACGTTTGCTCAGAAATTGTCCCCACTGAGTTGAGAGGGACTGAGTACCTTGGCAGGATCACAGCTGTCGTTCAGGAGTTCACGGGGGCACACACCCAAAGGTGGCTTCTGTCCCTCTCCAAAAATAACCTCTTGGTTTGCCTGAGTGATTGGGTTGACCAGGTCAAGAGGACCAGTCCCTCAAGCAGCTAGGCCAGTACTTTTCTTAAACTGCAGGAGGGGCTAACAAGCCCCTCTGGTGCCCTCCGTGACACACATGAACTTTCGTAATGAAGAATGGAAGAAGGAGGAAAAGAACTTTTGACTTTCTCCAGTTCACTACTGCTGTATTCTGGCAGGAATTTATTTCTCTTAACATTCTAGAATAGTAAAGTTGGAAGGGACTCCCAGAGGCCATCCATACCCTCCAGGTGTCTCTCTATTTTCCTGGGATAGTCCTGGAATTACGAAAGCCATCCTGGTTTCTGTTTTGATCTCAGAAGGTCCCTATTTCCCCTGCCTGTGCAGAGTTTGGGCTGAGGGAGTACGTAGACCCCTTGTAAGCAGAGGCCTGAATCTGAGAGAGAGAGAATGGCTTGCTGTTGATATAGTCTGTATTGTTTGCAGGGCTTTCATAGGCAAATGGTGACTCAGTTTCTCCTACTAATGGGATGGAGGTTGATCCACCTCCATCAGTGATGAGCTCATTGACTTGGAAATTGGTCCTGGCTCCAGCAGCTTCAAAGAGGGTGGCAGCCGGTGGCTACATTCCTAGATTCACATACCTAGGTGTGAACCCCATTGAATTTAGTGGGGCTTACCTGTACGTCATGTGGATAGGATGCGCTGTTAAAGGATTAAGCCACTTGCTAAACGAATTCAGAGGCTATTTAAAAATAAATGAAGGATTAACATTGGAAATGTTTTATTTTTGAACCAACCAAAGAATGCAGTACAATGTGAGATCATTACTCCTCGAACTTCAGAGCATGGGAAGTCAAAGATATAAAATTTGGCATAAAATTTGGTCTTTTGGATTGTATTATAATTCAGAATGTACTTAATGTGGTTTTTATTGGATCGTTAATATGGAAAACTTAATAAATATTATTTAATTTTTTTAAAAAAGGATCTTGCTGTTAAGGTGACAAGCCATCGTCATCACTGGTGTAGTGCCCAAGGGTTAGAATGGCTTAATACATTGCCATGAACACATCACTCACTTATATAAGGCCTGTTTTAATAGCTATCCCTTCTGCAAGCATGTCTGAGGACAAGTATCTGTGAAGATGCAGCTCCCACTCTGTGTAATTATTACATGTTTGGGACCTTGGATGCATTTGAAACAAGCACACAAGTATCAGGAATCTGCCTTCAGAATGCTGAATCAACTTGTGGAGCAAATGGGATGATAAAGGCATCTCGGAGAGAGGCAATGATATCTCCCCTTTGCTCAAAGATGCTCTCGGCGTCTTGAGCAACACCTGTCGCCCTTGCAGTGTTCCAACATTGGGCAATTGCTCACATCCTGCAGTATTATCCCTCCTGCCTTAACTAATCTCACAGGAACTGCCTGCCTGAATCTGGTTTCTTATCTGTGCCAGCCTAAAATTGCATCAGGAGGAAAATCCAGGGGATATTTTACTATAATCAGAAAAGTCTCACCATGGCGTGGCGGCGCGATAGGCGGTGATAAATTTACTCCGGGGGTGGACAGATGGCAGGTCAGGGACTTTGGCTGTGATTCCTGTACTGCAGGTGGTTGGGCTAAATGGTCCGTTGGGTCCCTGCCAACTGTGCTGTTCTATGATTCTACGTCTAGTTCAGGGGTCTGCAACCCGCAGCTCCGGAGCCGCATGTGGCTCTTTTACATCTTTGCTGCGGCTCCGGGGCAGATACTAGCGAGGGGAGGAGGCGCCCCGACACTCCCCACTGTGGTGGGCGCTATACTGGCTGTGACGTCGCATTGGGGCAGTGCATGCGTTAGTCACGCACCATCCTGACATCACCTTCCCGCCCGCTGTCAGATCGCGGCTCCGGAGATATATTTGTTTTAAATGTCTAAATGGTTTTGTGGCTCCCAGTTTTTTTCCCTTCAGAAACGGGTCCAAGTGGCTCTTTTTGTCTTAAAGGTTGCAGACCCCTGGTCTAGTTGGTTTCCAGCAAGTCTCCTGGTGCTGAGATTCTTGCAAAACAGGATGATGGGCTTTGGTGTGCCTGCAGACGGGACCTTAAAAGCATAGAATCCTAGAATTGTAGTGCTGGAAGGGACCAAGTGGGTCATCCCAGGGGGGTCTAACCCCCCTTGCAATTCAGGAATCTTTTGCCCAGTATGGGTCTCAGAGCCACAACTCTGAGTCCAGATGCAGGGCTCTTGCCACATTCCTACGCTATTCTGCAGCATGGCTGCCAGGTGGCCTGAATGGATCAGTGGTCTGACTCATAAGAAGATCCTGTTCCGGATCAGGCCAATGGTGCATCGAGGCCAGCATCCTGCTTTCACAGTCGCCACCCAGGCCACAAGCAGGATTTTATTATTTATTCAATCTCTATATTGCCTTTCCTCCAAGAATAACAGGGCGGGTTACAATATAAAAACACAACAGTGCATACCACGGCAACACACGAAAACCATAACCCACCACACACCCAGCTTCAAAGCCTGCAGATTCATTAATTAGCCAAAGGCCTAATGGGAGAAGAGGAATGTTTTTGCCTGGCACCTAAAGATATGTAATGAAGTCGCCAGGCAAGTCTCCCTGGGGAGAGCATCCCACAAATGGGTGCCACTGCAGAAAAGGCCCCGTTTTGGTGTTGCCACCTTCTGAACCTCCTACACAGGAGGCACATGAAGAAGGGCCTCAGAGGATGGTGTCAGGGTCCACGTTGGTAGTCATATGAGGAGAGGTGGTCCTTGAGGAGCCCTCTGTCCTCCTGAGGCTTCTGGCAACGGGTGTTCAGGAGCGTTGCTGCCTCCAAGTGTTGGAGGCAGAGCAATCACCATCATGGCTGGTGGCCACCCATAGCTCTGTCCTGCAGGACTTGGCATTAAGTGGTTCCCTGTCTTCTTTTGCAGGTATTCTCCAGGCAACTCGGGCTTTGATGGTGGCCTCTATCCTCTTGGGGCTCATCGCCTTCTCCATCTCCTTAATCGGAATGAAGTGTATGAAATGCATGGAGGACGACCAGGTCCAGAAGATAAGGATGGCCATTATCGGAGGCATCTTCTTCCTGGTTGCAGGTCAGTAGCATCTCTCTCTCTCCCCGGACAGTTGTTTTCTCGAGGGCAAGGGGGAACTGGATGGGAAGCCACCAGAGGGGAAGACCTCAAGATGGTTGACTCACTGCCTGTCTTTTTTCTCTCATCTCCATTCACAGGACTTGCCGCCCTGGTGGGGACTTCTTGGTATGGAAACGATGTTGCACGCCAATTCTTCGACATTTACACGCCTGTCAACACCAGGTAAATGCTGCCCTCATGCAACCGGGCTGGGTTAAAGGTGTGGCGATGTCTCTCGTTTGCTTCCAGGACCCAGGTGGCAAAAAGGTGTTGCCCTGGACAACCCATCTAAGCTTGCCAGGATTTGCTGAGCTCCTGTAAAGAGGAGGCAATGCTTCTGAGTTCCAGATGCTGGGAACCACAGGAGGGGATCATAAGAACATAAGAACAGCTGGCTGGATCAGGCCAATGGCCCCTGTAGTCCAGCAAACTGTTCCCAATGGGGCCAAACAGAAGCCTGTGGGAAACCAGCAAGCAGGATTCACGCACAAGAGCAGCTCTTCCCTATTGCGGAGTCCAGCAAACTGGGATACAGAAGCATTTCTGCCTCTGATTGTGGAGGCAGAGCCAAGCCATTGGGGCTATCAGCCACCCAAAGCGCTCTCCTCCATGAATTTTTCTAGTTCTCCTTTAAAGCTATTTTGGTTGGTGAACATCACTGCCTCCTGGGGGAGGGAGTTCCATAGTTTAACTATGGAACATAATACTGGTCTTGAAAGATCTGCACTGGTTCCCAGTCCCTTTCCGAGCACAATTCAAAGTGTTGGTGCTGACCTTGAAAGCCCTAAACTGCCTCGGTCCTGTATACCTGAAGGAGCGTCTCCATCCCCATTATCCAGCTCGGACACGGAGGTCCAGCGCCGAGGGCCTTCTGGCGGTTTCCTCATTGCGAGAAGCAAAGCTATGGGGAACCAGGCAGAGGGCCTTCTCGGTGGTGGCGCCCGCCCTGTGGAACGCCCTCCCATCAGATGTCAAAGAGATAAACAACTACAGTGGTACCTCGGGTGACAGACGCTTCAGGTTACATACGCTTCAGGTTACAGACTCCGCTAACCCAGAAATATTACCTTGGGT
Organism: Podarcis gaigeae; assembly: GCF_964106915.1. Classification (NCBI taxonomy): domain Eukaryota; kingdom Metazoa; phylum Chordata; class Lepidosauria; order Squamata; family Lacertidae; genus Podarcis; species Podarcis gaigeae. The sequence goes on along the minus strand of NC_139681.1, from coordinate 99,673,967 downwards.
TAAGAACTTTGCTTCAGGATGAGAACAGAAATCGTGCTCTGGCAGCGCGGCAGCAGCAGGAGGCCCCATTAGCTAAACTGATGCTTCAGGTTAAGAACAGTTTCAGGTTAAGTATGGACCTCTGGAACAAATTAAGTACTTAACCCAAGGTACCACTGTACCTAACATTTAGAAGACATCTGAAGGCAGCCCTGTTCAGGGAAGTTTTTAATGTGTGACATTTTAATGTATTTTTAATCTTTGTAGGAAGCCGCCCAGAGTGGCTGGGGAAACCCAGGCAGATGGGCGGTTACAAATAATAAATGATGATGATGATGATGATGATGATGATGATGATGCTCTTTGTAACAACAACAACAACAACAAAATTTATTAATTGTACCCCACCCATCTGACTGGGTTTCCCCAGCTGCTCTGGGAGGCTTATAAAAAAATATAAAAACACCATAAAATGTCAAACATTAAAAGCTTCTGATACAGGGCTGTCTTCAGATGGCTTCTAAAAGTTGTGTAGTTCTTTATTTCCTTGACATCTGGTGGGAGGGCATTCCAAATGGCGGGTGCCACTACCAAGAAGGCCCTCTGCCTGGTTCCCTGTAACTTCACTTCTTTCAGTAAGGAAACTGCCAGAAGGCCCTCGGCGCTGGACCTCAGTGTCTGGGCTGAACAATGGGGATGGAGACGCTCCTTCAGGTATACTGGACCGAGGCCATTTAGAGAAAAAGAAGTGAAGAAGTCCTTTTTATCTGTCCTGAAACTTCCCTTTTTTATATAAGATTTTTATTAAAATTTTTGCATTACAAAATAGAAAAAGAAAAAAGAAAAAAAAATCAAAATAAAAGTTGTTAAAAACAATCAGTCTTCTCATCATATTATTTTTCATTTACTTATTTCTCGGACCTCCTCGGACCTCCCTTTTTTGTATTCCAATTCAATATATTAGTTCAGCAGTTTCTTTCCCTCTTTATTCTACCCAAATCTTTAATCTTAAATTATTACAACCTTGAATTTTTACTTATAAAAAAACATTTTTTCATAAACTTCCAACCTTCATCTTCACTGGTTTCCAGGAGTCCTTGTGTTATGAGAGGAAAAGGGACAGAGGGAGGGACAACCTCCTCTTCCTTTTCTACATCCTACCTGCGAAAGAGAGTTTTGTGGCTTCGCAACCTGCATCTTGCATGTTAAGATCAATTCACCCTAAACTAAGTGATCCCTTGTGACCCAGTCCGCATTCCACACCGAAGGGAATGTCTCTTGCCACAAATGCTGGAGCGAGTTTTCATACCTTCCCTCATCCATGGCTGATCATTTATGATCACGGTATTAACGCAGATGAATCAGACCAATGCCTTGTAACTGAATCACAACAACACCTGCCCCTGTACACCTGCAAGTCTCATCCTGCTTTCAGGACGCTTGTGAAAGCCCCGAGTGACTATCATACAAAGCAATACATATCCGGCTGTCCCAGACGGATGCAAGGAGACCAGGGCACCTCGCACACAAACATATGTGGAGTTATGAATAGGAATGTTGTTTATTTGTATAGCTGAAGCTGTTCCAAAAATCCAAAATACACAAAACAAAATAAAACACATTGCACAGTTAAAATAATTATTTTTTGTTTTTATTTTTATTAAGTTGAGGTAAAATTGTTATTTTTTTTTAAAAAAAATTGTTATTAAGTTTTACACTTTTATATTCATCACAATAACATTATCTCAAAAAGAAAAATAAATGCAATTCTCCAATCCCCCCTCTCCCCCCCAGGACTTCCTCTTCTGGCTTATTACACAATAAGGTCTCCTGCTTGTTTTATTATATCTTAACATTGCATTCTTTAAGTTAAATATTTTTATATTCTTATTTTTATACCTCAACAATTTTCTAAATGCCTCTTATACTTCGTTATTTTCTAATTCCTACACCTTTTTATCTTTATTTTGTTGGTTGTAAGTGTTTACTCAAACCCTTATGTGAGTCCACTTACAATGTTTCTGTAAATACAACATAAATGGTTTCCAGTCTTTTTAAAAGTCTCTATTGCCCTTATCTCTAAGTTTTCCAGTTAACTTGGCCATTTCCGCATGCTCCATCAGTTTTTCTTGCCATTCTTCTTTGGTTGGTATCTTGCTGTCTTTCCATCTTTGGGCTAGTAATATCCTAGCTGCTGTTGTAGCATACATTTAAAATAATTATTTAAACCAGGCATTCTGTGAGATAAGAGCTCACTCCCCTAAAGAATTAAACTTACCATACCCTCTAACTTTTCTCCTTAAAATTGTCCCCCTTGAAACAGGCCGCTTTTCCAGAAGTGTAAAGGGAGACCTCTGCCCCTATAAGAAGTTAATCAGATACCCATTTGATCTCTCAACTGAGAGATTTAAACCTTTGACCAAGGCTTCTCTTAAGCCCTTGTAGGTTGGGGAAACCATTAAGAAGTGGGGTGAATCTCCATGCACTGGAAAGGGAAATGCAATTAATGGTTAGCTATTGTTGGTGGTGATTAATTGGTGGTTTTCTTTTCTCCTTCTCTTCTCCCAGATTTGAATTTGGACCTGCTCTCTTCATCGGCTGGGCAGCTGCGGCCCTGACTATCCTTGGAGGGGGCTTCCTGTGCTGCTCCTGCCCTCGCCGCGAAACCACCTACCCGCCGAGCCGGCCGTACCCCAAGTGTGCCCCCTCTTCCGCGAAGGATTACGTATAACCCAGAATGGAGACGGAGAAAATTGCCTTGGCGTTTAAGAAACCAAAGGGACGCTGACTTCTCGTTGTCCTTCGGAAAGCAGGGCATGTGCCTTTGCCCCCTCGCCCTGCTCTCCCTTGCGTAAAACAAATGCATATATTTATATTGATGCCATTCATGTGTAGCCATTCGTCCCCATCCTTCCGACAGATGAGGAGGCCCCAAACATGTACATAGCTGCTGTGAAATGGCACCAAATGTATCTATCTTTCCTTGAGGGTATGAGACAGGCAGCCCCACCACCTCCCCCCAAATATTGTTTGTGTATTCCCTCTTTATTCCCTTCCTATGTTAGGGCACTCAAGCATGGGCCTGCCGCCTCATTCTGCTTTTCCTTTGTATATATTTCGACGCTGAAGCGGCAGAAGGGGCACAGGTCTAGCGCAGGAGGCCAGAGGTTTCAAAACCTTGAATGAGGGTCTGCTTGAAGAATCCGTTTGAATGCATGGATGTGTTGGGTTTCTGTTCCACTCCCCAAGCCCCCCAACCCTTTGCCAAGGACTAGTTGGGTCCCAGAGCGGCCCCGGTCCTCCTGCTTTTCCTGCATGCACAAGGCAGAAGGCCTCTGGTCAGAGAAGATGACCATGTTTGAATTCCCTCAAGGGCTAATAAGACCCCATTCCACAGCTAATGGTGGACCTAAGGAGTTGGCCTCTGAGATTTTGCTGCCTGAGGGCAAAGGCAAGAAGGGGGCGTGGATGCCTCAGGGCCAGGTTTGAGTTACAGCATCATAGAATTGTAGAGTTGGGAGGGACCCTCAAAGGTCATGTAGCCAAACCCTTCAATGCAGGAATCACAGCTATAGAATTGGCCAGCCTGAAAAATCTCCAATGAAGGAGAGTCCACCACCTTCCATTGTTGAATGGCTCCTAGACTCAGAAAGTCTTTCCTTGTGTAGACGGAATCTCCGTTCTTGTAACTAGAATCCATTGGCTCAGGTCCCCCCCCACTCCAGAGCAGCTGGAAAACAAGCTTGCTCCATCTTATAAACATAATAATCTTCCACATGAAAAGTCCTTCAGACACTCCCCTGTCTCTCATAAAACTCCCTGGGTGACTATGATAAAGACTGAAGATCTGCGTGGGCCTACTTGGAAGTAGACCCCCTTGAAACCAGTGGGATTTACTTCCCTTCTCTCTCTATCAAAGCCTGCCTCCTAACCCTCCCCTGTTTGTGATTGTGGTTCAGTCCAAATACAGCCTGTCTGTATTAATTGGCTAAACTTCAGTGCCTGAGTGATGGCAGGGTGGGTTGGGTTGGGTTGGGGGCTTATCTATGATGATGTTGTATAAAGTGTTGACTGTTTTCAATAAATGTAACCTTTTCCTTTTTTTAAAGAAACCATGTCTCTGTTTTGCTACTTATTTTTTATATATATACACTTGTACCTGAAGAGGGAATAAAGAAAAAGAAATCAAACTTTGTTGGGAAATCACTCTTTGGGTGGCTTCCTCTAGAGTTGCAAAGTAGACTGACTAGGAAATTGGCCCATGAGATGTCCTTACAGTAGATTAGGATGGGAAAAAGGAAGCCTTCTTCACCAGACACAGTACATGGCCAATGGTCATCTACAGAGAACTGCATTGAGCACTGCTGCCGTAGCCTACAATGGCTTATGATCAGATTTGGTTGGACCAGTCCCAGTCCACCAGTCCTAGTCAGCACTTGTTCTAAAACAGGGTGCAATTTGCAACAAAATGTGCACCCAGGTGGAAGGAGCTGACCCAACGTTTGAACCTTGGGGGAATGATAGGCTAAGCCCAAGGTGAGGCCTGGAGGAAGCAGATCAGGAAAGGCAGCAGAGGGTCAGAGCAGGGAGCAGAGCTTGTACCACTCAAAGACCACTGGTCTGGAGAAAAGAGGGGAGTCCAAGACAGGTCCTTCAGAACCCTGGACAGATCTCAGCGAAGAGACACAAGGGCTACTGCAGCCCAGCCAGCATAGCCCACTAATGAGAGTTACCATCCAAAACATCTGGAGGACATCAGATTGCAGTATATACTGTGCCAGCTGCCAACTGAGGACTTTCATAGTTCTTCAGCCTGACTTTCCCACCTTCCAGGAGAGGAGAAATCATTAAAGGGGAAACCCTCTGGTCTGGAGCCTGTCTATCCATGGTCATGTTTTCTGCAGTGATGAGCAGACTTAGCAAGGAAGACAGGGGATGAGGAAGAGACACTGGTTCCTTTAAGAACCTAAGAAGATCCTGCTGGATCAGGCCCATGGCCCATCAAGTGCAGCATCCTGTTCTCACAGCAGCCAACTAGATGCCTTAATTAAAATTAAACAAATGGCAGTCCTCAGGTTAAATTGAAAGTGGCTAATACTCGCCAGGACCAACTGATATTATAAGGACCTGTGAGTGAGCTGGGAAACCTCCTTCGTGCTTGTTCTTATACAAAGAGAAAATGAGTCAGATTGAACCCTGGCCCAAGGCCTGGTGGAACAGCTCCGTCTTGCAGGCCCTGTGAAAAGATGTCAAATCTCAAAGACCCTGGTCTCTTGTGCAAGAGCATTCCACCAGGCCGGGGCCATGACCGAAAAGGCCCTGGCTCTGGTCAAGGCCAGTCTGACCTCCCTGGGGCCCGGGATCTTCAGGGTGTTGTTATTAGCAGACCATAGGGTCCTCCATGGGACATACCAGGAGAGGTGGTCCCGTAAGTATGAGGGTCCCTGTGGAGGCAACACATGGCCATCCTGGCTTGTAGCCCCTCCATGAATTTGTCCAATCCTCTTTTAAAGCTATCTGAGTTTATAGCTTAGCTCAGGGCTGCAGTCACCAGAGATATGAGATTTCTCTTTGCTGCAAGCAATTCCTCCCCGACCTCAACCCCATTTCAAGTTGCAGGGGGTGGAGTAAGGGTTGTGTGGCCTCCCTGCTCCTTCTGTTCCTCACCCTCTGTGGCCGGATTTCTGCCATCATTTCCTGAGTCCCCTCCTGCTGCCACTCTGGCAACCAAGCCAACCACCCCAGTAGCCAGTTCTGCAATCTGCCCACCACAGCAGACACTTCTGCAATCTGATTTCCAGACAGGGAGAAGTCTAGAAAGCTGCAGAAATGGACTAGAAAGTGAGCAGAGTGTTCCCGTTCCCCAGACAGCTCCCTTGCTGCAGACAAGAAGGCCAGAACAATTGGCCAGAAATATCTGCAGATAATTAGCCAGAAATATCTTCCTTATTGAGAAAGTCTCTTGACCTTCTGCTGCCACTTTGCAGCACTCATGGAAATTTACGAAACGAGTGTCTGATCAGAATGAGATGTTCTAGTCCAGGCGAGACCTGTAGTTTTCCTTTGGTTTGGTCAGCCATGGCTGGAATTGGAACTCTTAGTAATTAGGGCTCTGGAGGTCAGCAGTGGGGGCTCTGGCTTAAGTGTGGACCTTGGCAGATGCCCAGCTATGCTGGCCTCTGAAGCTACCCCAATCCCTCTGTCTCAGGGGTCAGCAAACTTACCGTGCCTCGGGCCAGTGTCTCCAGCGCCTACTTCCGGGTTGGAGGACCACCGGAAATAGTTTGTGTGCATGTGCATGGGCCTCCTCCGACCTGGATGTGCACCGGAAATAACACTTGTGCATGCTCAAATAACACTTGCACGTGATCACAAGCTATTTCCGGTGCTCCTCCAACCCGGAAGTGGGCAGCTGTGCAGTGCTGGTAAGAGCAGGCGGCGGCAGTGGGCGGCGGGGGTCACTGCAAGCTGGATAAATGAGTCCCTTGGGGCTTATCCGGCCCATGGGCCTTAGTTTGGGGACCCCTGCTCTATCTCATCACTTCAAGTTGTTTTCCTGACTCCAAACTGAGCCAGGGGTGTGTGTTGGAAGCAACAGAGCAGGCATTCCCAAACTCGGCCCTCCAGATGTTTTGGGACTACAGGTCCCATCTGGAGGGCCGAGTTTGGGGATGCCTGCACATGAGCATGAAAGAGAAAAGTGGGGAGAGCTCAGTTCCCTCTTGTCACATAAGCTTTTTGATGTAGAACCCCCATTTTAGACCTGAATCGGGAATGCAGAGATATTTTATATAGCTCCAACTCCCTCAATCTTGGGAGATATGACTGGGGTCAGCCAGGGACAGGGCCTTTTCTGTGGTGGCACCTGTCCTACGGAATCCCTTTCCAAGTATGGTCCACCTGATCCCATCACTTCTGTGCTCCTGGCATTTGGTGAAGACCTTGCCTTTGAGAAGGCTCTTGGCGAACTTCTCTGTTATTTTTTTCTGCTGCTGGACTCTATTAAGTGTCTGCTATTAATCTGAAAACATTGGGAGCAGGGGGAGGTGTGTTTTATTCTGTTTTCCTCACTGTCTTTCTACATGTCCTTGATGAAAGGGGTGAGAGCAGAAAGATTAAAATTAATTAATATGGTTTGGCCTTACATGGGCTCACCTCCAAAACCCTCTAAGTGTCCCCATTTTCCAAGGACATCCCTGATTTAGAGAAGCCGTCCTGGTTTCTGATTTGATCCTGGTATGTCCCGTTTTTCCTTAAGTTGTCCCTATTTTCATTGGGAAAATGTTGGAGGTGATGGAGTTATCCAACACTCTGAAGGCAATCCTGTATAAGTGTGCTGGGCCTGAGGGTAACCCAAGCAACGCGGTCCAGGTCCGGTCCCAAATACAAGGGTTCCGTGAGGAGTCAGTCCGACAGGGCCAAGGCAGGAAACCAGGCAAGGACAGGATCTCAGGCAGGATCTGACATACAGCAATGGTGCTCCCGCAACCTGGGGTGGGGTCCAGCAGCCTTTTATCTCTGTCGGGGTAACGGCCAGTCCTGATCCCTCGGCGACTCACCTCCCTGTTTCGCCCAAAGGCGAGCGCTCCTCCTGCGAGTACTCAGGTCTCTCCTTCTCTCAGACCTCAGTCTCTGCAGCTCGGGAGACGTCGGTGGGTTACTAGACCCAGAGGTCGCCTCAGCCTCCCCTGACCCAACCGGTAGTGGAGCATCTGTAAGTGATGGTCCAGCTGGAGGCAATGAGGTCATCCCCGCATCTGGAGCCAGGGCAGGCTCAGGCCCCTGACTCGGCCCAGCTGGTGTTTGCTACAGGGGAACCTGTGCAGACTGGGACTATGAGAGGCACAAATACAAGATGGGTGACACCTGGCTTGAGAGCAGTACATGTGAAAAGGATCTAGGAGTCTTGGTTGACCACAAACTTGACATGAGCCAACAGTGTGGCGCGGCAGCTAAAAAAGCCAATGCAATTCTGGGCTGCATCAATAGGAGTATAGCATCTAGATCAAGGGAAGTAATAGTGCCACTGTATTCTGCTCTGGTCAGACCTCACCTGGAGTACTGTGTCCACTTCTGGGCACCACAGTTCAAGGACACTGACAAACTGGAACGGGTCCAGAGGAGGGCAACCAAAATGGTCAAAGGCCTGGAAACGATGCCTTATGAGGAACGGCTAAGGGAGCTGGGCATGTTTAGCCTGGGGAAGAGGAGGTTAAGGGGTGATATGATAGCCATGTTCAAATATATAAAAGGATGTCACATAGAGGAGGGAGAAAGGTTGTTTTCTGCTGCTCCAGAGAAGCGGACACAGAGCAATGGATCCAAACTACAAGAAAGAAGATTCCACCTAAACATTAGGAAGAACTTCCTGACAGTAAGAGCTGTTTGACAGTGGAATTTGCTGCCAAGGAGTGTGGTGGAGTCTCCTTCTTTGGAGGTCTTTAAGCAGAGGCTTGACAACCATATGTCAGGAGTGCTCTGATGGTGTTTCCTGCTTGGCAGGGGGTTGGACTCGATGGCTCTTGTGGTCTCTTCCAACTCTAGGATTCTATGATTCTATGACTCTTCAGGATCAGGCCCCAGACTTGGTTCAGATGATGCCTGAGGCAAAGGATTTGGCGCAGACTGAGACTCCTCTGGTTTCGAGTCTGAGCCCAAGTCCCAGGCCATCACAATAGGGAAGTTTTCTAATTTTTTAAACATTTTGGAATGTTGGAATCTGCCCAGAGTGGCTGGGGCAACCCAGAAAGATGTGTAGGATACAAACAGTAAAATTATCATTATGGAATGGGATGTCCCTATTTTCATCAGAGGAATGTTGCAGGGTATGACCTCCTTGGCCTACCCAACCTCACGGTGGGAGAACCATTGTGGTGTAGTGGTCAGAGTGTTAGTCTAGGACCTGGGAGACAAGGGTTCGAATCCCATTCTTGGCCATGACACTCACTGGGTGACCTTGGGCCAGTCACAGCCTCTCAGCCTAACCTACCTAACAAGGTTGTTTCATAGAAGAATGGAGGACGTTTGTGGAACATGTTTTTAAAATACAACAGTCAAATGAAATCACACTCAGAATTCGAGATAAAATCAGGAGAAGAAATATGATAAAATAGGTGTAATAGAGAAACGTTTTATAATAGACAAAGGCATAATGCAGTAGAAAGCTCAGGAACCAAGAAGACCAACACTTCAATAAAGAAAAGAATGGGGGGAAATGATAATTTATTTTGGAGACCACTGTAAGCAGGTGAAAACATTGGCATGATTGCAATAGCACTTGTAAGGCAGCAAATATTATGGACAAAATGGAGTGGCATAAAATATGGATTATGAAATAATATGTAGTTGAAAAGGATGACAATAGGACCCATGGAGCGGACGGTGGAAAGTCTAGAGATTTGGAAAAATCTCTAAATATGGATATGTAATTGGCATTGTTATAATTTTGTATTTGTAAAATCAAATATATATATATATATATATATATATATATATATATATATGCAGGTTTTGGTGTCCTCGGGTGTCTTCCCGTGTAAAAGTTGGGGTGTCTAGGCGACGTTTCGACGAGGTCTCACTCGTCATCTTCAGGCTGGTGCTTTCGGCTTCTTGTTACTGGAACAGAGCGGGATCTCAATGTTTGAGTTCCTATAAATACTGTAGAGGGGGTGTGGTGTCTAGCCTCCAATGTTCTGGGCAGAGAGGAAGTTCCCAGGCTAGTGTGCCTTTTCTTCTTTTGTTCCTTAATTACTTGAGAGATACCTTGAGTGATTTCTTGAGTGATATCCTGAGTACCACTTAGGTGGGTCATTAGGTGTGGATTAGTTGCTAAAGTCTTTGTGTCTTGACCTCTTGAACTTTGTGAAGAGTTTTCCTGAGAAGATGGCTGTATTGCACTTAGTTGTGCTTTGGCTTGGCTTCGTGTATAGGGGCGAGCTGTGGTTTTGTGGCTTGTGTCAGCCAGATCTGTGTAGGGATTGCAGGGGGGTGCAGCATCCGGAGGTGCCACCATGGATTGGCTACTGGATGGTGTCAGTAATTCATCTGTGGAGAGGGTCTGGGTTTGGGTCTGGTGTGGTTGATTGGTGTTGGCGTTCTGTGTGCCTCTGGATCTGGTGTCAGTTTTTGTGGGGAGGGCTAATTTCCAGATGTCTGGCAAGCGGGATGTGTCGTCACGCTTGTTCATGTTGTGAGGGTGTTTCTCTATCTCGATGGCTTCCATGATTATTCTCTTGTGGTGATGTTCCGTGTTAAAGAGCAATTTGGAATCTGCAAAATTAATTTCGTGTCCTGTTTCTTTCATGTGTTGGAAAAGAGAGGAAGTTTTTTCTTCTTTTTTGACGGCATTCTTGTGTTCTGCGATACGTGCATTTATTCGTCTGTTTGTTTGTCCAATGTACGTGGCTGGGCAGACTTTGCAGGGTATTTCATAGATCCCTTGGTTTTCCAACTGGATTTTATCCTTGGGGTTTCTGAGGATATTGGCTATTTTTTGGTTGGTGCAAAAGGCTGTTTTGATATTGTGTTTATGGAGGATTTTGCTAATTTTATCTGTAGTGCCCTTGATATAAGGAAGGAGGGCCATGCCATTGTTTTCTTCTGTGTCTTGGTTTTTGGGGGGTGTTTCCTTTTGGATTAGCTTCGTAATCCTGTTTTGCTGGTATCCATTGGCAATTAACACATTTGAGAGATTCTGTAACTCAGTTGTCAAGTGGTCTTTGTCAGCCAGGCGTTTGGTTCTGGAGATGAGAGTCTTGGCTACGGAGTTTATTTGTGCAGGGTGGTGGTGTGATTGTGCATGTAAGTAGCGGTTGGTGTGTGTTTTTTTCTGGTAGATAGTGTGTCCTAGGGAGCCATCAGGTTTTTTGTAGATTAGGACGTCAAGGAAGGGAAGTTGGTTGTTGGCTTCTATTTCCATAGTGAATTGTATTTTGGGGTGTAAGTTGTTGAGATGTGTGAGGAAGCTATCCAGTTTTTCCTGGATCACCACAAGAGAATAATCATGGAAGCCATCGAGATAGAGAAACACCCTCACAACATGAACAAGCGTGACGACACATCCCGCTTGCCAGACATCTGGAAATTAGCCCTCCCCACAAAAACTGACACCAGATCCAGAGGCACACAGAACGCCAACACCAATCAACCACACCAGACCCAAACCCAGACCCTCTCCACAGATGAATTACTGACACCATCCAGTAGCCAATCCATGGTGGCACCTCCGGATGCTGCACCCCCCTGCAATCCCTACACAGATCTGGCTGACACAAGCCACAAAACCACAGCTCGCCCCTATACACGAAGCCAAGCCAAAGCACAACTAAGTGCAATACAGCCATCTTCTCAGGAAAACTCTTCACAAAGTTCAAGAGGTCAAGACACAAAGACTTTAGCAACTAATCCACACCTAATGACCCACCTAAGTGGTACTCAGGATATCACTCAAGAAATCACTCAAGGTATCTCTCAAGTAATTAAGGAACAAAAGAAGAAAAGGCACACTAGCCTGGGAACTTCCTCTCTGCCCAGAACATTGGAGGCTAGACACCACACCCCCTCTACAGTATTTATAGGAACTCAAACATTGAGATCCCGCTCTGTTCCAGTAACAAGAAGCCGAAAGCACCAGCCTGAAGATGACGAGTGAGACCTCGTCGAAACGTCGCCTAGACACCCCAACTTTTACACGGGAAGACACCCGAGGACACCAAAACCTGCATTCCTGTACCCGTGAAAATCTACGAAAGCAAATATATATATATATATATATATATATGGCATAATGCAGTAGAAAAGGTTTGAGTAAAAGCACTGTGGAAGTGGGGGTGGGAAGTCAATTTATGAAACAGCAAAACTATTTGAAATGAAGAATATTGTAAAAAAAAAAAAGTCAGAAAATTTTAATTTTAAAAAGTATTACAAGAAAAAAAATCCTGCTTGTGGGTTTTGCATGGACAACAGGTTGGCCACTGTGAGAACAGGATGGTGGACTTTGAACAGGTTTGGAATTGCCCAAGAAAGATGTTGAATTATTTTTGTATGCCACAACGGCCACCCGAATATTATTTGCTAAAAATTGGAAAACACAAGAAGTACCAACAGTGGAAGATTGGCAGATGAAGATGATGGAATTCAGACATAGCTGAACTGACTGGAAGAATCTGCGACCAGAAAGAAAAGGAGTTTCAAGAGGACTGGAGGAAATTCAAGGACTATTTGAATAAATATTGTAATATAAAAAAATTAGAAGTTTCTTGAAAGAAACAAATAGGCCTAGGATTAAATTAAGTTATAATTAAATAAATGGGATTGAGAATGTTAAGAAAGTGAATAAGATGGACCATAATTGGAAATTGTTTTAGTTTAACAATGATATTGGAAAGCTGTTACTTTCAACTACAAGGAAACTCAGAAGGGAGGGATTTGAGGAACTCAACCAAGATGTTTAAAAGGTTGGATTTGTGAAGAATTAAGTTTGTTGTTATTGTTTATCTGTTTATTGTTCCTTTTTTCTGTTTTTGTGTATCATTTTGCTTTGTGGTTTGTGTTATCATTGTGGAAAATCTAATAAAATAAATTATTAAAAAATAAAATAAAATAGATGGGCCCCCTTTGACCTGAGCCAGAGGGCCCTTCTTAGGTTCTCCACCTTCCTTGTGTGTTTCCTTTTTTATTTTGGAAAATGCAGGAGCCTTCCCCCCAGCCAGGCTCTCTCGCTGCTCCCCCTCTCTCCGCAGGAGCCTGCCGTTGGACAGAAGTCTGCGTTTCAAGCTCGCAAAAATCTATCATTTGCCCGATAATAAATGTTGGAAATGTAAAGAAACTGAAGGTACATTCTTTCACCTTTGTTGGACGTGCCCAAGGATTAAGGCTTTCTGGGAAATGATCTACAATGAAATGAAAGAGGTATTAAAATAGACCTTCCTGAAGAAACCAGAGGCCTTCCTTCTGGGCATTGTCGGCCAATTGGTGTCAAAGAAGGACAGAACTTTTTTTATGTACGCTACAACAGCAGCAAGAATACTTATCGCAAAGTATTGGAAGACACAAGACCTACCCACTTTGGAAGAATGGCAGACGAAGGTGATGGACTATATGGGATTGGCAGAAATGACTGGCAGAATCCGAGACCAGGGAGAAGAGTCAGTGGAAGAAGATTGGAAGAAATTTAAAGACTACTTACAGAAATATTGTAAAATTAATGAATGTTAGAATGATGTTGGATAGAAATTAAGTGGTTTCCAGCTGTAATGCTTTAAGAGATATGAAAAAAAAGGTTATAAACAGGTAAAAATCTAAGGGTAAGGATTTGCTGAACCAACAATTCGAAGTGGAATACAAAAAAGGGAGGTATGAGGAGGTCCGGGAAATAAGTTAAAGGAAAAGTAGTAAATGGAAAATCTCTGTGTTTTTAATTATTTTTATTTTGCATTTTTGTTATTTTCTTTTTTTTCATTTTTATTGTGATATTTTCAAAAAAAAAAATCTTAATAAATATTCTATAAAAGAAAAAGAAGTCTGCGTTTCATCTTCCCTGCACCGCCAAGACCGCGTCCGACTTCCCTTTTGCAGAAGAGCTGGCCGATCCCACTTCTGCAATTTGCACACACACGCGCGCGCGCGCGCGCACACACACACACACACACACACACACACAGAGGCAAGCCTCAACGCAGCTCGAGGGAATTGGGGAATGTAGCCCAGCACAAAGGTCCCAAGGAGCGGCCCGCCTCGTTGGGGTGAAGAGCAAGTCAGAGCAGACACCTGCGGTGCGTGGGGTTTGTTGATGCAGCAACCGCAGAAGCATCTCTTGCGCCCACCCAGCCCTTCTTGGCAAGCGGTTCCTCATCTGAACAAGACCAGAGACCCACCCGTTTCGGGGGCTCCAGAAAGCCGCCCTCCTCTTCTACTGCTTGGCAGTGATGGCAGCTGCCTCTGAGCAGGGTCATCCCCTTGCCCAGATGTGTGCCAAGGGGTAGTGCGACTCATGCAACACGCTGGCAATTCATATACACAGAACCATAATTATACATACTATATCAACCTTCTGAGAAAAATGCAAAACATTAAACAAAGCCACAGAGACTTGCAAACTACCCAGCCTAAAATGAACTTATAATGTCTGGTTTCAACAGGTTTTTCAAATGTTTAACTCAGACTTTTAGATAAGCTCATGAAGATACTAACAAAAGGTAAGTTCGGTGTTATTCACAGTGCCAAGAGTCCCTAGTGGAGTTGTAGATACAGTCATACCTCGGGTTGAAGTAGCTTTGCGATGAATATTTTCGGGTTGCGCTCTGCGGCGACCTGGAAGTAACGGAGTGCGTTACTTCCGGGTTTTGCCGCATGTGCAGATGCTCAAAATGACGTCATGCGCATGTGCGGAAGCGGCGACTTGCGAACCACACATGCGCAGACGTATGGACATGGGTTGCGTTCACTTCAGAATGCGAACGGGGCTCCGGAAGGGATCCCGTTCGCATCCAGAGGTACCACTGTAGATAGTTGTAGACGACAGGGTGCCGGCGTTTTGCACCTGTTTTGCCCTGGCAGTCGAAGTAATCAAGAGTCCGCTGTTCGCCCCCAATGGGGCCCTTTTACTGGGGCTTTCAGGTAGCACACTCCCAAGATAATTTTCCGGGCTTCTTCAGTGGTCTAATCTCAAAGTCTTGATACGGTATATTGATATTCAAACTTAGAGAGAATACTTTTTCTTGGCTTAAGCTTAAGAGACTGATTTGTGCCAAGGCTGCTCATTCTCCCAAACTCAGGCCCCTTTCAGGAGCGAAGAGGAGACCTTTGATCCTCTTTGCATTTAAAGGCAAATTGACCCAGTTCACACTGAAATATACTCGGAGCATTTTGGATCCTATTCAACTCAGTACATAACAACACGATCCAAGATGTTGCTTCCACTATGTCCCAAATAAATAAATAACTAAATAACTGTGTCCAGTTCTGGACACCACAATTTAAACAGGACACTGATGATCCAGGAGGTGTGCAGAGGAGGGCAACCAAAATGGGGAAAGGTCTGGAAAACCAAGCTATATGAGGAGTGTTTGAAGATGCCAACTTTGCTGCCACATACACCCGGACAACACCATTACTGGCCCCAACAACATCACACATACCATCTCGGGACTATTTAATTGCTCATCGTCTAACATTGTGTATGCCATCAAATGCCAACAGTGTCCTTCAGCTCTCTATATTGGACAAACAGGCCAGACCTTACGCCAAAGAATGAACGGACATAAATCGGACATCAGGAATCACAAGACAGAGAAACCAGTAGGAGAACACTTCAATCTCCCAGGACATTCTATACAAGATCTCAAAGTAGCTGTTCTATTACAAAGGAATTTCAAAAATAGACTGGAAAGAGAAGCTGCTGAATTGCAACTTATCACCAAACTTAAAACCATGGAGAGACCTGGTCTGAACAAAGACCTTGGATTCTTATCTCATTATACATGACAAAGCCACTTTTCACCTTCTCACCCCTTGCTTTTTCCTGTAAGACCTATTGCAGTCGTTAAGAGTCGTCAACAGGCTCATCACAGCTATCTGCCAATCACCCATTCCCACCCCCCTTCTGAGTAATACCCCTCCCCACCTTCTCACTATATAGAAGGGTCTGGTGACTTCTGTTTCAGTGTATCTGAAGAAGTGTGCATGCACACGAAAGCTCATACCAAGAACTAACTTAGTTGGTCTTTAAGGTGCTACTGGAAGGATTTTTTTTTGTTTTGAAGGAGCTGGGTATCTTGAGCCTGGAGAAGAGGAGACAGAGAGGAGATAGGAGAGCCATCTTCAGATATCTGAAGGGCTGTCCCATGCTTCTTTTCTCCTGCTCTGGAGGGTAGGACTTGAACCCGTGGCTTCAAGTTACAAGAAAGGAGGTTCCAACTAAATATTTGACAGTGGAACAGACTCCCTCGGAAGGTGGTGGACTCTCCTTCATTGGAAGAATTTAAACAGAGATTGGATAGTCATCTGTCATGGATGCTTTAGCAGAGATTCCTTCATTGCAGGGGGTTGGACTAGATGTCCCTTGGGTCCCTTCCGCCTCTAAAATTCTATGATTCCCTCTAGATACTTAATGGGGCTTCCATGCCCCCTCCTCCTATATTCCCCAAATTGCTTCTGCGAACAGCACGAGGCAGGGGGAGAGCCGGGCCAGATTTAGGTTTGATGAGCCCCTCAGCTCCTGAAGGTAATGGGGCCCTTTCTATGTCCAGCTGTCCTTTGTCAACAACAAACTGTTGCTGTTCTTTGTGTTGAATATATGCTGTATGGTAATTGATGGACCTCATAGGTACCTAAAGCCATTTGCACATGTTGCCCTGCACCCAGTCCATGCAGAATGTAGGCACCCTATATATAGAAAGGAGCAAACCAGGGATATTTTAGGGAGCAGGCTATCAGGTGAGGCCCATGACTTACATCAGAGGAGGCTACACAACACAAAACACTGTTGCTGGATGTAGGTTTTTTTATTTGTGTTTTATTTGATATTTTGGAAATGTACATACAGTTCTTTTTCCTTTAATTTTTTTGGTGGCCCCCAAGAGAGTGGGGCCAATAAGCTAGAGCTTGTTTAGCTTATATACCTACAGAATCGCCTCTCCCGGTATGCCCCGCGGAGAGCCTCAAGGTCCATAAATAGCAACACCCTAGTGGTCCCGGGCCCTAAGGAATTCAGATTAGCCTCAACCAGGGCCAGGGCCTTTTCAACACTGGCTCCAACCTGGTGGAACGCTCTGTTTCATGAGACCAGGGCCCTGCAGGATCTGATTTCTTTCCACAGGGCCTGTAAGACAGAGTTGTTCCGCCTGGCCTTTGGCTTGGAGCCAATTTGATTCCCTCCCCCTCTTTCTTTTTCCTTTCTCCTCCTGTGATGAGACTGCATTTTAATATTTTAATGTTTCAATATTTTAATGTTGTATTTTAATCTTGTTTTTAAGTTGTATTCATTCAACTTGTTCTTATTATTGCTTGTTAGCTGCCCTGAGCCCAGCCTTGGCTGGGGAGGGCGGGGTATAAATAAAAAGTATTATTATTATTATTATTATTATTATTATTATTATTATTATTATTAAATCTGGCACCGGGGGGAGGGCAGATCTGGCCAGTGGAAGCGCTTGTGCAGACTGAATGTTCCATCACAGCACATATCTCACCCATTATTCTTGCTATTTCCCTTTTTATTTTCATTCCAGGCAGGTTGGATCATCTATTACAAGGGAGAATCTCCCGGTTTTCACAGGCTTTTTCAGCTTCCCAAACCTGCTGTTTCTTGGGAGGCGAATCTTGATGTGCCCCAAGGTGTGTTTGTGTGTGTGCACAGACACACACACACCTGGGAAGAGGCTACCCAGCTCTGCTTCTGGGCTTCAGCAGGTGTGGCACTTGTCTGGCAAGCTTAGCAGGCTTTTCCTGCTCCTTGAGGGAGGCTTCGTGGGCGGCCGAGGACAGGAACATCCATCCCAGAATTCCCAGTTGAGACACTCTCGCCTGGAGATGAGCAAAGTCCGCCTTAATGCAGTCAAGCTCTCTGCTCCCCTGGCAGCCGATTCAGATGTCAGCTGAAATCAGAGCGGACATTTTTCTGAGAACATTTAAAAGATTTGTCACCCTCCTGCTCTCTGCTGAAACCAATTTGTGGAATTTTTGAAAGGTAGTGTAGTCTAGTGGTTAGAGGGTCAGATTGAGACCTGGGTGCGCAGGGTTTCTTTTTATTTTATTTATGAATTTCAGTTTTATACATTTCAGTCATTTTACAGTCAGTTTAATGTTTCGAAAGTTGACTTCCTCCCCCCCCCCTTTCTGCGGATCCTTAAAATTTATTTTTAATATTTTCTGCATATCCAATGGGTGCCAATCACCACACCAATCGCCCCCCTGGGTGGCATCTGCTGCTGTGTGAAGCAATGATGCAGGCGTTCTTTCTGATGACCATCAACCCATCTACTCATGAGAAAGCCTGGATGAATCAGGTTCTTTCTGAATAGGCTGTCCTTTCGGAAGGGGAAATGCCTAGGAGAGAGGAAGAGGAAGAGGAAGAGGAATAATAATAATAATAATAATAATAATAATAATAATAATAATAATAATTTATACTCCGCCTGTCTGGCTGAGTTTCCCCAGCCACTCTGGGCAGCTCCCAATCAAGTGTTAAAAACAGTACAGCGTTATATATTAAAAACTTCCCTGAAAAGGGCTGCCTTAAGATGTCTTCTGAATGTCAGGTAATTGTTTATCGCTTTGACATCTGATGGGAGGGCGTTCCACAGGGCGGGCGCCACTACCGAGAAGGCCCTCTGTCTGGTTCCCTGTAGCCTCACTTCTCGCAATAAGGAGGAGACTCAGCTGGACAACTTGTCATGTGCTTATTTATAGGCACAGATGCACATATAGAAATGATGACTGTTAAAAACATTATCTTGCATATTATTATTATTATTATTATTATTATTATTATTATTATTATTTATTTATACCCCATCCATCTGGCTGGGCTTCCCCAGCCACTCTGGGCAGTTTCCAAAAAAAAAAATTAAAATACTGTAATACCTCAAACATTAAAAATGGTAGACAGCTGCCCTGGACACAGATTTGACCTGCGCCTCCACGGACAGCTGTGAGTCCATCTTGTTCTCACGGTGGCCAACCAGATGTCTGTGGGGAACCCACAAGCCAGACTGGACCCCCCATAGCCCTCTCCCCTCCTGTGGGGTCTAGGAATTGTTATTCAGAGGCATACAGCCTTGAACCACAGAAGCAGACCGTAGCTATCATGACTAGAAGCCACTGGTCACTTTTTTTGCCATGAATTCTGTACTGTCCTCTTTTAAATCCATGCAGTTTGGTGGCCATCACAGCTTCCTGTGGGAGGGAGTTCCACAGTTTATCTAGTGCTGCAGGAGGGGCTATCTTTTATTTCTCCTAAACCAGTTGGTGTAGCAGTGGACTTACTATAATAATAAATAATATTAAATTTTTATTGCTACCCCGCCCTTCCCGGTTCAAAAACCAGCTCAGGCCGGCCAACAACAAATTTAAAACACTTAATTGGTGCAACAGAAAACAGCATAAAATACAGTATAAAACGTGAATAACAATAAATTCAGAATTCAAAAATCAATTTAGGGGGGAAATCCATCCAATAAACATTAGATGATCACCAGGGCTAGCTGGCTAAGTTAGTCCTCTTTGGGCCAGCGAGGAGACCAGGGGAGAATTAGCTGTGGGGTCTCAGAGTGGGTGATCTTCATAAAAGGGGAGGGGGAGGGAAGGAAGGGGAATAAAAGATCAGGCTAAGTTCAAGTTGAAAGCCAGGCGGAATAGCTCTGTCTTACAGGCCCTGTGGAAGGAGGTTGAATCCTGCAGGGCCCTGGTCTCCTGGGACAGAACATTCCACCAGGTTGGAGCCACCACTGAGAAGGCCCTGGCCCTGGGGGAGGATAATCTGACTTCCTTAGGGACCTCTAAACTATGGTTATTCATGGACCTTAAGGTCCTCTGCGGAGCAGACCAGGAGAGGTGGTCCCGTAAATATGAGGGCCCTAAGCCACTTACTATTGCTTTGATGAGGGGCTTCTCATTGTCTGGGCACAGAGTAGGTCAAGATCTCCTTGGTTTGACAAGAAAGCTGATTCTCACTAAACATTCTGATGGTTAGAACCTTTCAAGAGTAGAATGAGCTCCTGTGGAAGCTGGTGGACTTTCCTTCCTTAGGGTTTTTAAAACAGAGGTTGGGTGGTCGTCTGTCAGCGATGCTTTAGCTGAGATTCCTGCATTTCAAGGGCTTGGACACCATGCTGGAGTACTGCAAAGCGTTGCACATAGGGCTGCCTCTGAAAATGATTTGGAAACTTCAGCTGCTGCAGAATTCAGCAGCCAGGTTGCTCCTTGGCAAAACAACAACAAACAAACCTATGGTCACGTAAAGCATACTCAATAAACACACGAGACGTAACCAGCTGTGTTCTTAGATAAATAAGGTATACTATTCATAGTATCAAATTATAAATTTCAACGGAAGCAACTCATAAAGTTCAACAAACGAACAAAGCAGAGGACCCAGCGGATCAGATCATTCTTTAGTCAGTTCATGTGTAAGGTCCATCCATGTAATGGTGTCTGTTCCATCTGTCTGTTCATAAAGTCCAAAAAATCCACATGAAAGGTTGTTAAAGTTAAAGGTAAAGGGGACACCTGACCATTAGGTCCAGTCGTGACTGACTCTGGGGTTGCGGCGCTCATCTCGCTTTATTGGCCGAGGGAGCCAGCGTACAGCTTCCAGGTCATGTGGCCAGCATGACTAAGCCGCTCCTGGCGAACCAGAGCAATGTACGGAAACACTGTCTACCTTTCCACTGGAGCGGTACCTATTTATCTACTTGCACTTTGACATGCTTTTAAACAGCTAGGTTGGCAGGAGCAGGGAACGAGCAACGGGAGCTCACCTTGTCACGGGGATTTGAACTGCCAACCTTCTGATCGGCAAGTCCTAGGCTCTGTGTTTTAACCCACAGCGTCATCCGCGTCCCTGTTACAGTTCCACAAAATCCTTACAGAGGGTCTAGACAAGGATTTCCGGAATATTGGCCTTGCTTTGCTGCCCTGGGCTTCATCAGTACTTAAAGCTCTAAGTAATGCAAATAAATACACTATCATGATCTCACACATTTTACAGTAAACATAATATGAAACCATAAACAACTGTACATACCATATGTGATATTACAGGTCCATGGATCTTATGGCATAATAGTAGCTTCAGTTTGTTTGTTGAACTTTATGAGTTACTTCCGTTGAAATTTATTGTATACCTTATTTATCTAAGAACACAGCTGGTTACGTCTTGTGTGTTTCTTGAGGTTGCTCCTTGGGGCAGATGGCGTGAGCCTATTGCACCAATCCTGACTCGACTGCACTGGCTGCCAAGTGGTTTCCGGACCCAATTCAAAGTACCCATAAAGCCTTAAATGGCCCAGGACCACAATACCTCCCCACATGAACTGACCTGGACCCCACAACCATCACCTGAGGTCTTTTTTCATGTGCCTCCTCCCCCAGAAGTCCAGAAGGTGATAACACAAGAACGGGGCCTTTTCCGTGGTGGCTCCCCATGCGTTTGTGGGATGCTCTCCCCAGGGAGGCTCGCCTGGTGCCTTCCTTGCATATCTTTAGGCGCCAGGCAAAAACATTCCTCTTCTCACAACCCTTTGGCCTTCTATGGTCTTTTAAATATGTGTTTGCGAAAATAATAATAATAATAATAATAATAATAATAATAATAATACCCCCCCCATCTGGCTGGGTTTTCTCTGCCACTTTGGGCAGCTCCCAACAGATTACTAAAAATATGATAAAACATCAGACATTAAAAGCTTCCCTAAACAGGGCTGCCTTCAGATGTCTTCTATACGTCAGCTAGTGGTTTATTTCCATGACATCTGATGGGAGGGCGTTCCACAGGGCGGGCGCCAACACCAAGAAGGCCCTCTGCCTGGTTCCCTGTAACCTCACTTCTCGCAGTGAGGGAACCACCAGAAGGCCCTCGGAGCTGGACCTCAGCGTCTGGGCTGAACAATGGGGGTGGAGATGCTCCTTCAGGCATCCTGTGTTCCTCAGGTGAACAGTGGTATATAAATTTAATAAGTAATAAAATAATAATAGTCCTATTGGCCCTTGCTGTTTCTTCCAACCCTAGATTTCTATGTTTCTAAGTGACCAAACACAGCAATTCTCACGGCAGAATGGTATTCCTTGAGCCCCTCTTCCTTCTCCCCTGTGACCCAGAGCTTGCCACGATGTCTCCGATCTCCAGCCGTGCCTCCCCTTTGCAAGAGGACAATGAGGTCCCTTCCCAAAGAGAAAGATCATGTTGCCTTCTTCCTGTGCCAGGCACTTTATGACCCTGCAGTGTTGCATAACTCTGTCCCTTATGGTTTACAGTGTTTGTTATTCCAAACCATCAAAGAAGACTGCCCTGGTAATTAATATTTCCTGGCGCCACACCAAGACTCTTCCAGGAGCCTGGATGGGTGGATCTTGCAGAGAGGAACAAAAGGGAAAACAGGAGATTCACCACAAAGGTTTCTTCCTGCTCCAAGGACACTGCGCAGGAATCATTTCATCCTCTGGAAAAGTCCAGCATTGTATAAGTGACCACAAGCTCTGGGGGAGGGGGCAGCACAGGGAGTGTGACGCCCTGCTTGCCCAACTCATGAGCTCCTCATCCAGGCATTTCTTGGTCCAGAAAGAGATTGCTGGGCCAGATGGAAGATGATGCAGAAACCTCAGCAGGTCCAAAACACAGCAACAAGATTCCTGGCTTTTAAAACCAATATTGCAATCTTAATCCGGCCCCTACCCACATCACATGTCAAGCAGCCATGGGTCATGGGTTTGAGTCCTACGTTGGGCAAAATGATTCCTGCATTGCGGGGGGGGGGGGGGGTTAGATTAAATGACCTCTACAGTTCTATGAATCTCTGGTTTTATAAACGTGTACCATTAGACATTTATTTTATTTTATTTTACAGTGGTACCTCGGGTTACATACACTTCAGGTTACAGACTCCGCTAACCCAGAAATAGTGCTTCAGGTTAAGAACTTTGCTTCAGGATGAGAACAGAAATCGTGCAGCGGAGGCCCAGCGGCAGCAGGAGGCCCCATTAGCTAAAGTGGTCTTCAGGTTAAGAACAGTTTCAGGTTAAGTACGGGCCTCTGGAACGAATTAAGTACTTAACCTGAGGTACCACTGTATTTTATTTTATTTTATTTTATTTTATTTTACTTTATTTTATTTTATTTTATTTTATTTTATTTTATTTTATTGCATTGCATTGCATTGCATTGCATTGCATTGCATTGCATTGCATTGCATTGTTAGGGGGGTGATTTTCCCCTGCATGTGAACACAGGCTTTGGCAGATTGAGTGGCAAGACCAAGAGTAGGTCCAATGGTCAAGAAGGTGGTTTCTGCCCATGCCATAGAGGGAAGTGAGGGGCAGATGGGGCTCATCCACCTGGGAAAGTAACCCATCTAGGGGAAGGAAAACTCTGACGCTAAACCTCTCCTGCCTTGTGGGATATCTCCTGGAGAATAAAAGGCTGAAGAGTAAACCCTACACAAATCCTAAGATGGCTGGATGGCGCCTGGTACCCCTCCTTTGGGCACCTCCTGCAGGGAATGAGTTCCACCGTTCCACCAGCCATTTGGAGTTCTGTTGTGGCTATAAGAACATGTCATGCTTTATTCTTCAGAGGTCTGTGGCTTCCTTTTATTTATTTTTATTATTATTGAAGATTTTGTTGGTTTACAAAGGTGTGTGCAATGTCTCTCTCTCGTATTTTTCCCCCTGTGACATTTTTACAAATCAGTTTCATTTGCTGATATATAAGGAAGAAAAAGAGGGGCGCGGGTGGCGCTGTGGGTTAAACCACAGAGCCTAGGGCTTGCCAATCAGAAGGTCGGCGGTTCGAATCCCCGTGACGGGGTGAGCTCCTGTTGCTCGGTCCCTGCTCCTGCCCACCTAGCAGTTCGAAAGCACGTCAAAGTGCAAGTAGATAAATAGGTACCACTCTGGCGGGAAGGTAAACGGCGTTTCCGTGCGCTGCTCTGGTTCGCCAGAAGCGGCTTAGTCATGCTGGCCACATGACCCGGAAGCTGTACGCCGGCTCCCTCGGCCAATAAAGCGAGATGAGTGCCACAACCCCAGAGTCGGTCATGACTGGACCTAATGCTCAGGGGTCCCTTTACCTTTACCTTTAAGGAAGAAAAGGGGGGAAGTGGTGGTGGTGGGGAAGATGGGTGGGGTTGGGGTTGGGTGGCGATGTTTCTATTTTCCTTAATATATGTGGGGTTTGGTGTCAGTGTTGCTTGTACAGGTTCTTTGCTATTCACTTGTGTTCCTTTGTTGGTGAGAGAGGTTGGGGTTCGTCTAGGGTGTGGTTGTTCATTTGTGGTTGGCTGTGGTGGTCTTTGTTTTCATGTGTGAGCGGGGTGGGTGGGTGTTTCGGATCAGGTTAGCCATATTGATTTGTGTGCTGTTGGTGGATTTTTGTCATTGTCTTGTTGGGCTGTGTATGTGATAAAGGGGAGCCATACCGGGGTGAAGGCGTCTTCTTGTATTTGTTCCCGTGTCAGTTTCAGTTTATTGATTTGTGGCTTCTTTTTATGAGCAACAAATATTCCACGGGAGCGGAGTGGATTTCTTTGTTTTGTCTGATACACCTTCCAGCAGTTGGGAAGTCCCTAAACCAGGTCAGGATCTGTTTGTGTGTTTTCCCTTCTCAAGAAGGAGGCCGTCGCCGTGTGTTTGGCTCCCATAGAAAATGTCTCTCTCTTTCTCTCTCTCCTTGTCTGGGAACCCAACCCAGCCGCTTCCCAGCTCCTTAAGCAAGTCCTAGCATGAAGCAACACATTCCAGACCTGAAATTCCAGAGGAGAGAGAGACAGAGAAAGGTTGGGAGAAAAATCAGACAATTCAGGGTGTGTGTGTGTGTTGGAAGCCTCTATCTGAAGGGGGATAATTTGGCTGGAAGAAGACATGGTGCTCTTCTTAGGGGAAAAATATGCCCATTTGTGTGACCCACTTTCCTTCTGGCTTCCCTGCCCTGCCCTCAGGGCCTCTTGCACATTTTGACACATCAGAAACTGAGGCGCTGTCCATGACACATATTTTCCTGGGCTCGGTCCAGAATCCCAATCGCTCTTTCGACTCGGGGTGCTTACGAAGGAGCCTCAAGCAGCTGGGCGATCTGGAGCGTGAAGTGGTTCGTTCTGGGTTTCGATGAGCTCCTGATTCGCGCCTCCTGTTTCTAGGAGTGAGTTGGCAAAAATCACTGTACAGTGCTACCTTGGTTCTCAAACACCTTGGATAGTCAAGCAACTTGGAACCCAAACACTGCAAACCCGGAAGGAGGTGTTCCGGTTTGCGAACTTTTTTGGAAGCTGAACGTGCTCCATTTTGAGTGTTACACTTCCGTTTTGAGTGCCACACTTCCCTTTTGAGTGTTACGCTGAAGTCTGTCTGGTTTTGCTATTTATTTTGTGTTTTGGTTTCTGCATCTCTTCTTTGTTTTGCTTTTGCGACTGTGTGGAACCCAGCTCAGCGACTGATTGATTGGTTGTGTGACTGCAGTACATTGTTTGTTGCTTTCATTTTATGGATCAGTGGTCTCGTTAGGAAGTAAAATTCATGTTCAATTGCTGTTTTAGGGGTTGTTTTTAAAAGTCTGGAACGGATTAACCAGTTTTGCATTACTTTCTATGGGAAAGCGTGCTTTGGTTTTGGAATGCTTTGGTTTTGGAATGGATTAAGTTTGAGAACCAAGGTACCACTGGATAATTTGATTCTGAATTGATTTTAAAATGAATGGATTTTAGAATGCTGTGTTACTTTTATTGCAGTTAGCCGCTCTGAGCCTGGCTTCAGCTAGGGAGGGTGGGATATAAATAACAATTATTATTATTATTACTATTATTATTAGTGAGCATTAGTGTATGAAAGTGAGAGCTGGACCATAAAGAAGGCTGATCGCCAAAGAATTGATGCTTTTGAATTGTGGTGTTGGAGGAGACTCTTGAGAGTCCCATGGACTGCAAGAAGATCACACCTCTCCATTCTGAAGAAAATCAGCCCTGAAGGACAGATCGTGAAGCTGAGGCTCCAAGACTTTGGCCACCTCATGAGAAGAGAAGACTCCCTGGAAAAGACCCTGATGTTGGGAAAGATGGCGGGCACAAGGAGAAGGGGAGGATAGAGGATGAGATGGTGGGACAGTGTTCTCGAAGCTACCAGCATGTGTTTGGCCAAACTGCGGGAGGCAGTGGAAGACAGGAGGGCCTGGTGTGCTCTGGTCCAGGGGGTCATGAAGAGGCGGACACGACTAAACGACTAAACAACAACAACAACATTATTATTATTATTACTATTGTAGTCTAACAATCGGCTGCATGAAGAAGCCCTTTATTCCTTGTCCCGGCCAAGTCTTGATTCAGCATCTGGTTTTTAATAAGGACATGAGGAATCAAAGGCTTGGCAGTTAGTAACAACAATTATTATTAGAATCGGAAGGGATGCCCCAAAGGTCATTTAGTCTAATCCACTGAATTGCAGGAATTGTAGCTCAGGAATCCCTGGCAGATGCCCATCCAACCTCTGTTGGGGGGGGTGCCTGGGCGGGATTTTGTCACCCCTCTCAGAGATGACACCCAGGGTACACCGCCCCCACCCCCCTGCTTCTTATGCCCCTGACTTCACACCTTCACTGACTGAGTCTTGAAGGAGGGAGGTGGGAAATAAAGGTATGCTTTCAGCGCCCTCTGCCGGGGGAAATATCCTCAGCATGACATTTTCACAAAGAACAAAAACCCAAACCTAATACTAATACTAATTATTATTATTATTATTATTATTATTATTATTATTATTATTATTATTATTATTTCACGAAGATCTTGCATAACTCCAATCCACCATGTTGACCTGTCGCTTTTCTTGAATGTTGTGGTGCATTTCAAGCTGCCTCTTATCTGTTGTAGTAGTAATATCCAAGGCAACACGATGACCAAGTACAAGAATTTTATATAATCTATACGGAACATTAAATAATATGAAAAACCAGATAAACAGAAATCTTATAAATCTCACATTTTGTGACTTTCAGAGATTTATAAGATTTCTGTTTATTTGGTTGCCTTGGATATTACTGATAATTGTTTGCAACACAGGGGTTTAATTGTTCTGTTCTGTTGTAACCTGCCCTGAATTCTTGTCTAGGGATAGGTTAGGAAACCAAATAAAGCCAAATTTGTGCCAAAGACCCTGCTGAACCAGAGAGAGAGAATATTTTTATTCTTCTGTTTAACTTCTGTATTAAAAAGACGATCCAAAAACTCTCCACGGAGACCTTTGGCTCAAGACTCCACAGGAATCAGAATTATAGAGCTAGGGCTTGGAATAACACTTGTAGTTCAATGGTGAATTTTAGATATAATGGAGATGTAGAAGATTTGGATTGTTATAGAAGATGCAGGAGGAAATGACTAACATTAGGACCCACAAAGGGGAGGAAGGAAGTCCAGGAGATTCTGTGGAATCTTGTTTTTATGTTGTATGTTGGATATTGGATGGATTTCCCCCTATATTGATTTTTGAATTCTGAATTAATTGTTATTCACATTTTATACTGTATTTTATGCTATATTTGTTGTTGCATCAATTAAGTGTTTTAAATTTGTTGTTAGCTGCCCTGAGCCCGGTTTTCTGAACCGGGAAGGGAGGGGTATAAATAAAAATTTATTATTATTTATTATTATTAATATTAGTGATTGTAAAATTTTAATTTGAAAAACCAAATAAATAAATTGATTAAAAAAAACACTAAGGTACTATCAAGAATGTATAACTTGCTGTTAAAATGGAACACACAAGACGAAATGGTTAAATCTGCTATGATAAAGTGGGCACAGGATATTGGGCATAACATCATGTTTGAGGACTGGGAAAGGTTGTGGACCACTGGGCTGAACTTCACTGCATGTAATGCTTTGAAGGAAAATGTAATGAAAATGATATATAGATGGTACATGACCCCAGTTAAACTTGCCAAAATATACCATTCGTCTGATAATAAATGTTGGAAATGTAAGGAAAATGAAGGAACATTCTTTCACCTCTGGTGGACCTGCCCTAAAGTGAAGGCCTTCTGGGAAATGATATATAATGAGTTGAAAAAGGTATTTAAGTATACCTTCACTAAGAAACCAGAGGCCTTCCTCCTGGGTATTGTCGGCCAGAAGGTGTTAAAGAAGGACCGAACATTTTTTATGTACGCAACAACAGCAGCAAGGATACTCATTGCCAAGAATTGGAAGACTCAAGATCTACCCACACTGGAAGAATGGCAGATGCAGCTGATAGACTATATGCAACTGGCAGAGATGACCGGCAGAATCCGTGACCTGGGAGAAGAAAGGATTGAAGAAGACTGGAAGAAATTTAAAATTTATTTACAAAAATATTGTAATTTGATTGAATGTTAAGAAGGATGCTTGATCATAAATAACTGGCCACCACTAAACTAGATTGGAATTTGATGATAAGTGAGATTAAGGAAAAGACAAACCCTTTGGGAGAACTATTAGATTATATTTAAACGAGTGGATATAAGATTGCAAACAAGATGATAATTTGCTTGAAAAAACTTCTTAATACTGTAAGTGGGAGCAGGAGACGTGAGGAAGTCTAAACAAGTTATGAAATTCTGTTATGATATAAGCAATGTTGTTTGTTACTTATGCTTTTCTTTTACAAAAATCTTAATAAATATTTATATAAAAAAAGATAAAAAACAGAATTATAGAGTTGGAAGGGACCCCATGGGGTCATCTAGTCCAACCTCCTGAAATGCAAGAATCACAGCTAAATAAGCCCTGGCAGATGGCCATCCAATCTCTGCTTAAAGACCTCCAAGGAAGGAGACTCCATCCGCTTCCAAGGCCATGCATTCCTAGAAATATAGAGTTGGAAAGAATTTCAAGGGTCATCTATTCCAGGGTTCCCCAAACTTCAGCTGTTTTTGGACTACAACTCCCATCATTCCTGGCCACTGGTCCTGCTAGCTAGGGATGATGGGAGTTGTAGTCCAAAAACAGCTGGAGACCCAGGTTAAGGTTCACTATCTATGCTAGCATTTGATTGACGTTGGAGTAAGACTGAGCTGAGTAATAAGACTAAGAGCACATATTGGTATACGAATGTATTAGATAATATGTAAAGAAAAATACAAGAGTACATTCATTTGTAAAAAAAAGAATATACAACGGGAAAGACAGGAAGTCTAGTGTGTTGGTATGTATATGATTTGGGGGGGGTTGTTTTTGTTTTTTTCTCTTTGTTCTTTCTTTTTTCTTTTTTCTTGTTTGTTTAATTTTCTTTCTAAGTATATACCGTATTTTTTCGCTCTATAAGACGCACCAGACCACAAGACGCATCTAGTTTTTGGAGGAGGAAAACAAGAAGAAAAAAAATCTGAATCTCAGAAGCCAGAACAGCAAGAGGGATCGCTCCACCGTGAAAGCAGCAATCCCTCTTGCTGTTCTGGCTTCTGGGATAGCTGTGCAGCCTGCATTCGCTCCATAAGAAGCACACACAATTCCCCTTACTTTTTAGGAGGGAAAAAGTGAGTCTTATAGAGCAAAAAATACGGAAATTTTTAAATATAATTTTTGTATACATGTTGGGAATTATATTATAGTAGGTCCTGTAATGTAATATGACAACTTTTACTGGTGTAATATAAGAATGTTAACAAATAAATAAAATGCAAATTCAAAAAAAAAAAAAAAGAAAAGAAAAGGAGACCCAGGTTTGGGATCTAGTCCAACCCCTTGCAGTGCTGGAACCGCAACTAGGTTAGGGAGGGAAGGGGGAAAGGGCTGATTCCAGGGGCAGAGGAAATCTGACAAATTGTTTCGGGGCTTAGCCCCAGTGACAGCAGCACCCACGTCAGTTTCTTCCTTCTTTTCTGATTAAATTGTATTTATTTATACATTTCTCCAATTTTACAGTCATTTTAACATTTCAAAACTTGACTTCCTCTCCCCTCTCTCTGCGGCTCCTTAAATTTATTTTTAGCATCTTCCACATTTCCAAATTAACTTAATTTGCTCATTTATTCATCGACTTTAAATATATACTCTTATGAAACTGCAGGTTATTACAATAATCTTGCCAGTGTTTTTATCTGTTTACAATTTATCTGCAAATATTCAATAAACCATTTCCATTCTTTTATAAAAAGTTGGTTATCTTGCTTTCTTATTCTTCCGGTAAGTTTCGCCATTTCTGCATATTCCAGAAGTTTTAGTATCCATTCTTCCTTTGCTGGAACTTCTTCTTCATTCCACTTTGGGGCAAGTAACAGTCTTGCCAATGTAGTCGCATACATGAATAAGTTTCTATACAGATTATTATTATTACTATTATTTGAATTTATATACCGCCCTATACCCAGAGGTCTCAGGGTGGTTCACATAAAAGAATCACAGTACGGCCACAAGAGTGCTTATTGATAATGATCAATAAATGATAAACTCCCTACCAGAGTCGAATGGTTACTCAAATTGACAGAATATGCAGAATTAGCCTCCCTTACGGAAAGAATCAAAGATAAACCCAAGCACGAGTTCATGCCAAAATGGGATAATTTCAAAAACCATTTGAAAAATTGTTGTTGTTGTTGTTGTTTAGTCCTTTAGTCGTGTCTGCCTCTTCGTGACCCGCTGGACCAGAGCACACCAGGCACTCCTGTCTTCCACTGCCTCCTGCAGTTTGGTCAAACTCATGTTGGTGGCTTCAAGAACAGTGTCCCACCATCTCGTCCTCTGTCGTCCCCTTCTCCTTCTGCCCTCCATCTTTCCCAACATCAGGGTCTTTTCCAGGGAGCCTTCTCTTTTCATGGGGGGGCCAAAGTATTTGAAAAATAGCTGTAACTTAAACACGGTAGTTGCCATTGAATGATTTCTGTCGATAATATGTATGATGGGAAGTGATACAGAAAAGAGAATTTTAATAAACTAACAATGGTTAAGGAAACATGGAGAGGATGTGAACTCATAGGTTCGTGCAGAAAGCACATAGTTGAAACTGTATGTATCTTTTGTGATATTACTGGATTGATCTAAATGAAGATGACTACGTGTTATATATATATGTAAAATGAATATTAAAGCCTGCCATGAAACTGGAATAATAATAATAATAAATAATAATAATAATAATAATAATAATAATAATAGTCACATTATATAAAATCAAAATAAAAACAACAGCCAAATAGTGCCCCAACTCAAAAAAGTCACATTTTGAAAGTGTATAGGATATCCATCAGATCAACCAAAGGCCTGGTCAAAAAGGAACGTTTTTGCCTGACGCCTAAAGGTGTGTAATGAAGGCGCCAGGCGAGCTTCCCTGGGGAGAGCATTCCACAGACAGGGAGCCACTGCAGAGAAGGCCCCGTTCTCGTGTTGCCACCCTCTGGACTTCTCAAGGAGGAGACACACGAAGGAGGCCTCAGATGATGATCTTAGGGTCCGGGCAGGTTCATATGGAAAGAGGTGCTCCTTGAGGTATTGCGGTCCTGAGCCATTTAAGACTTTAAAGGTCAAAACCAGCACTTTGAATTGGGCCCGGAAACTAATTGGTAGCCAGTGCAGTCAGACCAGGATAGGTGCAATATGCTCAAACCGTCTTGCTCCCGTGAGCAACCTGGCTGCCAAATTCTGCACGAGCTGAGGTTTCCGAACTATCTTCAGAGGCAGCCCTATGTAAAACGCATTGCAGTAATCTAACCTTGAATTTATCAGAGCATAGACAACAGGCTATCCCTGTCCAGACAGGGCCATAGCTGGGCCACCAGCCAAAGGTGATGGAGGCACTTGGGGCCACTGAGGCCACCTGAGCCTTGAGCAACAGCAAAGGATCCAGGAGGACCCCCAAGCTATGAACCTGCTCCTTTAGTTTGGGTAGCTCTGTCCCTATAATTTCCCAAATTCTTTTGCGTTGGTTTCTTTCTGAGTGGCTGTGTTCAGGCAGTCTGCTTGGGGAACAGCCCCTTTTCCCCACCCCACTGGCCCTGGTCACAGCCCAGGGGAGAAGAGTTTGCCCCTCACGATGCAGAATGCCTGCAGGGTCTGCTTGCTTGAGCACTTTTGGGGAATGCTGAAATAATAGGAAAGGACGCCAGGTGTCAGCAAAGCCTTGGCAGACCGCAATGCTAGTAAGAACAGTGCTGAAAATGATCGTGACTAAAGAAGAAGAAAAAACTTATATCCCACAGAACTACATAGGAGTAATCCGCTTGCGAAACAAATTCAGAGGCTGTTAAAAATAAACGAACTCTCAACATCGGGAATGTTTTATTATATTTATCTGGACTAATTAAGGAATGCAGTTCAATGTGAGATCATCACTCCCTGAACTTCAGAGCATGGGAAGTCACCCAAAGACATATAATTTGGCATAAAACTTGGTCCTTTTGATTGTATTTCAATTTGGTATGTTTTAATGTGGTTTTAATTGGATTGTTAAAGTGGAAAATTTGATAAATATTGTTTTTTAAAAGAAAAAAAGATACTGATTATGACTAATATTTACTAAATTTACTGATTGATGTATCTTGCCGCAGACAACTCAAAGGGTGTTTGGAGAGACGGAACGAACCAAGAAACCGAGAAACAAAAACCCATGTAGTCATTAAAACCAAGTGGGGGGAAATAAATTAAAACACACACACAACCATACTTTAAACTTTGCAGTGGTTCTCATCCTGTGAGTCCCCAGCTGTTGGACTACAACTCCCATCATCCCTGAACTCTAGCTAAGGGTGATGGGAGTTGTAGTTCAACAACATCTGGGGACCCACAGGTTGAGAAAGGCTGCTTTAAGGGGACATAGATCATTAACATCCCAAGGCCTGCTTTGAAAAGGAATGTGTATAAAGGCGTATAATGAAGGCACCAGGCAAACCTCCCTGGGGAGAGCATCCCACAAGCATCTTGCCTTTGACTCTGGAGGCAGAGTATCGCGATCCTGGCCAGGAGCCACCAAAAGCCTTCTCCTCCTTCTCCTCCTCCATGAATTAGTCCAATCCCTTGTTGGTGGCCATGACTCTTTCACGTTTTTGATGGTCTCCTGCCCATGTTTTTAGCTGTTCTCATTTTTCATCTCCAAGCTGCCTTGAGTGGGGTATAAATGAATGAATGGATGATGTTTGAGCAGAGAGGAGCTTTCTGTTTCTTGGTGAGTCTCCAGCAGCACCTCCTTCTTTCGGCTTC
The DNA here is from genome assembly GCF_964106915.1 of Podarcis gaigeae. Taxonomy (NCBI): domain Eukaryota; kingdom Metazoa; phylum Chordata; class Lepidosauria; order Squamata; family Lacertidae; genus Podarcis; species Podarcis gaigeae. The sequence goes on along the minus strand of NC_139681.1, from coordinate 99,641,121 downwards.
TTCTCAAATGCAGAGAGAGAAAGAGACGTAAGCTGATCTCCTCCAGCAGCTTGGAGGTAGCCAGCGTTCCAGAAGCATGACCTCATGGTGACCACATTGCGGTGGGGGGGGGGGCGGAGAGGGGGGCTTTCCTGAAACAAGTCGCTTTGTGATGCTGGGGGTGGGGGAGGCTGGAGGGGGAGGGGAGCGAGAAGCACAAATATAAACACCATGAGGTCACATCTTCCGAAGCGTAACTGGAATCAGGCGTCTGGGTGCAAAGGGACTCGACCGCCTTTTGGAAAAGAAAAGGACCCCAAAGAAGCTATTGGAGGATGCTGAGCAGCTCGATCAGGTTTGTTTTTCGGCCACCCCTCACTGCGGCATGCAGTAAAGGGGCTTTCTTGGGTATGTGGAGGAGGAGGGGGACGCGTGGAGGGAGATCTGATCAGGAGAAAGAAAGAAAGAAAGAAAGAAAGAAAGAAAGAAAGAAAGAAAGAAAGAGAATCAAAGTACAAGCATCCCCCCCATTCATTTTACATGCATAAGAACACAAGAATAGACCTGCAGGATCAGGCCACTAGCCCATTCAGTCCAGCATCCTATTATCCCAGTGTGTGCTGGGCCCAGGGGTAACCCAAGCAACACAGTCCAGGTCCGGTCCCAAATCCAAGGGTTCCGCTAGGAGTCAGTCCAACAGGGTCAAGGCAGGACACGAGGCAGGAAACCAGGCAAGGACAGGGACAGGATCTGGCATACAGCAATGTTGCTCCCACAACCTGGGGCAGGGTCCGACAGCCTTTTATCTTTGTCAGGGTAGTGGCCTGTCCTGATCCCCCGGCGACTCACCTCCCTGTTTCGCCTGAAGGCGAGCACTCCTCCTGCGAGTACGCAGGTCTCTCCTTCTCACAGACCTCAGTCTCTGCAGCTCAGGAGACGTCAGTGAGTTACTAGACCCAGAGGCCGCCTCAGCCTCCCCTGACCCAACTGGTAGTGGAGCAGCTGTAAGTGATGGCCCAGCTGGAGGCAACGAGGTCATCCCCACATCTGGAGCCAGGGCAGGCTCAGGCCCCTGACTCGGCCCAGCTGGTGCTTGTTGCAGGGGAACCTGGGCAGACTGGGGCTCTTCAGGATCAGGCCCCAGACTTGGTTCAGGTGATGCCTGAGGCAAAGGATCCGGGGAAGAGGCAGAACATAGGCATCCTGGCTGCTGGCCATCAGTAGCCCTCTCCTCCTCCATGGATTTGGCCAATCCTCTATTCAAGCCATCCAAATTAGTGGCCCACACTGCCTCCTGCAGGAATGTGTTCCATAGTTTAACAAAGCACTCTGTGAAGAAGTCCTTTCTTTTATCTTGGACTTCTGCAATGCACTCTACGTGGGGCTCCCTTTGAAGGTGACCCGGAAACTACAACTAATCCAGAATGTGGCAGCTAAAATGGTGACTGGGAGTGGCCGCTGAGACCACATAACACCGGTCTTGAAAGACCTACATTGGCTCCCAGTACGTTTCCGAGCACAATTCAAAGTGTTGGTGCTGACCTTGAAAGCCCTAAATGGCCTCAGCCCAGTAGACCTGAAGGAGCATCTCCACCCCCATCGTTCTGCCCGGACACTGAGGTCCAGTTCCGAGGGCCTTCTGGCGGTTCCCTCACTGCAAGAAGCCAAGTTACCGGGAACTAGGCAGAGGGCCTTCTCGGTAGTGGCACCTGCCCTGTGGAATGCCTTCCCACCAGGTGTCAAAGAGAAGAACAACTACCAGACTTTTAGAAGACATCTGAAGGCAGCCCTGCTTAGGGAAGCTTTTAATGTTTGATGCATTACTGTATTTTAATATTTTGTTGGAGGCTGCCCAGGTGGCTGGCGAAGCCCAGCCAGATGGGCAGGATATAAATAAATTATTATTATTATTATTATTATTATTATTATTATTATTATTATTATATCTGCTGAGGAAGCACAGTACTCCATCCTTTTCAGTGACTAAATAATTAAACCAGGCAGCCCTTACAGAGAGTGCTCAGCTGAGGCTTAGAAGCTTCCAACTCACCTGTTTCCACTTTTGCTCCCATTCATAATGCACAGTTCTCCCCCTCGCTCTCCACTCCCAGCACAAGTCTCCATCCACATGAGACCCTCCTTCCACCCATCAGCAGATGATGGATTAACGTAGCTGAAATGCTTGTTACAATGACTTCGTCCCTCTCCCTCTGGTCATGGGCTTTGAAAAACTTCCATGGCTCTGTGTGCTAAGAAGCGCCTCTTTCCCCCACCCCTAATCCCAGCATCACAGCCAAAATGCTTGCTAGCTTCACCATCATTGTTGCAGGCACGCTCCTACCTCTGAGTAGGGAAACCAAAATGCTTGTTTACAAAACTATTGTACTACCAACCTTACTGTATGCTTGTGAAACATGGACCACTTATAACCCGCTTCTCCAACTCCTCAAAAGATTCCATCAACGGTGTCTCCAAAAATTTTTACACATCGCTTTGGGAGACAGGCGAACTAATGCCAGTGTGCTGGAAGAAGCGAAGATCACCAGTGTTGAAGCAACGATTCTTCAACATCAGCTTTGTTGGACTGGTCATGTTGTGCAGATGCCTGATGATCGTCTTCCAAAGCAACTACTCTATTCCCAAATTAAAAATGGAAAGTGTAATGCTGGTGGTCAACAAAAGAGGTTTGAAGACTGTCTCAAGGCAAATCTAAAAAAATGTAGTATAAACACGGACAACTGGGTTCAGGTTACAGACTCCGCTAACACAGAAATATTACCTCGGGTTAAGAACTGTGCTTCAGGATGAGAACAGAAATCGGGCTGCGGTGGCGCAATGGCAGCTGGAAGCTCCACTAGCTAAAGTAGTGCTTCAGGTTAAGAACACTTTCAGGTTAAAAACAGACCTCCGGAACGAATTAAGTACTTAACCCGAGGTACCACTGTGTATATATTTATATGCGTCAGACCAACACGGCTACCTACCTGAATCTAGAAGCCTGGAGTTGTGTGTGTGTTGAGCCACAGACACAGAGCCAAGCTGGATGCCAAGGCTATGACTATGTGAGAAGCAAGACCTTCCTGGGGTGTTAATGCTGTGAGCTGTGAGCTCCTCCACACTGGGTACACTGGGTACATTAGGTTACATAAAAGGTAAAGGTAAAGGTACCCCTGCCCGTACGGGCCAGTCTTGACAGACTCTGGGGTTGTGCGCCCATCTCACTTAAGAGGCCAGGGGCCAGCGCTGTCCGGAGACACTTCCGGGTCACGTGGCCAGCGTGACATCGCTGCTCTGGTGAGCCAGAGCCGCACACGGAAACGCCGTTTACCTTCCCGCTGGTAAGCGGTCCCTATTTATCTACTTGCACCCGGAGGTGCTTTCGAACTGCTAGGTTGGCAGGCGCTGGGACCGAGCAGCGGGAGCGCACCCCGCCGCAGGGATTCGAACCGCCGACCTTTCGATCGGCAAGTCCTAGGCGCTGAGGCTTTAACCCACAGCGCCACCTGCGTCCCTTAGGTTACATAACAAGACACAAACTGAAACCTGGAAGTCTGTTGAAATTCACCTTTCTCCAAACTTTGCAACACAGAAGCAAAAGAAAGACATCTCTTAGCATCTGACACTAGCCAAGTATTAAACATCCCCATAAAGGGGCGGGGGAGCCAAGGAAGGGTGATTCATTTAACAGAAACAGCTTCCAGAAAAGAAGCAGTGTCCCTTTATAGTTGCTGAAAATAAACCTTCCACATACCTCAGATTAATTGTGTTGCTGTAGGAAGTCGAAAGGCCAGACGACTAGCACATCACAGCCACCTTTGAACATCGTTGCTGTATTTTATTTACTCAAATGTGGTGGACTGACCACAAGAGCGTCTTTATTAGACTGTGGGCTAATGAGTAATCCTGGTACAAAGCACTATAGAGTAAATGAAAGCTTTATTTTGGGGCTTTCTTTTGCGACCTTTGGGAAAGTAGGAACATGAGAAGAGCCCACTGGATCAGGCCGGGGGTCCATCTGCTACAGCAGGGATATCCAACAGGTCGATTGTGATCTATTGGTAGATCCCCACGAGGTTTTGGTAGATCACAGTCAATCTCTGGCTCCCTTTCCTTACCCTCGCTAAAACTTACTCCTGTCCCGCCCCCTCGCCCTGCTAAACATGGCCCTCCAGATGTTTTGGGACTACAACTCCCATCATCCCTAGCTAACAGGACCAGTGGTCAGGGATGATGGGAATTGTAGTCCATAAACATCTGGAGGGCCAGGTTTGGCCATGCCTGTTGTATGATCTCTGGAAAGGAAGATGGAGCTTTCTCTGTGCTGCTGATTTGATCCACAGTGATCTTCTGTGAGTAACTTTACCCCTTTGTCCCTTGCCTTTAACCCCCCCCCCAAAAAAAACCAGAACTTCCCCCCCAAAAAAAACTTTTTTCAAAACCCCTTAAAATGGGGCTTTTATCCCTTAAAAAAGCCCAACAACTTTGAGCTGAACCTCCCCAAAACGGGCTTTCCTTCCCAAGAAAAGCTGAACAATTTTGAGCTGAACCCCCCCAAAAAGGGGATAGATCACTGCCAGTTTTTAATTCTGAAAGTAGATCGCAGTCTCTTGAGAGTTAGCCACCCCTGTGCTACAGCATCCTCTTCTCTAAATGGCCAACCACATGCCCCTATTTGGGAATCCTGCAAGCAGGATTGGGGCCCAAGAGCAACTCTCCCCTCTTGTGGCTTCCAGCAACTGGCGTTTGGTAGCATTGCTGTCTCCATCTGTGGAAGCAGTAGTGGGGTTGGAAAGATGGGGGGGGTCACCTCTGGCAACCAATGCACCCCCTTGGTTTCAGATAGTTGTCGTTGTTTAGTCGTTTAGTCATGTCCGACTCTCCGTGACCCCCTGGACCAGAGCATGCCAGGCACTCCTGTCTTCCACTGCCTCCCTCAGTTTGGTCAAACTCATGCTTGACCAACTGTCCCACCATCTTGTCCTCTGTCCCACCATCTTGTCCTCTGTCGTCCCCTTCTCCTTGTGCCCTCCATCTTTCCCAACATCAGGGTCTTTTCCAGGGAGTCTTCTCTTCTCATGAGGTGGCCATAGTATTGGAGTCTCAGCTTCAGGATCTGTCCTTCCAGTGAACACTCAGGGCTGATTTCCTTCAGAATGGAGAGGTTGGATCTTCTCTCAGTCCATGGGACTCTCAAGAGTCTCCTCCAGCACCAGAATTCAAAAGCATCCATTCTTTGGCGATCAGCCTTCTTTATGGTCCAGCTCTCACTTCCATACATCACTACTGGGAAAACCAGAGCTTGAACTATACGGACCTTTGTTGGCAAGGTGATGTCTCTACTTTTTAAGATGATGATTTTCATGACCCTCTAGCAGCTATGGTAGGGTTGCCAGGACACCCCAAAAGCTGTTGAGCTATTTTTTAAAAAATTTTTTAAAGGAAAACCCCAAAGTTGCTGAGCTTTTATTTACAAAGATGCCACAAAAACATGGCAGCCCTCGGCTATGGTGGCTCATTTACCTTCTTTGTGTGCCTTCTCCTTGAGAGGTCCAGAGGGTGGCAATACAAGAACAAGGCCTTTTCTGCAGTGGCTCCCCATCTGTGGAATGCTGTCGACTGTCACCTTCATTATACAGCTTTAGGCACCAGACTAAAATATTCTTCTTTAACCAGGCCTTTGTTTGATTTGATTGACATCCTATCCCCTTTGAAAACGTGTTGGGAGGTGTTATTGAGTTGTTTTTATTTTGATTATATATATTGTGGTTTTTGTGTTGCTCTTTTCTGTGAATCGCCCTGAGACTTCCAAGTATAGGTCAGTATTTAAATTCTAATTCTAATAATAATAATAACAATAACAATAATAATGTATTTAGTCTTAATTCTGGAAATTCCTGGTTCAAGTTCTGGTGGCTGTGGAAGGTTGGGTGGAGAGATTATGTCTTCCCAAAGCTGCCTTCTACCTTACCATACTTTACTTCATCAAGAGTCCCCTGTAAAAGTCACTTTTCTGTAGAGCTGCAGAAATTTGGTTAGGCTCAGATTTTAATAGGAGCTTATGTAATTTGCACCTTACAGAACAAGCAAGCGAACCAAATCACTGCTGTCCTTTGACATTTGTGCTTCTCTGAATTTAATAAATGCATATTGATAACACCCGAAATGCTTTGCATGGGGCAAAACTGCATACAAAAAAAAGAGGGTATATTTGGAGGAATTTGCACTGAATTTCTGGTGAATTTTCACACAAACTATTTAAAATTTTAAAAGCAATCCGATGTGAGGCACTGAACTTAAGAACAGAAAAAAGAGAAACCAAACCTCTGGGATTTGTCCACACCTATTTGTGTAGGATCTGCCCCCTGTGCCGTTTTCCTTACCTGGCACCCTCATCATCAAGAGTTCCTTTCATCCAAACCAGGCTCAGCGATTGCTGTTTACTCCCAGGTAACCCACCTTCTCTCGCCGGAGGGTAACTCAAGGATAAGGAGCCACAGATAATATCACATCTGTCCCAGGGTGTGTTTTTGGATCTGAATTCCGCTCCTGTTTTAACTGGCTCGGCAGCCTCAAAAACCTTGTTTTTCAAAATACCGTATAATTGATGAAGGAGCGTTTTGAGGCAAGAGCAAAAATGGCGATGTTTGGAGGCTAAAATAATAAACTCCACAAGGTGAATGGAATGCAAATGAAAGCTCGGGAGGAAATCAACCTGGCAAGATCTGGGAGCGCAGCTTCCCTTTTCCTTTTGGAGTTTAAGTCGTTGGTCTTTCACTGCCCCTTAAAAACGCACAGTCACATTCCTAAATGTCACAGTATAGACTCAGATTTGGAACACAGCTCTAGGTCTCATGACAAAAGCTGCACAATTTAGGGCTGAAAACATATAAGCACATAAGAGAAGACTGCTGGATCAGACTGCTGGATCCTGTTCCCACAGTGGCCAACCAGCATCCACACAGTATTATGGGCATCAAAATGGCACCTTGTAATTCCTGCCCCCCTTTAGCCCTTTCCAAGGAAATTCCAATATGGTTTAAAGAAGAAGAAGAAGAAGAAGAAGAAGAAGAAGAAGAAGAAGAAGAAGAAGAAGAAGAAGAAGAAGCAGCTGTTGCCAACTACCCGGCTTCTTTAATTTTTGGAGTATCCACACTGCGCAAAATTTTCCAAATTTTTGAAACCTCCGGTGTCCTGTTCTGGGCAGCACAATTAAAGAAGGATATTGACAAGCTGGAAGGTGTGCAGAGGAGGGGAACTAAGATGATCAAGGTTCTGGAAACCAAGCCTGATGAGGAACAGATAATGGAGTTAGTGCCTAGAAAAATGGAGACCGAGAGGAGATATGAGAGCCATCTTCAAATATCTAAAGGTCTGTCACATGGAAGATGGAGGAAGCTTATTTTGTCCTACTCTGGAGGATAGGACTTGAACCAATGGCTTCAAGTTACAAGGAAGGAGATTCCGACTAAACATCAGGAAGGACTTTCTGATGGTAAGACCGAACGGTTTCCCTCTGGAGGTGGTGGACTCTCCTTTCTTGGAGGTTCCAAGCAGAGGTTGGATGGACATCTGTTGAAGATTCTTCACCTGTGAATCCTGCATTGCAGGGGGTTCATAGAATCATAGAATCGTAAAGTTGGGACCCTGAGAGTCACCCAGCCCAACTCCCTACAATGCAGGACTCTCAACTAAAGCATTACTTTGGAAATTCATTTTCTTAGATTGAGCCCAGTTGTCAGGAGTGTGTGCAGGAGCCAGGCCCTGTGACCGGTAGGACTTCACAGAACTGGGGCTTTCCTAAGTTTTTTTCTGAAGAGGCAAGGCACAGCCGCACAGGTGAGTCCGATTGGTAACTGACAGCACCTGGTGGCAAGAGCCGGGAAGGGATATAAGGTCAGCATTTCCCTTTGGCTCTTTGCCACAGCAACATGCTTCCTGCCTTGCTGTGTTTGGTTTCTTGACTCCTTGCTTCCTGATCCTCGGACCCTTGGCTTCTTGACTCCCGTCTCTCTGACCCTTGGCTTCCTGACTCCTGGCTTCCGGACTCTCGTTCCTGCTCCCACCCCGCCATCTTGCCCCTGGTCCTGACATCCTCCGCCAGGACTTCGACCACCCATAAACCAGACCGTGACACCAGTTCTGCAATCTATCAAGGTCATTTTCAATCCTGATTCTGTCTTCTGCAGCTACCACTCCCAGTTTGGTATCACCTGTAGATTTGATGAGCATCCCCCTTCACCCAAGTCATCCAAGTTGAACAACTATGGGCCTGGGACAGAACCCCACTTGTCATTTTCTCCCCAAGATGACAAGGTACCATTATTGAGCCCTCTTTGGGTTTTGTTAGACCCTTGGGGCCCCTTCCAACTTCACATTCCTATCATTCTCTTAGTCTACCCTGACAGTTTCTATTTTGGCACATCACCTCCCCCAAGAATGCCAAATGTTACATTTGCATTCCATGTAACGCATCTGAGTTTGAATTCAAGCCTTGTGATATGTGGGAGAGAAGGGTGGCTGTTCAACGTGGAACTGAGTTTTGCCTTTGTACCCTCCCAAAGAAGGCATGTGGGCAAAGGGGTTGATTCAGGTGACCTTCAAAGGCATGTCCCATTGGCAAGACCTTGCTTGAGCTTCCATCAGTGTACTTAGGATGTTCTTTCCAAACTTTATTTTTACTGATTCTTAATGTGACAGAGCAGTCCAGGTTTCTGAGGCTCCAAAGCATCAAAGCTTTCATTTTTAATAGGTCAGAGCGGAGAAGGGCGAGCATGGAGAGAGGATTCTTTCATGCTGGAGACTTCTCCTACTGGCTTTTCCAGAGTAGGTCCATTCAGCTCCAGTGGCAAAAGCTACAACCAGTTTCTCAGCACATAACGCTCAACGAAGGACAACTTTTGTTTAAGTTTTCCTTGCAGGCTCTTTCAGGTCATGGCTTAGGCTTCTCGGTTTTCTTTGAGTGGGAGCCTAACAAAACTATGGGATGTGATACATAAGTAGCAGTCAAGTACAACATTCCTAGTTTTCCTAGAGGGGACTGGATGTTTGTATTAGAATTCCTGCTCCATGATTGCAGTCATGGGATGGTTGTCTATCACATGACAGTGTATGTTTTGACTCCACAGAGTGGGAAGTGACGGAGACAGGATGTTTGTGTTCCTGTGTTCTGTGAAGTGGGGCTGTTGTCCTTTGTTCTTTCTCTCTTCGCTGTCTGATGCTAGAGAGAGAGAGGGAGCCATGTTGCAGTGCTCCGTGTGTGTTTATATGTAAATAAAGTAGATTAGCCAAAATGCTGAGTTGCTGAGGTCTGTTACGCAAACTGCAAAGACCCTGCGTATCCCTAAGTGTGCCGGTGTCAGTTGGCATCGGTTGCTGTGATGTTCGGGCTGAAGAAAGCTTTCGAAGCTCCCAAACAATCGACCGGGAGGGAGAGAACATGCCAGTCGGGCATGTGTCTCTGCCAGGGTCCTACTCAAGTGTAGGCTGAGCTCATGATAGTTTGGTCCAGCCAGTCAAAAACTTCCTGTTTCCTCCTGGGCTGGGACACACTTCCTTTGCATGTGACTAGAGGTGGGCGTGACCTTACCTGCCCAGGTAACGAAAGGGCAGGGCACTCTCTCTCTTTGACTTCCTCAGTCATTGGAGCAGCTTTTTAGCTAGAAATGTTCTGTTGGCTTTTAGCCAACAGAGGACAAAGGGATTATTCCCATATGGGATACAGTACTTTGTAACTAAGTCTGCCTTCAGGGATCCAACTGTGAACTGATGGTTGTGAGTAAACTTCTTTTACTTACTTATGAATAAGACCGTGGTGTCTTTATTCTTTTAGGAGGGATTCAAGGGGTCTTACCAGGAAAATATTAGAATACATTTCAATCTGGACAAGCCAGATGGAATTCCGTATAGTCAGAGGCTTAAACAAGCCTGCAACCAGCTACCCGCTATGCATTTAAAAGGAGAATGTAAAACCCTGCTAAGTTAAGGAACTTGCTGGTGCAAGTTCGGAAGGATATTAATAAACAATACATCCTCTCCTGCCACCCTGAACATTCCCACAGAAACTCATGTGGATCAGGAGTGCTTATTATGGGATGGGTGCTCCTCATGCAGGCTACACTTCCTACATTTAATCTGGACATCCTTTCCAAGGGAAATGCAGTAAGTAAAAAACAAGAAAACCTCTCTTTGAAGTATATCAACGATCCATTAGCAAATTAAGCCTTGGATCAAGAATACCCATGGACATCCTGTTGGTCATCGTCACCATCACTTATTTGAACAGCACCTGCTCATCATGAAACCGTGCTCTAGGCAGCTTGCAACCTAAAAAAGTATATCATGATTTGCAACAGTTACTTTAAAATGACAAAGTGTAACTAGATCGGCACTGGTTGCCGACTTGCCGCTGGGCCAGGTTCAAGGTGTAACTAGTCAAAGCCCTTCACAACTTAGCCTGGATAGCTCAGTTGGTTAAAGTGTGGTGCTGATGACGCCAAGGTTGCAGGTTTGATCCCCATATGGGGCAGCTGCATATTCCTGCATTGCAGGGGGTTGGACTAGATGATCCTCGGGGTCTCTTCGAACTCAGCTAGGCACCCTGTATGAGGGAACCACCCACATCTGGTGCTGGCACAAAAAGCAACCCTCCTCTCCTTTGGCCTCCAGCACCTGGTATCTAGAAATAGCTAGTTGCATCAATAGCCCTCTTCTCCTCCATAAATGTGTTCAATTCTCTTTTAAAGGCATCTAGGTTGGTGGCCATCACTGCCTTCTGTGGAGGAGGGTTCCATAGTTTAACTCTCTGCTGTGTGAAGAAGTCCTTCATGAGTTTTAGTATTATGAGGAGAAAAACTCATTCCACATTCTCCATGCAAAACCTAATTCTATCTATTACTGTAATAATAATAATAATAAAATTTTATTTATATCCCGCCCTCCCCAGCCGAAGCCAGGCTCAGAGTGGCTAACAACAAGTAAAAATAGCACAGTGTACATAAAATCATACAGTCAGTTAATTAAAATACATTCTAAAATCAATTCAGAATCAAATTCATGGCAACTGTTGGGCTAGAGTACTATGAGGATCACCAAAGGAGGGGGTCAGACTGTGCCCTGGCCGAAGGCCTGGTGGAACAGCTCCGTCTTGCAAGCCCTGCGGAAAGATGTCAAGCCCCGCAGGGCCCTAGTCTCTTGGGACAGAGCGTTCCACCAAGTCGGAGCCAGTACTAAAAAGGCCCTGGCTCTGGTTGAGCCCAGCCTAACCTCCCTGTGGCCCGGGAACCCCAAGATGATTTTATTTGATGACCGTAAGGCCCTCTGTGGGACATACCAGGAGAGGGGGTCCCATAGGTACGAGGGTCCTAGGCTGTATAGGGCTTTAAAGGTTAAAACCAGCATCTTAAACCTGACCCTGTACTCCACCGGGAGCCAGTGCAGCTGGTAAAGCACTGGATGAATGTGATCCCGCGGCATGGACCCCGTAAGGAGTCTCGCCAGGGCATTCTGCACCCGCTGGAGTCAGTCTCAAGGGCAGCCCCACGTAGAGTGAGTTACAAAAATCCAGTCTGGAGGTGACCGTTGCGTGGATCACAGTGGCTAGGTCTGGTTTTCTCTAAGCTAAAAAAATGTCCAAAGCTGCAACCTTTCTTCATAGGGGTCTCTCCATCCCCTCGATCATTTGGGTTGCTGTTTCTGGAACTGTTTCTGACTCTAGGGTAAAGCACCTCCAAAACTAAATCTGGATTGCAACAAAAACTCCTGAACCACATTCTGTTCCCGTTCTGTTGCCAAATGTTCCCAGCAAGAAGAGACTTCGTCCTCCTGGTGTCCTGCCCTCACTTGCCCAGCCCAGCCCTGCAAACACCCTCCCTTGCCTGCTGCTGCTCATGCAGCTTTCGAATTTCCTCTTGCCGATCTCGTCCGTGACTCCTGCTCACTGGGCTTGAAGAATAGGCCCAACCCGAAAACAAACCAGCCCCCCTAATGATCCCGCTAGGCGGGGAGCCCTTCCCCAACCCAGTAATGATGATGATGATGATGATGATGATTCCCCAGCCACTCTGGGTGGTTCCGAACAGAACACCAATAACAATAATAAAAAGCAACAACATCAAACATTAAAAACTTTCCTAAACAGGGCTGCCTTCAGATGTCTTCTGAAAGTCAGGTAGTTGTTTATTTCCTTGACATCTGATGGGAGGGCGTTCCACAGGGAGGGAGCCACCACTGAGAAGGCCCTCTGCCTGGTTCCCTATAACCTCGCAGGGAGGGAACTGCCAGAAGACCCTCGGAGCTGGCATAATAACTGTTCTGGTATTTCCCCCTTATTCCCTCATAAAAGATAAGACACAAGACAGTCTTCTATAAAAGTATAAAAAGAGTTTATTCCCATTCTGTTCACAATCGGATCCCAGAAGGCAGGCTTAGCTTAGAAAAGTAACATACACCTGGAAACTATTTCATAAGGAGACAGTCCCTTTGTCCTCTCTTGGCTGGAGGCCAAGAGAGCATCTTTGGCTAAGCAGATGTTGCTTCTTCAATGCATGTAGTCAAAAGAGAGAGATGGCTGCCCTGCCCTGTGCTTTTGTCATTACCTGCACAGGTGAGGCCACGCCCACCTCTAGTCACATGCAGAGGAAGTCTGTCCCGGCTCAGAAGGAAACAGGAAGTTGACCTGCTGGCTGGACAAAGATCCCTCCCCATGTCTAAACATGTTCACTCTAGGAATGTTGTACTCGACTGCTCTTGTGTTTCACATCCTACAGTTTCGTGTGCATGCACACTTCTCTTCAGATACTGGACAATTATATATATATATATATATATATATATATATATATATATATATATTGACGTGGAAGACAGGAGTGCCTGGCGTGCTCTGGTCCATGGGGTCACAAAGAGTCGGACACAACTAAACGACTAAACAACAACAATATATATTGACTGCGTCAGACCAACATGGCTACCTACCTGAATATAGGAATTTATTCATGTATGTAATTACAGTGGGAAAAAATGTTACTTGCCCCCAAATGGAAAGAAGATGAAGTCCCTTCAAAAGAAGAATGGATACAAAAACTTCTGGAATATGAAGAAATGGCGAAACTTACCAGAAGAATAAGACATCAAGATAACCAACTTTTTATAAAAGAATGGAAATGGTTTACTGAATATTTGCAGATAAATTGTAAACAGATAAAAAGACGGGCAAGATTATTGTAATAACCTGCATCTATATAAGAGTATGTATGTGAAGAAGATAAATAAATGAGTGAATTAAGTTAATTTGGATATGCAGAAGATATTTAAAATTTAAGGAACAGCAGAGAGAGGGGGAAGTAAGTCAAGTTTTAAGATGTCGAAATGAATGTAAAATCAGCGAAGTGTATATGTCTGAGAAGTATAAATAATCTTTTTAAAATAAATAAATAACAATAAAAGTGGATTATTATTATTAGCCCCTTCATGGATCACTGCCTTGCCGTGGTGAAGGGGCTTGAATAACTCAGAGAAGCTATGAGCTATGCCGTGCAGGGCCACCCAAGATGAACAGGTCATAGTGGAGAGTTTTGACCAAACGTGATCCACCTGGAGGAGGAACCGGCAAGCCACTCCAGTATCCCTGCCAAGAAAACTCCATGGACAAAGACAACAGGCATATAAAAGTTATGACGCTGGAAGATGAGCCCCTCAGGTCGGAAGGCGTCCAACATGCTACTGGGGAAGAGCGGAGGGCAAGTACAAGTAGATCCAGAGCTGATGAAGTGGCTGGGCTAAAGCCGAAAGGACGCTCAGTTGCGGATATGCCTGGAAGCGAAAGGAAAGTCCAATGCTGTAAAGAAAAATATTGCATAGGAACCTGGAATGTAAGAACCATGAACCTGGGTAAGTTGGATGCGGTCAAAAATGAAATGGCAAGAATAAATATTGACATCCTGGGCATCAGTGAACTAAAATGGACGGGAATGGGCGAATTCAGTTCGGATGACCATCATATCTACTACTGTGGGCAAGAAACCCGCAAAAGAAATGGAGTGGCCCTCATAGTCAACAAAAGAGTGGCAAAAGCAATCTCAAAGATACGAATCCAAGGCAGACCTTTTAACATAACAGTAATCCAAGTTTATGCACCAACTACTGGTGCGGAAGAAACTGAAATTGACCAATTCTCTGAAGACTTACAACACCTTATAGAAGTGACACCAAAGAAGGATGTTCTTCTCATTATAGGGGATTGGAATGCTAAAGTAGGGAATCAAGAGATAAAAGGAACAACTGGCAAGTTTGGCCTTGGAGAGCAAAATGAAGCAGGGCAAAGGCTAATAGAGTTCTGTCAAGAGAACAAGCTGGTCATCACAAACACGCTTTTCCAACAACACAAGAGACGACTCCACACGTGGACATCACCAGATGGGCAGCATCAAAATCAGATTGATTATATTCTCTGCAGCCAAAGATGGAGAAACTCAATACAGTCAGCAAAAACAAGACCTGGAGCTGACTGTGGCTCAGATCATCAGCTTCTTATAGCAAAATTCAAGCTTAAACTGAAGAAAGTAGGAAAAACCACTGGGCTGGTAAGATACAATCTAAATCAAATCACTTATGAATACAAAGTGGAAGTGAGGAACAGGTTTAAGGATTTAGATTTGGTGGACAGAGTGCCTGAAGAACTATGGATGGAGGCTCGTAACATTATACAGGAGGCAGCAACGAAAACCATCCCAATGAAAAGAAATGCAAGAAAGCAAAGTGGCTGTCCAATGAGCCCTTACAAATAGCGGGGGAGAGAAGACAAGCAAAATGCGAGGGAGATAGAGAAAGATACAGGAAATTGAATGCAGATTTCCAAAAAATAGCAAGGAGACATAAGAAGGCCTTCTTAAACGAGCAATGCAAAGAAATAGAGGAAACAACAGAATGGGAAGAACCAGAGATCTGTTCAAGAAAATTGGAGATATGAAAGGAACATTTCGTACAACGATTACCATAATAAAGGACAAAAGTGGTAAGGACCTAACAGAAGCAGAAGACATCAAGAAGAGGTGGCAAGAATACACAGAGGAATTATACCAGAAAGAAATTGATGTCTCGTATACCCCTGGTAGTGTGGTTGCTGACCTTGAGCCAGACATCCTGGAGAGTGAAGAAAAATTGGGCCTTAGAAAGCACTGCAAATAACAAGGCCAGTGGAAGTGATGGTATTCCAGCTGAACTACTTAAAATTTTAAAAGATGATGCTGTTAAGGTGCTACACTCAATATGCCAGCAAGTTTGGAAAACTCAGCAGTGGCCAGAGGATTGGAGAAGATCAGTCTACATCCCAATCCCAAAGAAGGGCAGTGCTAAAGAATGCTCCAACTACTGCACAATTGCACTCATTTCACACGCTAGCAAGGTTATGCTTAAAATTCTGCAAGGAAGGCTCAAGCAGTATGTGGACTGAGAACTCCCAGAAGTGCAAGCTGGATTTAGAAGAGGCAGAGGAACCAGAGACCAAATTGCAAACATGCGCTGGATTATGGAGAAAGCTAGAGAGTTCCAGAAAGACATCTACTTCTGCTTCATTGACTATGCAAAAGCCTTTGACTGTGTCGACCACGGCAAACTATGGCAAGTTCTTAAAGAAATGGGAGTGCCTGATCACCTCATCTGTCTCCTGAGAAATCTCTATGCGGGACAAGAAGCTACAGTTAGAACTGGATATGGAACAACTGATTGGTTCAAAATTGGGAAAGGAGTACGACAAGGCTGTATTTTGTCTCCCTGCTTATTTAACTTATATGCAGAATTCATCATGCAAAACGCTGGGCTGGATGAATCCGAAGCAGGAATTAAGATTGCCGGAAGAAATATCAACAACCTCAGATATGAGATGACACAACCTTGATGGCAGAAAGTGAGGAGGAATTAAAGAACCTTTTAATGAGGGTGAAAGAGGAGAGTGCAAAATATGGTCTGAAGCTCAACATCAAAAAAACGAAGATCATGGCCACTGGTCCTATCACCTCCTGGCAAATAGAAGGAGAAGAAATGGAGGCAGTGAGAGATTTTACTTTCTTGGGCTCCATGAGCATCCACAAAATTAAGAGACGCCTGCTTCTTGGGAGAAAAGCAATGACAAACCTAGACAGCATCTTAAAAAGTAGAGACATCACCTTGCCAACAAAGGTCCGTATGGTAAAAGCTATGGTTTTCCCAGTAGTGATGTATGGAAGTGAGAGCTGGACCATAAAGAAGGCTGATCGCCGAAGAATTGATGCTTTTGAATTCTGGTGCTGGAGGAGACTCTTGAGAGTCCCATGGACTGCAAGAAGAACAAACCAATCCATTCTTACGGAAATCAGCCCTGAGTGCTCACTGGAAGCTGAGGCTCCAAGACTTTGGCCACCTCATGAGAAGAGAAGACTCCCTGGAAAAGACCCTGATGTTGGGAAAGATGGAGGGCACAAGGAGAAGGGGACGACAGAGGACGAGATGGTTGGATAGTGTTTTCGAAGCTACAAACATGAGTCTGACCAAACTGCGTGAGGCGGTGGAAGACAGAAGTGCCTGGCGTGCTCTGGTCCAGGGGGTCACGAAGAGTCGGACACAACTAAACGACTAAACAACTACTTCAGTTGTATCTGAAGAAGTGTGCATGCACACGAAAGTTCATACCAAGAACTAACTTAGTTGGTCTTTAAGGTGCTACTGGAAGGATTTTTTTTGTTTTGACTAAACAACAACATTATTATTAGGCAAATTCGTGGAGGAGAGGGCTATCAGTGGCTCATAGACAGGATGGCTCCTCTTCGCCTCCAGAACTGAAGACAGCGACACTTCTGAGTACCATCTGCTGGAAACCGCAGGAGGGGACAGTTGTTCTTGTGTTCGAATCCTGCTTCCAGGTTTCCCATGGGGACATCTTCTTGGCCACTGTGAGGACAGGATGCTGAACCAACTGTGCCATTGGCCTAATCCGACAGGCTCTTCTTATGTTCTTGCAAATCCAGATTCCCTTTTCTCTGCCTTCTCATACCAACCAACATTTCGAGACTGGAAAACAGGAGCGGTGCCCTATATGAGCAACACTGCATTGCTCGCTCCTTCCAGCTATAAATCAGCAATCCTAATATTAGCTTGGTGGAGTCCTCAGCTGCCCGGTGCGTCTTCCATCCTTCAAGGGCTCTATGAAAGGAATAATTCTATGCATGAAAAACAACCCGCCCAGTGTGCAGAGCTCTGCTGGTTCCAGCTCCTGCTATGTTGCTTTGAAGGTTTATTTTCCTAATGACACAAATAGATCCATATGAATGTCTATCAGCAAACAGCAAACCAACAGAGGCTCTGCAGCGTTAATATGTGTGCGAAGGCTGAAATTAAACAGGTACAGATTTTCTTCGCCATCGGGCAGGGCAAACCTGCGCTTGCTGGTCTCCTGGGTGCCAAGCTACTATTTTAAAAAAGAGACAGAGAGAGGAAACACCAGGGGGCTGAAAAGGCTGTTTTAAAAATGTCGATTTGCAGGGGTTCATTTGTCACCTGATAGTTGCAGCGACCTCTCTCCTTTGGCAACTGCGCAAGCAAAACTGTTATCACAGCTCCAATCTCATGGTGGAGGTCTTGCTCATGGGTTGATCACTGGAATTCCCAGGTAGGGCTGTTACACACCCTTGTCAGAAACCCCAGTAAATTAGCAAAAATGTATAAAACATGCTCAAATGTATGCTGGAAACATAAGGAAAAAGAAGGCACCTTTTCTCATTTGTGGTGGAATTGTAAGGTAGTAAAAGGATTCTGGGAAATGATATATAATGAGTTGGGGTGGAAATGTTTAAAACAACCTTTGTTAAAAATCCCAAAGCCTTCCTTTTAGGAATTCTAGGTACCAAAATCCCAAAGGAGCAGAAAAGACTATTTATGTATGCAGCCACAGCTGCATGGATGTTTCTGGCCCAGAGAAGGGAAGATGATAAAGTCCTGACCAGAGAAAGATGGCAGATGAAGTTATTGAACTATGCTGAAATGGCTAAAATGACCAGAAAATCAGAAATCAGGAAGACGAAAAATTTAACAAGGAATGGGGAAAATGTATAGCTTACCTTAAGGACCATTGTAAACAGTTAAAATCATTGGCAGGATTGGAATATCACTTGTGGCTTAAGATTGAATTCTGGACGCAATGGAAGAGGTAAAGGATTTGGACTATCATAGAAGATGTGGGAGGATAGGATTAATAACAGGACCCACAAAGGTGAGGATGGAAGACCAGGAGATTTTTTGGAATCTTGTCTTTATGACTTATGTGTGATACATCTCTGTAAAATTTTAATTCAAACAAGCAAATAAATACATTATATTAAAAAGAAAAAAGACTGGAGAGCTTTACCACTCAGTGTAGACCATGGGTAGGTAACCCTAAGGCCCAGGGGCTGGATCCAGCCCAATCGCCTTCTCAATCTGGCCCACGGATGGTCTGTGGGAATCAGTGTGTTTTTACATGAGTAGAATGTGCCCTTTTATTTAAAATGTATCTCTGGGTTATTTGTGGGGCATAGGAATTACCGTATTTTTCGCTCTATAAGACGCACTAGACCACAAGACGCACCTAGTTTTTGGAGGAGGAAAACAAGAAAAAAAATATTCTGAATCTCAGAAGCCAGAACAGTAAGAGGGATCACTGTGCAGTGAAAGCAGCAATCCCTCTTGCTGTTCTGGCTTCTGGGATAGCTGCGCAGCCTGCATTCGCTCCATAAGATGCACACACATTTCCCCTTACTTTTTAGGAGGGAAAAAGTGAGTCTTATAGAGCAAAAAATATGGTAATTCATTCCCCCACCCCTGCCCCCTGCAAAATATAGTCCAGCCCCCCACAAGGTCTGAGGGACAGTGGATTGGCCCCCTGGTGAAAAGGTTTGCTGACTCCTGGTGTAGACAGTAGAGCGCTCGATTGACCCCACTGGTCTGAATTGGGAGAAGGGACATTCTTCTTGTGCTCCTATATGGGTGCCATTTTGGAAGAGAGAAATCTGGTGGGAGCCAGCAGCAGTTTTGCTTTCTCATAACTGAGGTTGTGATATTGCTGGACACCCACAAAGATGTGCATTGATGGTGCTGGAATTATAGTAATTTAGTGGTGTCAGGTCATCCAAGCCATTCTATTTAGCCTGTTCTTGAAAAGTGAACTCAGTCACGCAAACCAGTTGAACGCCAAACTCATAGGCTGGACTTTGAGGTTGGAACAGTGGTGGCCGGTAGGGCAGAAGGCGAGGAGTCCAACAGCAGGGGGCACCAGGGAGCCCATGACAGGTGGAAGCAACTAATGTCTAGTGTCGTCCCCCATGCTCTTCCTCTTCACTTGCTGAGTTCTGCAAGGGCAGCACTGAGAATAGAAGACGATGAAAGCCAGGGTCACTCCCAATAAGAAGAAGGCAGGCAGCTGAGAGCTGAGGTCAGTGGGACAGCGCCCCATTTCTCCTACGCTGAGACCACATAACACCGGTCCTGAAAGACCTACATTGGCTCCCAGTATGTTTCCGAGCACAATTCAAAGTGTTGGTGCTGACCTTTAAAGCACATTCCTGCTTGGCAGGGGGTTGGACTCGATGGCCCTTGTGGTCTCTTCCAACTCTATGATTCTATGATTCTATAATGCAAGACCCAAACAGCCTTGGCCCAGTAGACCTGAAGGAGCGTCTCAACCCCCATCGTTCTGCCCGGACACTGAGGTCCAGCTCTGAGGGTCTTCTGGTGGTTACCTCACTGAGAGATGTGATGTCACAGGGAACCAGGCAGAGGGCCTTCTCTGTGGTGGCACCAGCCCTGTGGAATGCCCTCCCATCAGATGTCAAGGAAAGAAGACATCTGAAGGCAGCCCTGTTTAGGGAAGCTTTTAATGTTTGATGTTTTATCGTGTTGGAAGCTGCCCAGAGTGGCCGGGGAAACCCAGCCAGATGGGTGGGGTATAAATAAATTTATATATTATATTATATTATATTATATTATATTATATTATATTATATTATATTACCACTCAGTGGATTTGTAACTGGCTGACTGACCAAACCCAAAGGGTGCTCATCAATGGTTCCTCTTCATCCTGGAGAAGAGTGACTAGTGGGGTGCCACAGGGTTCTGTCTTGGGCCTGGTCTTATTCAACATCTTTATCAACGACTTGGATGATGGACTCAAGGGCATTCTGACCAAATTTGCAGATGACACCAAACTGGGAGGGGTGGCTAACACCCCAGAGGACAGGATCACACTTCAAAACGACCTTGACAGATTAGAGAACTGGGCCAAAACAAACAAGATGAATTTTAACAGGGAGAAATGTAAAGTATTGCACTTGGGCAAAAAAAATTGAGAGGCACAAATACAAGATGGGTGACACCTGGCTTGAGAGCAGTACATGTGAAAAGGATCTAGGAGTCTTGGTTGACCACAAACTTGACATGAGCCAACAGTGTGATGCGGCAGCTAAAAAAGCCAATGCAATTCTGGGCTGCATCAATAGGAGTATAGCATCTAGATCAAGGAAAGTAATAGTGCCACTGTCTTCTGCTCTGGTCAGACCTCACCTGGAGTACTGTGTCCAGTTCTGGGCACCACAGTTCAAGAAGGACACTGACAAACTGGAAAGTGTCCAGAGGAGGGCAACCAAAATGGTCAAAGGCCTGGAAACGATGCCCTATGAGGAACGGCTAAGGGAGCTGGGCATGTTTAGCCTGGAGAAGAGGAGGTTAAGGGGTGATATGATAGCCATGTTCCAATATATAAAAGGATGTCACATAGAGGAGGGAGAAAGGTTGTTTTCTGCTGCTCCAGAGAAGCAGACACGGAGCAATGGATCCAAACTACAAGAAAGAAGATTCCACCTAAACATTAGGAAGAACTTCCTGACAGTAAGAGCTGTTTGACAGTGGAATTTGCTGCCAAGGAGTGTGGTGGAGTCTCCTTCTTTGGAGGTCTTTAAGCAGAGGCTTGACAACCATATGTCAGGAGTGCTCTGATGGTGTTTCCTGCTTGGCAGGGGGTTGGACTTGATGGCCCTTGTTGTCTCTTCCAACTCTATGATTATATATTATATTATATTATATTATATTATATTATATTATATTATATTATATTATATTATATTATATTATATTATATTACATGAAGAATTCATTCATTTTCTCTGTCCTGAATCTTCCAACGTGCAGGTTCCTAAGATGTTCATGAGTTCTTGTGTTGTGAGAGAAGGAGGCACAGTTTTAGAAACCTACGCCATGCCACTTCCACCTTTTTTCTAAACCAAAACCTCCTTTCTTCCAGTGGCGTAGTGTGGGGGGTTCAGGGGGGGCCCGGCCACACCAGGCGCAACATCTGGGGGTTAGGGTTAGGGGGCGCAAATCCACGGGTTAGGGGGCGCAAATTACTTGTCTTGCCCCGGGTGCTGACAACCCACGCTACACCGCTGCTTTCTTCCATAGGGGGGTCACTTCGACACCCCCTGGATCATTTTGGCTGCCCTGTTCTAAACTTTCTCTAACTCTACAGTGGGAAGCAGCAAAGAATATCAGTTGCTGGAACCCACAGGAGAGCAGAGAGCTCTTCTGCTCAAATCCTGCTTGCTGGTTTCCGACTGGGGCATCTTTTTGGCCACTCAGAGAACATGATGCTTGACTAGATGGGCCTCATCCAGCAGGGTTTATAGTATGTTAGAGTCCAGAAATCAAAATGGAGGAGCAGCAAATAAATAGAATCACTACTTCTCTGCAACAGAACCAGGAAGCTCAGAACCTGAAACTCCAGAGGATTATTTGAATGAACAAAACATTATAAGGCTCTATTTTTCATAGTTTGCTTCCTGGATGAGGGGAGATCCTCTACACACGCAGCAAGTTCCATTTGGTTGTGAGATTTTTGGAGGGGGAATTATAAAAGATAAATTGAAAAGGTCATTTCTTGTAGGATGATTCCACCATGAGTAATTTCTTGGCAGGTCAGACTCCACAGAGGTGAAAAGGGAGACATCAAGGGAGGCTACGAAATGTGCCGGCAGCTGAGGACGGCTGGAATGGGATGCTTCATGGAGGCTTTCGTTTGGCTGGCCCTAATCCCAGGTGGTGAAGGTGGAGGGGGCCAATCAGTAACTCCTTTAGATAGAGGAGTGAGATTCTGCACTGAAATGAAAGAAGTCAGCACAGTCCAAAAAGCAAAACCATCCAAGATGTACTCAACATATTCTGAAGGAGGCACCTGGGAGCAGGGATCCATGTTCTCTAAGTTGGGAAGGTTTAGGGGAGCAATTGCCAAGAAACAGATTATTTGACTGACACTGGGGGATTTTCTTTGGCTTCTCAACTGCACCCAAGCCCACCCTACTAAGTCGGTCAGATTGGAGAGCTGTTCGCAGACAGCTCATGTTCTCCTCCTGCTGCATACTAACCCCCCCCAAGAAATGCATACTCCACAGCTGTGTTTTTTTTATTAAAAAAAACAACATTTGTTGCATAACCCTGTTAACTTGTAAGGACAGGCTTTCCCTAATTAAACCCACCCAGGTGGTATGAGGCACCTCCATGCCATAAATCATTCTCTCTGCAGGGGGTGGGAGTTGAGAAGGACTTGGCACCGTAGCGGAACTATTTATTTTTGCAAAAAGACAGATGAGCATGCTGGCAGTTGCAGAGGCTGTTGGCTGGAGAACTCCACAGGCTGAATTTGCAGCAACTCCCAGTAGAGTTGGGAAAGCCCCCTCCCCCTGAAGGGTTGCTGGTGGTCAGTGACTCAGTGCAAGTCTCTTTCCTATGTCCTTGTGCATTGAGAGTCCTGATGTATCAATGGTGAGTGATGGTTGCTAGCCAGAATAGCTATGCTTTGCCGTCCACAGTCAGAGGCAGTTATGTTGGAAACCAGAGGAGGGCAGAGGGCTCTGGTGCTCAAATCCTGCTTACAGGCTTCCCAGAAGAGAAATCTGTTTGGCCACTATGAGAACAGGATCCTGGATTTGATGGGCCATTGCCCAGACTCAGCAAGGCTTTTGTTTTGTTTTTTAATGTATTTTTATTAAAGATTTTATTGATTTACAAAGGTGTGTGCAACGTCTCTCTCTCGTATTTTCCCCCCCCATATAACCTTTTTCTTTTTTTCCAAATCAGTTTCATTTGTTGAGACATTAGGAAGAAAAGGGGGAAGGAGGTGGAGGGGGGGAGAAGATGGGTGGGGTCGGGTGGCGATGTTTCTATTTTCCTTAATATATGTGGGGTTTTGTGTCAGTGTTGCTTGTGCAGGTTCTTTGCTGTTCACTTGTGTTCCTTTGGTGGTGAGTGAGGTTGGGGTTCGCCTGGGGTGTGGCTGTTCATTCACTCATGAAAACAAAGACCACCACAAATGAACAGCAGGGCTTTTCTTATGTTCTGATGCTGCAAACATTTTTGAATGTGGAGATGCAAAGAGGTGGACGGAACCTTCTTTCACGTGTGGTGGACGTGTAAAAGAGTATTGGGATATAAAAAATGTTTAAAAGTACTTTCCAAAAAAACAACAACCAGAGTCCTTTTTGTTGGGGATAATTCAGACTGAAATTGCCAGGTGTCAAAAAATGTTATTTATGCATGCCACTACTGCGGCCCATGTTTTGTTAGCCCCAAAATGGAAAACGAGAGAAGTCCCAACTAACGACGAATGGCAATTTAAGCTGACAGATAATGCTCAGCTTGCAGATTTAACATATAGAATAAGAGAACAAGAAGAACACACGTTTAGAGAAGACTGGAAAATGTTTATTGAATATATGGGAAATAATTGTGTGCAGCTGAAAATGCTGGCAGCACTAAGATAAATTCAACAGTGTAAATAAGTCTTGATGGATGTAATGATGGAATACTGAATGGTATAGTTTTTGTAAGATATGCAGGGATTTATGATATGTAAAATGAACCATGGAAAGAGAGGAAGGGAAGTCATTGATATTTTAAGGTTGTAAAAATGAGTATTTTAAATTGTAAAACAGAAAAAAAAATTAAAAAAAATTATAGAGACATTTTTGAATGTGGATAAATGAAGCTCAGATTAGACAGCTTGTTTTTGGAAATCTGCCCCTAAGAAAATTTCACAAGGAAACTGCTTTTGTTGGATTCCACTGCTCTTAGACCTTAGAATCATAGAATTCACAGAGTTGGGAGGGACCCTGAGGATCATCTATTCCAACCCCCTGCAATGCAGGAATATGCAGCTGTCCCAGACAGGGATCGAACCTGCAACCCTGGCATTATCAGCACCACACTCTAACCAACTGAGCTCAGTTCTGGGCGTAATTATGTACTCAGGATTCAATCTCCTTGTCTTCAAGGGGTCATTACTCCCAGGAAAGCATGCAAAGGATTGCAGCTTCTGTGCAGCATAAAGAATACTGGACATGACTATACAGCAGTTTCAAGACTGAAATTTAAAATAAAAATAATAGCACTGCAATTGGAATTGAAATACTTTATTGTCACTTGCACAACTTGTACACAGTGAGATTACAGGAGCACTCCCCCCACTCAACTCTCTTAGTCTTAATTCCACTCGTTTACTGACGCACACCCACCAAACCCAAAAGTCTGTTGCCCTGTTGTTATCTTTTCATTCCGCAGCCTAACAGCCCATGGATAGAAGCTGTTCTTTACCCTGTTGGTGCGACTAATCCTGCTTCTATATCTTCTGCCAGAGGGCAGGAGATCAAGAAAGTGCCGACCAGGGTGGGAATCATCCCTGAGAATTTTCCTCACTCTCCTGAGGCAATGTGCAAAGATAAGGCCACTCAACTGGCAGGAAAGTCAGAGGCCAGAGTATGGGGTCCTGGTGGAATGAATCAGGGTGAGAAAAGTCCTGTGCTTCTGGACCCAGTCAAAGGGCCAACTGCCCCAGCCACTGCCTCTCACAGAAGTCAATGAGGTGCTTTTGGCAAGCCCAGAAGCTGGCCAAACAAATCTCTCTTGAGCCAGGGAGTTCCACAGGCTGGTAGCCGCAACAGAAAAAGGTGTGTCGACATGTTCCTACCATACATACTTGAGAGAAGGAGCTGGGACCCAGAGATGAGCCTCTCTACCTGAGCTAAGTTGGTGGCCCTCATTTTAACTTGGCCTTTTTACGTTGCCAAACGCGCCCTAGGACCTTTCGGTTGCGGATGAGCAGGAAATCCAAAAACCACCAGCAATTGATATTATTTTATTTCTAAGTACATTTTGAGGATTGTCCTTTCTATGTTTTCAGCTTGTTCTGATTTCTCTGCCCGGCAAAAGGCACGGTAGAAATATGATAACGATATTAATACGAATGATGCTTTGCCGTGCCCTCCCGACGCCTTCTCTCTCTAGCACCCGCTGTTCCGAAGGAGGGAGGGCGGGGGAGGAAAGTGGGAAGAAACTGCGAAGGAGGGAACCCCCTTTCCCCCGCAGGTCAAGCCGCGCGGTCGCTCCTCTCTCTCCTCGCCGGTAGCCTTCGAGGGACAGCCTCCTCCGCCTGCTCTTTCTCTCCGCCCCGCCGAGCAGGGCAGGCAGGCAGGCAGGCAAGCAGTCCCTCTGGCGAGCAGAGGAGGGCGAAGCAGGCAAGCCGCCCGCCGGGCGAGAGGCGCGCCCAGCCCTGGAAGCGCTGCCGGTTCCGGCGCAGCAGCCAGCCGGGGAGGAGAGAGAGCGAGCTTGGCCGGGCTGCAGACGGAGCGCTCCCCCCAGCGGCTTCTCGCTCGCTCTCCTGGCTCTCCTGCTCCGCTCGCAGCCGAGGGAAGCGCCGACGGCTAGCCTCTCCTCCCCCCGGGCATTCCCGGCCCTCTGGCCCGGGCGGAGGGGAAACCCCGAGGGGGAGGGCTCCACCTTCGCCGCCTCCCTCCTGCCTTCCCAGGAGCGCCCGTCGCTCGACAGCCAGCTTCAGCAGCCTTCCTCCGCAAAGCATCCTCCGTGCGCCCCGTCCGGCGCGCACGTCGCCACCTGCCCAGCCTCGACGGCGCGCCCCAGCCCGGAAAGCGGGGCGGCGGGGATGGCCCCCGGGCTGCTGCTCCTTCTGCTCCAGCCTCTGCTGTTGCTGCCGCAGCTGGGGGCGTCGGGGGCCGGGGAGCCGGAGCCCGGGCCGCCCTACGACGCGCTCTACGCAGCCGGCGTGGAGGCGCACTCGCAGGGGGACTTCGCCGGCGCCGTGCGCTACTTGGAGGCAGCGCTGAGCGCCGAACGCCGCCTGCGGGAGGCGCGCCTGGGCTGCGCGCTGCGCTGCCGTCGGGAGGCGCCGCTCGAAGACGCTGAGCCGCGCGAGGATGCTGCCCGGCGGGACTTGCGCTTCTTCGGCGCGCTGCTCCGCCGGGCGCGCTGCCTGCGCTCCTGCCGCCGGGAAGCGCTGCCCGGGGCGGACTCCAGACACGTCGCCAGCGACGAGGTGCGCGCAGATTTCCAGCGCAGGGTGCCTTACAGCTTCCTCCAGAGAGCCTACATCCAGGTAAGGGAGGGGGTGCCCTCGCCTGTCTATGCCTCACCTGCGCACCTTTGCGCACGGAGGATAATCATTGCGTTGTTGTTGTTGTTGTCGTCGTCGTCTGTTGTTAATGTATTGCATTTATATTCTACCTTTTTCTCCAAAGAGCATAAGGATACATGGCTTTTCCCGTCCTCCTTTAACCCCCACAACAACCCTGTGAGGTAGGATAGCTTGAGAGGCAGAGACTGGCCCCCAGGGACACCTAGCAAGCTTCATGGCAGAGTGGGGGGATTTGAACCCAGGTCTTCTAGGGCCTACCCTTCATTTTGTTCCCCACAACAATAGCCCTGTAAGGCAGGTTAAGGTGAGACGCAGTGACTGGCCCTCAAGGTCACCACCTTGCCGAGTGTGTAATTTGAATCCATGTATCCCAGGAAGAGTTACAAATAAATTTGTTACTTTTTTATTTCATAAAATTTGTACGCTGCTTGACTGTATAACAGCCACCTCAAAGTGGTTTATGAAAAAGATAAAACAATGAAATGATCGCTAAGAAAAGTGAACAACGATAATCTAAAACTTTCAAAAAGTTAATTTAACAACAGGCTGAAGAATAACATCAGCTTTCTAAACACCTGAGTAGGCTCCTTTGTGAATTAATGTCTTGAAGCAGGTGTCCGAAAGCATACAGTGAAGTGGCCTGCTTGAGATTAATAGGCAGGGAGTTCCAGTGTTTTAAAATAAAAAGTTTAAAACAGTCAAAGCAGGTGACACCTTTTGACCTATCCAGGTATGAGGGTTGAGGAGCCTGCCTGGGTTATAGGGATCAGTAACCCTCTTGTTGGAACCCTCCTCCCTCGGCTGCCACCCTTCCACACATACAAACTGGTTCTGGCTGTCTTCGATGCATCGGGAAAGGGCCATAAATGGTTATTTACTTTGATTTTGTCGTAGTTCTGCTTCCAGGGAGGGTCTCCAACCAACATGAGGTGTGCTTTTTCCTTCAAATTGCTGTAGGTGAACCACCGGGGCATGAGAGACACTTTCCCTGCAGAGAGGGAAGTGCCATTGTTCAGTGGGTAGAGCATCTTCCTTGGGAGACACTCCGGCGTGCATCCCTGGAGAGCTGTTGCCAGTCAGTGTTGTCAATGCTGAACTTGATGGACACATCAAGTTCCTGGTCCTATGTTCCTGGTCCTATGTTCCTGCCTAGAAAAGGTCATACCTCTTTGCTGAACATCGCCTTGGCATGCAGAATGTCCCTTGTTCAATCCCTGGGAATGTCTTTTACTTATGTAAGAATGTCTCTTACTGGAGAGCTGCTGGCAGTCAATGTAGACAATGTGGAACTAGATGGTCTGACTCTGTATAAGGCTGCTTACTAGGAGAACTCATATCCAGCCAAGGGAGATGCACTCATGCCCTGAGACTTCAGATCTCTCCCTCCTGCCTCCCATGCTTAGGTTCTCACCATCTGCTTGGAGAAGACCTCTCCACCAAGTCTTGCTTAGGAGGGAATAAGACTCTTCCACTACAGCTGACAACTGCCCTCCACATAATAATAATAATAATAATAATAATAATAATAATAATAATAATAATAATTTATTATTTATACCCCACCCATCTGGCTGGGCGTCCCCAACCACTCTGGGCGGCTTCCATAGAAACCAAAAATACAGTAAAATATCACACGTTAAAAACTTCCCTGAACAGGGCTGCCTTCAGATGTCTTCTGAATGTCAGGTAGTTGTTTATCGCTTTGACATCTGCTGGTAGGGCGTTCCACAGGGCGGGCGCCACTACCGAGAAGGCCCTCTGCCTGGTTCCCTGTAGCTTTGCTTATTGCAATGAGGGAACCGCCAGAAGGCCCTCGGGCGCTGGACATTGATTGGTTTATCCTCAAACATTTGTCCCATCCAGCTGTGCTCTTCCCTATCTGCTCCACGGGGATATTTATGTATCCCACCTTTTTGTCCAAGCTGCTCAAAGTGACATACCTATCCTCACAACAACCCTGCGGAATAGGCTGAGAGAGACAGGGAAGGGAAGGCTCAGTGGTAGAACATCTGCTCTACAAGCTCTGAGAAACTCAAGTCTGAAGTCCCAAAGAGCTACTGCCAGTCATCTTCATGGCCAAGCAGGGATTTGAAACCTGGTCTCCTAGCTCCTAGTCCAATACTCTAACCACTACACTACACCACACCCACAGATGAGCCATTTCCCCCCCTATACCGCCTGGCTATTTGGCACCATCCAAAACTGGATGCTGAAAACTGTGTCTTCATCAGCTGCTTGAACGCCAGGAGCTCCCTGCCGTGGGCTTCCTTGCAGGTGAGACTTCTCACCTGTATCCTGGAGAACGTTCCCACCTTTCCTACCCCTAACACCAAATCAGGTGAGCACATTAAAACTGGTACCCAGTTCTATTTTTCTAGAAAAAGAGGTGCTGGAACTCACCCTGAACACCTCCCTGAAAAAAAAAGCCCTTCTCATATCCTCAGTCATTCTGAGGACACTGTCTCCCTCTTTTTGTGTCAGGTGAAAGGATCCCCTGCTTTCTTGCCATCCTTTCTCCAGAGCAGGTTGCAAGGCAATGACGGAAAGAGCGAAGAGCTGTTGGACAGTGGAATGTGGACTGCCTGGGAAGGTTGTGGGCCCTCCATCGATGGAGGTTTGTAGCAGAGTTTGGAAAGCCATCCATCAGGAAAGATGTGATTCTGCATCGCAAGGGGTTGGACTAGATGGCCATTGTTATCCCTTCCAACTCTTCAATTTTATCATTCTGACACCTCGAGAGGGGCTCTTGCTGGTTTGGCTGGGGTTGCAGTCCAGAACTCAGGAACGGCACCAGGTTGGCCTAATCCTTACTTTTAAAGCACTGTCGGAAGCAGGAGCCAAACATTGGCTCCCAGGATGTTTCCAAGCACAATTCAAAGTGGTGGTGCTGACCTTGAAAGCCCTAAACAGCTCTGGCCCAGTAGACCTGAAGGAGCATCTCCACCCCCATCATTCAGCCCAGACATGAAGGTCCAGCTCCCAGGGCCTTCTAGCGGTTCCCTCACTGCAAGAAGTGAGGTTACAGGAAACCAGGCAGAGGGCCTTATCGGTGGTGGCACCCGCCCTGTGGAACGCCCTCCCAGCAGATATCAAGGAAATAAACAACTATCGGTACCTGACTTTCTGAAGACATCTGCAGGCAGCCTGTTTAGGAAGTTTTTAATGCTTGATGTTTTATTCTGTTTTTAATCTGTTGGGAGCTGCCCAGAGTTGCTGGGGAAACCCAGCCAGATGGGTAGGGTATAAATAATAAAAATATTATAATATTATTACTTCTCTTGTGGGGGGAAAGGCCATAAAGGCCACATAGCTATCCACAGCCTGGACCCCTCACAAAATCCACACGGTGCATTTGCCCTGGGATCATCTTATTTCCTTTAGTAGTGTTTCTGACATCTCTCTCCCTCCTCCTTTCACAGATGATCCCTTGGCAGGGAAAGGGATTAGGCCGTTATTTTCTCTATAAGTGACCTGCGGCCATCCTGCTGTGGGTTTGGACTGCATCTCGACCTGAGGGTTAAGTTCCCGAAAGCCGTAGAGGAAATGAGGTTAGGCTGGACTTCCTGCGGTGAATCCTGAACAATTGTTCCCTGGAGGGGTTCTGGCTGGCTGGCCGGCTGCTGGTTATCTGTGCCCTTTCGCTTTCCTTTGTTTGGCGGAGGAGAGGGGTCGGTTTCAAAGAGGGGAGCGGGTGCTTTGTGTTCCACAAAACCCTGGATTACCCTTCATTTCTTTGCTGGCTCCCAATGGTTGTTTGGTAAAGGAACAGTTCAGAATAAATCAGGCTCCCCACTCCCATTTTAAGATATCGTGCATTTCTGAAGCACTTACCTGGTCCAGAAGCCACAGTAGGCTTAGGCTGCGATTCTGTACATAGTTTCTTAGGTGGAACCATAGAATTGTACGATGGGAAGGGACCCCCAAGGGTCATCTAGTCCAACCCCCTGCAGGGCAACAGTCTCATCCAGTGATCTCATCCACCACCTCCTGAGCAAGTATGTTTCACTGTTCAACAGATCTTACAGGCAGGCTGTGTGCATGCTATACATTTAAAGCACCCTGCCCAAAGGATCATGGGAACTGTAGTTTGTTAAGGCTGCTGGGGGCTCTAGGTCTGTAGGCGATAAACTAAAGTGACGAGGATCTCTGGGGAGAAGGGGCAATGTGCATTATTATTATTATTATTATTATTATTATTATTATTATTATTAACGTACCTTTCATTATCAGGTCCCAGAACAGGTTGCAACCATTCACAATTCAGAATTAAAAACAGTTAAAACATTAGGCTACATGAACCATTTCCAGCTGGTTCCAATAAGAACTGTGAACTTTTAAGAACTGGTGCCTAAGCTTACATTTTTCCTTCTCCCTCCCTGTCTCTTTTTCCTTATGCACCATGGCTTTCTGAGATACAGTGGTACCTCGGGTTACATACGCTTCAGGTTACATATGCTTCATGTTACAGACTCCGCTAACCCAGAAATACTACCTCAAGTTAAGAACTTTGCTTCAGGAAGAGAACAGAAATCCAGCGGCGCTGCAGCAGCGAGAGACCCCATTAGCTAAAGTGGTGCTTCAGGTTAAGAACAGTTTCAGGTTAAGTACGGACCTCTGGAACGAATTAAGTACTTAACCCGAGGTACCACTATATATGCTGTGTACTAGAGGCTGCCGCCTCTGCTCTCCTGGCTCAAAAACCTCCGCCGACCCTGCCCCATAGCCAACACGCCCCCTTTAGACCTCACCCACCCCTCCCCTCACAACTTGCTCAGCCCCTCCTTTCCCATCCCCTCACAGCTCCCCAAACCTCCCCTCCCCTATAGCTTGCCCCCAAAGCCCTCACATTTGCCCCCTCCCCAATACTCACCATGTTCCTGCCACCACTTTGGAGGGCAGAAAGAATGAAGGGAGGATAGCAGAGGAGTGAGGGGAGTCAGCATGATTGACAGCTGGGAAGAATGAATGAATGAGAAATAATGCAGAGATCTGAAACATACATCTCTCGGAACACCCAAAACAGACCCCTGATTCTGCCACCAGGTCACATGATTCTAGAAAACGGTTCTCTCCCTCCTCATTTTGAGGGGCGCGGGTGGCACTGTGGGTTAAACTACAGAGCCTAGGGCTTTCCAATCAGAAGGTTGGTGGTTCGAATCCCTGCGACGGGGTGAGCTCCCGTTGTTTGGTCCCAGCTCCTGCCAACCTAGCAGTTTGAAAGCACGCCAGTGCAAGTAGATAAATAGGTACCACTCCGGCGGGAAGGTAAACGGCATTTCGGTGCGCTGCTCTGGTTCGCCAGAAGCGGCTTAGTCATGCTGGCCACATGACCCGGAAGCTGTATGCCGGCTCCCTCGGCCAATAAAGCGAGATGAGCGCCGCAACCCCAGAGTCAGCCACAACTGGACCTAATGGTCAGGGGTCCCTTTACCTTTACCTACTCATTTAATCCCCAGAACAGTCCTGCGAGGTTGGTTAGGCTGTGGTGGCACCCAGCGAAAGTTTCACGGCCGAGTGGGAGGGATTTGAACCCTGGTCTCCCAGGTCCCAGTCTGATGCTCTAACTGCTATGCTACACTGGCACCGTTGCAGATTTTGCAATGGCCCTGTGCTGCTTGCTGCTTGCATGAAGCGCTGAGGGCATGACACCCCGTGTCAAGCGAAGATATGCATTGGGCAGAAGACAGCCTTGGAGATGGCGAGGGAGGCTGAGTCAGGGGGAATTTTTAGAGAAGGTCCCTCACAGGTTTTTCCTTCTCCCTTGGGCAGCCTCCTGTGACTCAGCAGAACGAGCAAGTTTTGTGGGAGTGTTTAAAGGTCTATCAGTTAAACGTTTCTTCTATTCCTTTGGAAACTTGCTCAAACATTTCCCCAAAGAAATACATGCCGGCACACCTCGGCTACACCCTTTTGACATTTTGCTTCTCCAGGAGAGATCTGCGGATCATACGCTTTTAAAAATCACACGCCGCTTACATTCCTCACCGGATTACCATCAGGCCCCGTTTCATTTTGCTGTTTCTGTTTAAGCTTGCCAGTCTGCATGCAGGTAGACCTGGCGCCGTGGTCAGAGTGGGAGACCAGGGTTCAAATCCCCGCTCAGCCACAAACCGTGTTCTGTAACTGTGGGTCGGTCACAGTCTCTCAGCCTAACCTCCCTTGCAGGGTTGCCTTGAGGACAGCATGGAGAGAGGGAGGACCATGTAGGGTGCCTTGAGCTCCTTAGAGGAAATAATAAATGTGCTTCTATTCTTTTTCTTAGAATCAAAGAACGGTAGAGTTGAAAGGGACCTCAAGAGTCATGTAGTCTGACCCCCTGTAATGCAGGAATCTCAGCCAAAGCATGGGGGGGGGGGACTGAAAAGGAAAGGGTTAGGGCAGTCCTTGGAAATGCATTTATTTGAACTATTGACAATAACTCATAGATAAAAGCACATATTCCAAATGCTGACTGTCCTGGTTCAATCCCAGGCATCTTCACTTAAAAAAAGAATTAGCTGGCAAATTATGGGGAAGGCATCATGGAGATTAGTTGCTAGTTAGGATGCGGGTGGTGCTGTGGTCTAAACCACTGAGCCTCTTGGGCTTGCTGATCAGAAGGTTGGTGGTTCGAATCCCCGCGACAGGGTGAGCTCCCATTGCTCTGTCCTGGCTCCTGCCAACCTAGCAGTTCGAAAGCACACCCAGTGGGCTGGGTGTTCATCAGTATGCAGATGACACCCAGCTCTACCTCTCCTTTAAATCAGAACCAGTGAAGGTGGTGAAGGTCCTGCGTGAGTGCCTGGAGGCAGTTGGAGGATGGATGGCGACTAACAGATTGAGGTTGAATCCTGACAAGACAGAAGTATTGTTTTGGGGGTCAGGGGGCGGGTGGGTATGGAGGACTCCCTGGTCCTGAATGGGGCAACTGTGCCCCTGAAGGACTAGGTGCGCAGCCTGAGAGTCATTTTGGACTCATAGCTGTCAATGGAGGTGCAGGTTAATTCTGTGTCTACTATCTCCATCTGGTACGCAGGCTGAGACCCTATCTGCCTGCAGACCATCTCGCCAGAGTGGTGCATGCTCTAGTTATCTCCCGCTTGGACTACTGCAATGTGCTCTATGTGGGGCTACCTTTGAAGGTGATTTGGAAACTGCATCTAATCCAGAATGCGGCAGCTAGACTGGTGACTGAGGGTGGCCGCCGGGACCACATAACACCAGTTCTGAGAGATCTATATTGGCTCCCAGTACATTTCTGAGCACAATTCAAAGTGTTGGTGCTGACCTTTAAATGACTAAACAACAACAACGGCATTCAAATCTCTTTGGGGGAAGAGTGAAGTAATGAAGGGTTTAAAAAGGAGAGGGCAAGTGAAATTAGGTCAAAATGCTGCAGAACCAAAAACATATTTTTAAAAATTCTGTGTAATTGCTAGACTAATTTCAGAGCTTTCCATTCTTTGTGTTGCCTATTGTTCCAAGTCTCAGACAACAATGTTGCAGCAAACCAAGGCATAATTCCTTTCGTAATAAGGAATCTGTGCTATTTGCTGGCATTTAGTTCTGGAGGAATCCTGTTCAGCCAGAGAGAAGTTCTGGCTGGCTCGGTTCCTGCTGGAAACTCTCTGAGCAAAGCTGTCAGTCAGAGGACTCGGCCCTGGATAAATATCACCCTGTGCAGGATGGTTAAAATTAATATGGGACAAAAATAACCCACGAGGGACTAAAGATGCTTCAGTCTGGCTAGATGCATCAGAGAACGTTGGCCAACCATATGGAAAAAGATCAGAAACTCTGAATCAGCCAGACAGCTGCCATCTAGCATGCAAACATGCCAGACATCCAAAGGAACTTTCATTTGCAAATTGCTACATGCGCTGGGGCTTGCTTCTTGAAAATGCTTGATCATATTTAAACTGTGGGGTGTAGTTAAACTACGGAACTCACTTCCACTGGAGGCAGGAAGGGCCACCAACCTAGATAGCTTCGAAAGAAGATCAGGCAAAAGTTCACAGAGGAGGAAGAGAGGGCTATTGATGGTCCTTCACAGTTGGAGGCAGCCATGCTTCTGAATATCAGTTGCTGGAAACCGCAGGAGGGGAGTGTTGCTCTTGAGTTCGAATCCTGCTTGTGGGTTCCCCTTTGGGGCATCCGGTTTGCCACTGTGAGAACAGGATGCTGGGCTAGGTGGCCCCCATGGGCCTGATCCTGCAGGCTCTCCTTATGTTCGTAGCCCAATTCCTGAATATTGCATAGTGCTCTGCAGGGATTTTGAAAGCCTTCCCCTGACCCATTCCTCCCTGTATCTCTTGACACATTCTGCTCCCAAACCACCTGGAAAGATGAGTGAAATTAGCAAGCATTCAACCACAGATTGTTGCTGAATAAATGCTAACAGCCTAGGGGGTGATAGATCTGACTGGCTGGTCAAGGCAAACGATTCCTGCCTTGCAGCAGGTTGCTCTCTTCCCACTCTACAGATCTAAGATTCCCAGAGAGAGAGAGAGATTGCAAAAAGTAACAATAGAATCACAGAATTGTTGAGTTGGAAGGGATTCCAGTTGCCATCTAGTCCACTGCCTGCAAGACAGATATTGCAGCTAAAGAATGCCTGGCAGATGGCCATCCAGCTTTTCTTTAAAGAGCTCCAATGAAGGAAAGTTCACTACCTTCCTAGCAAGGCTGTCCCACTGTCCAACAGCTCTCACCATCAGAAAACACTCTTCCCAATGTTTTGTCTATTTGTAACTTGAATGCACTTGCAAAATGCCATCCACACTGCAGTTTTGCAGGGGGGTGGGTTGTTGTGAGCAGGAGCCAGAGCCGGATTTAGGTTTGATAAGGCCCTCAGCTCCTGAAGGTAATGGGGCCATTTCTATGTCCAGCTGTCCTTTGTCAACCACAAACTGTCACTGGTTTTTTTTGTGTGTGTGTTGAATATATGCTGTATAGTAATTGTTGGACCCAATAGGTATCGAAAGCCATTTGCACTTAACAAAATATGTATTTTATCAATGTAATTGTTGAACTGAAATACAATTAAGAAGAAGTATATTAATAGTGAAATAATTATTAAGCTCTAACTTAAAATGATTTTTTATTCACAACAAACTTAATAATAAACTTAAATATATGATGCAAACTACTAATAATTATATAAAGCTTTATTAATATGAAATTAAGTATTCTAATTTGTACAATGCAATTGTTTGAGAACCAAGGTACCACTGTATATAGAAATGTGCAAACCAGGGAAGCCCAGCCAGGTGGGA
The DNA here is from genome assembly GCF_964106915.1 of Podarcis gaigeae. Lineage (NCBI taxonomy): Eukaryota > Metazoa > Chordata > Lepidosauria > Squamata > Lacertidae > Podarcis > Podarcis gaigeae. The sequence goes on along the minus strand of NC_139681.1, from coordinate 99,605,412 downwards.
AGGGTATAAATAAATAAATTATTATTATTATTATTATTATTATTATTATTATTATTAAGCAGGCCAGCAGGTGGGGCCCATTACTTACATCATAGGAACCTACACAACACAAAACACGGTTGCTGTTTGTAGGTTTTCTTTGTTTTTAGCTTATATTTTGGAAATGTACATCCAGTTTTTTTTCTTTAATTTTGTGGGGGGCCCCCAAGAGAGTGGGGACCTAAGCTACAGCTTGTTTAGCTTGTACATAAATCCAGCACTGGCAGGGTCAAGGCATCTGAGAAGCGTTTCTTAGGTGTGCCACCGATCTGAACCAACACCCCTCACTTTCCTCCCCCCCCCCCATGTCAAGGAAATCATTAACAAGCTGTGCGTCAGGCTGGCATCAAAGGATTTGGGGTCAGCCACTAAAGGATCACAGTGGTCAAAATAGCCTGGCTGCCTGCCTCTCCCCGCAGGGCCTCCCTGGGCTGCCCAGCACATGAAATGGCCTTTTATTTTCTGCTTGGGGCAGGAGGCAAAACCAGCGTCTTTGACTGGCGAATGTGGCCTCAGCCTGTGGGAGGGCGAAGAAGGGTGAAGAAATGTCCCCCCCCCCCAGCTTCTCCTCCCTTTAATTTTGTAACAAACGGAAATCTGCCCTTTTTCCCTTATGAGGGACACAAGACCCCTTATAGAGTCCTTTGTAGGTTCTCCATCAGTCGGAGGAAAAAAGCAGAGGCCAGCCAGAGAATATTGAGAAGCAAAGCAGCTAGGAAGCCTGATCTTTATTGATCTGTTGCAACAGGGTGCTCCCCTCTCACGCAGGAAAGGAGGAGGACCCAGAACCAAGCTGTGTCTGCCCCTATATAGACATTTTAAATTGCCCGCCCTGGAGTCCAAGACCACCCCCAGATACATCATACCTACATCACAGAAAGGGGTGGTCTACAACAGAAATCTGAGCGTGTTGTTTTACTCCTGTCTGGCAAGTTACCTGTTAATGCTCACTTGATTGGATACCTTGGGGAGCCTGGCCAGTCTTTTGTAATGATAACTACTTAGTTCCTGAGCCAGGTCACAGGCTCACCCAATTCATACACAGATATACCCTCAAGACAAGATTTGTGAAGGAAAAGACAACGGGGAGGCTCCTCCATTTGACCTTGCAGAGAAAACACCTGGTCAGCCTGGGAGTCAAAATGGCTCCATGGCTGCTCTCCTGTGCAGCTTCAGACATGTGGCCTATATATCTATATACGTTTTTGCTTGGTACATTTATGAACCTTTATTATATACATAAGACCTTTATTTATTTCAATTTCTTTTAATTTAAAAGCCATGATTCTCTCTCTCTGTGTGTGATAGAGATGGGGTACATTGTAGGGGCAGCGGAAGATGCTAAAAAGACCTCGGATTCAGGCCCAGGACACAGATTTGCCTCTCCGAAGGTCCAAAGGGTGGGCGTCTGAGGCCTCCTTGCCATAGGACTTTGCAGGGGGCCCAGGCACCCCATAAAGAAGGGTGGGGCAGAATTTGATTTTGTTCCTGAAACTATACATGAACCGGAACACAGGTGTCCTTTGGTTTTGCATTTTTCTGAATTTTGCAATACACTACTCCAAACAGGAAATGTGCTCACAACTGAAGTGTTCGTGTCAGGGTACATATTAGCAAAAGGTAATTTTATAATAATTAAAATAATAATGTTGGGAAATGGCTTTGCAAAAATGTTACTATTAGGCAAGGATTGCCTAGAAAAAAACGTGTAAACTAGTTGAAATTATTGTTGTTGTCACTGACAACTGGGAAACACCGTGATCAGCTCCCGTCCGGAAACCCATGTCCCCACTGCGGAAGGACGTGTGGATCCAGAATTGGCCTCCATAGTCACTTACGGACTCATTGTTAAAACTGTGTTTATGGAAGACAATCTTACTCGGCTATGAATGATACCAAATAATAATAATAATAATAATAATAATAATAATAATAATAATAATATTTATACATCACCGTTCCCCCTGATGGGCTGAGGGATTTCCACGAGGTCTTTTGGTGTTTTGTAAGCTGATATGAAAATGTGGAAAACTGGAAAAATGAGAAACCAAACGTTAATTAATTATCCACCCTTCACCCTAAGTCTCTGGGCGCATTAGAGCATTAAAGCACAATAGAAATGTTTTTTTAAACAAACAAACAAACAAACAAACAAACAAACAAACTTGCAACTGTAAAAATAAGGCAGGTCCTAAAATGCTACACCTGAAGTTTCAAATGCCAGGGTGAACAGGTGCATCTTCAAAATCCTCTGGGAGCTGTACAGCGAAGGTGGCAGGTGCACTGCTCAGGGGAGGGAATCCCACAACTTAAGGGCTGCCACAGAGAAGGCCTTTTCCTGGCACACCACCCCCAGGCCTCTGAGGGCAGAGGAACTATCAAGCCCCCCCCCTCTTCTGATCTCAGCCCATTTGTCCATTCCTACCTGTGAGCAAGGTGTTGTTTTTGAAATGGTTAAACGGCAAAGCAGAGACATTAAAAGCAGAAACATCACCTTGCCAACAAAGGTCCGTATAGTTAAAGCTATGGTTTTCCCAGTACAGTGGTACCTCGGGTTACATACGCTTCAGGTTACATACGCTTCAGGTTACATACACTTCAGGTTACAGTCTCCACTAACCCAAAAATAGTGCTTCAGGTTAAGAACTTTGCTTCAGTATGAGAACAGAAATCATGCTCCGGTGGCATGGCAGCAGCGGGAGGCCCCATTAGCTAAAGTGGTACCTCGGGTTAAGAACAGTTTCAAGTTAAGAATGGACCTCCAGAACGAATTAAGTACTTAACCCGAGGTACCACTGTAGTGATATATGGAAGTGAGAGCTGGACCATAAAGAAGGCTGATCGCAGAAGAATTGATGCTTTTGAATTCTGGTGCTGGAGGAGACTCTGGAGAGTCCCATGGACTGCAAGAAGATCCAACCTCTCCATTCTGAAGGAAATCAGCCCTGAGTGCTCACTGGAAGGACAGATTCTGAAGCTGAGGCTCCAAGACTTTGGCCACCTCAGGAGAAGAGAAGACTCCCTGGAAAAGACCCTGATGTTGGGAAAGATGGAGGGCACAAGGAGAAGGGGACGGCAGAGGATGAGATGGTTGGACATTTTTCTCGAAGCTGTGAACATGAGTTTGACCAAACTGCGGGAGGCAGTGGAAGACAGGAGGGCCTGGCGTGCTCTGGTCCGTGGGGTCACAAAGAGGCGGAGACTCTAAACAACTAAACAACAAATGGCAAAGAGGGAAGTGGCAAGAGATCTTGGGGTCCAGGTCTGGAGGTTCTTGCAGGTGCCTCCTTTAGAAAGCCCTTCTGCACCTCTTCATCGTAGGAATTCAGCATGAGGAATGTGCAAACACAGCCAAGCATTTTAGGGTAAGCAAGCTTGTTCTTTTCCTGACTCTGTTTGGTGCGTTTGGGTTTCTAATCTTTAATGAGGTGAAAACCCTCCACAGGGAGGGAGGAAGGGAGAGTCATTGGGGTGTTGGCACAGGGCTCTCGCCTCCTTTGTCTGGAGGGTCTTGGGTGAGGTGCTGAGCTCCGAGCATGGGGGCCGAGCAGAAACAGGCAGAGTGAAATGCACATGTCAGCTGTTAGGTGCTGCGCATGACTGAGTGTGGTGGAAACATTGGAGCCACAGCGGAGCAGCCTCTTGCCAAAGCATCTCTGGGCAAAACAAAACAGGCGAGGGAGATGCTGGCTAGAGGAGACAGGGTCAAGCCAGGACCTGGCAGGGGATGAATAAATCTGAGGTTTTGAAGAGCAAAAACAAAACCATTGCTAACCAAACCGCCGGCTTAGGGACAATGAGAGTTTTGCAGTGCACACACATATTTATAAAAGTGCATTGTCTGCTCTCTCTGTTGTTTTCACTCCTGTGAGTTGCCAACTACAGTGGTACCTCGGTTTAAGTACTTAATTCATTCCGGAGGTCCGTTCTTAACCTGAAACTGTTCTTAACCTGAAGCACCAGTTTATCTAATGGGGCCTCCTGCTGCCGCCGCACGATTTCTGTTCTCATCCTGAAGCAAAGTTCTTAACCTGAGGTACTATTTCTGGGTTAGGGGAGTCTGTAACCTGAAGCGTATGTAACCTGAAGCGTATGTAACCCGAGGTACCATTGTATTGGCCCCGGTGGTTGTGTTCTTCCTGTGCAATGCCTCTGAAAGCCACTTGTGAGTCGAGGACCCGCAACCTGCATAGGGGTAAATACGACACAAGGACACGTGTTTTAGGTTAATAGGCTAAAGAAGGCCACAACTTTATTGGTTACAGCATGTGAGTGGTATTGGCTTAGGCACTGGATTAAACAACCTATATATGACCGCTCCCCGCGCAGCGGGGGCATTTCAAGGTTAACAACCAGTGGGAGGAGCTTGTTGATGCAAATTCAACTGGAAGCTCCCCCATGACGTCACTGGGGGTCGTGCCATGGCCCTAGCCACCAGCAGGGCAACGGACAGGATCCATGACCGCCGGTTTCCTTTAACGGAATACCCAAAAGAGGAGGGGTAGATGGCGCATACCCAATCCTCCAACACAGCACACGTATTCCAATGCCTAACCGCCACCTGAGCCGAAGAGGCTTGCTGCCAAATACCCTCACAGCTGCAACCTATCCCTAATGCTACTGATGATATCGGCCAACCACACATCATTTCCTTGATCAGACAAATGAACGCCATGGTCTCTAAACAGGGCCGCCTCGCTGAAGCTGATGTCAGCATGCTTGATCACATTGTTGTTGTTGTTGTTTAGTCGTATAGTCGTGTCCGACTCTTCGTGACCCCCTGGACCAGAGCACGCCAAGCACTCCTGTCTTCTACTGCCTCCTGCAGTTTGGTCAGACTCATGTTTGTAGCTTCGAGAACACTGTCCCACCATCTCATCCTCTGTCGTCCCCTTCTCCTTGTGCCCTCCATCTTTCCCAACACCAGGGTCTTTTCCAGGGAGTCTTCTCTTCTCCGGAGGTGGCCAAAGTATTGGAGCCTCAGCTTCAAGATCTGTACTTCCAGTGAGCACTCAGGGCTGATTTCCTTCAGAATGGATGCGTTTGATCTTCTTGCAGTCCATGGGATTGAAAAGAGAAGACTCCCTGGAAAAGACCCTGATGTTGGGAAAGATGGAGGGCACAAGAAGAATAAAATGCGATTTGCGACTCAAAGAAACAGAATGAGGTGTGGGGCTGCCACGGCTGCTTGAATGTGGCTAGACCCTGCTCCCAAGCCAACCCTATTGGCTGGTCTGACAGGCGCGGTGCAGCAGCCGGGAAAAGTGATTGTTGTTGTTGTTGTTTAGTGGTGTTCGCCTCTTCGTGACCCCCTGGACCAGAGCACACCAGGCACTCCTGTCTTCCACTGCCTCCCGCAGTTTGGTAAAACTCATGCTGGTAGCTTCGAGAACACTGTCCAACCATCTCGTCCTCTGTCGTCTCCTTCTCCTTGTGCCCTCCATCTTTCCCAACATCAGGGTCTTCTCTTCTAACGAGGTGGCCAAAGTATTGGAGCCTCAGCTTCAGGATCTGTCCTTCCAGTGAGCACTCAGGGCTGATTTCCTTAAGAATGGATAGGTTTGATCTTCTTGCAGTCCATGGGACTCTCCAGAGTCTCCTCCAGCACCAGAATTCAAAAGCATCCATTCTTCGGCGATCAGCCTTCTTGATGGTCCAGCTCTCACTTCCATACATCACTACTGGGAAAACCATAGCTTTAACTATACGGACCTTTGTTGGCAAGGTGACGTCTCTGCTTTTTAGGATGCTGTCTAGGTTTGTTGTTGCTTTTCTCCCAAGAAGCAGGCATCTTTTAATTTCGTGACTGCTGTCACCATCTGCAGTGATCATGGAGCCCAAGAAAGTAAAATCTCTCACTGCCTCCATTTCTTCCCCTTCTATTTGCCAGGAGGTGATGGGCCCAGTGGCCATGATATTCGTTTTTTTGATGTTGAGCTTCAGACCATATTTTGTGCTCTCCTCTTTTACCCTCATTAAAAGGTTCTTTAATTCCTCCAGCTAGGGATTCATCCAGCCCAGCCTTTTGCATGATGCAGGGAGCCAAATACGGCCCCCTGCTGACACGGGAACAGCTCCTGCTCACAACACCTCCCCTCGGGGGGGGGGGGGGAGGAGAGGCTTTGCTGGAAACCACAAGAGGGGAGAATTGCTCTTGTGCTCAAATCCTGCTTGCTGGTTTCCCCCATGGGCGTTTGGTTGGCCACTGTGAGAACAGGACGATGGCTTCAATGGGCTTTTTCTTATATTTTAAAATAATGTTGCTTTGGAAAATCCTGCAATTTTGTCAGGCATTTTTTTTAAAAAAGCAGAGACACAGAGGTGCTGGGCCAAGGGAGTTAAGAACATAAAAAAGAAGAGAGAGCCTGCAGAATCAGGCCAATGCACCGTCTAGTCCAGCATCCTGTTCTCGCAGTAGCCAACCAGATGGATGCCCTGCAAGCAGAATTTGACCACAGGAACCCTTTTCCCTCCTGTTATTTCCAGCAACTGGGATTCAGAAGTATTTGCTGCTTCCAACTATGGAGGCAGAGCAGAGCCATTATCCTTCCTTAAAACCATACAAGTTTGTGGCCATAACTGCCTCCTGTGGAAGCAAGTTCCAAAGGTTAACAATGTGCTGCGTGAATAAGTCATTTCGTTTACATGACCCGAATCCACATGTTATGAGTGAATGAGAATAATTTTTCTCTATCTGTTTTCTCCATGCCGGGCATCACTTTATAAACTTCTTCTTTCTTTTCTTTTTAAAGAAAAAAATTACCAACCAGATGGATGCCCTGCAAGCAGAATTTGACCACAGGAACCCTTTTCCCTCCTGTTATTTCCAGCAACTGGGATTCAGAAGTATTTGCTGCTTCCAACTATAGACACAAAACAAAATTCATATTACACTACCAACCTAGATTACAAACATTTAAACACTCTTGTGACTTCCCTCTACCGTCCCTTACCCTCCTATATATTATATTATAATATTTCACATTCACTTTAAAAACTTCTATCATATAATAATAATAATAATAATAATAATAATAATAATAATAATTCATTATTTACACCCCGCCCATCTGGCTGGGTTTTCCCAGCCACTCTGGGCGGCTTCCAACAAAACACTAAAATACAGTAACCTATTAAACATTAAAAGCTTCCCTAAACATCTGGTGGGAGGGCGTTCCACAGGGCAGGTGCCACTACCGAGAAGGCCTTCTGCCTGGTTCCCTGTAACTTGGCTTCTCATAGCGAGGGAACTGCTGTCTCTTACACACCTTTTCTCTGAACTAAAAAGTCCCAAAGGCTGCACACTTTCCTCATTGGGGGCTCGCTCCCCCCCTTGATCTCTTGTGTTGCCCTTTTCTGAACCTTTTCCAACTCTACAATATCCATTTTTAGGAGAGGCGACCAGAACGGGATACATTATTCCGAAGGCAGTCGCACCCTCTGGGTTTATATTGCTAGAATACTGGTTTTGTTCTCAGGCTAATATCTTTTCCTTCAGATTATGAGAGATGACCCTATTTTCCCCTGCAAGCCACACAGGAGCCTGCTTGCCAAAAAGCTTACAGAGAAGTAGATAAAGATCGATCTGGTCCATGTTGGTCCAGGGCCTGGGAATGAGATCTTTGTGGCGCAAATTTCCCTGGAGTTGGACGATGAGTGACCTGCCTCTCGGGACCCATTTCTTCACAGGCTCCGGTTGCTCTGCAAAACACTCACTGGAAAATAACTTCGCCCTGTAGCACAGGGTTATCCGTGGGCTTGTTTTGAAAACGTTACATCCCTGTTATTTTAATAAGCCATCATCTCTTTTCCAGGGTTATTTCCAAAACTCTTCTAGTTTACAAATGTGCTTCATAAAGCGCCTTTGAAGTTTTCATGGCCCTGGGAAAAAACATGCATTAGAGCTCAGCCCCGAGAGACGGCTTTGGCTAATTTCTAGCCTTGCAATCTAGGAGATTTGTTCCTCCTAGTCCATTCCTAAGAAATGCAGACTGTACACATAGCAGCTGTATGCGGAGAATGAAATGAGAGCTTTCAGATAAGGAATTAATGGTTCCCAAACCCTTTTTGGCTTGCATGCCTTCAAGAGCTACCAATCATCTCCTATCCTGCATAAACTTAGGAGACTGTTAGCAGCTCCCTCTTAACCCAGTAGGTTTCTGATCCTTTAAGTAGCATCTATAAAAAGCACGTCTCTATAAAGGGAAAGTTTGGCGGTTACAGCTGAGGTGGTCCTTGGGGAATGGCTGGCTGCTAGCAGCAACCTTGCCTTGGTTGAGTAACGGATGACGCTGCAAGGTGAAACGATGAGGGCTAGAATTTTGTCACTCTTAAGAACATATCATTATACAAATTGGTAACCTCGGGGTTGAAATAGAATCGCCCATTGTTGCACATCTGGGGAATACCGATCCAGATGCAAATATAGAAGGATGCTGATTTTTAGTAACAGCATCGCAAGGTCAGCTCAGCAAGTTTACATCAGGAGAGAAAATTTAAAATCAGAGTCACCTTTCCAAATGTACATCCAGATGCTTTTTAATCTCTTTGTGTTTCTCAATAACAACAACAACAACAACAACAACAACAACAACAACAACTTTTCATTTATATCCCGCCCTCCCCGGCCAGAACTGGGCTCAGGGCGGCTCAATACTCACAGTGATAACCTCGCTTCTCACCGTGAGTAGTGAGCCGCCAGAAGGCCCTCGGAGCTGGACCTCAGTGTCCGGGCAGAACATGTCGATATTTTCACCCCTCCCATTGACAGAATCTCCTGATCTGATGTTTGGAGAAAGGAGGGGGCGGAAACTGCTCTTCTCCTCTTCCGCTCCTGCCTGACTGCCTGACTCTGTGTGTGGAGAGAGTCTTATATATGTAGTGACTAGATGGCTGAGTGGGAGATTTAACACTCATGCAATCCAGTAGTTCGTTAGTTTGCAGTAGCTATTAGAAATAAAAGGAGCTATGCTTCACAGCTAGCTTCCGCGTTAGTTATACTCTGCATGAGTCTGCTGCTTACAATGCACAGTTGTGGGTCTGGTGCACTGGGACCTGTTTCCCAGGATTGGAAGGTCTCTGAAAGGCAGAACCAGTTATTGAGCCCAGTGGCTGACATCGGTACTGACAGAACGATGGGGGTGGAGACGCTCCTTTTGCATGTGATAGAAAGTGGGTATGACCTTACCTGTCCAGGTAACAAAAGGACGAGTCACATAGCACACCTCTTTGTTTCTTTGTTTGACCAGCTTTTAGCTAGGACTGCTCTGCTAGCTCTCAGCTAGCAGAAGCACTGGGATTATTTCCTCCATATGGAGTAGATCCACATGTACATATTTGTAACTAAGTCTGCCTTCAGGGATCCAACTGTGAACTGATGTGAGTAAACTTCTCTTATTGACTTTGAATAAGATTGTGGCGTCTTTATTCTTTTAAGAGGGATTCAAGGGAACTTACCAGGAGCGTACAATTCAATCTGACACAGACTGAATTGTATAGTAGTGAGAGGCTCATACCATCAACTTCGTTGGACTGGTCACATTGTGTGGATACCTGATTATTGTCTTCCAAAGCAACTACTCTATTCCGAGTGCAAAGCGTAATGCTGGTGGTGAACAAAAGAGGTTTAAAGACTGTCTCAAGGCAAATCTAAAAAAATGTAGTATAAACATTGACAATTGAGAAGTGGGCTTTGAAGACACTCGAACTCAGGACGCAAGGGAAAAATGTGCTAAGAGGAAGGCACACTTGGCAAATCCACACTGTGATCAACTCCTGCCTGGAAACCAATGTCCCCACTGTGGAAGAATGTGTGGATCCAGAATTGGCCTCCACAGTCACTTAGGGACTCATTGTTAAAACCGTGTTTATGGAAGACAATCTTATTCGGCTATGAGGAATCGCCAAAGAGAAAGAGGGAAGATCTGCTGTGCATGTAAAAAGGGGAATGTAACTCTGCAAAGTAAAGGAACTTGCTAGTGCAAGTTAGGAAGGATATTAATAAACAATATATCCTCTCCTGCCACCCTGAACATTCCCACAGAAGGCACCCACAAAATGCAGACAAAGGGTGCGGGTGGCAGAGAGTGTCTGTTTTCTCCAGTTCCTGTGCTGCCTTCTCAGTTTTCTGCCTTAGGGGGTCTTCTCCTCTTTCAGCTGCAGGACATCTGGTGTTGTGCTTATGGTACTCGGAGGTCTCATTTGGCATCCCAGAATTCTCAACTTGAAAATCCTGCCCTGCTGCTAAACAAAGGCTGCTTCCCCTTCATCCCTCTCACATAGTACTAGAACTTTATTAACTTTTGGAACTCACTGCCCCATGAGGGGGTGGCATCCTCTGGCTTAGAACCGTTCAAAAAGACAATTCCATGGATGATGGATCCCCAAAGATTATATGGCCAGGAGTCTGGGGTGGTGGAAGGCAAATGCAGTCTTCACATGCTCAGGGGCATTGTTTCTTATGATACCATGTGTTCGTGGGACAGCCCTGAGACTCAAGAGAAACGGCAGGGCCAAGGCCTCACTCCAATCAATCCCACGCCAAACCCTGGATTCATGTAGATTCTACGGGACTTGGGAATGCATTTAAACAATGGGTTTTCATTGTATGACGACTGGCTTTGAGACATGCTCATCGACATGTGTGCTTGCAATTGGAATGTGGATAAGAATTGGCTCTAGTTTGTTTCATCTAGCAGCTAGATTCTAGCCAACAGCATTGCAGCTCCTTAAGACATCTCTGCTCAAAGGGAAGAGAAGGGTTTTCCATTCCTCCCTTTTTGACTGGAAATCAAATATTAATCTCAAGGTAGCAATTTCAAAAGTTGGATGGTGAGCTGTAGTTTTTCTACATGCAAATGAAATATGTGGCTGGAATGGGGATCTATATTTCACTCCTGCACTCCTTTCTTTTATCTTTTATCTGCTTTGGGAGACATCCGTCTTTCAGCATGGCAGCATGGACACTTTGGAACTCCCTGCCTATTGATCTCAGGCAGGCATCTTCACTGTCCCCTTTTCTGCTCCTGCTAAAAACATTCTGGTTTAGACAAGCCTGCCCAGACCTGTTGAATGTGCATGTATGTTTTAATCTTAGTTTTCTGCTGATTTCAATGTTGATTTATATTTTTATTGTTTTGTTCTCTTTGTAAACAGCTTTGAGGTTGTTGAGTGTTTGTTTGTTTTTTGCAATTGAGCGGTGTCTAAATTTGATGAAATTGAACAAATCCATCGACAGAGCTTTAGGACCACAATTTGTTAGTCCCAGTCAGCACGGCTGATAGAAATTGCAGTCCAGGACATCTGGAGAATATCAGATTTGGGAAGGTTGCATAAGCCCTAAGCTGGATAGTGGAATGTATCTCTGTGCACATTTTTAAATGATGCTCATTCCTGAGTAATTGCACACCATTGTGATCTTCCACTACAGCTGAGTTGTCAGAGTTTGGAAGGAGGAAACACTTCTCCCCCAGGAACTTCTGGGGAGTTACTCTCGGCCTCCCAAGGTTCAGGAATTGGAACTTGAATTGCAGAGGCGAGATAAGCAGCGGCTTCTGCCTTCCCAAGTGGAAAACACTTTTAGGAATCCCGCGGCCGTCGGAGCAGAAGCATCGTGACGCAGCCTGGCGTGACTCAGCTGGCCTCCAGCCCTGCGGGACAGGAGTAAACAACCCTATAAAAAAACAGGGAGTTGTACTAGCCTATGTAAGAGACTCTCCGCTTGGCTTGGAGATTAAACTGCCCTCGCTAGAGGAAAGGGGGGCAGTGATCTGTGCTCCCCACAACCTCCACCCCCAGTAGGGTTGCCAGACTTCCAGGTCGGAGGTCTGAAGTCTCAATGTTTTTCTGGATCTCTCCAGGCTTGGGGGCTTGAATCTCCAGGGGGGTGAGAGATAATAATAATAATAATAATAATAATAATAATAATAATAATAAAGACTGTGTGTGTAGCTTGCAAGCTTCAGAAAGCATTATACTAGAGAGAAATGGCTTGCAAGGACGTGCCTGTTTGCCAAAACTGCATACGAAGAGGTCAAATTTATGAGGTCAAATGCAAACTAACAGCAACCTCCAGAACCTTGAAGGACAGCAGAATATAGCCATCATGTTTGAAAGCCATTGGTTGGTTTATATCTTATTTCATAAAATTCATACACTGCTTGGTTGTTAAAAAACCTCAAAGCGGTTTGCTAAAACAGTAAAATCAAGAAAAATGCAAACCGTACTTTAAAGAATACAAAAATCACGATACTAAAACAGATTAAATTATCCCAACTTTCTGGGTAGGCTTGTCTGAACAGTAATGTTTTTAGCAGGCGCCGACTACCGCCAGAAGACTACCGCCAGATCTCAATAGGCAGGGAGTTCCAAAGGAACTGAAGATTGAATTCTTACCAATGTGGAACGGGTGTTACATGGCACCTGTAAGTAGTGCCAATTCTGCCAATCAAAGTGGTTGAGTGTACCCCATCATCCATGAATTTGCCTAATGGTGTGGTGTTTTTTTTTGAAGCCATCCCAGTTGGTGGGAAGCAAACCACAACAACTTGGCCCCGTCCATGGGGATTCCTTGGCCCCACCTACACGACCTCCTTGGCCACAGACCACCAGGTCCAGGGTTTACCAGCCACCACTGCTGCCCCCCATAGTCCTCTTCGCTACCCATCCTGCACCTGGGGAGGGACGCAAGACCAATCCAGGCAGCAAAGAGAGTGTAGGCTGTGAGGTCTAAAGGCGGACCTTCCTCACGGGGTTTTGGGAGCTTGGATGGAGTAGAAGGAGAGCTTTGCTCTGGGACAAGAACCAGCGCAGGATTGATCTGGTTTAAGAGTCCTGGACCTTTGCGAGTTCCAAGCTCCGCTCCTCCGCTGTAGAGCAGCCAACTCTCACACTCTGAGAGGGGAACACCCAGTTGTAAAGCCCCATGTCTCTCCCACTTTGAAATCTGATCTCCAGGCACCTCTTCACTGTGTTTCCTAAATGACTAACAGCACAATCCTGGGCATGTCTGCAGGGTTCGTGTTTAGAGGACATCAGTCTGGGAGATGGTTCTTTAAAAAAACAGAGAGGAGAAGCTGCAATGAATTAGCTCTCCAAAAATGCATTACTGGCCACTCCAGTCTCAGAGCAGTGAGAATAGTGGAATTGTAGAGTTGGAAGGGACCCAAGAGCCATCTAGTCCAGGAATCTCAATTAAAGCATCCATGGCAGATGGCCATCCCAACTCTGCTTTAAAATCTCCAAGGAAGGAGAGAATGCTTCTGAACAGAAAGGTTCAAGGAAGGCATTAGGTCTCTCAGTGGCTATACTCTATTAATCTGTTTGTCCAATCCTCTTTTCAAAGCCATCAAAGAGATGTGTTGCTTCCTCTTTCTTTCATTTTTTAAAAACCATGAAACTGTGCTTTGCTAACCTTTCCAAGGCTTTGGTGATATAGTAAGATAATTGCTATAGTGACCAAATGTGCAGCGGCCATGAGAAAGGAGAATCCCATGCTAAGGATCATTAGGAAAGGAATTGAAAATAAAGCTACTCATATTTGTTACACAAATTTATGGTGCAAGTGCATTTGGAATACGGTGTACAGTTTCTGGTTGCCTCAAGTCAAAAAGGATATTGTAGAGTTGGGAAAAGTTTGAATACTGTAAGGGGAACCAAAATGGTTAAGGGGCTGGAGCGACGCTCCTATAGGAAAAGTTTGCAGCGTTTGGGACTTTTTAGTTTTGAGAAAAGACAAGCAAGGGGTAACACGATTGGCGTTTATAAAATGATGCATGGCATGGTGAAAATGGGCAGAGAAATGTTTGCTCTCCCTCATAACTCAGTAACTCAAGGACATCCAATGAAGCTAAAGGCTGGAAGATTCGGGACAGATAAAGTAAATGAATTTTTCATGCAACACATAGTAAAACTGTGGAGCGTGTTCCCACAGGAAGCAGTAATGGCCACGAACCAAGATTGCCTTAAAAGAGGATTGGACAAATTCATGGAGGATGAGAGGGCTAAGGAGCAAGCTGTGGCAATCACACAGGGTCCCTCTGATGGCCTGGGATTCGGACTCGGAGGCTGAACCTGAGGGATCCCAGCCTGCACAGGATTCCCAGCCTCCAGAACCAGCTGAGCCGGGGCTGGGGCTTGAGCCTGAAGGGTCCTCACCTGTGCTGGGTCCTCAGGTGCAGGCACCAGCTGAGTCCGCTCTGGCCCCTGAGGTGATGGAGGACCCATTGCCTGGAGGTGCTCCACTCTCAGCCCCGTCAGAGGAAGGTGAGGATGCCTCTAGGTCCAGTAACCCTCCAGCCTCTCTTGAGCTGCAGAGGCTCAGGGCAGAGAGGCGGAGGGAACTAAGTTCCCGCAGGAGGAGTGCTCGCCTCCAGGCCAGGAGAGGCGAGTCACCTGTGGACCGGGGCCGCCCTATGCCTCAGAGCAGATAAAAGGCAGCCAGCCCCAGTCCCAGGTTGCGGGAGCAACATTGTTGGTAGCCTGTTCCTGCCTGCACCCTGTCCTGCTCTTCTGCTGGATCTCCTGACCTCACCCAACTCCCTGCCTTGGACCCACCTTCATCTTTGACGGACAGCCTCCATACCACACCCTCGACCTCAGACTCAGACCTCACCGCACGGTTAACCCTCGGGACCAGCACAGTCCCTGGACGTTTCACCATCTATTGATCCCTGTGCCACCACTTTATTTCTCGCTGCCACCACCCAGGCCCTACCTGGTACAATACTGAGTCCAGTCAGGGTTAAATTGGAACATAAACTTCTGTTTATTTATTACAGTTTAACAAGCGTGTGGTTTCATAAACGGTATTGGTCCATTACAATCATGGATTGCCTATCCAGACCTATAACTTCCGCTACCTGCTCTCACTCACTAAACCACCTCTCAGATGTTTACTTGTCTTCCTAGTTCCTAACTGTTCCTGACTCAGCTTATTTCGCTACACTAACTCAACCTTGGGACACAGGTGGCGCTGTGGGTTAAACTACAGAGCCTAGGACTTGCTGATCAGAAGGTTGGCGGTTTGAATCCCCGCGACGGGGTGAGCTCCCATTGCTCGGTCCCTGCTCCTGCCAACCTAGCAGTTCGAAGCACGTCCAAGTGCAAGTAGATAAATAGGTACCACTTTGGCAGGAAGGTAAATGGCGTTTTTGTGCACTGCTCTGGTTCGCCAGAAGCGGCTTAGTCATGCTGGCCACATGACCCGGAAGCTGTACGCTGGCTCCCTCGGCCAATAAAGCAAGATGAGCGCCGCAACCCCAGAGTCGGCCATGACTGGACCTAATGGTCAGGGGTCCCTTTACCTTTACCTTTAACTCAACCTCCCCACAGACTCTATCCCAATTAACTCCCACTCCAACCAACCAGCCAACTCCCAACGAACTCCTCCCTTCGCCCCTCTCAGAGCTGGTTTTATAGTCCCTCTGACTCCTCCGCTGATCAGGCACCTTGGGTGGCACGTGCGCCCTGTGCCCAGGAGCGGGGCTGTCTGCCCACAGGGCAGGGCCACCCAGAAGAGAAGAAGAGTTTGGATTTGATATCCCACCTTTCACTCCCCTTCAGGAGTCTCAAAGTGGCTCACTACCTCCTTTCCCTTCCTCCCACACAACAAACACTCTGTGAGGTGAGTGGGGCTGAGAGACTTCAGAGAAGTGTGACTGGCCCAAGGTCACCCAGCAGCTGCATGTGGAGGAGCGGAGACGCAAACCCGCTTACCCAGGATTACGAGACTACCGCTCTTAACCACTACACCAAACTGGCTCTCGGGGAGCGGGGCCAACTTCCCATGGGGCACCGCAGGGCCTCCATGGAGTCTGCCTGCCTCCTGCCACTCAGCTGCCCTACAGTTGAGGGGGAGGCAATGGGCGGACTGTTTGGGGTAGCTCGGAGCCTGCGGGCGCTCAAGCCACTGCGTCACTTCCAGGAGAGACGCGAGGCTCGGGTGCGCTGCAGGCTCCCTGGTGAGTGCTACCCACCATTTTGTCACCCCCCCTCAGTGGTGACACCTGGGGCGGACCGCACCCAACGCACCACCCTTGCTACACCCCAGCCACTGTGAGAACAGGTGCTGGACTAGATGGGGCATTGACCTGATCCAGCAAGATCGTGTCATGGGCTTTGAAGACACTCGAACTCAGGACGCAAGGGAGAAAAGTGCTAAGAGGAAGGCACGCTTGGCAATGCCACTACCGATCCTCAGGAGGGGGTGGAGTTGCGGGCTCACGACCCCTCCCACACTCCCGCGGGGCTGAGGTCAGCCTCGCGGGGTTACAGGGTTTCCCCAGTCACCCCCCACGTTCCGGCGAGGCTGAGGACAGCCTCGCGCGATTCAGGGATTCCCCAGTCACACCCCCGCGTGCCAGCCAACCGGCTGGCGGCAGGGGCGGGCCTCCTAGAGGCCACATAAGGTCGGGGCAGCCACCGGCTCGCCCCTTTTCTCCCTGGCAGCGAGCGCGAATACTTGGATCGTCTTCTTAGCGCGGCTGCCTTAATTTGGATTCCCTCTTCCGTGTGCCTCGGCTGGGATTCAGGAGACTCTCCTTCGACCTCTAGCCCCCCCGCGCCTCCTTCAAATCGTCGACGCTACTCTCCCCCTTACCAGCACAGCTACTCCTCCTCCGGGGAGCATCGCCAAGGACCGTCGAGCAGCGAGCCGCTTCAGCGCTTGCTTGAGGTTTTTTCTGGCGGAAAAAGGGAGCTTCGGTGGGCGCCTTTGGGGGGGTGTTTGGGCGCTGTGCTAGAGGCGGCATCTGCAACCCCTGTATACTGCATGCAGCCGGTCGTCAGCGCTTTGGGGGAGGGTCTCTGCCCATTGCCGGTTGCCTGAGGAGCGTCTCAGTTCTGAACCACGTGGTGAAGGCAGGGAAGCCATTTTAAGTGAGGGCAGAGTAGCGTTTTGCCAGTCGCCATCTTGGGAGGCCTCAAGCGAAGCTACGGCAGCCATTTTGTTTAAGGGGAAGGGGCCTGGCAATTGCATTTGAAACGTTTTTTCTATATTCTTGACTTCTGTTTAGGAATTTACTTATATTGCCGTGGTTCTGCCTGAATTAATTACTGTGATTTCCTAGCTGCACGCCCCCTAGCCCCAACTGGGGACGCTCTCCCAGCATCTTGGGAGGCCTCAGGAGAAGCTACGGCAGCCATTTTGTTTAAGGGAGAGGGGCCTGGCAATTGCATTTAGAACGTTTTTTCTATATTCTTGCCTTTTGTTTAGGAATTTACTTATATTGCTGTGGTTCTGCCTGAATTATTACTGTGATTTCCTAGCTGCACGCCCCCGAGCCCCAACTGGGGACGCTCTCCCAGCGCGGCTAGCCGGGAGCTGGGCAGCCTTATTCCTACACCCCTAGCTGTTAATTTATATTAAGCTGATACACAATTCATATTGCATCGCTTCTGCATTTGCCAGTTACTGTTATTTAGTGTGGTGTGTGCTTTAAATTTTATTTTACGTGGCGTGCTGAGACTTAAGCTCCAGTTTCTTGCGGGGGTTTTTACCAAACTCTTGGCGGACACTGCCATCTAGCGGCAGAAATATAATTGCAGCCCTTTTCTCTAGCTCAATTTAGATCCTTATTTTCAGTTGCAGCCACTGATCGCTGGTAGACGCAATTTTTTTCAAATTGTCATTGCTGGGGCTTGATTATAAAAATAGGTAAATAAATAAATAAATAAAACTAATAAAAAATAAAATAAAATAAATAAAAAATAGAGATATAATAAAATAAATAAATACAATAAATAAATAAATAAATAAAAAATTTTTTTTTAAAAAAATTACAATAATAATAAATATATATATATATATATAAAATAAAATAAAAAATAAATAAATAATAATAATAATAATAAAATAATAAAAAAATAAAAATAAAATAAAATAAAAAATAAATTTATATATATTGATATTCCTTTTACCTTTATTTTGTAATATATCACTTTAAGATAGGCCAAGTGGACAAGCACGCCCCGTCACGTTTTCGAGCCTGAAACAATCAGCTTGAGATTCTTTCTAAATATCGTTCTGCCTCTGGTGGTGCGCTAATCTAACCCGGCGCGCCGCGCAGCCTTTTGGCTTTTGCCTTCCTGTTTGCGATGGAGGGCAACAGTAACCCTCAGGCACCTCAGCCCGGTAATGTCCTGGTGCCAACAGGTCCGGGCAACCCTCAGGCCATGGCCCAGTTACTTTCCGCTCTGCAATCCTTTTATGCCCAGTGTAGGGCACCCATCACTCCCTCTCCAAACATTGTTGAGGTGACTCAGGATATTATCCCGGATACTCTCCCCAGTCAGCAGGATCAGGATGGGCCATCTACCAGCGCAGCTTCCACGGCCCAGCAGGCCCCTAGCAGGCCTCGTACACGTCAACAAACTGCGCGTACTCAAAAGCCTAAGTCTGGCCAGCAAAAAGGCAAGGCACCTGCTCAGAGGCCTAGGGCTAAGCCAAGACCCCCGGCTGCCACCTCTGCGGGTCCAAGTCAGGAGATAATGGATGTGCCTAGTGTTTTCCAGGACAACCAAGTGCGGCAGAGCTCCTCGGAGGGTTCGTCATCGGACGAGGAGATACTGCCACAGCAGGCGACCCAGGTCACCAATGACCCCGCCCCGAGCGATGGGGTCTCACGGAATCGTAAACGGAAGTCGAAGAGGAAGCATCGGTCGAAGAAGAGCAGGAAGGGAGAGACTTCAGATTCTGACGATGGGACTGGCACTTCTTCTCCGGAAGGGGATAGTGATGGGGTCTCACGGAACCGTAAACGGAAGTCGAAGAGGAAGCATCGGTCGAAGAAGAGCAGGAAGGAAGATACTTCAGATTCTGACGATGAGACAGGTACTTCTTCTTCGGAAGAGGATAGTGATGCTCCCTTGGAGACATATTGGGGGGAGGGCGAAGACACAGGTCTTCCACGGTGGATGCATGAAAGGAGGGCCAATTCTCACAGAAAAGCCTTTAACGGCACCCTTGACTGGAAGGATGGCGCTCTGGTCCAGGACGTTAAAGTCTCAACCCATGCAGCCACAGACTTTGTTCTGGGGAATCTCCTCTCTAAGAGGAAGCGGAATAAGATATTGAATGGCGATTACGTTGACATGTTTTCATTGGTACCCCCAGCTCAAGTTAAGGGTAAGGGTGAGAAAAGAAGGTATTACGGTAAAAAGAGGTACAGGGCTCCTCGGGTTGAACGAACGTTCGAGAATTGGCTTAACGGGTATCAAGTTTTTATGGCAGTAGTGGCTGGTTGTTATCCGAAGCGAGGCATGCACCTCGCGGCTTATCTCGCGCACGTCAGGCGGGCTCGGGAGTTGGCAGGCGATGAGGCCGCCTTGGCGTATGATGAGGAATTCCGGAGGAACGCCTCAACGCTCTCCTCGACGCGCTGGGACCAAAAGGACAACAACTGCTGGTTGGAGCATGTGGGACCGAACATCGAAAAGAAATCCTCTGGGCAGCCGAAGTCCGGTAAGGTTGAGTCGCAACGCCGTAGACAGTGTTGGGACTTCAACAAGGGTACCTGCCTGCGCACAGCTTGTAAGTACATGCACGAATGTGACAAGTGCTTGGGCAGCCACCCTGCAATCAACTGCTACAAAGGGAGGCAGCAGCCCTTTCGTGGAGGCAGGGGTCACCTCACACGGGGTAGTCGAGGTGCCCCCGCGGGACCTGCGGGTACCGCACAAGGACCATCTGGGGCCCGGTACTAACGTTTCCCTCAGCCTGGCGTACTCCCCGATAAAATTACAGCCCCTGAGAGCACTGTTAAAGCTTTACCCAGATAGACAAGCGGCCGGCTTGTTAGATGAAGGGTTCTCTAAGGGGTTTAGAATCCCAGTTACCTTCACCCCTAACGCTAGTTGTCCTCCCAACCAGAAGTCTGTGCTTGAACGACCCAACATTGCCGCAAAAAAGATCCAAAAAGAGATCGCGGCTGGGAGGGTGGCCGGTCCCTTTTCTTCCCCTCCCATTGAAGGTTTGCATATTTCTCCCCTCGGTATTGTCCCTAAGAAGGCTCCCGGCGAATTTCGAATGATACATAACTTGTCTTATCCTAAGGGTGCCTCAGTCAATGACGCCATCCCCCAAGAAATGTGCACGGTGAAGTATGCATCTTTCGATCAAGCTGTGCGGTTGGTGAGGAGTTTTGGTACGGGCGCCTTTATGGCAAAATGCGACATTGAGTCGGCATTTCGCCTTCTCCCAGTTCACCCAGATGACTACCGCTGGTTGGGATTCAAGTTCCAGGGTGATTTCTTCATCGACAAAGCCATGCCTATGGGTTGTTCTATTGCCTGTGCTTCATTTGAGACCTTTAGTACATTTTTAGAATGGGCTTTGAAGTTCAGGACTGGCTCCGAAGGGGTAGGGCACTACCTCGATGATTTTATTCTGGTGGCAAGGAGCGCCGGTGAGTGCGGGACCCTGCTCCAAGCTTTTGAAGCCCTAGCCAGCGAATTGGGTGTCCCCCTGGCGAACGAAAAAACAGAGGGCCCAGTCACGACCATGACTTATTTGGGGATCGAACTGGATACATTGGCCCAAACTTCGCGGCTACCATCCGAGAAGTTGGCTGCCTTAAAAGAACTTATTGGCCAAATGCTCCCCTTAAAGAAGGTCACCTTGAGGCAAATTCAATCCCTTTTGGGGCACCTCAACTTTGCCTGCCGTGTGGTTTCCCCTGGCCGCCCCTTTTGCGGCCGTCTAGCTAAGCTGTCAGCGGGTTTACGGTCTCCGCATCATAGGGTTCGCCTTTCTAAGGCTGTGAAGTCTGACCTGCAAGTCTGGTTGCAATTCCTAGATGGTTTTAATGGCATATCTTTATGGCAGGATACTTTGGTGCTGCAATCGGACTTTCAGGTACATTCGGATGCAGCCGGGTCCCTAGGTTTTGGCGTTTACTTCAGGGGTCAGTGGTGCGCCCAGCGCTGGCCTCCCTCGTGGCAAGGTAAACCAATACTGCGCGATTTGACATTCCTGGAATTCTTCCCAATAGTTGTCGCAATCCACATCTGGGAAGAGCAGTTTAGAAATCATAGAGTTTGTTTCTGGACGGACAACCAGGCGGTGGTCTCGGTCTTAAATAGGCAATCCGCGCATTCCCCAAGGGTTGCTTCGCTTTTGCGGTATTTCGTTCTTTCATGCCTGCGGTTGAACCTCCACGCTTCCGCCAAATTCGTTCCTGGTATAGACAATAACATTGCGGATGCTCTATCTCGTTTCCAGATGGAACGCTTTCGCTCATTGGCGCCGGATGCGCAGCAGCAGCCGCAACCGTTTCCGGAGCACCTCTGGAGTATTGGGAACGAGAAGCAATAAAGGGAGTATTGTCTGCGCTGGCGCCTTCCACCCTTAAATCTTACAATAAGGCATGGCTAGACTTTACGTCTTTCCGCAGGAAGAAGGAGAGGTTTAGGCCTGGCAGGCCGCCATCTAAGTCAGAAGTCATCGAGTATATGGTTAAGCTTCGCGATCTGGGTCGGGCCCCCAAAACCCTCAACATCCATTCGGCAGCGATATCTTTCTTTTCTAAAGCTTTATTCTCTGTTGATCCCTGTTCACATTTTGTAGTTCGCAAAATGCTGGAGGGCTGGCGCAGGGCCAGACCGCAGGGCCAAGATGGTAGAAGGCCCATAACGCTTGACATACTTACCCAAATACGCAGGAAGCTTAGGGTCCTTTGTTGGTCTAGGTATGAGGCCAGATTATTCTCCGCAGCATTTTCCTTCGCATTTTTCGGGGCGTTACGCATTGGCGAGGTGGTCTGCGAACACCTTACAGCCAATAGGGGCCTGTTGTTGGGGGACGTAACAGTTGCCAGCTCGCACGTGTTGCTAAAAATCCGCAGTTCCAAAACCGATCAGCTTGGCAGGGGAACCTTGATCCGCCTCCAGGCAACCCAGAGGGCTGGCCCTTGCCCAGTAAAAGATGCTAGAAAATATCTGTGCGTGAGACCGAATTTTAATGGCCCTTTCTTCGTTCATGCTGATGGCTCCTTTCTTTCCAAACATCAGTTCACGAGAGTCATGCGTAAGGCAGTGGCAGCCATTGGTCTTCCACAGGAGGAGTACGCCGCACACTCCTTTCGCATTGGGGCAGCGACTACCGCCGTACATATGGGCTTCCCTGCTGAGAGGATTATGGAAATGGGGCGCTGGAAATCCAACGCATATAAGGGCTACATTCGTAAGCCCTTTTAATTCCCCGCTGGTCTTTACTCTCCCCTTACCCGGCTCTCTTATTCTATTCTTCCAGGTGCTGCCTTGGTGCAACTGTGGATTATCGGTCACAGTATCGTTCATTGGGCGAAACGCCGAGCGGAATTTAGGCGTTGGGACGCTGACCTCAAGCTACCTAACTATGTTAAAGTTTCATGGATCTCTAGGCGGGGTATGCGTTGGGAAGAATTCTTCCCAGTCATATCCCAAAAAATCGCGGATGAGGGTGCCCCGGATGCCTTGGTCATACAACTGGGTGAGAACGACCTGGCATATAGGAAAGGGGTGAACTTAATGTGGAACATTATAAATGATTTGGAACGGTTACAGGCGTCTCACGCTAACACTACATTATTTTGGTCTTCCTTGTTGGAAAGGCGGCATTGGCGGGATGCGGTGAAACCCGCTGCGGTGGATAAAGCCAGGCGAATCGTGGAGCGCAACGTCGGGCGCAGGGTGGCCGCGTTGGGCGGACGAGTTATCAAACACCCCGAAATTCAATATTGCAAAGATACGCTTTATCGCTGGGATGGCGTGCATTTATCTGATGCCGGCAACGATATCTGGCTTGCGGACATTTTTAGGGGAATTAGGGATTGGTTACAGGTCTGAGGGTATTGGCGGCGAGCCTGCTTAATGCGGCTCGTGTGGCGGTAGGCATTGGCCGGGGTATTGTCATGCAAATGAGGTCGGGGGGGAGGAGCGCCATCACCTCCCCCAATGATTGAAGGGTAGTTCGTTAAAGGACTCCGAGGGGCGACGCCTCGTCCGAAACCTACGGAGGCTAGGGCCTAAAGCGCGCCCCCGAGCGGTAACCCCTCGGGGAGCGCCTAGGGATACGCATCTCAGGTAGCTCCCCCTGTTGGTGTTTAACCCTTCCCGGTTAGACCGGATAGTCGGTTAGGGGCCAATGCCTAAAGCCAATACCTCTCTTACCTGTAATCAATAAAGTTGTGGCCATTTTCGCCCATTAACTTAAATTCTTGTGTCCTGTGTCTTTATTCTTTACACCTGTGGGGGGGGAGGGAATAGCCACGCAATGCCACTACCGATCCTCAGGAGGGGGTGGAGTTGCGGGCTCACGACCCCTCCCACACTCCCGCGGGGCTGAGGTCAGCCTCGCGGGGTTACAGGGTTTCCCCAGTCACCCCCCACGTTCCGGCGAGGCTGAGGACAGCCTCGCGCGATTCAGGGATTCCCCAGTCACACCCCCGCGTGCCAGCCAACCGGCTGGCGGCAGGGGCGGGCCTCCTAGAGGCCACATAAGGTCGGGGCAGCCACCGGCTCGCCCCTTTTCTCCCTGGCAGCGAGCGCGAATTCCCACCCACCCACCCTTTAGGTTCCGCCATCGACCTTGCTATGGGCTTCGGCCGGTTGCCGTCTGGGGCCAGGTAGGAATTTTTTCCCATTTGGCTAATTGGCTGGTTCGTGAGCCACTTGGTTTTTCGCCTACCTCGTAGCAAATTCGTCACAACTTTCCCGGTTTTAGCGGTAGGCATTGGCCGGGGTATTGTCATGCAAATGAGGTCGGGGGGGAGGAGCGCCATCACCTCCCCCAATGATTGAAGGGTAGTTCGTTAAAGGACTCCGAGGGGCGACGCCTCGTCCGAAACCTACGGAGGCTAGGGCCTAAAGCGCGCCCCCGAGCGGTAACCCCTCGGGGAGCGCCTAGGGATACGCATCTCAGGTAGCTCCCCCTGTTGGTGTTTAACCCTTCCCGGTTAGACCGGATAGTCGGTTAGGGGCCAATGCCTAAAGCCAATACCTCTCTTACCTGTAATCAATAAAGTTGTGGCCATTTTCGCCCATTAACTTAAATTCTTGTGTCCTGTGTCTTTATTCTTTACACCTGTGGGGGGGGAGGGAATAGCCACGCAAATCCACACCATGATCTACTCCTACCTGGAAACCAATGTCCCCACTGTGGAAGGACATGTGGATCCAGAATTGGCCTCTGCAGTCACTTACGGACTCATTGTTAAAAGTGTGTTTATGGAAGACAATCTTACTCGGCTACAAGTGATGGCCGAAGAAGAAGAAGGAGGAGGAGGAGGAGGAGGAATCCTACCTGCTTCAAGAGCTGGCTGGGGGCAGCTTTTGCATGACACATGTTGGTGTCAAAAGAAATATGTGGCAGGTAAAAAGGTGGACCAGACACTTGTCCGTTTTCCTTGCCTAGGTGAAATGGGATCTCCTGCCCTCCAAAACGTGCCTTCAAGATCTTCAACTGCACGCCGGGCTCTTAATTGCTTGCAGCCCGCGAGATATTATTTTCGTGCAGGGAAATTTCCTCCTGGCAGGCTTTCCAGAGCGCTTACAGCCAGCCTGTTGTGCATTAGCGAGAAATCAGTTTTTCTCATCAGCAAAGCTCTATTAAGGCTTGTGTTTGTGTTTCATTTGCCCTCGGTTGCTGCACGGAGGTCCTGGACGCTGTTATCGGCTTTGCTCATAAAAGGGAAGGCGGCTGCTTCTGACAGCTGCAGGGAAGGGCTTGGGAGGCCAGTAACGCAGATGTGCCGGGCTCTTGCGCAGCCGCACTTGGCTGCAACTCCTGCATCGCAGGGGGGTTGGACTAGATGACCCCTTGGGGCCCCTTACAGCTCTACAGTTCCATGTTTCCATGACCTCAGAAGGTGTTGGACTCTCCTTCATCAGAGGTTTTTAAGCAGAGGTTGGATGGTCATCTGTCAGTGATTCTTCAGCCACGATTGCTTCATTGCAGGGGGTTGGACTGGATGGCCTTTGGGTGCCCCTCCCATACTCTCCAGTTATGTGATTCTATTGTAGTGAGGATGTTGGGGCTCCTGTTTTGCATCCAGCCTGACTCCTTGGGCAGAGAAAAGCCCGGATCTGTATTCATCGTTGCCAACCAAACTATCCCTTTCCCCCCTGGCTCATCGTACCAGGAACTTATGAATGGTCGATTCCACTGAACCGTCAGGATTGCGGCTTTGGAGTTTTGTGTTTGCTCATGTAATGTTGGCTGTGCCAGGTCTGGGCTAGCCAATTCCGCAGGCCCTTGAATTGCTTGTAGCTGATGCCTTAATGAGTCGCCTTCAGGAGATGCTTTGCATTCCTTCCGATTTATGGCATTGTGAGCGCTCGCTCTCCCTCTCTCTCTCCTTACCTCATTAGCCGCAGAGAGGCAGCTTGGGAGCGAACAGGAACTTTTCCCACAAAGGTTCCTGGCCTTCCTTTCTCTGCCTCTGGATGCAGAGCCCAAATGGATGTAGTCTAAACACAGGACCGGAATCCAAGATTACCCGTGGAGTATAAGCAGTAGCCTGCCTGAGGTCGAAATCCAACTTAGAACTAGGATAATCACAATTACTTGAAGTCTAAAGGCTTTGTTTTCTTTTTCAATAAAAGCAAAGAAGTTGGTGGAAGGGGCTGCTGTTTGTACTGCATTTTGCAAAAGTGCTGTGGCTCCTGAGAATTACTGCTTGCCTCCAAAGGAAAGTCTCTTGCTGAGTCCTGAGCCCAGTTTGGGACATCCCAGAAACAGACTCCACCCCAGATGATGAATTCTGGTCTCCAAACGTCAGGGGAGGGAACAGCTCCCCCTATGTGGAAAGCTTACAACATTTGGGGCTTTTTACTTCAGGGCAGCGGTTGCCAAACATTCAAAACCCACAAGCCTGCTATCCCAGCTATCCCAGCCTGGTTAGCTCCCTAAAAAACTCTGATACCCCATTATTAAATACAATATACTCCCATAGAGACTACCTTACACAGCGTTTAAAATCAAAATCGCATTTGGGTAGAAACTGTTTCTCAGGCGGCTAGTCCTAGCCTTTATAACCCTGGACCTTCTTCCAGAGGGACGCGCGTGGCGCTGTGGGTTAAACCACAGAGCCTAGGACTTGCCGATCAGAAGGTCAGCGGTTTGAATCCCCACGATGGGGTGAGCTCCCGTTGCTCGGTCCCTGCTCCTGCCAACCTAGCAGTTCGAAAGCACGTCAAAGTGCAAGTAGATAAATAGGTACCGCTCTGGCAGGAAGGTAAATGGTGTTTCCGTGCGTTGTTCTGGTTTGCCAGAAGCGGCTTAGTCATGCTGGCCACATGACCTGGAAGCTGTACACCGGCTCCCTTGGCCAATAAAGCGAGATGAGCTCCGCAACCCCAGAGTCGGCCACAGTTGGACCTAATGGTCAGGGGTCCCTTTACCCTTTACCTTCTTCCAGAAGGCAGAAGCTGAAAGATATCATTTTTGGGGTGCGCACTCTCCTGTGCTATCTCTGCAGCTTTCCTATGGCACCTGGAAGCATAGATTTGATCCAAGGTGGGAAGAGTGCACCCAATTATTCTCTCCACAGTCTTGACAACCCTGGACAGCATTTTTTCCCCCTGACCGTGCAGCTCCAAAACCACACACACAGACCATAAGTTAATACACTCTCAACAGTACAATGGTAAAATGCCATCAACAGGTCCCTTGAGAGATTGTTTTTCTGGTGGATTCTCAGAAAATATAACCTCTGCAGTTCTCTCTTCATCAGGTCTTTAGTGTTTTCTCCCCAGGTCAGGTCGTCTCTCAACTCCATTCCCATAAATCGAAACACCGAGACCTGTTCCACGCACTTCCCCTCAATAATATTTTTTTTAAAGAAATTTTTATTTGTTTTCCAAACACATAATTAAAACAAACAATAAACAAACTAAAAACATACAAACATATAAACATGTATAATTTCATACTCTTGATTTCATACACCTTATTCCTCCGACTTCCCCATACCTCCCTTCTGCTGCATCCTTATTTCACATTCCTTTAGCAACTCTCCCAATAGTTAATTATTTAATTCACTTTCATTACATTCCTTTTTCTTTGACTTATTAGTTACAGCTGCAATTCTTTATTTCTTATTCCCTGACATCTAGCACTCCTCAATTTTACAATGATTTTTAAGATAGATCTTGAATTTCTTCCAGTCTTCTTCCACTGTCTCTTTCCCCTGGTCGCGGATTCTGCCAGTCATCTCTGCCAGTCCCATAAAGTCAATCACCTTCGTCTGCCATTTTTCCAGAGTAGGTAGTTCTTGTGTCTTCCAATACTTTGCAAGGAGAATTCTTGCTGCTGTAGTAGCATACATAAAAAACATCCTATCCTTCCTTGACACCAGTTGGCCGACCATGCCCAAGAGAAAAGCCTCAGGTTTTTTAGGAAAAGTCCGCTTTAGGACTTTCTTAATTTCATTATAGATCACTTCCCCTCAATAATAAGTGGCTGAATATTCAATTTACATTTCCTAAAGTCCACAATAATCTCTTTTGTTTTCTTTAAGTTAAGGAGTAAGTTGTTTTTCCTGCACCACTCCCCCAACTGCTCATAGCACTAGAAGTGGTAAACAGCCAAAGAAACTGAATGTTGGAAGATTTGGGACAGACAAAAGAAAATGCTTCTTTGCACAGGGCGTAGTTATATGATGGATTTGTGCTTCTAGAGGAGGTAGTGATGGCCGCCAACTTGGATGGCTTTGAAAGAGGATGAGACAAATTCATGGAGGAGGAGGAGGAGGAGGAGGAGGGGGCTATCGATGGCTACTAGCCAGGATGGCTATCCTCTGAATCCACAGCTGGAAGCAGAAATGATTCTGAGTTGCTGGAAACCACAGGAGGGAAGAGTGTTGCTCTTGTGTTCGAATCCTGCTTGCTGGTTTCTCTTGGGAGCTTCAGGCTGGCCACTGGGAGAATGGGATGCTGGACTAGATGGGCCCCTGGACTGATCCTGCAGAGCTTTTCTTATGAGAGAGGTATATCAAACTGAATTCTTTCTTGGCCCTGAGTCAAATATGAACCAGATTAGTTTTTGTTTAGGGGTAGGTTGAGGGGAGAGACCCTAATTCTCACATCCCATGCCTTCACTGTGGAAGTGATAACTTGAAAATAGTAAGGGAAGGGATAGCTTCAAAAGATGTACACAAAACATTGTAGAAGATTATATTAATAGACAGGATTGTAAGTTGTTTTTATATGCAGTAACGGCAGCAAGAATATTATTGGCACAAAAATGGAAGCAAGAAGAATTACCAACGAAAGAAGAATGGCGGAAGAAACTGATGGACTATGCAGAATTGGATAAATTAACAGGAAGGATTCGAAACCTGCGGGACCAGAGATTCTTAGAAGACTGGAGTAAATTTACAAACTATTTGAAAAGTAACTGTAATGAACAGATTATGCTTGTAGGACTGCAAGAAGTTTTGTAAAGAGCACTATCTGAAATATGGCAAGACTATGAGGAGAATTATTAGTTAGTGATAATTAAGAGTAATAGAGAAATTTAGAAATGCAGAATAAGTGATAAAGAAAGAAAAATCATCAGAGGTGTTGACGGAAGTCTGAAACATTGTATAAGATAAGAAGTTATGTTATATGAATGTTGGAAATGATATGTTTAAAAAACTAATAAAAATGTGTGTGTGTATATATATATATATATACACACACACACAAAACAACATAGGAAAGTGCAATGTGGCCAAGTTTAAGCTGTTTGAGCCCAGTGGTCAGCATGACTGGTTTGCCAGGAGCAGAACTCGCCATTCGGCGCGCCACGCAAGCCGCCTCAGTTCCAGAGTGATGAGCAGCAGGCAGGATTCATAAGTACTGTGAACAAACCAGTGGGGCTGGACTAGATGACCCAGGAGGGTCCCTTCCAACTCCACAATTCTATGAACCTCATGGCCAAGTGCAGGGCAGAAGAAAGGAAAGAAAGCAGGTGCCCTGGGCGGGGAGATACAGTCCGCTTGCTTGATTTGCAAACGCCGAAGATCCCCCTTGACCCAGAGGCCAGTTTCGAAAATACAAAATTAGGTCCCCAAGAAGATATCGTTTCATGGGATCTCAGAAGCTCACTTGCAGACTTCGGGAAAGCGAAAGAGCCGTGATCGGCTGTGTTCGAGTGGAACCCCTTCCTGAACAACATTGCCCAACAGCTGCATCCTGTTGGAGCAGGAAAAGGACAGAATTTAACCATCTCCTCTGTGTTGAGGAACAGCTGCAACTGCCTGTCCTCAAAGCCTCTGGCGACAGGGACCAAGGCGAAAGCAGAGGAGGCATAAAGGATCACCCACACGTGATTATCTGCAGAGTTGCAAAGAAGAAAATGTGGCCTCCCCATTTTAACTTGCTGCACCTTGACAAACATATGTAATGTCCACCCTTCTCTCCAGTTACTGACATCCTGGAAACCAGCCCAGAAAGGAGATTCATACCTTGGCCAGCACCAAATTTCCTAAAGGACAACTTGAGGAGTTGATGAAACTTTGTTGCTGATGGAGTCTAACCTTCCCTGCAAAGCAGACTTGCCAGCAACCCCCGGTGGCCCTAGCAAGCATTGTATCTGCACGTAGCCTCTTTCCTTCGACGTAGGATGCTGCCTGTCAGGGTGCCAGAAAGCCCCTCCAGATGTTCGTTTTATTTTGCTCGTGGTGGTATTGGGAAAGTTATATGTCATGCTTTTCATGCTGTTTGCACCTGGAAATGTTTTAGGGTAGACATGCTGCCTCATTCCCTATGAGTGCATGCACTGTAACTCCCTGCTGAAATCCTGCAACTTTTCATACCTTGATTTTTTATTTTATTTTTGCTGGGGACAGGGTTAGACTTGCTTTTGTTGCCTTATGTGACTTAGCAGTGTCTTCTGTGCTGTAGGGAGTTGGAGCAGAGGATCGTTCCAACTCTGCGATTCTGTAATTCTTTCTTGCAAAAGTGCCCCTCCTGACAGCAATAATGCAGTAATATGA
Source organism: Podarcis gaigeae (assembly GCF_964106915.1). Lineage (NCBI taxonomy): Eukaryota > Metazoa > Chordata > Lepidosauria > Squamata > Lacertidae > Podarcis > Podarcis gaigeae. Next base: position 99,575,416 of record NC_139681.1, on the reverse strand, counting down.
TAAGTCTGAGGAAGTGCCAGAGAGCAACCAATAAAGTGGAATAAATCCATTATTAAAGTGCCAATGAAACATTGCACAACACACCTGCAAAAAGACAACAGGAACACAAGTCTTGAGGGTCCCTGAAGGTGGCTGGGCTTGAGGAATTTGACCTTTGCAAATTCCAGCACAAGCTCACCTGTTCCACACCTCCCAGCCTATTAAGTGGATCAGAACTTAGTAAATTGTCGTGATTAAACTGCGAAGTTACACTCAGATACAGATCTCATTTTCTAGCACGTTTTCTCTCCAAACGCACATTTTAAAATGCACCCTGTTCTCTCTGTGGCCAAGCAGATTTTCATTTTTGGAAGCCCGTAAGCGGGACCTGAGAGCAACTTCACTCTCCCCAATTGTGATTCAAAGCAATTGGCATCCAGAAACCTAATTTCCTGGACAGGGGAGGTAGAGCAAAGCCATTGTGGTTAGTAGCCATTGATGCTTAAAGCCATCCAAGTTAGTGGGAGCGAACGCTCTTGCCTTAACCAGGTGCTGCATGAAGAAGCAGCCAGCAGGATCTCTGGATCCCGCAGAATTTGTCCAGGGCCTCCTGCTTCATTTCACTTGCGACACCATGTGCTGAGATACAATCTGGGTATGTGTCAGCTTACTGACCTGGCCAAATCCAACCTCTCCCTCCACCCCCCCCCCCCCCCGCTGATATCACCACCTATTTGCCATTTAAAAAATGTTCACATTGCTTGGCCAGAAATCTCCTGCACTCACATTTAAAAGCCCTTTGATGAAGTGTCCTGGCTTTGACAGACACTAGGCACCGTTCCCATTGACCTCACCAGTCGACTCTTAAAACTCCATCTTAGACACACACACACACTGCTGTTCCTGGGACCATAAAGCTTGCTGTCCAACCAGCAAGGCTTGCAAATTGGGACTTTCTTGGGCAGCGGGAGAAGCATGGGTCACTGGGAGCCGGTCAGGTGTGAGGTGTCATATGAACAGGTGGTCCTGCTGCAGCTGGGGAGGGAATGCCCTCAAATTTCAACCAGGACCCAGGAGAGAGTTTTTTTTTTTGTTCAGCAGAAAGCCATTGCCATGTTTCATAATCTTTGCAGGAGCACAGACTATAACGTTGTTCCTCATGACGCTTGGAGCCCTCATCCAGTTACTGACCTCTGGAAAAGGCAGAGGAATGATCTGGCTTCCCATTCCGAGTCACTGAGGTCCTGTAACTTGAGCTTTGCACCCTACGTTTTGTTCACCGCTTTAGCAGAGGGCCAGGCATGTATCCTGTCCTCCAGAGCAGGGTTCTGCCCCTGGATGAGTCTGCTTCTCTTCCTCTCTGTTTCTTCTTATACCGATTGAAGAAAAAAAAGCTCTGTATCAGGATCACTCCAAAGGGTTCCCGTCCCCCTTTGGGTGAATGTTCAGGGATGCAGAAGAGGCTATATTGCTTATTAATATCCTTCCTAACTTGCGCTAGCACATTTCTTTACTTAGCAGAGTTTTACATTCTCTTGTTAAAATGCACAGCAGGTAGCTGGTTGCAGGCTTGTTTAAGCCTCTTACTGTTAGGTTCCTGGAAAGTACCCATATATCCCTCTTAAAAGAATAAACACACGGCAATCTTGTGTAAAGTACCGTATTTTTCGCTCTGTAGGACGCACCGGACCATAGGAGGGGGAGAACGGGGGGGGGGGGGAATTCTCCCCCTCTCTGCTCAGTGCCCCTTCAGCGAAGCGGCAGGAGAAACGGGGCCCCTTCCAGTTCTCCTCCCGCTTCGCTGAAGGGGTGCAGCGCAGAAAGGGAAAACCGTGCAGCAGCTCTCCAGCAAAGCGAAGCCTGGAGAGCAAGAGGGATCGGTGTGCACCGACCCCTCTCGCTCTCCAGGCTTCATGCAGCTATCCGCAAGGCTTTCGAGTGCAGCGGGAACTCCTGCTGTGCTCCGAAGGCTTGCGGATAGCTGCCTGAAGCCCACAGGGCTTCAGGCGGCTTCAGTGAAAGCAACGTGAAGCCTCCGGAGTGCAGGGGGAGCTCTCCCTCTGTGCTTCGGAGGCTTCGCGTTGCTATTGCAAAGCCAAGGAGCCTGCATTCACTCCATAGGATGCACACACATTTCCCCTTCATTTTTGGAGGGGAAAAAGTGTGTCCTATAGAGCGAAAAATACGGTATATAAAAGTTTACTCACATCATCAGTTTACAGTTGGATCCCTGAAGGCAGACTTAAGTTACAAAGTCGATATGTGTGGGTCTATCCCATATGGGGATACTAGCCCCTCTCAGGTGGGCTATTGTAAAAGAACAAGTGACATGTTTATGCTGAGTTTTGACACCTTTTTTTCTAGAAAAATAACCCTGCTTGGAACTAACTGGCAATTTTCAACTTCAGGTGCCTTGCCAACCACAAAGGGTTGTTGTAAAATAAAACTGGGGTGATAACTCTGAGCTCATTGGAGGAAGAGTGCAAGTGTACTAAAATTACCTCTCTCTGTCCAAAACCAGTGCTTGTCTAAGTAGATCTTAAACTGGATTTCCTTTTTATGTTTTTTTGAATTGGGGAGTTGAACTCTTCTCCCAAGGTCACTGTTTTGGGGTTTTTTTAAAAGCACTTTCAGTATAGTGTTGGAAAACTTTAAAACCCACGAGTGGAAAAAACCTGGTGGTAAGAGAGCAGATGAATCTCTTTAATGCACTTTTAAACTGCCGTTGCACAAATGCAGTCCAGATGTGTCGGAAAGGGGACTTGGTTTTCGCAAATCGCTGAGCTGCCGCTTTTGGAAACTGGGCTGAGCTTGAGCATCACGCTTGGAACACTCAGGTACAGAGGAGACTGGTGTCGGCGGGCACTGCTCTCCGAAAAGTCTGCTTGCTTGGATGTGAGTCGCAGTGATTTCAGTAGAAATGGCTCCCAAGTCATTTATCTAGGGAATCAGCTTTTACCTCTGTGGTTCAAAATCAGGTAGTTTGGGACTCTGCTATTACACTGACATCTCTCCCACCTCTGCTCATTTTCCCAATCTCCTGTTCTCAAGAGAGTTACATGGGTTTGTGATTTATTTTTTAATGGCCTCGTGAAAATTCATCAGCCTTTTAGTGCAAAATGCACATTTCCCCATGCAAGTTCCCTTAACACAACACATCTGGTACATTATTTGCACTGATATATGGCTTTGTTTATGCACACTGTAACCTAATGTATGCATTTTCACATTGATTATCTGGAGGACTGCATAGCAAAATTCAGAACGGTCTGAATTTCAAAAGCTAGCTGAGCTTCAGTTTGTATAAGGAGAGCCTGCTGGATCAGGCCAATGACCCATCAGGTCCAGCATCCTATTCTCACAGTGGCCAAGATGATGCCCCAAAGCAAAACCAGCAAGCAGGATTCAAGCACAAGAGCCCACACTCCCTTCATGTCATTTTGGACTCACAGCTGTCCATGGAGGCACAGGTCAATTCTGTGTCCAGCGCAGCTGTTTACCAGCTCCATCTGGTACGCAGGCTGAGACCCTCCCTGCCCACGGACTGTTTCGCCAGAGTCGTGCATGCTCTGGTTATCTCCCGCTTGCGTTGCTGCAATGCGTTCTGTGTGGGGCTACCTTTGAAGGTGACCCGGAAACTACAACTAATCCAGAATGCGGCAGCTAGACTGGGGACTGGGAGCGGCCACCAGTCTAGCTGCCACATTCTGGATTAGTTCCGAGGGCCTTCTGGCAGTTCCCTCATTGCGAGAAATGAGGTTGCAGGGAACCAGGCAGAAGGCCTTCTCGGTGGTGGCGCCTGCCCTGTGGAATGCCCTCCCATCAGATGTCAAGGCAATAAACAACTATTTTACTTTTAAAAGACACCTGAAGGAGGCCCTGTTTAGGGAAGTTTTTAATGTCTGATGCTGTATTGTTTTTGATATTTGGTTGGAAGCTGCTCAGAGTGGCTGGGGAGACCCAGTCAGATGGGCGGGGTATAAATAAATTATTATTATTATTATTATTATTATTATTATTATTATTATTATTTGGTTACCAGCATGTAGTATTCAGAAGCGTTGCTGTCTCCCATTATGGAAGCAGAGCAGAGCTATCCTGGCTAGGAGCCATCGATAGTCCTCTCCTCCTCCATGAATTTGTCCTGTCCTCTTTTAAAGCCATCCAGGTTGGTGGCTGTTACTGCCTCCTGTGGCAGGGAGTTCCATAGTTTAACTGTGTTCTGTGTTACGAAGGACTTTCTTTAATCTTTTGTGAATCTCCCAGCATATTGTTTTAGGAAGTGAGAATGTGAGACCTGCTTCTTTCAGTCTGAAATGCCTCTTTGCACCTGCCCTGCAAATGGCAGACAAGAGGCTTTGAAGGCTCCCGCACTTCACCCCACGGATCTTCACTGGGTCCTTTAAGGAGCAGGGAGAATGGCCAAGGAAGGATCACTTGTGGAGGAGCTCGCTTTGTTGCCAAGCCACAGAGGAAGCCAGTCTCAATTCAGAGGCGCTGCTGGTGTGATTTATTGATTTAGATACCCGAAGCCGTTACAAAGCAATATACATGCAACCAAAATAAAACACGTTGCACAGCTGAAAGAATTGTTAAAGTGAGGCATGCTGTCAAATAGGAATTTACTGCACTGAAGAATTTAACTTCGCTTCCCCACAAACTTTTCTCCTTAAAACTGCTGCTTGAAAGGCAAAACAGGCCACTTTTGCAGAAATGGCATGGGGCCTGTTCCCTGGTAGTAATAATAATAATAATAATAATAATAATAATAATAATAATAAATGTGAGAGATTTAAATCTTTGAGCAAGGCTGCTCTTAAGTCCTCATAAATAGCACAAACAAAAGTCAGTAGTAGGGCAAATATTCAGGTGCATGACACACTCACACCCTGACAGAGTCTCTCTTTGGGCAGAATCTGGCATTGCGACCTTCAACTATAGCAGAGTGCATAGTCTGGAGAAACTTTTCCCCATTGAACATTTGTCATGCTGGTTACTGGTCCCATCACCTCCTGGCAAATAGAAGGGGAAGAAATCGAGCAGTGAGAGATTTCACTTTCTTGGGCTCCATGATCACTGCAGATGGTGACAGCAGCCACAAAATTAAAAGACGCCTGCTTCTTGGGGGGAAAAGAGATGACAAACCTAGACAGCATCTTAAAAAGCAGAGACATCACCTTGCCAACAAAGGTCCATATAATTAAAGCCATGGTTTTCCCAGTAGAGATGTATGGAAGTGAGAGCTGGACCATCAAGAAGGCTGATCGCCGAAGAATTGATGCTTTTGAATTCTGGTGCTGGAGGAGATTCTTCAGAGTCCCATGGACTGCAAGAAGATCAAACCTCTCCATTCTTAAAGAAATTAGCCCTGAGTGCTCACTGGAAGGACAGATCCTGAAGCTGAAGCTCCAAGACTTTGGCCACCTCATGAGAAGAGAAGACTCCCTGGAAAAGATCCTGATGTTGGGAAAGATGGAGGGCACAAGGAGAAGGGGATGACAGAGGATGAGATGGTGGGACAGTGTTTTTGAAGCTACCAGCATGAGTTTGACCAAACTGCGGGAGGCAGTGGAAGACAGGAGAGCTGCATTTGGACAGGCAGGCAGAAGTGGTGTCAGTACAAAAACCATGTTTGAAGAAACGAGATTTCATACAGCAAGACACCATCTCAAAGTTTGACAACCTCAGAATGCTCCCCAAAAGTCTATAAACATCAGTAACTTGTCATGTTTCCTGATTCTGAGATGGAATCGCTTTATTACAACATTGATGATAAGGCATTCCCCGTTCTTTGGATTCCACTAGAAATCCGCCGAATGCAAGGACTCGGCCTGACAGTCAGATCATGTCGCCACAGATTTGGTAGCAGACTCTGCAATGGCAAAGGCAGGTTCCAGCAGCTGCAAAACAGGGATGGAGAGAAAGGAGATTCCAGAATGCAGATGCCTTCTGCCAGATCCCCAGGCCCACAGATGGCGTGAGATGGAAGCCACACCATGGTGGAGAGGGAGGCAGAAAGAAAGTTTCTGGCCATGGATTAATCTAGACATCGTGACATCACCGAGCCTCAGCTGGCTAGATGGCAGGGGGAGCAGCATTTCCAAAGACTGACGGTAGCTGCGGTGGAGACCGGGAGATTGTGTCAGGTCTCGCCAAGTTCGCTGCGGTGTCTAATACAAGAGGAAAGATCGTTCCCGAGGAAACTCTTGTTCTTTTGAGGGAGCTCCCATCCTTTGGAAATGCGACTTCTTTTAGTTACTCAATGAAAATCCCAGGACGGCCACGGAGGCTGCTCTTGAATGGCTGGGCCTTTGCCAAAGCCCAATGAAGTCAGTGGAAAAAAGTGTGAGTGTTTTAGAACTTGATCTGTTCCCCCTACAGCCTGGTTTCCTCGCTTGCCAGCTTCCAGATGGGGTAATTGGTCCTTCTGTCTCCATACTTTCACTCTTCGCTTCCAAACATAAACACAGCTTCGCTGGGCAGCCGCACGGCACCGTTCCCCCTTCCCGTGTACCTGGGAGAGCTTTTGCTGATAGCAGCAATTTTCTCTGCACTGGGAGTTTTTTTGCTCTTTAAATGCCTGGTGGGCAGCAGTTGTTGTGGCCTGCTGGCCTCCCCCCAAGTTGGGGGCTGGTTTCCTTTTGGAAGAGAAAATGCAGGAGAATTGCACTCTTGATGGCTAACAGCTACGATGGCTATGTTCTGTGTTAGTGATGGTGGCGATGTTGTTGTTGTTTAGTCGTTTAGTCGTGTCCGCCTCTTCATGACCCCCTGGACCACAGCATGACAGGTCCTCCTGTCTTCCACTGCCTCCCCCAGTTGGGTCAAACTCATGCTGGTAGCTTTGAGAACACTGTCCCACCATCTCGTCCTCTGTCGTCCCCTTCTCCTTGTGCCCTCCATCTTTCCCAACATCAGGGTCTTTTCCAAGGAGTCTTCTCTTCTCATGAGTCTTGGAGCCTCAGCTTCAGGATCTGTCCTTCCAGTGAGCACCTTAAGAATGGAGAGGTTGGATCGTCTTGCAGTCCATGGGACTCTCAAGAGTCTCCTCCAGCACCATAATTCAAAGCATCCATTTTTTGGCGATCAGCCTTCTTTATGGTACAGCTCTCACTTCCATACATCACTACTGGGAAAACCATAGCTTTAACTATATGAACCTTTGTTGGCAAGGTGATGTCTCAGCTTTTTAAGATGCTGTCTAGGTTTGTTATTGCTTTCCTCACAAGAAGCAGGCGTCTTTTAATTTCATGACTTCTGTCACCATCTGCAGTAGTGACAGCAGTCACAAAATTAAAAGATGGAGGCGATATTTTCCTCCAACTTCTATCACACTGGACTCAAGGACATCCATTGTAGCTGAATGTTGGAAGACTGGCCAGAATGAAAGGAAGGAAGGTATTGGACTCTCCTTTGTGGGAGGTCTGTCAACAGATGTAGGGTAGCCAACCTGGCAGGGAACTTTTAGCTGTGATTCCTGCATTGAAGGGGCTGGGACTAGGTGACCCTCGTGATCTCTTCCAGCTCTACGATTCTATGAGTTTATGGGTTTATATATATGATAATGATAATAATAATAATAATAATAATAATAATAATAATAATAATTATTTATTATTTATACTCCACCCATCTGACTGGGTTTCCCCAGCCACTCTAGGCCACTCCATTCAAATATTAAAAACAATACAGCATCAGGCATTAAAAACTTCCCTAAACAGGGCCACCTACAGTTGTCTTTTCAAAGTAAAATAGTTGTTTATTTCCTTGACATCTGACGGGAGGGTGTTCCACAGGGCGGGCGCCACCACTGAGAAGGCCCTCTGCCTGCTTCCCTGTAACCTTACTTCTCGCAATGAGGGAACCACCAGAAGGCCCTCAGAGCTGGACCTCAGTGTCTGGGCATAATGATGGGGGTGGAGATGCTCCCTCAGGGATACAGGACCGAGGCCGTTTAGGGCTTTCAAGGTCAGCACCAACACTTTGAATTGTGCTCAGAAACGTAATGGGAGCCAATGTAGGTCTTCCAAGACCGGTGTTATGTGGTCTCGGCGGCCGCTCCCAGTCACCAGTCTAGCTGCAGCATTCCTGGATTAGTTGCAGTTTCCGTGTCACCTTCAAAGGCAGCCCCACATGAACTCAGTTGTCCAGCAACTTAGATGGCTTTAAGAGCGGATTGGGCAAGTTCCCCACAAGCATCTGCTTGGCCCCTGGGAGAACAGGATCTTGACTAGATGGGCCATTGGCCTGATCCAGTAGGCTATTCTTATTCTCTTATCTTTAGCCATGAATTCCATATGTCGCTCCCTGCAGTAGACACAAAGAAAATCTTTGCTGCTTGATAATTGCTTTTAGTCTCTACTGGAACTTGGAAAGGGGAATTGTCTCTCTCCTGGACTTTAGCCACTTTCCTGTTAATACCTCACCTAAATCATTTGCATCATGTAAATCTTCCAAGGCCCTAGGTTGATGAAAAACAGACCCGAAGCTGTCGCATTCCATACATCTGGATTGGGGTAGATGTCCTGGGAAATATGGGTTCCTTTGAATATTTGAGCTGGAACACTCTGTGTCTCCCTTTTGGCTCTGAGCTGGGTGACCCCTGTTGTTGGTCTTTCTCTCCCTTCGGCCCCAAGAGGTGGAAGGGGGAGACCCCCCAGTGGGGCGTGGTCGCCGCAATTAATTTCAAGCCGTGTGGTAATTAATTACAAGGCTGTTTATATGTCAGGATGCCTTGTTTATATCCCTGGGTTCTTCGATGCGAGCGGCCCTGCCAAGTCGCGAGACCTCAGCCAAGACCGTCCGTCTTGTGACGCTGAGCAGATGTGAAGGGACCTTTTAAACAAAATTCATTACATAGTTTGTTTTGCCTATTGAATGGACTTTGGGGGCCAGTCCCCTTTTCTCCCCCCACCTTTTCCCATTTCTGAAGAGCTGCATGGTCAGCTCAGTACTCAAGATTTTGGGATTCCCCTAGATGTGGACAGAGGGGCTGTTTTGCATGGTGTGGAATGACTGGAATTCAAGGGACATGGCTGGAATTCAAAGGACCCTGTGCATATTTACTCAAAAGTAAGCCCCACCATGTGCAGTGGAGAAGAGCACTGTATTGCCAAACTCTGGAAGACCTTTAGTCTTAATTATTTGGTGGCTAATATTCAAGGGTGGCGCTGTGGTCTAAACCACAGAGCCTAGGGCTTGCTGATCAGAAGGTCGGCGGTTCGAATCCCCGCGACGGGGTGAGCTCCTGTTGCTTGGTCCCTGCTCCTGCCAACCTAGCAGTTTGAAAGCACACCAGTGCAAGTAGATAAATAGGTACCACTCCGGCGGGAAGGCAAATGGCATTTCTGTGCACTGCTCTGGTTTCGCCAGAAGCGGCTTAGTCATGCTGGCCACATGACCCGGAAGCTGTACGCTGGCTCCCTCGGCCAATAAAGCGAGATGAGCGCCACAACCCCAGAGTTGGCCACGACTAGACCTAAAGGTCAGGGGTCCCTTTACCTTTACCTTTATTCAAGGGTTTGGCAAATAGCCCATCTCGGGAAAAAATAATCTCATAAACTAAAAGGAACCACAGTATCTAACTTGTGGACAGCCAATGAATAGCATCTGGTTGGCCACTGTGAGAACAGAATTCTGGAATGGATGGACCACTGGCCTCATCCTGCAGGCTCTTTTAGGGTTCTTATGAATCATGGGAAGCCACCAAGACTGAGATTCTCATGGATTTTGGGGGAAATCATTCCTTTTACCTTGAAAAATATACATATTTCCACATGGAATTTCTTTAAAAGCAATAAGAGTAAATCCTCACACCACCTCTGAAAATTTCATGAATTTTTATCTCCCCATTCTGCTTTTAAAAGTACATTGTCAATAACTGCTTGACAATAGCAAAGATCAAACAAAATGCAGAAGGCCAACCCCCCCCCATGTCTTTTGGCACATCAATGCTTTAAATGTCAGCAAGGAGATTCTTTTATCAGAATGGGAGTGGCCCAAACCCTTCCAGTAATTTCAGCTGCTCAGGTTTGGAATTCCAATATTTCTGGCCTCCTGGGTCCCTGGAATGCAGATCCCTTTGGGGTCTTTAAAAGCCCTCTTGCAAAAGAGTCCCCTTTTCCTCTATAATTTTGTATGCTAACCACGCATAATCTTGGATTCTGCAACATGTTGGAATCTTCTATCCAGCTTGGCCCTCAATCCACTTCTCATTAAAGAGCTTTGCTAATGAGCCCATAATAGGTAAAGGTAAAGGGGCCCCTGACCATTAGATCCAGTCATGGCCGACTCTGGGGTTGTGGCGCTCATCTACTGGGTGGGCAGGAGCAGGGGCCGAACAATGGGAGCACACCCCGTCGTGGGGATTTGAACCGCCGACCTTCTGATTGGCAAGTCCGAGGCCCTGTGGTTTAACCCACAGCACCACCCGCATAATAAATAAATATTAATAATTGTTCAGGGCTGACCTCGGCGGGGTGGCAAGTCTTGGACTCAGGCCATAGAGCAGGGAGGTTTTTGACGTTTGCCCAGGCTTGGACTTTGGGTGAAAGATGGACTTTTGGGCACCAATCAATCAATCCATCATTTTATTTGTGTAGGGGAGGGCGATCTTGTAGGTAAACTGGCTGCTCCTTTGGCTTGACAGTGCCTGGTTAATCGTGGCGGGAGGCATTGCCCGCGAATTATTCCAGGACATTGCCCACTCACACAATGCCTCTGTTGAGCTTGTGTCGAAAAACCGTCAGTGCAGGGCAATGAGTTGTGGAATGTGTGTCTGGGGTCCTTGGAAGTATAGCTGAGGTCAGAGTAATCTGGTTTAGATTGGGAAAAGGGCAGCTGGTGTTCTCAGGCCCCTGCTTTCTTCAAGGAGAAGAGTGATCGGAGGCCGGGCAGGGGTGGCTGACCGCGGGGGTTCGGGATCAAGAATTGTGCCTATTTTTCCAGCTGGGAAAATGCCATTAATGTTGTCTCCTCCTCTCACAGCTGCAGGGCAGCCAATTCCTGGGTCAGATTCATGGCTCTGGGCTCCCTGTAGATGATGTCTCTCTTCAGCTTCTTTCTGGCAAGGAAGTGCGTACTTTCGGAGGAGGGAAAAGAATCCCCCCCATTTTTATTTTTATTGTTTTCATGTAATCATGCTTGTAGAAATAGTCAACATTCAACAATGCTCCCCAACAGAAGCACAGGAAGACTTTTCAGTTTAGAGAAAAGGAGACTGAGGGGCAACATGATGGGAGTTTGTAAAATTATGCCTGGCCCAAGTGGATAGAGAGAAGGTTTTCTCCTTCTCCCCTAACGTTAGAACTTGTGGACATCCCAGGAAGCTGAAGGACAGATAGAAGAAACTGCGGAGGCAGAACTGGTACCTGTTAGCAGAAAATAGGGGCATCACTTTTGATGGCCCAATTCCCCAAGTTCGTTTCTGGTCAGAGATTAATGAGCTGAGGCAGAAATCCAGGGAAAGCAAGGCTGATTTTTATTATCTGTTGTAACACAGTCCCGCCCCCTTTGTCAGGAGGTGAAGGACCCAAAACAAAGGAACACAACTTCTCTTAAAAGGTTGCATTTTGGCATGGGTGAGGGTATTCCTTTCTGCCAGGTCACCTGGGATAAGTGTCAGGGTTACATCAAATACTAGGTGGGGTCAGGCAGACTGGGGTGTCCCATTCCTGAATACGAGCATGTTTTCACACAGTTCCAGACAGAGTTTACACGAAGCATGGACACTGGAAATAGGGTTTCGTGGGGTAGTCAGCATGATCACAGAGATGTTCAGCAGGATCTGGAGTTTTCTTTTATGTACCTGAGCAAACAGGGCAAACTTCTTGGGTGATTAAGACAATAGTGTTAATAGTGCAGATTCTGGGAGAGGAACTTCTTCAGGCGTTTCCCTGATGGGCACCCTGCCCACGTGACCCTGGGCTTCAGGGATTATGGAAGACCCCAAGATTCCCATGTTATGGAAAAATCTAGGTGCAAGACTGCTCAGTCACCCAGCTCGTTGGGCAGAGCCCGCGGGTCCCTGCGGAATAAAGGAAGGAGTCCATCCACCAACCAGAGCAAATAGCTGAAGATCAAAGTTTATTGCACAACAGGTTCAAAGAGGAATTTTGAACCCCAAGGATGGGGTGACAAGGACTTTTAAAAGTTTCTATCTTATCCCAGCATACAGTTCGTGGAGCAACATCACTACATCATTGCTACATCAGAAAAGGGGAAGGTTATACATGATTAACATAGGAGGAATGTTTTGGGGCAACAGGTGGATATAGGATATGTATTGGAAAGTACATTCTAAGTACCTACTTTGTTGTTGTTTAGTCATTTAGTCGTGTCCGCCTCTTCATGACCCCCTGGACCAGACCATTCCAGGCACTCCTGTCTTCCAGTCTGGTCAAACTCATGCTGGTAGCTTTGAGAACACTGTCCCACCATCTCGTCCTCTGTCGTCCCCTTCTCCTTGTGCCCTCCATCTTTCCCAACATCAGGGTTTTTTTCCAGGGTGTCTTCTCTTCTCATGAGGTGGCCAAAGTCTTGGAGCCTCAGCTTCAGGATCTGTCCTTCCAGTGAGCACTCAGGGCTGATTTCCTTCAGAATGGAGAGGTTTGATCTTCTTGCAGTCCATGGGACTCTCAAGAGTCTCCTCCAGCACCAGAATTCAAAAGCATCCATTCTTCGGCGATCAGCCTTCTTTATGGTCCAGCTCTCACTTCTATACATCACTACTGGGAAAACCAGAGCTTTTACTATATCGACCTTTGTTGGCAAGGTGATGTCTCTGCACCTACTACAAAGGGGCAATAGAACTTTGGTTTGCATAGTCTGACACCTGGGCAAGTCTGGAGGAGTGCCTTTGCCTTTGACACCGTTGAGTACTGTTATGTACTGAGTTAAATAGGATCCAGAATGCAGCAGTCTGATTGGTCCTAGAACAATAGGATTCAGAATGCAGCAGTCTGATTGGTCCTAGAACAATGCAGCAGTGTGGTTGGTTGGCAGGAACTACCCAATCATGCTCCAGATAGAAGTGAATCCACAACCTGATTGGCTTACAGTACAATTCCGGAATTAGCCAATCATGTTCAGCCCATTGTGTAAATAATGTACATAAAGCAGATACTTTGAAGGGACTTTCATTCATTCCTCCTCACCACTATGAGCTGAATAAAGAGCATGAAACCACTTTGCGACTCTGAGTATATTTCAAGTACCTTCCTGTGAGTATACGTGACCTCCCGCTTGAGGGATTATGGCGGGGACCGAGTGGTTTCCAAGTCCTTGGCCAATGAAGCAAATTGGCGTTGGAATGAAGGAAACTGGCAAAGGAGTTGATTTTATATGATTTTTAAAGCTAGGTAACTTCCCTGAGCTGTCAAGTCGAAAGGATACATTTATGCATAGCATCTGTAACATTTAACAACTTTCAAGATGTAGCCCCCCCCCCCCCCGTAATTTCCATAACACCCACAATGCAAGATAGCATGCACACACACTACAGGCTCAAGAATCATACTTTTACAAGCAACCTTATACATAGTTCCACAGAGAAAGCCAGGTTTTCCTTGTTTTAACAGAGTGAAAGTAGCTGTCTTAAATGTTGAAGAAAGGTCACAGCATGGGGGTGCTTTGAGACGACATAAGGAGACACTTGTTTCATGCGCATCCTGGATACATGTGGCAGAGCACACAGCAAATATACAATGGTACCTCGGGTTAAGTACTTAATTCGTTCCGGAGGTCTGTTCTTAACCTGAAACTGTTCTTAACCTGAAGCACCACCTTAGCTAATGGGGCCTCCCGTTGCTGCCGCGCCGCCGGAGCATGATTTCTGTTCTCATCCTGAAGCAAAGTTCTTAACCTGAAGCACTATTTCTGGGTTAGTGGAGTCTTTAACCTGAAGCATGTGTAACCTGAAGCGTATGTAACCTGAGGTACCACTGTATAGAGAAGGGGGAAGGAGGGTACGCAATGGGCATTTTCTTTGGCAATACTAGTAGACATTGATAGTCCTCTCCTCTGAATGGAGACAGTTTATTCTGAGTCAGGCCATGGGCCCTATTCAGCCCAGTCCCCCTTACTCTGATGGGTAGCAAGTCAGGAGACAGAATCTTTTTCCAAACCCCCTCTCTCTCCCACACCTCCCATGGTGCAGAAACGGACGTGCAAAGCTGCCTCTCTGGGGCGCAGAAAGGGAAAGGTCCAGAGATCTCTGGATCCTGCTCAAAGCCAGTCAGCTCCTGTGCCCCTGTGCAGTTTGCATCTAATTAGTCTGCAAATTATCTGTGTCCATCAGGCTGACTCCTTTTAATTGGCCCTGGCAAACAGCTGATAGAGCCAGGCCTGGCGGACAAAGGGGCTGCCTTGTTAAGAGCTCTTTGTGCCTCTGAAAAAGGACTCTGGTTCGCCCAGGCTCCTGGGAACAGGGAGTGCAGAGTGGGGGCGGCGAGGGGGGGGGGGAGGTTGAGTTCACAAGCCTAAGCCGCATGACTCATTCCCAGTCTCTGCCAAAGTAGTAGTGCTGGATCAAGGAAGGGACAGGAAGGCTTAAATTAGAAATGGGGGGAGCGTGGTGGAGGGTGGAGAAACTGGGCCTCCTCCTCTGACTTGAGCTGTTGGGAACTTCTGCTCTCAAGCAAGGAGAAGCCCAACATCTGCGAAGGTGCAGGATGAGGTATCGCTGCCCTTTGTGGATGCAGCCTGGGGGGAAGGTGCATAAACCTATAGAATGGTAGAGGTGGAAAGTGTGCTGGGCCCGGGGGTAACCTGTGAAACGTGGTCCAGGATCAGTCCAGAATCCAAAGGTTCCACTAGGAGTCAGTCCGGCAGGGTCAAGGCAGGACACGAGGCGGGAAACCAGGCAAAGTCAGGCACAGGATCTCAGGCAGGGTCTGGCATACAGCAATGTTGCTCCCGCAACCTGGGGCGGGGTCCGACAGCCTTTTATCTTTCTCGGGGTAACAGCCGGTCCTGATTCCCCGACGACTCACCTCCCTGTTTCGCCCGAAGGTGAGCACTCTTCCTGCGAGTTCTCAGGTCTCTCCTTCTCTCAGCTCTCAGTCTCTGCAGCTCGGGAGACATTGTGGGTTACTAGATCCAGAGGCCGCCTCAGCCTCCCCTGACCCAACTGGTAATGGAGCAGCTGTAAGTCATGGCCCAGCTGAAGGCAACGAGGTCATCCCTGCATCTGGAGCCAGGGCAGGCTCAGGCCCCTGACTCGGCCCTACTGGTGCTTGTTGCAGGGGAACCTGTGCAGACTGGGACTCTTCAAGATCAGGCCCCAGACTTGATTCAGATGATGCCTGAGGCAAAGGATCCGGTGCAGACTGAGACTCCTCTAGTTCCAAATCTGAGCCCGAGTCACAGGCCATCACAGAAAGGACCTCCAAGGGTAATCTATTCCAACCCCCTGCAATGCAGGAATCTCAACTAAAGCGTCCCCAACAGGTGGCCACCCAAACTCTGTTTAAGAACCTCCAGTGAAGAGAGTCCACCACCTTCCAAGGTCATAGAACTGTAGAGTTGGAAGGGACCCCAAGGATCATCTAGTTTAGTGTTTGCCAACCTTGGGCCTCCAGATGTTTTTGGCCTACAACTCCCATCATCCCTAGCTAGCAAGACCAGTGATCAGGGATGGTGGGAATTGTAGTTCAAAAACAGCTGGAGGCCCAAGGTTGGGAAACACTGATCTAGTCCAACCCCCTGCAAAGCAGCAATCTCAGCTGAAGAATCTCTGACAGACGGCCATCCAACCTCTCCTTTAAAATCTCCAATGGAGGAGAGTCCCAGAGAGTCTTTTGCACTCTTGAATGGCTCTATATTGAGTTGGAATTGACTTACTTGTCGTTTGAATCCTTTGATTTGGATCCTTCCCTCCAGAGCAGCAGAAAGCAAGCTTCCTCCATCTTCAGATATTTATTTGGAGAGTATGTTGAGGACTCTGGTGCATCAAAGGGAATGCAAGGGTGGTAGAGGCACAGGCAATTCACTCAAAGGCTTTGGCCAGGCCTTCTCAGCTCTTGCCAAGCTCACCATCGACACGAGGAAGAGTCAAACTTTCATACAAGAACTCCAGGGTTTGGTGGTCTTTAATATAGGATTTCAACTCTTACAAAGTTTATCTTTGTTGTTGTTTAGTCGTTTAGTCGTGTCTGCCTCTTCGTGACCCCCTGGACCAGAGCACACCAGGCCCTCCTGTCTTCCACTGCCTCCCGCAGTTTGGTCAAAATCATGCTGCTAGCTTTGAGAACACTGTCCAACCATCTTGACCTCTGTCGTCTCCTTCTCCTTGTGCCCTCCATCTTTCCCAGCACCAGGGTCTTTTCCAGGGAGTCTTCTCTTCTCATGAGGTGGAAAAGTCTTGGAGCCTCAGTTTCAGGATCTGTCCTTCCAGTGAGCACTCAGGGCTGATTTCCTTAAGAATGGATAGGTTTGATCTTCTTGCAGTCCATGGGAATCTCAAGAGTCTCCTCCAGCACCAGAATTCAAAAGAATCAATTATTTGGCTATCAGCCAAATAATTATGGTCCAGCTCTCACTTCTATACATCACTACTGGGAAAACCATAGCTTTTACTATACGGACCTTTGTTGGCAAGGTGATGTCTCTGCTTTTTAAGATGCTGTCTAGGTTTGTCATTGCCCTTCTCCCAGGAAGCAGGCGTCTCTTAATTTCGTGGCTGCTGTCACCATCTGCAGTGAGCATGGAGCCCAAGAAGGTAAAATCCCTCCCTGCCTCCATTTCTTCCCCTTCTATTTGCCAGGAGGTGATGGGACCAGTGACCATGCTCTTAGTTTTTTTTGATGCTGAGCTTCAGGCCATATTTTTTTGCACTCTCCTCTTTCACTATGCCTGAAGATTGAGGCATTTTGTGTGTGTGTGTTTTGCAGAATCCCCAGAGAGTCTTTGTAGGCTCATTGCTCCAATGCAATTGCAAAGTGGAAGGAGACAGGGCAGGAAATGGAAGACAACTGAGGTCAGGAGCCCTGAATACAGTCCAAGATCACGTAATGTGTACAAAGGGGAACCAGCTGAGTGGAGCCAAGGTCATTATTAGGGAGTGGGTGAAATGCAAACCGGTAGAGAAGATAGTCTGGGAATCACATGGCCACAAAATATATAGGCTTCCTCTGGAAAACAGCGATTGCTATGGCAAAGTTCTTGCTAACTATAGGCAGGGCTAGAGGGCCAAACCTGCTGGCTCCTTCGACAGGCTGTTGTTCTCCAGGTGCAGCAGAAAAGGATCATGGAAAGTGGTCTAGTGTCCACCTCCCACCCAGCAGGAATCCTGCTACTGCCCCCTGCCGCCTCTGGAGATGAAGACAGAGACCATCCCAGCCTTTTACAGGAGCCCTATGAGAACTACGGGGGGGGGGGGCACAGTTGACTATAGAGTATTCAAACTACTGTCTAAAAAAGGGCAGTTCCTGCCCCCCATCCAATTGAGGGCCTGATATGGCACTTTGGAGTGGCCCCACTCTGATCTGGGTTGACTCAGACTCAACCAGGACCTCAGCCCTTGACCAATTTGAGGTCAGAAGGGTAGGGAATAAATAAACCCATACAGGATGATGGGCTGAATCTCTTCCTTCGCTTCTCCTAACCACCAGACTGCTCCCCTCTTTTAAAAGTCCTGGATTGTTCCGGTGGATCTGATCTGACTTGGGGCAATCCAGGACTGCCCCCACCTGCTCTAGCCAAATCCCCAACCAACCCAAATTGTCTCAGTTTGCTTTAGAATTCAGGATTCAGTCGGAGCCGAGGCAAAGCCCTGCTATAAATGCTGAGCGTCGCTGGGAGCTGTGTTTTGAAAAATTCTACAGACACAGAGCAACAGGGGCTCTGAAAAGGAGACACGATAGCACTTCCTTCTGGCTGCAGGGATCGGCTGTCATGACAGGTGCCAATGAGTTGGCTGAGTGTGGGGGGAACTCCCGGGGGGGGGGGGTAGCATAAAGCATGCCTGCCTTTTGCGTTACAGGCATCCCATTGTCCCAGGGAAGGGCTCAAATTTCAAAGTCTTGGAAAAGGTCAGCGTTGCTCAAGGCACAGCAGCCTCGTTGCAATATTCTCTTCTTCTCTTCATCCTCCCACAACGTTTCGCTAGGATTTGTGGATTTCCCCTTTTGCCAAGACCCTGTGGATGTCATGTATGGCCTTGGCCCTCTGCCGTGGAAACTGCTCTCCCTGGAGAGCCATAAAGATGTCTGTAAGGCATCACCAAAACAGCAGGTGAAGCATCAGAGTTGCCAAGCAGGGACCAGAGACCACAGGAGGCGCTTGCAGTTTGCTTTTGAGCAGCTGGTTGCTTGTCTGTTTCACAGAACAATCCTGGAAATGTGATGCTGGACTTCTAGGAGGAATCGACTCTTGACCCCAATGGTGTCAATATTTGGACCGTAATAAACTGATAGGGAAGCCAGGATGCTCTCCAAGTCAGATAATGAATAGCAGGTTAGAGAGATGATCTCACTGTTGCCTCTTCTGCAATTCATCAGGGTGTTGCGTCAAGTTTGATTGAGCGTGTTTTGGTTGAAGATTCCAACTTTGGTCTTCAAAAACTTGGGGCCAGTCGTGTGCAAATGGTACCTGGGCCCAATCCAGTGTAGAAATTGATAGGTCTTTTGTGGAGCAAACTGCCACACTGATGAAGACACTAGCCAGTAGCATTCAGGCTATTGGTCTGTGCATGGATTGGAACAATTGTGTTCCACCTTTCATAGTGCATCTCAGGGTGACCCTAAGGCATCTCCTTGAAACAGGAGATGAGGAGATGCAACAGCCAAAATGAGGACAGACATTTGCATGGAAACGGCATGTGCTCATTTATATTGCAAATTTAGAAATTGCCTGGATTTCAGCTTCTCAGGCAAGGCAATTTGTTCCATGTCCAAATTGCTCCAAATACATTCTTCAGTCCGTCTCTTTCAGACGCAGGTCATCCCAAAGGAATCTGGAGTTAATTTGCCCCCAAATTAATTTCCCCACACAGAGGCATCCCGTTCAAAACCCATAGTCCTCATCCTGTTGCTAACCAAGGTTATGAAACATTTCAAATTTTTTCTTTAGAAATGGAAAGAAAAAATTGTGGGAAAACTTAATATTTGGAAATTTCCACCCCACATGTTGCAGAAAAGGGGGAGGGTGACAGACGCCAGTCTGCCTTAGACCACCCAGGGAGGCCCTGGCCAAAGTGGAATGAGAACTCCTGGGACCTTCTAGGCTCAAGTGCACCAAGGGAGATAAGGGAGATGTCTGCCTGGGAGAGCAAGGCTGCTTGCCTTCCCCTCAAGGCCCCCAACTTGTATGGTTTTAAGAGAGGATTGGGCAAATTCCTGCGGGATATGACTGGCAAGAGCTAATAGCCACGATGGCTATGTTAAGAACATCAGAAGGGCCTACTGGATCAGACCAATGTTCTCTCTAGCCCAGCATCCTGTTCTCTCAGTGGCCACCCAGATACCCAAAGGGAAACCCACAAGCAAGACCTGAGCGCAAGAGTAACTCTCCCCTCCAGTGGTTTCCAGCAATTGGGATTCAGAGACACTGCTGCCTCCAACTTTGGAGGCAGAGCAGAGCCATCTTGGCTCATAGGCCTTGGTAGTCCACTCCCCTGCTTGTGAGCTTGAGGTCCGGCACTGCAAATTCACAGCTTTCAGATAATTTCCAAGTTAAGCATAGGGATGGGCACAGCACCAGAAGTCGCCTCCTCCTTCTCCTCCTCCGATCTCTCATAGCCAAGTAAGATGGTCTTCCATGAACACAATCTGAACAGTGAGTCCATAAGTGACTGTGAAGGCCAATTCTCCACACGTCCTTCCACAGTGGAGACATAGGTTTCCAGGCGGGAGTTGATCATGGTTAGCGTTTGCCAAGTGTGCCTTCCTCTTAGCACGTTTCTCTCTTTCGTCCTGAGTTCGAGCGTCTTCAAAATCCATGACCAGGGCTGGATTTAGGTTTGATGAGGCCTTAAGCTACTGAAGGTAATGGGGCCCTTGATAGGTCCAGCTGTCCTTTGTCAACAACAAATTGTCACTGTTTTTTGTGTTGAATATATGCTCTATGGTCATTTATGGACCTCATAGGTATCTAAAGCCATTTGCACATAACAAAAGATGTATTTTATCAAAGTAATTCTTGAACTGAAATACAATCAAGAAGAAGTATATTAATAGTAAAAAAAATTGGGGGGGGGCAGAGAGTGGGGCCCTAAGCTGTAGCTCATTTAGCTTATACGTAAATCCAGCACTGCCCATGACTATTCTCTAACTGGAGCGCTGGCAGGCCAGTGTTTCCCAGTTGTTGGTGTTTATACTACATTTCTTTTAGATTTGCCTTGGGCCAACGTTGCTGTGACAGTATTTGTTTCCCCCTCTGCTGAGAATCACCAGCTCTGCGTTCCCTCCTGCTTTTTCTTCTGGTGGGATGAGGTCATGGACATTTATAGGACCAGCTTTCTCTCATTAGCCCCTCTCGAGCCAAGCTGGCTAGCCCCTTCTTTGTCCTGAGCTACCAGAACAGCTGGGATAAGCCAAGGAAGGTTTCCTGGTGTCGTCATTCCTGGCTTCGGGACATGAGACACACATTTGAGGGCCTGGGCATCAGGCGCAGTCAAGACTAGTTGGCGAAAGAGCCAAATCTTGGATGCAAACCAAAGCAATTCAGTTGGGCAATGAATCCACATCCACTGAGAGGTTGGGATCATGTTCTTTGGTCGTAAATCTTCCAGCATTCAGCTTCATTAGATGTTCCCCAGTTCTAGTGATAAGAAGAAACACTTTCCTCTGTCCACTTTCTCAACGCCAACCATAATTTTATAAATGTCTATCCTGTCACCGCTTCCCTTTCTTTTCTCTCAACTGAAAAGACGCAAATGTTGCCGCCTTTCTTTCCAAGGAAGTCGCTCTATGCCCTCCATCACTTTTTTGCCTTTTTCTGAACCTTTCCAACCCAACAATGTCCTTTTTGTGGGAATGTTCCGGGAGGCAGGAGAGGATATATTATTTAATAATATCCTTCCTAACTTGCGCTAGCAAGTTCTATAACTTAGCAGAGTTTTACATTCCCCTTTTAATTGCACTCTGGGTAGCTGGTTGCAGGCTTGTGTGAGCCTCTCACTATTAGGTTCCTGGTAAGTTCCCTTATATCCCTCTTAAAAGAACAAACACGCCACAATCTTGTGTAAAGTATATTAAAAAAGTTTACTCACTTCATCAGTTCACAGTTGGATCCCTGAAGGCAGGCTTAGTTACAAAGTATATACATGTGGATCTATCCTATGGGTAGGCAAGCTAAGGCCCGGGGGCTGGATCCAGCCCAATCACCTTCTAAATCTGGCCTGCAGACGGTCCGGGAATCAGCGTGTTTTTACATGTGTAGAATGTATCCTTTTATTTAAAATGCATTTCTGGGGTTTTTTGGGGGGGCTGCCTGGTGTTTTTGCATGAGCAGAATGTGTGCTTTTATTTAAAAATGCATCTCTGGGTTATTTGTGGAGCATAGGAATTTGTTCATTTTCTTTTTTCAAAATATAGTCCAGCCCCCCACAAGGTCTGAGGGACAGTGGACCGGCCCCCTGCTGAAAAAGTTTTCTGACCCCTGATCTATCCCATATGGGGGAATAATCCCAGTGTCCTCTGTTGGCTGAAAGCTAACAGAGCATTTCTAGCTAAAAAGCTGCTCCAATGACGGAGGAAACCAAAGAGAGAGAGTGTGGCAGCCTGTTTTGTCCTTTTGTTACCTGGGCAGGTAAGGTCACGCCCACCTCTAGTCACATGCAAAGGAAGTATGTCCCAGCCAGGAGGAAACAGGAATTTTACGACTGGCTGGACCAAACATTCCCCCGCATGTCCACTCTAGGAAAACAAGGAATGTTGTACTTGACTGCTACTTATGTATCACATCCCACATTTTGAGGCAAGGCGACCAGAACTGTACACAGGATTGCAAATGCGCTCACACAATGTTGTTGTTGTTTAGTCCCCACTGTCCCACCATCTCGTCCTCTGTCGTCCCCTTCTCCTTGTGCCCTCCATCTTTCCCAACATCAGGGTCTTTTCTCATGAGGTGGCCAAAGTCTTGGAGCCTCAGCTTCAGGATCTGTCCTTCCAGTGAGCACTCAGGGCTGATTTCCTTCAGAATGGAGAGGTTTGATCTTCTTGCAGTCCATGGGACTCTCAAGAGTTTCCTCCAGCACCAGAATTCAAAAGCATCCATTCTTCGGCGATCAGCCTTCCTTGTGGTCCAGCTCTCACTTCCATACATCACTACCGGGAAAACCTTGGCTTTAACTATATGGACCTTTGTTGGCAAGGTGATGTCTCTGCTTTTTAAGATGCTGTCTAGGTTTGTCATTGCTTTTCTCCCAAGAAGCAGGAATCTTTTAATTTCGTGGCTGCTGTCCCCATCTGCAGTGATCATGGAGCCATTCATACAATAGGTCTGTGTAAAGGCATAATGATATCAGCAGGGTTACTTTCAATTCCTTTCCTAATGATTCTTACCATGGAGTTTGCCTTTCCTCCCCACTGCTGCAGACTGGATCAAAGTCTTCATTGAGCTAACCCCTTATGACCCCCCAGGTCTCATTTCTGGGCAGTCGCTGCCATTTCGGACCCCGTGAGTGTACATGTGAAATTTAGATTTATTTGATTTCTGCATCACTTTGCACTTGTTTACAGTGAACTGTTGGGCAGAGGCATCCTGAGAAAGATAAATGGCTTTTCTTCCTGGAAGGCGCTCTGAATATGTGTTTTGCATTACGCCCAAGAATGAGCATAACATGTTTTTTGACTTTGTATCTGGATTTAAGGGGCTCTTTAACAGACTGCAAAGGAGTCGTTTCTGGGCGCTTGGTGCTCTTTTCGGAAAGTTCAGCAGGGGACGTTGTCGTTTTTAGCGGAGAAAATAAATAGTCTTGAGCAAAGGCCACTTTGCTGCCGGTGAGGAGAGGAGAAATCTGGTTCATTTTACATTATGCACCTTTAGATGCCTGAAAAAAACATTCCTATTCAGCCAGGTCTTGGGACGATTAACATCCTATACCCTTTAAAATGTGTTTGTGGTAGGGGGTTGGGGAGGGGGTTATTCTTTTGGTTTGTTCTTGTTTTTATTATGTATTTTGTGTCTTTTATCTTGTACTTTTATGTTGTGAACTGCCTGAGATCTATGGATGAAGAGTGGTGGTTAATAATAATAATAATAATAATAATAATAATAATACTATCTTCATGGGAATGTACCCCGAACTCATTTCCTAAAACAATGCACAAACCGAAATATATCTGTCTTTCAAAATCTGCACTTCTGCAGGTGCCATTCTCCAGCCAAAATGTATATGCAGAAATGCATATATTAGGGGAAAGTTCACCAGAAGTGACTTTTAAAATGACAAAAACAGCCCTGAATAAGCCCAGAAAGGGCCAAAGGCATGAAAACGGTACCTTGTTGAGAGAAGCAACTCTTGCCCAAGAGCAAGAAGGCCATTCCCTCATGGAGGAATCTAGTGGCTCTCATGGAATTATAGTTGGAAGGGATCCCAAAGGTCTTCTAGTCCAGCACCCAGCCTTGCAGGAATCTCTGAAAAATCCTTGACAGACACAACCTCTGCTTTGAAGCCTCCAACGAAGGAGAATCCGCCACCTTCTGAACAGTTCTCACTGTCAGAAAGTTCTTCCATCCCAATCTTTCTCGTTTCTGTTATGTACTGAGTTCAATAGGATCCAAAATGCAGCAGTCTGATTGGTCCTAGAACAATAGAATCCAGAATGCAGCCATCTGATTGGTCCTAGAACAATAGGATCCAGAATGCAGCCATCTGATTGGTCCTAGAACAATAGGATTCAGAATGCAGCAGTCTGATTGGTCCTAGAACAATAGGATTCAGAATGCAGCAGTCTGATTGGTCCCAGAACAATAGGATTCAGAATGCAGCAGTCTGATTGGTCTGCAAGAGCCACCCAATCCAACTCCAGGTGGAGGTGAATCAGCAACCTGATTGGCCTACAGGAGAATCCCGGAATTAGCCAATCATGTGGGGCCCATTGTGTAAATAATGTATATAAAGCAGACATTTCGGGGGAACTTCCATTCCTCCTCACCACTATGAGCTGAATAAAGAGCATGAAATTCACACTCTGAGTACCGTATTTTTTGTTCTATAAGACTCACTTTTTCCCTCCTAAAAAGTAAGGGGAAATGTGTGTGCGTCTTATGGAGCGAATGCAGGCTGCGCAGCTATCCCAGAAGCCAGAACAGCAAGAGGGATTGCTGCTTTCACTGCGCAGTGATCCTTCTTGCTGTTCTGGCTTCTGAGATTCAGAATATTTTTTTTCTTGTTTTCCTCCTCCCAAAACTAGGTGCGTCTTGTGGTCTGGTGCATCTTATAGAGCGAAAAATACAGTATATTTCAGTTTCCATGACAGCTTTTTCTCTCTATAGGAAGCTCTGTTTAGGGCCAGGGAAAAAGCCAGCCCTCCTGGCCCCCTTGGGACCCCGAACAAAGTCAAGCCCTTGTCAGGCAGGAAGTGCAGATGTCGGAAACTAGGGCTGCTGGCCGGCATTCAAAGGGAGGCAACGACATCCCCAGACATGACCCGACACGACTTCTCCCTTTATGGAGCATTTCCGCATCTCCACAAACAGCTCTTTGCCAGAGGAGGAACGCTTGCCTGTCAAAGGAGCCCGCAGGCGTGGACAGGCAAGGCAACAAAGGACCATTTATTTGAGCCATGCTGGAGCCCTTGGAAAGCAGATGGATGGAGGAGGAATCCTGGGCAGGAATCACTGCTTCCAGTGGGAGAGAGTTCCATCGTTCAACTCTGTGCTGCCTGAAGAAATGTTTCCTGCCCTGAATCTTCGGCTTCATTGGGCGTCCACAAGTTCTCAGGTTGGGAGAGAGGGAGGAAAACTTCACTATCCGCTTTTCCCAATGCCATGCTTAATTTTATAAACTCCTATGATCATAAGAAGGGACTCGGGTGGTGCTGTGGGTTAAACCACAGAGCCTAGGGCTTGCCGATCAGAAGGTTGGCGGTTCGAATCCCCGCGATGGGGTGAGCTCCCATTGCTCAGTCCCTGCTCCTGCCAACCTAGCAGTTCGAAAGCACGTCAAAGTGCAAGTAGATAAATAGGTACCGCTCCGGCAGGAAGGTAAACGGCGTTTCCGTGCGCTGCTCTGGTTCTCCAGAAGCGGCTTAGTCATGCTGGCCACATGACCCGGAAGCTGTCTGCGGACAAACGCCGGCTCCCTCGGCCTATAGGGCGAGATGAACGCGCAACCCCAGAGTCGGTCACAACTGGACCTAATGGTCAGGGTTATGGTTTCCCCAGGGGCTTGCCGCTTTGCGTAGAAGGCATTTCGATGAGCCACCACTGAGGGCTGCGGCGAAAAGTGCCCCTTCAGCCGTTCCATTATTGTTTTGTATGGAACAGTAGTGACGTCTTCAGGCAGAAGGAGAGCCCGGGCGATTTCAAACGTCTCCTCTCCGCAGACGCTGAAGAATATTGCCCTCTTTGTGGCGTCTTCTTCATTGGTGACCCCTTTGGCTTCTAGGAGGAAAGTGAAACAGGAGGCATATGCTTCCCAGGCTCCGGATGCTGGGTTGAACGGCGAGAAGCTGCTGTGGGTTGCCATTCTGAGTTCCTTGGGTCCCGGAGCTGAAGCCTGGATACACGGTGCAAGGCAGCAGTGTGGCAGGTGGCAGTGCTGTGTGTGGCGGTCAGCTCAGCGGGATCCCACCTTTGTCGCCCGTGAAATATACTCGGAGTCGAGAGTGGATTTCATGCTCTTTATTCAGCTCATAGTAGCGAGGAATGAATGTTCCTCCACAATATCCCCCAGAATGTCTGCTTTATATACATTATTTACATAATGGGCCGCATGTGATTGGTTAATTCTGGGATTCTCCTGTAGGCCAATCAGGTTGCGGATTCACTTCCACCTGGAGCTGGATTGGTTGGCTCCTGTGGACCAATCATACTGCTGCATCATTCTAGGACCAATCATACTGCTGCATTCTGGATCCTATTGTTCTAGGGCCAATCAGGCTGCTGCATTCTGAATCCTATTGTTCTAGGACCAATCAGACTGCTGCATTCTGGATCCTATTGTTCTAGGACCAATCAGACTGCTGCATTCTGGATCCTATTGTTCTAGGACCAATCAGACTGCTGCATTCTGGATCCTATTGTTCTAGGACCAATCAGACTGCTGCATTCTGGATCCTATTGTTCTAGGACCAATCAGACTGCTGCATTCCGAATCCTATTGTTCTAGGACCAAACAGATTGCTGCATTCTGGACCCTATTGTTCTAGGACCAATCAGACTGCTGCATTCTGGATCCTATTGTTCTAGGACCAATCAGACTGCTGCATTCTGGATCCTATTGTTCTAGGACCAATCAGACTGCTGCATTCCGCATCCTATTGTTCTAGGACCAAACAGACTGCTGCATTCTGAATCCTATTCAGCTTAGTACATAATAGAGAATCCATGAGGCAGCATTGCAGGCAAAGGCTGGTTCTGCTGGAGAGAAGGAATAAATGCATTCGTAGGATAGTGGGCACCCTTCCAATTCTGGGCACAAGAAGATTCCACCTGGTGGTTCTGCTGGCATTTCGAGGCCCCTTAACCAAGCTCCGTCTTCCCCGACTGGCTCCAGCCGGCTGTTTGCAGAGCTAATTTTGGCCCCCTTTCTGGGCTGTTTTGTGGGAAGCAGGAGGGAGGACAGCTGCCCCTTGGAGGAACATCAAGCAGATGGTTTAGTAGGCGATGCCCAAAAAATAATTTGCTTTCCAGGATCAGACCAAGATGCATTTACAACTCTCCCCTGGTTACAATCCATTGAATTGGGGACTGAACAAATTCGTGGAAGAAAGTGCTGTCCGTGGCTGCAGACCCCGATGTTTTTACGTTCTGCCTCCCATGTCAGAGGCAGTAAATGCCTCTGAATGGCAGCTGCTGAGAATCCCAGGTGGGGCGAGTGCAGATTCTGGCAGCTTTGCTTTCCACGCAGGAAGGAGGATTAATCATTTATTTCTGTATGAGATTGCTGGGCCACTAGTAGGGATATAGAAAGGATAATAACAGAGTAGTAAAGGTAAAGGGACCTCTGGCCAATAGGTCCAGTTGCGGACAATGCTATTCATTGGCTGTCCACAGGTTAGATACTGCGGATCCTTTTAGCTTATGAGATTTTTTTTTGCCAAGATGGGCCATCCGCCAAACCCTTGAATAAAGGTAAAGGACCCCTGACCTTTAGGTCCAGTCGTGGCCGACTCTGGGGTTGCGGCGCTCATCTCGCTTTACTGGCCGAGGGAGCCAGCGTACAGCTTCCGGGTCATGTGGCCAGCATGACTAAGCTGCTTCTGACGAACCAGAGCAGCACACAGAAACACTGTTTACCTTCCCGCAGGAGTGGTACCTATTTATCTACTTGCACTTTGACGTGCTTTCAAACTGCTAGGTTGGCAGGGACTGAGCAACGGGAGCTCACCTCGTCGCGGGGATTCGAACCGCCAACCTTCTGATTGGCAAGTCCGAGGAGGGATATAGATTGCTACAAACCAGGATGGCTCTGCTCTGCCTTCAGAGTCAGAGGCAGCAATGCTTCTGAATCCCAGTTGCTGGAAACCAGAGGAGGAGAGTTGATCGGCAAGCCCTAGGCTCTGTGGTTTAACCCATTTCCAGTGAAACAAAAACCTTGCCTTAATTCCCCAGGCAGGGCTCTTCCTATCCCATCATCTTCAGAGACAGTGTCCTTCAGAGCATCAGGTGCTGGGAACAAAGAACAGGTGGAGTGGATTGATCTGCTTTTGGGGTCTGGATTGTAGAATCATAGAAATGTAGAATCAATTAATTGTAGAGTGGGAAGGGATCCTTAAGGCCATTTAGTCCAGCCCCCCTGCAATGCAAGAAGCATAGCTAATAGCTGCTCTTGGAAACAGGACAGGGGCTTTGATGGGCCTTTTGGACGGTCCCACAAAACTTCACATTCATTCTTTTCAACCAAACCAAAGGGGTCAGCTACTCACCAGCTTTGCTTTCTTTGGCAAAGTTTCCCTCTCCAGGGCAAGAATTCGCCTACTCTGAATTTTGCAGCCGGGATTCGGCCATATTCCCCGGTTGCGTTGCCCATCTGAATGCACCTTGGCATTCTGAGTTTATAGCAGCGTGGGCACCCGGCAACATCCCATGCCCACACTTGCCTTCCGCACTGTGGCTTTGCAGTGTGGGCTAGCAGAAAACGCATGATTGCACATGGCCGGATGTGAGCTTTCTGAGAAGAGACCACACTACTTGGTAGAATAATTCACTAAATGGGGAGAGATGTTTCCATTGCACCATGCCATCTACAGACTTCTGGATTCTGACAGATCCCTGATTTGCAAAATAACATCTTTTTCCTAGGCTGTTCCTATTTTTTTTCAGATTTGTAGCATGGGGGTAATTGGAGACACATTTCCCCCCAGAGGTTTGTTGCAGGCCATTTCTCAAAATGTCATGGCACAATTTTGGCAGGGGTAGGGTGAGGGCTGTCATAGTTTGATGCCTTTCAGAAGAATGTTGAAAACCTCAAAAACCATCGCCCCTGCCTCACAAAGAATGCCCATGGAACTGGAGGTGCAGAGGAAAGCACAGCCAGATTAGCTGTAGAATTTTCTCTGCAAGGAAAATGATGAAGAATGAGAACTTTTTCATTTGGGAAAAAAATATTTAAAGGGAGAAGCATGAGAGAGGTTTATAAAACTCCCCAAGGTGTGGAGAAAATGGGCAGAGATAATTTCTTCTGCCTCTTTGCTACTAGACGTCTGGGCCACCCTATGAAATTAATTCTCTGCAGATTTTGTGGGGAAAATTCCCCTTGGAGGCTCAAGGTGTTACTACTAGTATACAAAGGACGTGGGTGGTGCTGTGGTCTGAACCACTGAGTCTCTTGGGCTTGCAGATCGGAAGGTCGACGGTTCGAATTCCCATGGCGAGGTGAGCTCCCATTGCTCTGTCCCAGC
This sequence comes from Podarcis gaigeae, assembly GCF_964106915.1. NCBI lineage: Eukaryota > Metazoa > Chordata > Lepidosauria > Squamata > Lacertidae > Podarcis > Podarcis gaigeae. The sequence goes on along the minus strand of NC_139681.1, from coordinate 99,546,428 downwards.
TCCTGCCAACCTAGATGTTCAAAAGCACACCAGTGTGAGTAGATAAATAGGTACCACTATGGCGGGAAGGTAGACGCCGTTCCTGTGCACTCTGGTTTCCATCATGGTGTCCTGTTGTACCAGAAGCGGTTTAGTCATGCTGGCCACATGATCCGGAAAGCTGTCTGTGGACAAATGCCGGCTCCCTCGGCCTGAAAGCGAGATAAGCACCACAACCCCATAGTCTCCTTTGACTGGACTTAACTGCCCAGGTCCTTTACCTTTTTACCATTTACTAGTATACAAAGCCCTTGACAGCTTGGGACCAGTTTACCAATGAGATTGCCTTACCCCAAATGTGCCCTCTTGACCGCTTCGATTGGTGACATCGGCACAACTACAGTTGTCACAAAATACCCGTTCCGCATTTGTAAGAACTCAGTGGAACTCTGGAACTCACTGCCACTTAGTTTAGTGGAACTCTGGAACTCACTGCCACTTGATATAATCATTGGGTCAATGGGAGAGTCAAAATGGCTTCAGGATTGGTCTCCTGTACTATTTCAGACACTTTGTTTATATATTTAGATATGTGTGCATTTATGAATATTTATTCTATATTTGAGACCTTAGAATTCTTATAACATTACTCAGACCTTAAGCTCTGCCAAGGAAAGGTCCCCTGAAACTTTAAGTCCAGCTTTCGCCTCAGGCCTTTTTCTATTTGCTTTATGTTTCATGTGGTCATAGCATTACTGATCAACTGGCCTTTAATCAGCCGGCTCTTCTCTGGGAGGAGAACCTTTGTTTTGTTTGTTTCAAAGTTTTGTTTTATTGCAAATAGTGTTACTTGATTGTTTTACGACGCCTGAGATTTCATTGTTTTATTTTAGTGGGCTTGCAATGTCCAGATGGCAGCGGCATTCTGCTTTGGGCTCACGGATTGCGCATCCGTCCAGAAATAGTAAAGTCCTTGCCTTGGAGTTTTCTCCAAATCTCCCGTCTCCATCCCACCCACCTACTCGAACAGATTCTGATTTATCACAGCAAGCTGAGTGGCATAATTGAATCCAGGCTCTCAGGAAATGAAAGCAGTCTATTTGGTCATCATTACCGAGCGACGGCTGCGGGGAGGAGAAGGAGTGTTTTGGTTCCAGGAGCAGCCTTTGCGGTTTGTGTCCTGGCCAGAATCCTTGCTGATGCCTCTGGCAAATGGCCAGGTCCAATGCCATCCCTTGTAGGCGGGACGGGACCCCTGCCTGCGATGGATTAGCAGCCCCAGGTGGCAAGGTGGGCTTCCAGGAGAGTGGGTTTGTGCCTCAAGTTATCCTGTGACTTGGAAGGGATGCTTCCGAATTTATCTCCCTGTCCAAATACCTCTCTGGATGCTGGGATTCTAAATGCCTCAGCCTTCTGTCCCAGGGAGAGCTGATGCGTTAGGAATTTCTCTTTTCTCAATGGTCTGAAAAATCCCTGCGCAGGCACAGCTTGCAGCGGTTTTGAGAGCCTCCATAGAAACAAAGGAAGGCGTCTTCTACTGACTCAGGCCCATTGGTCCGACTTGCTCAGCATTGTCTGTTGTTGTTTAGCTGTTTAGTCGTGTCCGACTCTTCGTGACCCCCTGGACCAGAGCACACCAGGCCCTCCTGTCTTCCACTGCCTCCCACAGTTTGGTGAGACTCATGTTCGTAGCTTCGAGAACACTATCCAACCATCTCGTCCTCTGTCATCCCCTTCTCCTTGCGCCCTCCATCTTCCCCAACATCAGGGTCTTTTCCAGGGAGTCTTCTCTTCTCATGAGGTGGCCAAAATATTGGAGTCTCAGCTTCAGGATCTGTCCTTCCAGTGAGCACTCAGAGCTGATTTCCTTAAGAATGGAGAGGTTGGATCTTCTTGCAGTCCATGGGACTCTCAAGAGTCTCCTCCAGCACCAGAATTCAAAAGCATCCATTCTTTGGCGACCAGCCTTCTTGATGGTCCAGCTCTCACTTCCATACATCACTACTGGGAAAACCATAGCTTTCACTATGCAGACTTTTGTTGGCAAGGTGATGTCTCTGCATTTTAAGATGCTGTCTAGGTTGTTGTTGCTGTTGTTGTTGTTGTTGTTGTTGTTGTTATTATTATTATTATTATTCCTCTGCCTCCACAGTTGGAGGCAGCAATGTACCCGAATTTCAGTTGCTGGAAACTGCAGGAGGTGAGAGTTGTTTCTGCGCTCACAGTGAAAAGAGCTCTCTCTCTCTCTCTCTCTCTCTCTCTCTCTCTCTCTCTCTCTCTCTCCTTGTCCTCCCTCAAAGGCCCTAAAACCCTGCTTATTTCTTCCAAAACAAAATAACGGGGTTGGTGATTCAATTAAGCAGCAAAGCATCTTTGAGGTCTGCTCCTTATTGTGATGGCCTCTGAAATGTCTGGCACGCTGCAGCTGTGGCTGCTCTAAGACAGGATCCAGCTTCTGCTAAAACAATTCTGAAGATATAAAAGCCCAGGCACTGAACCACATTCCGACAACATTTCGAGGTTCTTTGGGGAGCGCTGGAGAAAAATGTCTCCTTCCTTCCTTGGTATTTATGGGTTTCATTAATTCTACCCCAACCCAAGATTAATTCCATTTTCCAGATGGAACTGTCACATTCTGTGCCTGCCCTCAGACTTCTCAAGTAAAAAACCTCCAGCACAGTTACTCAAACTTAAAATTCCTAGTAAAGCGGGGGTGGTGGACAGGTTTGTTTTCTGCTACTCCAGAGGGGAGGACCTGAACCAATGGAGTCAAATGACAGGAAAGGAAATTCCAATGGAAAATCAGGAAGAATTTCTGATGGTAAGAGCTGTTAAGTAGTGGAATGGGCTTCCTTGGGAGTTTCTGGAACTCTCCTCCACTGGAGGTTTTTAAGCGGGGGGGGGGGGGCTTCTGTCAGGGATTCTTTAGCTAAGATTCCTGCATTGCAGCTGGTTGGACTGGATGACCCCTGGGCTCCCAATTCTGTTGCAGTTCTGTTGTTCTATATCAGGGGTCAGCAAACCTTTTCGGCAGTGGGTCGGTCCCCTGTCCCTCAGACCTTGTGGGGCGCCGGACTATATGTTGCCATGATTATGACCCGCATTTTTGGCAAAAACTATTATTGGGACCAACCCCAATGTTGCCCAAATGTGGTTTTTTTTTTGGGGGGGGTGTTCCCTCAAACACCCACGCTGCTTCCTTTGCATTTTACGCATTGACATTTCTTCTTTCTCTCATAAGGCGGGGTGGGGGGGCTGAGGTAAGTGTGCCATTCCTGTCAGCCCTGGAGTGTGCGCATGCGTGGGTGAAGGGAAAAGCCATTGGCTAAGCTAAATCAGACTGGTGCCACTCAAGCAAAAACGTTCTTTTCCCCAAGTGAGGGAAGACGAGGCGGCGGCGACTGTTTACCTTTCTGTAGGAATAACGGAGGACGACAGGAGGTTGGATGCAGGTGAGCTATGCAGAAGTGCGCTGGCAAGCATCCTCCAAGACAAGCTGCCGGCTAACTCTGTAGAGGCTCCTTTTATTAGCACAATATGCAAAACCAGTCAGACACATTTTGGACTGTGACCTTTACACATCTTCTATCCTGAGATCGAGGGGTGGTACAAAGTTATTTTGGTACCTGTTTCCACCGCGTCATTTTCCCCTTGCACAATGTATGATGAAGGAGACAAAGGTCAGAGACAGGGCACAGCAGACCATTAAGAGAGCTAAGGTTAGATAGAGGGCATGATGTTCAGACAGCTGAGGCCTGTCTGAGGTCAGTTGTCGGCAGCTCAATGGTGGAAATCCGAACTGTGGCTCCTTTTCCCTCTTCCCCACCCCCAACCCGGAAGAAAAGATTGCTGTGTGCGTGTGATGGATGGAAAAGGGGCTTGTCTCGAGCAGCCACCCGCCTCACTTTTGACCCCCAAGCCTGGCTGAGTCACAAAGACCATTGCGTACATGCGCTATGCTGGCTGCCTGGACTCCCTGGCCGTCCGCGGGCCGGATATAGAAGGCAATTGGGCCTGATCCGGCCCGCGACCCTTAGTTTGCTGACCCATGTTCTATATGATGAGCTCACATTGATTAAACCCCTGCCCGTCATTGCTGCCGATGGGATGATTGGTGGAAGTGGCAAAGCCTGTGGTTTCTGGCTATTAATGTCACTGCTCAAAAGGACCTCCCTGGAGAGGCCCAAACAGTCGAGGGACTCAAACCTGCCTGCTGTCTAACGCAAAGCAAACGCAAAGCAAACGCAAAGCAAATCCAACCCCTTGCCCTTGTTTGTGAGACCTGTTACGTCAACCAGTATCTGTGCCTCCTCCAAGGAAAATTCATTCCCAAGGGAAAACTGCAAACTTCATGCTAACCTTTCTCCAGGTAGTTATTTTCCTATGTACATAAGAACACGAGAAGTCCTCTGCAGGACAGGGGGCCCAACTTGAATAAAATATTTGAGGGGTCCCAATAAGCCCTGCCCTAAATAATCAATCACAATGGTGCACAGACACCATTTGAAAATGTCAACTATTATTATTTCTTGTTACAGCAAGTTTCTAGAAACTAGATTATCAGTCTTTGTTATAGCAAGTTTCTAGAAACTAGATTATGAGTCTGTTTCTAAAGGAACTTTTGTTGTTGCCAAATGCCAATGTGTTTGCATTATTAAGTTTGTTATGAATGAAAAATCATTTAAAGTTAGAGCTTAATAATTATTTTACTGTTAATATACTTCTTCTTAATTGTATTTCACTATTAATATATTTCTTCTTGATTGTATTTCAGTTCAACAATTACTTTGATAAAATACATATTTTGTTATGTGCAAATGGCTTGAGATGCCTATTAGGTCCATAAATGACCATATAGCATATATTCCAAGGAGCTGAGGGCCTCATCAAACCTGGCAATGCCCATCAACTTTTGGGGTCCTTGGCGCCCTCAAATATGTTACTGGGTTGCAGGATCAGGCCAATGGCCCCTGCAGTCCGACATCCTGTTCTCATAGGGATCAGCCAGATGCCCCAGTGGAAGCAGTAAATAGCACTCGAAATTTTGCAGGGTGTGGCCCACACCTAGGTCTCTAAGGTGCCTGCATACCTGCTGAGCATCTTCTTCCCCCAAGGCTCTCCAAAGAGCCGAATGGAGCCTTGAGTTTGGAAGCTGTCAGCTGTGTGTACGTTGGAGCTGGCTGATGAGATAATTTCATTTTCATGTTCTCTGTGTTTCCGTTCTGCTTCCAAGAGGACTCCCAGAGCAGCGAGCAATTACGCACCGAAAGCAAATGTAATAAAACAAACGGGAGAATGTGATTTCCAGAGGGGGAGCCCGGCTGGGCTGCAGCAGCAAACCCAGGGAAGGATCGTTTGGCTCTTGAAAAGCAGACAAAGCTGTTATGACTTCAGCTATTGTAGGCAAGAGACCACTTCTTTGGATGCAGTCTTCCCTTGGTGGGCTTACACACTTGGGTGAAGGGTGTGTTTGTGTGTGAGTGTGAATGTGTGTGCAAAATGTAAATGTTAGATTAAGGGTACCAGGCAGAGCCTGCTGCAAGGAGCAATTGATGCATTCTGAGCAGAGAGATCCCACCCTTCAGGGCCCTTTGCAGAAATGTGCTGCAGGATGCTGTTCGGAATCAATGACCTCTGGCCCGAAGCCCCCTCCCCACATCTCCCCCTCCCTGCTTCTGGGTACTTCCCCCTTGGACGCTTTCCAGGATGAGAAGTCTTAAATCGTTGTTTGAAGCGGTCTCCAAAAATGCCAGGCGCTCAGGCGAGTCAAGGAAAGGGGCTGAGGTTTTCGAGCGGGAAGGAGCAATGGCACGTTTGTGCCCTGGAGGTACAAGGTGTGGCAGCCGTGCTCAACGCGCCCTAGAGGTACAAGGGGAGTTCTTTCCTGGCCTCGCAGAGCCCTGCCTGGACGTGCTCAGCGCAGAACACGAAGTTCGCATTGCAAGCAAAGAAGGGAAGCAAGTGCGTAATTGATAACCACCAGGGTGCTCTTAGCAGATCTGTCTGCCACATTCCTTCTTAAGTGCTGCTGCCGAAAAACCTCCGGCTTTCTCCAAGTTTCAAGAGGTTGCGGAACACAGGAAACTGCCTAGTACAGAGTTGGACCCCTTGGCCCATCCATCTCATTTTCTTTTTTTTTCTTTTTCTTTGGTTTCCAAGCTATGTTTATTAAGTTTGTTTACAATTTTAGGTTTGTAATTAAAATGTGTATATATATATATATATATACTGTCAGGTCTGCCTCTAGATCCCAGCTCACAGAGGACCAAGGCCCGGTGGATATAATGTACAAAAGTCTTTATTGAAGTTTAGTTTCCATTTCAAAGCTCTGGGCGCGCAGACCCACGTCTTGACGCTAGACCGGCTAAGTCCCCTCTGACTCACTGCTCCACCCACACCAGTTTAAGATTCTAGCCCGGCTCCACCTCTTACGCTGTTCTTTCCTTCGCTGGGTCCTTCTGCCCTCTGGGGTTTCCTCCTTCCTGGACTCCTCTGACGCTGAGCCCCCTGAGTCTTGTCCCTCCCTCCGGTGGGCTTTAGGACCTGGCTCCCTTCCCGGGCTCCCCGCTGTGCCGCGCTCCTGTACATTTGAACTTGGCGCGCGCGCCCAGCCGGTGACTTTCCTTCTGACCGTTTCCCCGCTTCCTGATGTGGGCGTTGCCAAACCTGACTCCTCTCCTCCCTCTGGTGGTGAGGACACTGGTCCCGACTCCTGGGACTCCCCCTCCCCACTGCGCTCTGGTGGAGACGCTGGTCCTGATCTCCAACTGCTGCTCAGGGACTCCCCGCTGGCCCCTTCCTCCTGGGGCTTCCCCCCTGGAACCCCCCTCGCTCTGGCCACCGGCGCTCCCTTCTGTGAGTCCTCCGATTCGCTAGAGAGGCTTGTGGAATAACTCTGGCCACTGTCACTGCCTGCGCCCCCCTCGTACTCCTCCTCCTCACTCTCCATTTGCTCCCCCTCCTGTGTCTCTCCTTCTGAACCCCTGACATATACACATACAAATTATAAAATGTCTTAACCTCTTTTTATGCATTACTTAATTTTATATTGTCTTTACCTCTCTTATCTTATCATTCCCCCCTTTTCCATTTTTACAATATTTCCAACAATACACCTCACAGAACTTCTTGCAAACCTACAAACGTCGTCTGATCATCACAAATACTTTTCATATAGTTCATAAATTTACTCCAGTCTTTGGTAAATTTCTGGTCTGCCGGTCTCAGATCCTTCCTGTTAATTTGTCTCATTCTGTGTAGTCCATCAACTTCATCCTCCATTCTTCAATCTTTGGCAATTCTTCTTGCTTCCATTTCTGGGCTAATAATATTCTAGCTGCTGTTACTGCAGCTACATGTAAGCTTACATTCAGAAATGCTTCTGGTTTCTTTGTAAATGTATATTTCAACATTTTTTTCAACTCGTTATATATCATCTCCCAAAAACATTTCACCTTTTTACGGCCCATCTAGCTCAGTTCTGTCCACTCTGACTGGCAGCAGCCTTCCAGGGTTTGGGACAAGGGTTCTCAGAATTGAAATCAGAAGGACCTTTTGCATGCAAAGCAGATGATCTGGTGCAGAATCATGGCCCTTCATCTCAGGTTGTGGGTTCGAATGCCACGTTGGGATGTGTACCCCTGTTTTTTTTAATCCCCTGTTTTCCCAGAACTCTGCTGAACTGCATGTACAGTACAAGGCGAGACGCCTCTCGCTGCCAGTTAAGCAAACAGCCCGTTTTATGAGTTCTGGCAGTTGCTTCCCGTTTCCGAAAAGCAACACATTTTCAGGGACACCTCCATGGCCCAGAGGTTGTGAGGGAATCTGCGCCGCTTGCTGCATTCGCTCTGGCATTGCCCCTTCCCATCGGGACATCCTTATTATGATATTTATTTGTTTATTTCCCACCCTCTGCCGTGAGGTCCTGGGAGGGTTATAACAATAAAACACAATATGAAAAAACCATTTCAGTTGTGTGTGTTTTTTAAAGACTTGCAATCATAAGAACAAGGTGGACTCTGAAAACTTCCACCTCAGGTGTCAGAAGGCCAAGGTAAAGAAGACTGAGCGGATAAGGGCTTTGGGCACCAAGGTGCCTGGAAATGAACTGGCAGCCAATGCAGCTGTTTTTCAAAAGGGGGTTATATGAGATCTCAATGGAACCCCAACCAGGGATCCAGCTGTTGCATTTTGGACCAATTGACCTTTCTGAGTCGTCTTCAAGGGCAGAACCACGTAGAGCGCATTGCAGTAGTCCAGTCTGGGAATTACCACAACACAGAATTGTTGGCATCTGTCTGTCTCATGAGACAATGGAGTGCACCTCCAGGGGTGAAGTCAAACCGGTGTGTTAGTAGCCCCAACATGACCTCCCTGGGCAGTGAGTCCAGAGGCCCAGCTTGGGGGTAATTCTGTTTTCTTTTTGAAATAATTTTCATTTGGTTTTACAAATACAAAGTCCAAATATATATTATCCATATACAGAGATTCCTCCAAATCTCAGGACTTCCCCCCACCCCCTCCATGGGTTCCCGTTTTGAACATTTAGAAATGTATATTCTTCCATAAATTTCCATGGTAATTTTTACACTACAAGTGAAATCAAAATTCTGCCAATGTTTCCATCTGCTTACAGTGGTCTTCTAAATAACTTATAAATTTTCCCTGTTCTTTTATAAAGTTTTTGTCCTCTTGGTTTCTGAGTTTTCCATTCATTTTTGCCATTTTGGCGTAGTTTAACAGCTTGGTTTGCCATTCCTCACTGGTAGGGACTCTGTTTTCTTTCCATCTCTGGGCTAGTAACATCCGGGCGGCTGTTGTTCCATACATGAAAAGTCTTTTCTGCTCCTTTGGAATGTCAGTACCTGTAATTCCTTTAAAAAATGCTTCTGCTTTCTTAACAAAAGTTATTTAAAACTTTTTTTTTTCATTTCATTATATACCATCTCCCAGAAAGCTTTTATTACCAGAGAAGTCCACCACATATGATAAAAGGTCCCTTCTTTTTCTTTACATTTCCAGCAGTTATTTGGACTTGTCCTATACATTTTTGCCAACTTACTAGGAGTCAAATCCCACCGGTATTTCATTTTCATATAATTATCTATCAGTGTACAACATGCCGTAAATTTCAAGCCTGCTTGCGGGTAATTCTAGTTCCACTGTTGTCACTTCAGGCTCATGTGGCTGTAAACCACTCTGTGATCTTCAGAGGAAGGACAATAAATAAATACTACTACAACAACAACAACAACAACAACAACAACAACTGTAATAATAAATGATGACTGGTTAAAATGCTATAATACTGCTATAAAAGTACTGTGCATAAGGGTCTTTAGTTATGTTCATTCATTCTGTTGGGTCTACTTTGAGTAAAACTTGCTTGAATCCCACCCATGTTGTTTTCATTGTACTTCATTTTGGCCTTGTGTAAATAAATAAACCAACCCTCTGGGATCTGCTGTGGAGCAGACACGCTCTTTCTTTCTTTCTTTCTTTCTTTCTTTCTTTCTTTCTTTCTTTCTTCTTTATGTCATAAAACTTATGCACTACTTGTTTGTAGAAAACCTCAGAGCACTTTGCACGCAGCCTCAGAGCCTCTTTCTTTTCCTTTCCTTTGCAGCTGAACCAGTTGGACAAGGCGGCTGATGCAGCCCACACCTTCTTCCTGGCAAACCCGGAGCACATGGAGGTTCAGCAAGACCTGGAGAATTACAGGACCTCAGCGGGGAAGGTGGACCTGATCGACCGAGAGGCCCGACCGCACATGGTAACGTTGCCAAAGAGCGAAATTGGGCCGCTTTATGGATCTGAAACAGAACCACCACTGAAATGCCACCAGAAATAACATGCAGAGCAAATCTGGTGGGATCCTGCTTGGGCAAAATCTTGGTGGGTTGACATGGGAGGCTCAAAGAGTTTAAGTAAGGTGAACCAAATGCTCTCTGGAGGCTCCAGCACATCCTGAGGTGTCCCCATCAGCTGTGTTGGCCAAGGCGGATGCTTTCTGTGGTCCAAAATATGTGGAGGACATCATCTTGGTCTAGGGAGTGAAGAGAAATGGATCGGTTTCTTTTTCTTTTTCTGAATCTGCCCTGCATCTAAGAGGCTGGTGACCAATACTGACCAGTAACAGGCCTCAAGGATCTCAAGGAGATTCTACCTTGCCTCTCTGAGGATGCAGAGTGGGGTCTTTGGCTCAGAAAATAGGTCATCTGCCACTGAGCCGTGGGTTCTCTGGATTTCTGGCACTGTCTCACTTGCATTTTGGGGATCCCCCTCTTTGGTGGTCTCCGTCAGTGACATCTTGCTCCTAAGGCTTATCCTTTGATGGCATGGATCTTCAGGAAAGAGACTGAAAATGAAGCTGCCGGTATCATAACACCTTTATACAAAACTATGGTGCAACCACATTTGAAATACAGTGGTAATAATAATAATAATAATAATAATAATAATAATAATAATTTATTATTTGTACCCCGCCCATCTGGCTGGGTTTCCCCAGCCACTCTGGGCGGCTTCCACAGAAACCAAAAATACACTAAACTTCCCTGAACAGGGCTGCCTTAAGATGTCTTCTGAATATCAGGTAGTTGTTTATCGCTTTGACATCAGGTGGGAGGGCGTTCCACAGGGCAGGAGCCACCACCGAGAAGGCCCTCTGCCTGGTTCCCTGCAGCTTTGCTTCTCGCAGCGAGGGAACCGCCAGAAGCCCCTCGGAGCTGGACCTCAGCGTCCGGGTGGAACGATGGGGGTGGAGACGTTCCTTCAGGTCTACTGGACCCAGGCCGTTTAGGGCTTTAAAGGTCAGCACCAGCACTTTGAATTGTGCTCGGAAACGTACTGGTACCTTGGGTTAAGTACTTAATTCGTTCTGGAGGTCTGTTCTTAACCTGAAACTGTTCCTAACCTGAAGCACCACTTTAGCTAATGGGACCTCCCACTGCCGCCAGGCCACCGGAGCACAATTTCTGTTCTCATCCTGAAGCAAAGTACTTAACCCGAGGTACTATTTCTGGGTTAGCGGAGTCTGTAACCGGAAGCATGTGTAACCTGAAGCATATGTAACCCGAGGTACCACTGTACTGCATAGGGTTCTGGTTGCCTCACCTCAATAAGGATATTGTAGAGTTGGAAAAGGTTCAGGAAAAGGCAACCAAACTGATCAGGGGGGTGAAGTGACTTCCCTGTGCAGAAAGGCTTCAGCACTGGGGACTATTTAGTTCAGGCCAGAGGTTTTCAACCTTTTGGGGTCCACAACTCCCTTGTCCAACTCCCTTCTTTCTGCAGCACCCTCGTGGGGCTCAGGAGCCCAGTGAGGTCAACCCTTGCCCGCAGAGCTGGCAGCCCCTCACCCTTTTTCAAACACCCTCCCTTGTGGAGTGTTCCCTCGGCCTCCTCTCCCCCCTCCTTGGGAGTCCTTTGAGCAGCTGCTGCTGCTGCTGCCCCTGGTCTCTGAGCTGCCCCACGGAGAGGTGCCTCCTCACACTGCCCCACAGGGGCCTGGGACTTGTCTGTCCATTCCCAACAGCAAGGGCTGGCAGGCTGGCAGACTGGGCTCCCTCACCAGCTAGCTTGCTTGCTTGCTTACTCTGAGGCCACCTCAGCTCCTGGCAACCAGCACCCCACGGCCAGCCCCAGAGGGATCCTTCACCTGCGGAGCTTGTAGCCAGGGCTGCTGCAACAAACAGCTGTGCAAGCCTTTGGGAGGCAGAGATGTGAGAGGGCATCAGAGGGAAGGAAAGAGGGACAGAGGACAGTGTTGCCCACAGCACCCCTGACCATCATTCAAGGCACCCCAGGGTGTCATGGCACACAGGTTGAAAACCACTGGTTTAGAGAAAAGTAGAGGAAGGGGTGACCTGATAGAGGTTTATGAAACCATGCATGGCATGGAGGAAATGGATAGAGCTTTGCTCCCTCTCTTCTAACACTAGAACTCCAATCAGCATTAATAATAATAATAATAATAATAATAATAATAATAATAATAATAAAAATAATTTTATTTATACCCTGCCCTCCCCAACCAGAGTGGGGCCCAGGGTGGCTAACACCAGTAAAATTACAATAAAAACATAATGGGGGGGGGGAAGCCAATTTAAAATACAGGTTAAAATGCAATTTAAAATACAGCCTCGTTTTAAAAGTAGCCCATGGATCAAAACTATAAGGGGAGGGAAAACATAAGGGTCAGACCGAGTCCAAACCAAAGGCCAGGCGGAACAGCTCTGTCTTGCAGGCCCTGCAGAAAGATGTCAAGTCCCACAGAGCCCTGGTCTCTTGTGACAGAGCGTTCCACCAAGTCGGGGCCAGTACTGAAAAGGCCCTGGCCCTAGTTGAAGGAAACTGAGTCTTGGAAGATTCAGGACAGATCAAATGGAGTCCTTCTTCACACAGCGCACCGTTAAAGTATTTTCCATGTCCTTAATGTTCTTTTGGTATTACAGGAGGACTATCTTTTGGGAGTGAAGCATTACGACAAAGAAGAGTATCATGCGGCAATTGAGTTCCTGGAGAGGGCGCTGAGGGGCTACCATGTGGCTGATACAGAGTGTCGGGTCTTGTGTGAAGGATCGCAGAAATTTGAGGACTATGAATACCTGGACTATAAGGCCACCCTCTACGAAGGGATCGCAGGTAGGGAGTTGCAGAGTGCGGCCACGCTAAAGTATTGATTTATTCCAAATGCAGAATACGGGGGTATTTCACAACCCCCTGTGACAGGGCCAGGTGAGCTGATTCAAGTGATTGAGGAGCACCTATGAACTAACTGGTCTGAAGGGCTTAAGAATAGAATAGAATAGAATTTATTATTTATACCCCGCCCATCTGTCTGGGTTTCCCCAGCCACTCTGGGCGGCTTCCAACAAAGTATTAAAATACAGTAGTCTGTTAAACATTAAAAGCTTCCCTACAGAGGGCTGCCTTCAGATGTCTTCTAAAAATCTGGTAGTTGTTTTTCTCTTTGACATCTGGTGGGAGGGTGTTCCACAGGGCAGGTGCCACTACCGAGAAGGCCCTCTGCCTGGTTCCCTGTAACCTCGCTTCTTGCAGTGAGGGAACCGCCAGAAGGCCCCCGGAGCTGGACCTCAGCATCTGGGCACAACGATGGGGGTGGAGATGCTCCTTCAGGTCTATTGGGCTGAGGCCATTTAGGGCTTTAAATCTCAGCACCAACACTCTGAATTGTGCTCGGAAACGTACTGGGAGCCAATGTAGGTCTTTCAGGACCAGTGTTATGTGATCTTGGCGGCTGCTCCCAGTCCCCAGTTTGGCTGCCGCATTCTGGATTAGTTGTAGTTTCCAGGTCACCTTCAAAGGTAGCCCCACATAGAGCACATTGCAGTAGTCCAAGCGTGAGATAACTAGAGTATGCACCACTCTGGCGAGACAGTCTGCGGGCAGGAAGGGTCTCATCCTGCGTACCAGATGGAGCTGGTAAACAGCTGCCCTGGCGACAGAACTGAACTGCGCCTCCATGAACAGCTGTGAGTCCAAAATGACTCCCAGGCTGCACGCCTGGTCCTTCAGGGGCACAGTTACCCCATTCAGGACCAGGGACTCCTCCACACCCGCCAGCCTCCTGTCCCCCCAAAACAGTACTTCTGTCTTGTCAGGATTCAACCTTAATCTGTTAGCCGCCATCCATCCTCTATCCGTTTAAGGGCTTTATATACTAATAATAACACCTTGAACTTGACCCTGTGGCAAATCAACAAGCAGTGGAGCTCTCTGAGCACAGGGGTTATATGGAGGAGGCAAGGCTTCACTCCTGTCAGCAATCGTGCTGCAGCATTCTGCTCTAACTGCAGCTTCCCAGGGAAGCCCCACACAGAATGCATTGCAGTAATCTAGAAGTAGGCTGGAGAATGCACACACTGGGGATCTGGGTTCAAGGACAACTGCCTGCCCCTAACACCATCTCATCTTCCTCTCCTATCTCCTCCTTGATCCAATCTTGCATGGTTTCCGTGGTGGGTCTGGTTCCACGCTAGAGCCTCAGCCCATCCGGGGGCCTCGTGCTGCCTGCCAGTCACAAGGGCTGGCCTTGTTTGCAAAGGTCGCCTCTTCAGCCCTCTCCTTCTCTAGGTAGCCGCTGGCAAGTGCTCCGGGGTCCTGTGCGAGGACACCACCAGTATGCGAAGATCCAAAATCTGCCGAGCGAAACATTTTCTTCCTTGGCCACCAGCCCAGCAGGGTTAAGGATGGAGAGCATCATAAATGGCTTGATTGGCCGTTGGGGGAAAACACTGGCGAGGGTTCAAGGCCTGCTTGGCTGGAGGAGGCTTATTTAGCTGGGCCAGGAGAAGGGCTGGGGTTTATTTATCTCTCCTCCAGCTGCTGCTACTATGGAAAATGAAAGCTGCCGTTCAGAGGAGCAAACCACAAGCGTGCAGCAGTCCAGGTTCCTGCAAGCCGTGGGCTCCTAGGAGGCTGAGCCTGCTGACTGAGGATAACAGGACAGGAGCTCTCCCTCTTCCTCCCAGGTGGGGGCCAGCTTGCCCCCCTCCATCCTCTTCATCTCCACTTGGGTTGGTTTTGCAGCTCAGCTGCAGATGCCCTCCTTGACCTCTCTGTGCCACCCCCTGTTCTTTTAAGATGTCACAGGAGGAGGGGGGCTCAGAACTTGGACAAAGGGGTTTGGCTGCCCTCTTCATTCTTGTTGTTGTTGTTTAGTCGTTTAGTCGTGTTCGACTCTTTGTGACCCCCTGGACCAGAGCACGCCAGGCACTTCTGTCTTCCACTGCCTCCCGCAGTTTAGTCAAACTCATGCTGGTAGCTTCAAGAACTCTGTCCCACCATCTCGTCCTCTGTTGTCCCCTTCTCCTTGTGCCCTCCATCTTTCCCAACATCAGGGTCTTTTCTCTCTTCTCATGAGGTGCTCTCTTCTCATGAGTCTTCTCTTCTCATAAGGTGGCCAAAGTCTTGGAGCCTCAGCTTCACGTTCTGTCCTTCCAGTGAGCACTCAGTGCTGATTTCCTCCAGAATGGATAGGTTGGATCTTCTTGCAGTCCATGTGACTCTCAAGAGTCTCCTCCAGCACCAGAATTCAAAAGCATCCATTCTTTGATGATCAGCCTTCTTGATGGTCCAGCTCTCACTTCCATACATCACTACTGGGAAAACCAGAGCTTTAACTATACGGACCTTTGTCGGCAAGGTGATGTCTCTGCTTTTTAAGATGCTGTCTAGGTTTGTCATTGCTTTTCTCCATTTTTAGTCATAGGCTACAATAGAATAGTAGAACTGGAAGGGACCCCCCCCCCCCCGGGTCATCTGGTTCTGCCCCTTGCAGTGCCGGAACTGCAGCCAGAGAACCCCTGACAGACGGCCATCCAACTTCTGCTTAAATACCTCTGGCGAAGGAGAGTCCACCACCTTCCAAGGGAATCCGCTCCACTGTCAGACAGTTCTTACTGTCAGAAAGTTCTTCTGAATGTTTAATTGGAATCTCCTTTATTGGAACTTGAAGCCATGGGTTCGAGTCCCACCCTTCCAGAGCAGGAAAATACAAGCATGCTCCCTCTTCCATGCGACAGCCCTTGAGATATTTGATTTATATACTGCCCTTTCATCCAAAGATCCCAGGGCGGTGTACCACATGAAGAACATAAATTTATGGATCATCATCATCATCAGAATCATAGAACTCCCTAGTCAAACTCCCTGCAAGGCAGGAACATTTCCCTGTGGGGGTTGAATCCACAACCTTGACATGATGAGCACCGCAACTGAGATAACTTCCTTGCACATAATACAGACAATAATAGCAGACAGCATACTAAAAAAATAATCTTCCACATTTCCTGAGCTGGTGTGGATGGCGAATGTCTGAAGAATCGGAAATAAAATCTCGCCCGATGACATAAAAGCATTCTAGATCCTTCGTCGTCCTGGAAACAGACAGTTTATGTGTTATTTCCCCCGCAATAGCCAAAGTCCTTAAGTTCTTATACGACAAAGACAAATGGAGGTGGTTTTTAAAAAGGTTTTCCATTGCTGAGCTGTGGAAATCCTAGCATCAGCAGACATCCATGCCCAAAGTTCTTTACGGCGGCAAGCTCTCATGTTGTCAGTCCACATGTTCAGTAATGTCAGGATTTCACTCGTGGATGTCCAGTGGTCCTGAATTTTGGAACAGGAGGCAGGGACAGCCACCAGCCTAGATGGCTTTAAAATAGACAAAAGCGTGGAAGAGGAGAGGGCTATCGGTGGCTACGAGCCTTACAAACTCTGCTCTGCCACCGCAGTTGGAGGGAGGGATGCTTCTGAATGGCCGTTGCTGGAAACCTCAGATGGAGAGAGTTGCTCGTGTGGGTCCTGTGGTGGCTACACAAGGAAGTGTCCTGAAGGTAGAAGATTTGCATTCATTTGGTTTAAGCCTCTTTGCGTGGCAAGTCCCCCCCCCCAGTGGAAATAAAGACACATGACACAGTTATTAGGGAAAAGGTGCTTAATAAGGTCACAACTTTATTGGTTACAGGTGATGAGCGGTATTGGCTTAGGCATTGGTCCTAACCGACTATATCCCACTTCAGCCCGTCCGCTGGAATCCGGGAAGGGTTAACCACCAGTAGGGGGAGTCCTGCTGAAGTACATCAACTAGGAACCCCCCCCCCCGGGGTCACCAATAGGGGGCGTGCCTTAGGCCCTCACCTCCCCAGACTTCGGACAGGGCCATGCCCCCCAGAATCCTTTACCGGACTACCCTTCAATATGTGGGGCAGGTGATGGCGCTACCTTCCCTCTTCCATCTGCAAAACAATACCAATGCCTAACCGCCAATACCCAGAAAGTTGTGGTGCTTTGCTACGAGGTAGGCTGGTGCCAATTTGCCAAGTGGAAAAATTCCTACCAGGCCCCTCAACGGCGACCAACCAAGGTCCATAGCAAGGTCAAGGAACGGAAACTTTATAGGGTGGGAGGGTGGGAAAAGCAGGAACAGCTGGCAGGTGGCAAAGAGGGAGATCCCTGGGCACATTCTGCTTTAAATAGGGCGGGCCATGTCCCCTGAGCCAGCCGATTGGCTGGCCAGGGGGTGACGCGGCCGGGTATTCCCCCAATCACGCGAGGGCCGCGTGGAAAAGAGAGGAAGTTTTTTCTTCTTTTTTGACGGCATTCTTGTGTTCTGCGATACGTGCATTTATTCGTCTGTTTGTTTGTCCAATGTACGTGGCTGGGCAGACTTTGCAGGGTATTTCATAGATCCCTTGGTTTTCCAACTGGATTTTATCCTTGGGGTTTCTGAGGATATTGGCTATTTTTTGGTTGGTGCAAAAGGCTGTTTTGATATTGTGTTTATGGAGGATTTTGCTAATTTTATCTGTAGTGCCCTTGATATAAGGAAGGAGGGCCATGCCATTGTTTTCTTCTGTGTCTTGGTTTTTGGGGGGTGTTTCCTTTTGGATTAGCTTCGTAATCCTGTTTTGCTGGTATCCATTGGCAATTAACACATTTGAGAGATTCTGTAACTCAGTTGTCAAGTGGTCTTTGTCAGCCAGGCGTTTGGTTCTGGAGATGAGAGTCTTGGCTACGGAGTTTATTTGTGCAGGGTGGTGGTGTGATTGTGCATGTAAGTAGCGGTTGGTGTGTGTTTTTTTCCGGTAGATAGTGTGTCCTAGGGAGCCATCAGGTTTTTTGTAGATTAGGACGTCAAGGAAGGGAAGTTGGTTGTTGGCTTCTATTTCCATAGTGAATTGTATTTTGGGGTGTAAGTTGTTGAGATGTGTGAGGAAGCTATCCAGTTTTTCCTTCCCGTGTGGCCAAATTACAAAGGTGTCGTCAACATATCTGAGCCAAAGTGTGGGTTTGTGTTCTGACTTGTCTAAAGCATTGGTTTCAAAGTGTTCCATGTACAGGTTTGCGATGACCGGTGAGAGGGGTGATCCCATAGGTGCTCCTTCTATCTGTTTGTATCTTTGTCCATTGTGGATGAAGTACGTGTTGGTTAGGCAGTGGTTGGTCAGGTCCAAGATGTATTCGGGGGGATTGTATTTGTTTTGAATAGCTGTCAAGGCTTCATTAATGGGCACTTGTGTGAAGAGAGATACAACATCGAAGCTCACAAGTAGGTCATTAGGATGTAGGTTTTGCTTCTTTATTGTTTCTATGAACTGGAAGGAGTTTGGTACGTGTGAAGAGATGGATTCTGCATAGGGCTGGAGTTGCTTGGCGAGAAATTTAGCGAGATTTTGTAGAGGTGAGCCTATGGAGCTGACTATTGGTCTGAGTGGTGTTCCTTCTTTGTGTATCTTGGGGAGGCCGTAGAGTTTGGGGCATCTGGATGATTTTTCTCTGGGGATGATTCTTAGCTGGATTTCTTCACTGATAGGAGAGGCTTTTATTTTGGATTTGGTGGTTTTTTCCAGATAGGTGGTGGGATCTGTTTTTATAGGTTTGTAGGCAGGATCTTGGAGTAGCTTTGATAGTTTTGCTTGGTAGTCCGATGTGTTCATCACCACTGTGGCATTACCTTTGTCTGCTGGGAGAATGATTATGTTGTTGTCTTTCCTCAGGTTGGTGAGTGCTTTCTGTTCTTCTTTGTGTAAATTGCTTCTGGGTGGTTTGCTGGAGCAGAGGATGTTGGTGACTTCAAGTCTGATTTTATTGGCTTCATCTGGGTTGAATTTGGTTAGGCTAGCTTCGACTCCGCATATGATGTTTTCCGTGGGGATGCGTCTCGGGGCGACTGCAAAGTTGAAACCTTTGGAGAGTACTTTGGTTTCAGTTGTGGTGAGGATCCTGTCTGATATGTTATGTACTGTTTGTTTCATGGGTTGCTGTGGAGGGTGGCCGGGCTTCTGGCGTTTCTCTAGTTTGTGGAGTTTGTTGGTGTGTGTGTCTGTCTTATGTGAGGTCTCCGTTTCAGCTCTCCAGACGGCTAGTTGTTTGCATTTGTCCCAGAGTGCAGGGTGGATTTTGTTACAGAGTTTGAGGTGAAGAGTGAGTAGATCTTTGTTGGTTTGGTCTAGTAGGTATCTTTTCTTGTGTAGTTCGTTTCTGATTAGGGATAGTTCAGTTCGTTTCAGGATCCTTTCGGTGGCTGGGGTTTTAGAATGGAATTTAAGTTGGAAGCATGTGGGAATTAATTTGTTGTCTCGGCAGTTGCGTAGGAACAAGAGATCACATAAGATGGTGGCTCTTCGGACTTCTAGTTTCTCGTAGGTTCTTGTCAGCTGGAAGGTTTCCTCCCCGTAGAGGTAAGATATTTGCTTTCGTAGATTTTCACGGGTACAGGAATGCAGGTTTTGGTGTCCTCGGGTGTCTTCCCGTGTAAAAGTTGGGGTGTCTAGGCGACGTTTCGACGAGGTCTCACTCGTCATCTTCAGGCTGGTGCTTTCGGCTTCTTGTTACTGGAACAGAGCGGGATCTCAATGTTTGAGTTCCTATAAATACTGTAGAGGGGGTGTGGTGTCTAGCCTCCAATGTTCTGGGCAGAGAGGAAGTTCCCAGGCTAGTGTGCCTTTTCTTCTTTTGTTCCTTAATTACTTGAGAGATACCTTGAGTGATTTCTTGAGTGATATCCTGAGTACCACTTAGGTGGGTCATTAGGTGTGGATTAGTTGCTAAAGTCTTTGTGTCTTGACCTCTTTTCCAACACATGTCTTCCTCTCTTTTCCAACACATGAAAGAAACAGGACACGAAATTAATTTTGCAGATTCCAAATTGCTGTTTAACACGGAACATCACCACAAGAGAATAATCATGGAAGCCATCGAGATAGAGAAACACCCTCACAACATGAACAAGCGTGACGACACATCCCGCTTGCCAGACATCTGGAAATTAGCCCTCCCCACAAAAACTGACACCAGATCCAGAGGCACACAGAACGCCAACACCAATCAACCACACCAGACCCAAACCCAGACCCTCTCCACAGATGAATTACTGACACCATCCAGTAGCCAATCCATGGTGGCACCTCCGGATGCTGCACCCCCCTGCAATCCCTACACAGATCTGGCTGACACAAGCCACAAAACCACAGCTCGCCCCTATACACGAAGCCAAGCCAAAGCACAACTAAGTGCAATACAGCCATCTTCTCAGGAAAACTCTTCACAAAGTTCAAGAGGTCAAGACACAAAGACTTTAGCAACTAATCCACACCTAATGACCCACCTAAGTGGTACTCAGGATATCACTCAAGAAATCACTCAAGGTATCTCTCAAGTAATTAAGGAACAAAAGAAGAAAAGGCACACTAGCCTGGGAACTTCCTCTCTGCCCAGAACATTGGAGGCTAGACACCACACCCCCTCTACAGTATTTATAGGAACTCAAACATTGAGATCCCGCTCTGTTCCAGTAACAAGAAGCCGAAAGCACCAGCCTGAAGATGACGAGTGAGACCTCGTCGAAACGTCGCCTAGACACCCCAACTTTTACACGGGAAGACACCCGAGGACACCAAAACCTGCATATATATATATATATATATATATATATATATATATATATATATATATTATTAAAGGTTTTTTGGTTACAAAATAAAAACACAAACAAGAATATTACATATCATAACATAATTTTCTTATTTCCTTTGGACTTCCTCACATCTCCCGCTCCTACGTTCCAAGTTATAAAATTACACCAGCAATTTATCACCTTGTTTCATCCTTACTGTCTAGTTTCCAATGTTATATCTCAAATTTTAGATACCTTAATCTTACTCCTTAAAAAATTAAACTTATCCAAATAGTTATCCAAAAAGTTGTTTTTTCTTGCATTTAACTTGTCTTCCTGCAGGAGCTAGCTTTTCCACCAGCCTCTTGCCGTTCCTCATCCAGCAATGGCTATTCCATCAGGCTGCAGGGAGAGTCCAGCTTCCCGTTCTTCCTCTCCTTGAACTGCAGCCTTTGTAAGAGCTCTAGAACTAAGAGCTGTCAGCATCGCCCTGGAGCCAGTGCACCAACTGGACTCATGCACCTCAACCCCGACTGGGCTAGGCGAGCTGGGTAGCACTGCCAGAGACCACCTTTCTCACAGGAACAGGTCACAGTGCTGTGGACTCACAGCTTAGAGCTGAGAGCACCGGATTCACTGTCTCAATAATACAGTCGTTGCGCAGCAGAGTTTTGCAGAGTCTTGCAGAGTATAAACCACTCGGAGAGCAGCTCTGTAGAATATCTTCCTTTTATTCTGTAACTACAACTATGATACAAAACTATATACAGAGCTGAATATTCTAAGCATAAATCAATGCTACACTGAGAGTCTGCAGCTGCTCTTAGCAGCAACCTTATCTCTAGACACAATCTCTAACACTCTCTCTCTCTCCCCGATACACTGACTGACTGACTCTCTCTCACACACACAGATGTGGTGCTGGGGCAGAATAAGTAGATAGCAGAACACGCCTCCTCCTCTCTGGAGAGTCAGCAGAGACCATCAGGAGATCATCAGGAGATTCTTGGGTATGGGAGGGGTGAAATCTCCTCAAGAGCAAGAGCCCGGATTTGCTTCATGCAGCTTGCTAAACGGAAAGCTTCATGGTTGCTGCTGTTGTTAGCTGAATTCCTGCAAGGGTAGTGTGAAAGGGTGAAGGTAGAAGAGCTGTGACTGTGCTCTCTTCCCTTGCTTCCTGCTTTGAAGGGACAGGAAGGCTAACAGACAGAGCGTGTCAGCCTGCCCATCCTTGAGCCAAGGTCAGCAATCCCTTTCTGTGGCCTTCCCGATTCATGGACTTGCGACTCGATCTCCCTCGCTGCCTCCCTGTATCTGCCTAAACATTTAAGGCACAAACACAGGCTTGAAGCAAAAGCCAAACACATCTGCTTGGCTATTGCAGGACATTCCAGCCCGTTCCTTGCCATCAGCTCAAGCAGAAATTCAACCCACTCCCCTGTTTCTTCAAGGGGAGATTTGGAGAGCTGTCCGTGGGCGTGCAAAGCCTGATTTTCCACATGCTCCCCCAAACATTGCAAAGTACAGAGGGATTAGTGCATTACCAAGAATCAGGAAAGAGAGAATGTGCCTCCACTCAGCTCCTTTATTGTCCCTCTGGATCACTCCCCCGCTCCTCATCCCACTCCCCCCTAATTCCACTTTCACTAGATCATCGCCATGTTCCCCCCCCCCTCGCTGTGCATTGCAGGGACGCCACAAAACATAATAAAACTGCATGTATAACTGTATCAAGTCTGCTAATGTGCACTAGTCATGGTTGTGTGCTCAGGTAGAAATTGGCGATGACATGCTGGGCTGCTGGCCATGGTCCATTGAGAAGGCAGGCAGGCAGGACCAACGCGATTTGTGGGTGCCAGCTGGATAAAAAGGGTTTCCAGGGTGGGTGGAGGGAGACAAGGGCACAATCACTCAGGAGAAGGCAGGGGCAGCTCAGACAGGGTGCGGTGAGGAGTCGCGAGGGTGGCATGGCTCTAGGGCAGTGAAAGATGGCAAGGGAAAGATGGAAATGCAGGACTTAATCTCCCTGTTTCACTTTGCATTTTGCCCTTTCTTCTTGTTGCCTCCACATCACTCCCAACAGGTGGGGGCGAAGAGGTTAGAGACAGAGGGTTGTTGAAATATACTCAGAGTTGAGAGTAGATTCCATGCTCTTTATTCAGCTCATAGTGGTGAGGAGGAATGGAAGTTCCCCCAGAATGTCTGCTTTATATACAGTGGTACCTGGGGTTACATACGCTTCAGGATACATACGCTTCAGGTTACAGACTCCGCTAACCCAGGAATAGTGCTTCAGGTTAAGAACTTTGCTTCAGGATAAGAACAGAAATTGTGCAGCAGCAGCAGGAGGCCCCATTAGCTAAAGTGGTGCTTCAGGTTAAGAACAGTTTCAGGTTAAGAACGGACCTCCGGAACAAATTAAGTACTTAACCCGAGATACCGCTGTACATTATTTACACAATGGGCCCCACGTGATTGGCTAATTCCAGGATTCTCCCGTAGGCCAATCAGGTTGCGGATTCACTTCCACCTGGAGCTGGATTGGGTGGCTCCTGTGGACCAATCAGACTGCTGCATTCTGAATCCTATTGTTCTAAGACCAATCAGACTGCTGCATTCTGAATCCTATTGTTCTAGGACCAATCAGACTGCTGCATTCTGAATCCTATTGTTCTAGGACCAATCAGACTGTTGTATTTTGGATCCTATTCAACTCAGTATGTTGTGTGTCGTCTTGCAGTGATATCAAGCTCCTCTCTGCAAGGAGGATGGTCTGTGGGGGCCTGTTGGCTGAAGGGCAGCCTTTCAGTTCAGTAGAAAGGAATTCAGAGCAAGCGTTTCATATTCTGGAGTTGGAATCCTGCAGAAACTTGGGAGGAGGGGAAAGTGATTGATGTCACAGTGGCCCTGAAGCCTGGGCACGCGGCAAAGTCTTCCTTTGCCCTTCTCCTACCTAAAACACAAGACCCTTAAGTGTTTAGGGGCATGATATTTCAGAGGGGACAAAGCTCAGGCTACAGATGCATCCTTCCTGTGGCTGTTCAGAAAGTCCCTCCTACCTGAGGAGGAGAGGGCAGATTAAGTACAAAAGTGACTCTCCATCCCAACCGATGCCTGTTTAAAGGTAAAGGGACCCCTGACCATTAGGTCCAATCGCAGATGACTCTGGGGTTGCGGCGCTCATCTCGCTTTATTGGCCGAGGAAGCCGGCGTACAGCTTCCGGGTCATGTGGCCAGCATGACTAAGCCGCTTCTGGTGAACCAGAGCAGCGCAAGGCTCCGTTTACCTTCCCGCCAGAGCGGTACCTATTTATCTACTTGCACTTTGACGTGCTTTTGAACTGCTAGGTTGGCAGGAGCAGGGACCGAGCAACGGGAGCTCACCCCGTCGCGGGGATTCGAACTGCCGACCTTCTAATCAGCAAGTCCTAGGCTCTGTGGTTTAACCCACAGTGACACCCGAGTCCCATGCCTGTTTAAAGGTAAAGGTAAAGGTACCCCTGCCCGTACGGGCCAGTCTTGCCAGACTCTGGGGTTGTGCGCCCATCTCACTCAAGAGGCCAGGGGCCAGCGCTGTCCGGAGACACTTCCGGGTCACGTGGCCAGCGTGACAAAGCTGCATCTGGCGAGCCAGAGCCGCACACGGAAACGCCGTTTACCTTCCCGCTGGTAAGCGGTCCCTATTTATCTACTTGCACCCGGAGGTGCTTTCGAACTGCTAGGTTGGCAGGCGCTGGGACCGAGCAGTGGGAGCGCACCCCGCCGCAGGGATTCGAACCGCCGACCTTTCGATCGGCAAGTCCTAGGCGCTGAGGAGTGACTTAAGCCCCGCACATTGCCTTCTGTTTATCTAGCTCCTTTTGAATTATGGCTCGGGGGATTGCGATACTTCATCTGATTCCCATCACCAATGGTCTGCAGATGGCGGGTGGCTCACAACCTCTTCTGCGTAACATTTTGCAGCTGGAAGAAAATGCCACTTTGACAAAAATCATTAGTTGCTTTCCCCCGCCCACGGGAAGGGACTTAATTTAAGGAAACAAAACACTTATAGATCATCATGAGCATTATCATCCCTCCCTACTCATAAGGTCATAAGTTTATTTTTTTTCTAACCAAAGTCCACAATAAACTTGTATTAGGCAATTTTGTTTTCGGCAAGTTTTGGGCGAAGACATACTGCTGTGTTAGCAGAACCAAAGTGACCTCCCTGTTGGAAATGTGTTGATGAGTATTTGGCAAAATATTGCTCAAAAAAAGATACGCTAATATACCTAGATTAAAATGTGAAGTACTGGATGGAAGAAAAATTAGTAAGGAAAGATAATAAGAATATATAGATGATTTGAGAAGATTGTAGGATGCAAAGATTCTTGTAAATTGTATAATGTGGAGGAAATCGAGTGGGGGCGGAGAGAAGTTGGAGGAAGGAGAAAAGAAGAATGCGGTGGATTGAGGAAATGTAAATGTAAATGTATAGGGGGATGGGAGAAAATGGCGTTGGCTTTATTGTAATGCAATATGTGTAAACCAATAAAAAAGAATATATATATATATATATACACACACACACACACACACACACACACACACACAGTGGTACCTCGGGTTACATACGCTTCAGGTTACATATGCTTCAGGTTACAGACTCTGCTAACCCAGAAATATTACCTCGGGTTAAGAATTTTGCTTCAGGATGAGAACAGAAATTGTGCAGCGTCAGCGGGAGGCCCCATTAGCTAAAGTGGTGCTTCAGGTTACGAACAGTTTCAGGTTAAGAACAGACCTCCAGAATGAATTAAGTTCTTAACCTGAGGTACCACTGTATACAAAACAGACAAAGTGACCTCCCTGAGATTCAAGCCCAGGCAGTGTGTCCCAGATGAGAAGACCCCCCTCTTGGTCTCACTGATGGGCTCCAGAAGAAAGCAGAGTAAGACGTTTGGCACCACCTTGGCCGCAGGAGTTACCCGAAGGAGACATACAAGACGCCACCCAACCACTTTAGGGACTACGCTCAGGATTTGTGTAGAGTTTAGTCCTGAGATTTTTATTCTTCCAAGGATGTCCCACAAGGCAGTGGAGGTTTCATTCTCCTAGATGGGCTGCCTTCCCAGACTGATGAGCCCCATCTGTCTGTTAGGCAATAGTATTAATAAAATAATTCAGAACATACAGTCAAACCTTGGCTCCCGAACAACTCCGTTTTTGAACGTTCCCGCTCCCGAAAACCGAAAAGCCAGAAGTAAATGCTCTGGTTTTTGAACGTTTTTTTGGAAGCCAAATGTCTGAAATTGTTTCCGCTTGAGAGCAGGAAACTCCTGCAACCAATCAGAAGATGTGCCTCGGTTGTTGAACATTTCGGAAGCCGAACGGGCTTCTGGAATAGATTATGTTTGACAACAAAGGTTTGACTGTATATCCATAATTGGCGGGGGGGGGGGGGATCGTAATATAAAAAATA
Source organism: Podarcis gaigeae (assembly GCF_964106915.1). Classification (NCBI taxonomy): domain Eukaryota; kingdom Metazoa; phylum Chordata; class Lepidosauria; order Squamata; family Lacertidae; genus Podarcis; species Podarcis gaigeae. The sequence goes on along the minus strand of NC_139681.1, from coordinate 99,520,563 downwards.
CTTTGACAAGTTCCTGAGCATTAAAATGCGGTTTCCCTTCTGCACCTCTGGAAGTTCCAATTCTAAAGTTATTTTGCTTTCTGAAAATCTAATTTGCCAACATATGTGATGCAAGAGAGACACAAACAAGCTGAAATCCAGCTTGATTTCACATTAAACCTCCAAATCACCACAACAATTTATAGTGATTTTATCTAACTCGTTTTTCCTGATTTCTTTTGCAGAGAGTGCATAGAGGGGCCTCTCTCTGTGTTACGGAAATATCATTGTCCCTTAAAAGAAATCAGACTCTTTCTGCTGTTTGCTTGTGTGAACAAAGGTTTCAGAAAGCGATCTCTTGGGTCTCTATTTAGGGGGCAGGCTAGCAGATGATGAGTGATGCCTTCCTGCTGAGGTTGACCACAAATACAAATAGGTAGCTGTGTTGGTCTGCCATAGTCAAAACAAAAAAAATTCCTTCCAGTAGCACCTTAAAGACCAACTAAGTCAGTTCTTGGTATGAGCTTTCGTGTGCATGCACACTTCTTCAGATACACTGAAACAGAAGATTGAAGTGTTAATACTACAACCAGACCTAACACGGACACTGGCACCAGAGCCTGCAATAAACCCAGATGCCAACTTTGCTGCCACATACACCCGGACAACACCATTACTGGCCCCAACAACATCACACATACCATCTCGGGACTATTTAATTGCTCATCGTCTAACATTGTGTATGCCATCAAATGCCAACAGTGTCCTTCAGCTCTCTATATTGGACAAACAGGCCAGACCTTACGCCAAAGAATAAACGGACATAAATCGGACATCAGGAATCACAAGACAGAGAAACCAGTAGGAGAACACTTCAATCTCCCAGGACATTCTATACAAGATCTCAAAGTAGCTGTTTTACTACAAAGGAATTTCAGAAATAGACTGGAAAGAGAAGCTGCTGAATTACAACTTATCACCAAACTTAAAACCATTGAGAAACCTGGCCTGAACAAAGACCTTGGATTCTTACCTCATTATACATGACAAAGCCATTTTTCACCTTTTCACCCCTTGCTTCTCCCTGTAAGACCTATTGCAGTCGTTAAGAGTCGTCAACAGGCTCATCACAGCTATCTGCCAATCACCCATTCCCACCAGCCTTCTGAGTAATACCCCTCCCCACCTTCTCACTATATAGAAGGGTCTGGAAACTTCTGTTTCAGTGTATCTGAAGAAGTGTGCATGCACATGAAAGCTCATACCAAGAACTGACTTAGTTGGTCTTTAAGGTGCTACTGGAAGGAATTTTTTTTGTTTTCACAAATACAAAGTCGGTCTGCATATGGGACCCCCCCCACCCCTTCCTTATATTTAACCTTGTTTTCATTTCATCAGTTGAATGAAATGCGAGTGGACATCCAAAATATGAGAACATAAGCAGAGCCTGCAGGATCAGACCAGTGGTCCCTGCTGTGCTCACGGGGGCCAGCCAGAAGCCACAAAGGCAAACCCACAAGCAGGACCTGAGTGCGAGAGCTACTCTCCCCTACTGCAGTTTCAAGCAACAGGCATTCAGGAGCATTGCTGTTGTGCTGGGCCTGGGGGTAACCCAAGAAATGCGGTCCAGGTCCAATCCTGAATCTAAGGGTTCCGCAAGGAGTCAGTCCGACAGGGCCAAGGCAGGAAACCAGGCAAGGACAGGATCTCAGGCAGGATCTGACATACAGCAATGGTGCTCCCGCAACCTGGGGTGGGGTCCAGCAGCCTTTTATCTCTGTCGGGGTAACGGCCAGTCCTGATCCCTTGGCGACTCACCTCCCTGTTTCCCCCAAAGGCGAGCGCTCCTCCTGCGAGTACTCAGGTCTCTCCTTCTCTCAGACCTCAGTCTCTGCAGCTCGGGAGACGTCGGTGGGTGACTAGACCCAGAAGCCGCCTCAGCCTCCCCTGACCCAACTGGTAGTGGAGCAGCTGTAAGTCATGGCCCAGCTGGAGGCAACGAGGCCATCCCCACATCTGGAGCCAGGGCAGGCTCAGGCCCCTGACTCGGCCCAGCTGGTGCTTGTTGCAGGGGAACCTGTGCAGACTGGGACTCTTCAGGATCAGGCCCCAGACTTGGTTCAGATGATGCCTGAGGCAAAGGATCCGGTGCAGACTGAGTCTCCTTTGGTTCCGAGTCTGAGCCCGAGTCCCAGGCCATGACAGCTGTCACTTACTGAGGAGACTGAGCAGAGCCACCGTAACCTGCACCAGGTTGGGGAGGCTGCACTAGAAACCCAAATTACATAGAAGCATAGAATTACAGAGCTGCAGGGGGCTCCTGAGGGTCATCTAGTTCAACCCTCCAATGAAGAAGAGAATCATAGGATGTTAGAAGGTACACTGGGGGTCATTTAGAGATGTTGGACAGTGGACTGGACTCCCCGAGAAGGTGTTGGACTCTCTTTCATGGGAGGTTTGTAGCGAGAGACTGGATGGCCATTGCTCAAGCATTCTTCAGCTGTGATTCCTGCATTAGGAGGGCTGGCCTAGATGACCTTTGGGGTTCCTTCCAACTTTCTGTGCCAGATTTTAGTGTATTTTCATGCACCCAAGCAGCTGAAATAGACTGAAAGGAAGCATTTAGCTATAGCCTGTACCGTAATATATAGTTTGCCCCCCGTACTTTCTCCTAAATCCTTTTCCTTCAGTGTAGAAGGTTTTGAAGTTGAGTAACGAACCAATGCTTATTAAACAACGTGTTGCTTTTCTTGTGTTGCTGCTTATTCCTCATTAAATCGCAGGAAGCTGAGGTTTTTGTTAGGTTGTGGGTGAAGATACCAGACGACACAGCGATTCTTCAAACAGCTCTTGTTTATTCACAGGCCCAGAACAGAACTGGGCTGAAGGGTTCAGCCAACCTGCTTATATAGAGCTCAACTACAAAGCAATAGTAACAACTTTCTGTAACTATCCAATCACTGAACGTCACTTTCAATTCCTTATTTGCATATGTGGACCTGAGTCAAAACTAAACTATCTACAGTATCCCCCTGCTGGCCCAGGGTGAGAACTTCAGTACATAACAGTTTTTTTGCTTCCTTCCTCCTGTTTGAGATTTGTCCCTTGCTCTTTCTTCACAGATCACTACATGCAAGTCCTGGTGTGTCAACATGAGTGTGTGAGGGAGCTGGCGACGCGGCCTGGGAGACTTTCGCCCATCGACAACTTTCTTCCCCTCCATTACGACTTCTTGCAGTTCGCCTATTACAGAGGTACAGCTTGGCTTTCTGGACTTCTTGCCTCAGTTCTGATGTTTCCCGGAGCGACAGGATGACCACCAAAAAATCTAAAGCTATCATGGGTCCAGGGAGTTATCTTCCTTGCGTTAAGCTGGCGCCAAATCAGAATAGATCAGAACCAGAATTTCCCTTGTCCCCAATGAAGATTACTGAATATTTCTGATGATACCAAATATAGCTATATTTTCAAAAGACTTAGCCTTATGTATGATATTGGCACCTCGAATAGTAGAATCATAGAATCATAGAGTTGGAAGAGACCACAAGGGCCATCGAGTCCAACCCCCTGCCAAGCAGGAAACACCATCAGAGCACTCCTGACATATGGTTGTCAAGCCTCTGCTTAAAGACCTCCAAAGAAGGAGACTCCACCACACTCCTTGGCAGCAAATTCCACTGTCAAACAGCTCTTACTGTCAGGAAGTTCTTCCTAATGTTTAGGTGGAATTTTCTTTCTTGTAGTTTGGATCCATTGCTCCGTGTCCGCTTCTCTGGAGCAGCAGAAAACAACCTTTCTCCCTCCTCTATGTGACATCCTTTTATATATTTGAACATGGCTATCATATCACCCCTTAACCTCCTCTTCTCCAGGCTAAACATGCCCAGCTCCCTTAGCCGTTCCTCATAAGGCATCGTTTCCAGGCCTTTGACCATTTTGGTTGCCCTCCTCTGGACACGTTCCAGTTTGTCGGTGTCCTTCTTGAACTGTGGTGCCCAGAACTGGACACAGTACTCCAGGTGAGGTCTGAGTAATTTCAACTCAGTGAAAAACAGCCTCAAATCTTACAGTGGGCACTTGAGTACCACTCACTCTGGAATAGAGCTATAATAGAGAAAAGCAGGCATAAATTGATATTTCAACAAGGGCTAGATGCTCAAGTCTCTTATCATATGATTTGGCGTTCCTTCATTACATACTCAACTGACAATGTTGGTGGTCTTTACTTGGACTTTGTTATCTCTACTCTACCCATTCTATGTGTCTTTTTTTACAGTTTCCCCTTTCATCTTTTGATTTTCATCTGTTGTTACGTATCACTGTTCCCTCTGTTTTATATGCATTATGAAAAAACTTTGCAAAAACAAAACAAGACCCATAGAAATTTCCAACAACTGGCCATTTTTTCCCCACTTTTCGCCCACATGGAAATTAGAAAGACCTCCACCTAAATCCTCATTCAAAAAACAACAATATAGATGTACTTATTTGATAATGGATTTTGACAAGTTGTACACGAGAGGAGAGCTTTCACTCTTAATTTGGCGTAGGGGCTTCTTGGACTCCTGAACTTCCATCCTGTAGCTCAGACCTGTACAATTCATGAGAATGCGGCAGACTCGGTTGTCACAAATTCTGGTCTGCTAGGTGGTCCTTCGCTTTATGGCAATTTTTGCAGTTTCAGACATGCAGGAAAAATAAAAGAGAGTGGGTTTTTTTTGATATTTGCTTAAATCCTTTAAATCTTCTGTGGTTGCAGCAGCAAATTTCCCTGTCCAAAGCTCTCCTCAGCGGAGGAGGCAGCAAAGTTGAAGTGAAATTTCCAGTCTAAAGGGTTCTCCTCTTTCAGTGGGCGATTACATCAAAGCTCTGGAGTGCACCAGGTCTTACCTCCTGTTCCATCCGGACGACGAAGACGTCTTGGACAACGAAAGCTACTATGAAGTCAACTTGGAAGGGTTTGTGGACTTGGCGAGCATCAAGCCTAGAGAGGTAAGAAGCCGATACGGGGAATCGGCCGCTGGCTGTCAGAAATCTCCTTTGCAGGTATACAAACCAAGCCAACACCGATGCTTCTTCAGCACATCAGCTCTCCTTATGTAACTGGCTATGCATATTCTTCCTAGCCCTGCTGCCTCAATTCCACCTTTTCCCGCATCTTGAACTGAATATTGCAAACTCCTTGGGGGCAAGGACCTGTTCTCAGAGGCGGAGATAGCTGCTCCGTCACCCAGAGCGGCGCACATGCTGTGCATGTGCTGTGCACATGACGAGCATCCCAGGGGGCGAGACACCCATGGGGGGTGGAGCGAGCTGCCCATGGCGAGCTGCTTCCTGGACAGCGGCGGTGGGGGAGCCACGCCACTTTGCCAGCAGCCTTCCTCCCTTCCCTCTTCCTTTTGACAGCTCAGGGGAGGCTCTCCCCCCCCCCCCAGGAAGCAGCCTGGGAGTGGGGGGCAATGGCGCGCTGCCCCCCGTGACTCCCAAGCTTCCCCAGAGCTGTCAAAATGAAGGGGGAAGGGGGGAAGGCCGTCGGCAAGGCAGCACAGCTCCACCCCCTCACCTGACGGCTCAGCGTAGGCTGGGGAGTGGCGGGCGGGTGGCACGCCGAATGTCACCCCCCTCAGTGAGGGCACCCATGGCGGCCCACCACCACTGCCCTCCTTCCTATGCCCCTGCCTGTTCTTTTGTACTCTGTAAAGGCTATTGAGTCATTTTGAAGGGCAATCTATTTCTTCAGAGGCTTCAACCCCCATGCCTACTGATCTGAAAAAGCCCAGTGAGAGCAGTTGCCCTCAACTCATCTTCCCCTGGGCTTGGTGAAGATTTGTCATTTTCATCCCCAAAACGTTTTTTATTTGAGTTTCTACTGAAATAAAGCTGCATCTTAATGCTGTATTTTAATCTTGTTTTTAAGTTGTATTTTAATCAATTGCTTTTATATCTGGTGTTAGCCGCCCTGAGCCCGGTCTTGGCTGGGGAGGGCAGGGTATAAATAAATTTTATTATTATTATTATTATTATTATTATTATTATTATTATTATTATTATTATTATTATTATGGGAAGAGAGGCTGGCTACTGAGTGCCTGAGATCAGCACAGTTGCTGAATTTGTTTTCAAAGGAAGTTCTTCCTTTCACCTTGGAAGCAAAAAAAGAGCTTCTTCATGGATTTATTTGAAAACAATGCTCTTATCAATTGTCAATTATGAGAGCTCTTTCCGCAACCAGCCTGGTTTTAAGTCCTTCTCCTTGTTGTTTCAGGAAGCTGTGACATTCTTGAGGCGGCATAAGCTGGAATCGTACCTGCTGCAGACAGGAGCAGCTGGCCTGGGTTTCTTGTACACGGAGCCGGTAAGTGCAAGAGAGTTTGAGGTATGAACTTTCAGATGCAAGAGGTTAAGATTTAGATTCATACCAAGCCATGGCGCTTCCTGAAATGCCTTGATCAAGTCCCTTTGCGTGCCATGCCAGGTTGTGGAGGAGATCAATCTAGACTTGCAGAGGCATTTTGCACACTGAAAGGAATGTTTGCCAGGTCACCTATGCAAAGAGCATTGCTGGATCAGTCCCAGGGCCCTTCAGGTAAAGTATTTGCTTTCAGAGAATGCCCGGCCTAACACCTCCCCAAACTCATAAGCTTGGCATTCTGGAAACAGCCACTCCCTTCATAAAACCCCCCATCATCTCACGCTCAAAGTTTATATTGCCTCTGAACACGTAGGTTTCATTTAACAGGAAGAGCTGGCGGTTCACTGGGGCTCCAGGAATTTGCATAATCCCTCTTTAGAAACCTGTTTACTATGGGTGCTTTCAAACTGGATCGATTTACCACCATTGGAGTAATGCTTTCCTGAGAAGCAGAATTAAGAGTCCACCCAGGACTTAACACAGTGCTATAATATCTAGTAGTGATATTCCAAGGCCCTTCTGTAAGTTTAACTCACAAGTTTCAGCCAGAAAAGGGTCCCCTGCAACTTTGATTAGATGCTTCCCTTTTTCTGGAGTCTGCCCATATTACTTCTTCCTGGTATCAACACACACACACACACACACACACACACACACACACAAATATATTTGTTTATACCCATTCCTTTTCCCTAATGGGGGACTCAAGGCATTCCCTAATGGGGGACGCATAAAACCACTAAAAAAACCCTACACCTACGCCTAGAAACAGACCTGTAGCCAGGGCAGCTGTTCTCGCAAGGGCTCGGCAGCCAGTTGAAGTTTCTATGCTCTTTTCGGTTGGAGGATGGATGGCGGCTAATGGATTGAGGTTGAATCCTGACAAGACAGAAGTACTATTTTGGGGGGACGGGGCGGGCTGGTGTGGAGGACTCCCTGATCCTGAATGGGGTAACTGTGCCCCTGAAGCACCAGGTGCGCAGCCTGAGAGTCATTCTGGACTCACAGCTGTCCATGGAGGCGCAGGTCAATTCTGTGTCCAGGGCAGCTGTCTACCAGCTCCATCTGGTACGCAGGATGAGACCCTACCTGCCCGCAGACTGTCTCACCAGAGTGGTGCATGCTCTGGTTATCTCCCACTTGGACTACTGCAACGTGCTCTACGTGGGGCTACCTTTGAAGGTGACCCGGAAACTACAACTAATCCAGAATGTGGCAGCTAGACTGGTGACTGGGGGCGGCCACTGAGACCACATAACACTGGTCTTGAAAGAGCTACATTGGTTCCCAGTACGTTTCCAAGCACAATTCAAAGTGTTGGTGCTGACCTTGAAAGCCCTAAATGGCCTCGGTCAGTAGACCTGAAGTAGCGTCTCCACCCACATCGTTCTGCCCGGACACTGAGGTCCAGCTCCGAGGGCCTTCTGGCGGTTCCCTCATTGCGAGAAGCAAAGCTACAGGGAACCAGGCAGAGGGCCTTCTCGGTAGTAGCGCTCACCCTGTGGAATGCCCTCCCATCAGATGTCAAAGCGATAAACAACTACCTGACATTCAGAAGACATCTGAAGGCAGCCCTGTTCAGGGAAGTTTTTAATGTGTGACATTTTAGTGTATTTTTGGTCTTTGTAGAAGCCGCCCAGAGTGGCTGGGGAAACCCAGCCAGATGGGCGAGGTACAAATAATAAATTCTTCTTCTTCTTCTTCTTCTTCTTCTTCTTCTTCTTCTTCTTCTTCTTCTTCTTCTTCTTCGTATTATCATCATCAAGGGCAGCCCCACATAGAGTGCATTGCAGTAGTCCAGACAGGATGTGCCTTACTAAGGCATTACTGAGGCATAGCTTCTTAATTACTCCTAAATTGCTCAGTTCCTATTTCCTGAGAGTGCTGCTTTCTGGGATGGGGGCACAGTCTCATTTGTTAATTTTGTTATTTCAAATGAAAAGTAGAATCGGGGGCAGTAAGGAAACAGTTGTAGCTTTCGGAAAAATAAAAACAAACACCAAATGGCAAAAATCTGGCCAGGAAAATATTGGAGGGCAACACAGAATATGCTGGAAAGCGTCAATTTGACAATAGCATCACCTCGGTTCTGGCTAAACAGGTAAATGAAGGAAGGGGATTGCAGGCTAACCTGATAGTCTGGAAACAATCTGTGAGCTGTCTGGCAATATGTTCAGAATGGATATAAATCAGCTTGTCAAATGAGAGAATTTCTCCCCCCCCTCCCCACTTAATATAACAAATCTCCATCTTGTTTCAGACGTACTGGAGCATCTCTGGGGCTCGGCAAGATGAGCACAGGTAGGCGGCCACATTCGAGATATGGATCCATGGGGAATACTCCTTACAAATGGACTACCTTTTTTTATTCAAGCCACAGACACACATACGCAGGGGACTTGGAGAATTTCTTGCCAGTCTTCAGGGAGCAGGAAATCTTAAATCCCCTTTTCACACGGAAGTTGTCGTCCCTTGTGTTGCAGGGGGTTGGAGGAGGTGGCCCTGGCACCCCTTCCAACTCTACAATTCTCTGATTCAATGAAATAAAAATGTAGCCATGGGAAGAAGTGAATAGTTCTGTGGTGAAGAACTGCCTTTTTGAAGAGTTAAGAAAGGAGGGAGGCTGTCCCGGGGTTTGGGATTCCCTTTGCCTGGGAGATGGTTGCATATTTCAAGGCCTGGGAGAAGAGGGCAAACGGTGATTCCCTTCAGGGGATGACTGTGTGTGGCAGCCATTTTTGTGGCATGACATTTATAAATATAGGGCAGAAGGAGCCTGGGTTTTGCTCTCCTCTCTCTATCTCTCTTCCTTTTGCTGTGCTAAGGTTTAGTATTAAACAGAACACCATAGTGTTGTAAACAAAAATTGCCCTTTTCCCTTATGGGGTATCCAACAGCCCATATAGAGTCCTTACATAGGTTCCCTATTGGTAGGAGAAAATAACAGAGGCCAACCAGAGAATATTGAGAAGCAAAGCAGCTAGTAAGCTTGATATTTCTTGATCTGTTGCAACAGGGTGCTCCCCTCACCCGCAGGAGAGGAGGAGGACCCAGAAAAATGGTGTGCAAGGCCTTATAAAGACTTTTGAAATTGCCCTCCTGTAGATCAAGACCACCCCCAGAAACATCATACATACATCACAGAAAAGGCGGTCTAAAACAGAAATTTTAATACTGTTTTTCCTCCTGTCTGGCAGGTTACTTGATTGGATTTCCTGGGGAGCCTGGCCATTCTTTTGTAGTGATAAATACTTAGTTCCTGGGCCAGGTCACAGGCTCACACCCTATTCAAACACAGACATACCCTTAAGACAGGATTTGTGAAGGAAAAGACAATGGAGAGGCTTTTCCACTTTGACCTTGCAGAGAAACCATTTGCTCAGTTTAGGAATCAAAATGGTTCCAGGTTGGTCTTCCTGCGCTGATCTATGTACGTGCGGTTATGAACATAAGACCTCAAAATTCCTATCACAATAGCAGAAGGAAGAGAGACATATAGAGGAAAGCAAAACCCAGGCTCCTTCTGGCCTATATTTTATAGTCAAATAAATGTTCCATGAACAGGAATGGTAGGAGTGGGATGTCACTGTCAAAGATCACTGAAATGGAAGCAGAAGTCCTTTCTACAGTCAATATCCTACAAACATGAGGTGATGGGTGCTCCGAACGTCGCAATGGGTGCTCCGAGCACAGCAACAGACAGCACAGTTCTTCCAGAATAATGAACTGTTTCAATGATAAATCTTCATCAGCAAATTAATAGACCCCAAAGTTACATCAAATGGCCATGGATCAGCTATCACTAAAAAGTGTAGTAAGCTGATCAGTGTACAGTGGTACCTCTGGTTGCGAACGGGATCCATTCCGGTGGCCCGTTCACAACATGAAAAGAGTGCAACCCACAGTGGCGCGTCTGTGCATGTGCGGATTGTAATCTGCCACTTCTGTGCATGCGTGTGATGTCATTTTGCACTTCTGCACATGCGTGAGTGGTGAAACCCGGAAGTAACCCTTTCCGGTACTTCCGGGTCGCCGCGTGACATAACCTCAAAGAACGTAACATGAAGCAGACGTAACATGAGGTATGACTATAGTAAGGTGTGCTTGGAGCACCCTATTGCGACATTCAGAGTGTTCTGTTTTGCAACACGGGGTTTTCTTTGGTCTATATTTATAGTCAGCATGACCTTAATTGGAAGAGATAAGAGAATCAATTCAAACCAGTTTCCCAGAAGGTATAACCCAAACAACCATGACCCTTCTGCCTGCTTCTCTCACACAGAGAAGCTCCTAGTAGCTTCTAGAATCCTCTTGTATTAAGTAGAATAGGAAAGATCCCTACACATCAGTTCAATATTTTCTGCACTGAGAAATGCAAACTGACTGGTTCACCCATGAGGGTGGGCTCAGGCAGGCAGCTCAGGTGGCAAAACACCAAGGGGGGGGGGGGGTGCAGCTGCGGGCACCCTTCCTCACCTCCGCCGCTGGTGTAGAAGCCGCAGTGTCTGTTTCCAGCAGCATCTTGCAAAATCTTGTAGGCTCCATGAGATCTTGCTGGAACCTGTCATTATCAACGCTATGGGGAAGGGAGCTTTTGGGGGGGTGCTGGGCTGGGGGGCAGCTCCTTCTCATTTCACCACCAGGATGTGCCCCCCCGCATGTCAGTGTTCAACAAATGCGCCACGGGGAATTGTCTCCTGCTGTTACTGTGCACCCATAATTCCTTGTGACTTCTGCTCCGCAGGATTCCTTCGGGGGTCCTGAGCGACAACGCAGATGGCTCTGGGAAGGCAGTAGGAAAGAAGACTGCACCCAAACTGGACCGTGAGCTCAGGGAAGGTAAGATTCGGTCCACCCCCAACTGCTGACCACAGGAGAAACTTTGGCTAGAGCAAAGCAGCCGCAATCGGCTCCCTGGGAACTCACATCGCTCGTGCTATGCCATGGTTTCTTTTATTGTTTCATTAAATTTATATGCCGCTCAATCGTTGAAGAACCTCAAAGCAGGTTATGAAAGGAATGCAGCTGCAAAATTGTTGGTAGAAACAGTTAAAATGCTCCAAACGACTTAAAACCTGCAACAGACTAAAAACACACCAGCTTTACAGATATCTGGGTCAGCTTGTCCAAAACCAAAACATTTTTTGCAGGCTCAGAAGTGCACCTGCCTGACGTCAATAGGCAGGGAGTTCCAAAGGTGCTATCACCATAGGAGCCAACTCCTAGGGGCAGAGGGGTCTAAAATATTTGAGGGGGCTGCCCCCCAAGTTAATGGGTGTTGTTGTCAAATAGGATGTGTGTACTGTGTCATGTGATCAGTTGTGTGGGGTGGGGCTTACCTACCCCCCTCCCCAATATTTTATTCAAGTTAGCACACTGGCTACCACATTAAAAGAGTTTCTTACAGGTTTGGATTAGTGTAATGTAGTGTAATATAATATTATTATTATATTATATAGTGTAATGTGTGAATAAGACTTCTGAATGTTTGTGATCTCCCTTTATCGTGGTGCCTGGATAGAGCCCGTCTGCTACTTTGTAATATAGATGAAGTCCAGAGGAGCAGGAAGCCCAAAGATTGCTCTTATCTTGCCATCTTCTGGAGCAATTCTGCTGTGACAGCAAAGCCAGTTTTGATAGAAACGTTCTGCAGCGTCATCTTCTTTATTCCTCCCCCTGCTTCCTATATCCCCCCCCCCTTGTAATTTTGCAAGCCTAGACAAATTGAGCATGATTTAGGGCTGTCCCACCTTCCTCCCATCTGGTTTGCTTTTTCGTTCCGGCATGCAAGGAGGCTGAGCGTCTCCAAACGCCTGGCTTTCGTCTTCTCCTCTCGCAGATTTATTTTACTCTGTTTTATTTGGTTGCTATCAAACCGTCTGGTGGGACGAGGCAGCCGCTCCCCTTTGTGTGCCTGAGAAAAGGGCAAAGGCCTCTTTCTCTCTGACAATCGCGCATTTCCCTCCCGCAGAGTTTCCCGTGGCGTGTGGCTGATTCGCTAGATTGCACTCAGAGACCCCACCCAAGCTACGGAAAACACCCAATAACCAGCCATGGATTCCGCATGTGGTCCGAAAAACACAGGGCTGGTTCCTTTCCAGACACAGACCTGTTATTATCGACAATGATTGGAGGTTAACCAGCTGTGCTGAAGCCCATCTTGGCTCACGGCTGACCTCCCTTACGAGTTCTTTCGACTACTAGCAGAGCTGCCTGCTTTCCGTCCAGTGGCTTTGAGTCTAACGGAATGCCTTTCCTTTACATTGAAATACTGTGCTGTATGGATGAGGAGGTTTTGCTCAGCTTGAATAGATTTTCAAGAGCCCTGAAAGCCCTGAAAGCCGTGGCAAAACCGGCCAAGTGGAGCTGACCTGCTTAAGGAAGAACCATAGAATCATGGAATCATGTTGTTGTTTAGTCATTTAGTCGTGTCCGCCTCTTCGTGACCCCCTGGACCAGAGCACGCCAGGCACTCCTGTCTTCCACTGCCTCCCGCAGTTTGGTCAAACGCATGCTGGTAGCTTCGAGAACACTGTCCCACCATCTCGTCCTCTGTCGTCCCCTTCTCCTTGTGCCCTCCATCTTTCCCAACATCAGGGTCTTTTCCAGGGAGTCTTCTCTTCTCATGAGGTGGCCAAAGTCTTGGAGTCTCAGCTTCAGGATCTGTCCTTCCAGTGAGCACTCAGGGCTGATTTCCTTCAGGTTGGATTGGTTTGATCTTCTTGCAGTCCATGGGACTCTCAAGAGTCTCCTCCAGCACCATAATTCAAAAGCAACCATTCTTCGGCCATCAGCCTTCTTTATGGTCCAGCTCTCACTTCCATACATCACTACTGGGAAAACCACTACTGGGAAAACCATAGCTTTAACTATACGGGCTAGGGTTAGGATTAGGCCCCCAATACCTGAGAGACCTTCCCCACCCCTAAGGACCACCAGCATTTCAAAGTCTGATAGTCATTTGTGCCACCAGCGCCCCCTGCTGCCTCTTTGCCTCTTTGCACCACGCTAGGGAACCCAACTGCACCCCAGGGGCGCTGCAGTCCAATTTGCAAACCACTGATCTGAGAAACAACACACTGCGTGCATAAGCAGGGCTTTACGTGTGAGGAGGCCTCTCTCAGGTTCATGGGAGCTGGCCGCTGAGAAGTGCCCACTGCCTCAGGGCCCCCACCCCTCCATACAAAGGCCTCTGTCCTCTTCCTCTTGCATCTGTGGGCGTTACAAGGACGGGGAATCTCTGGAATGTGAAAAAGTGCATTGTCAAGAATCCCTTGTGTTTGTTGCTTGTGTGCATTTTGCAGATTGCATCCCGCTCTGTTGATACCCTGAACCATAGCAATACCCCACAACACTGCTGGGGAGGAAAGCCAGCCCTCTTCCCACCCACCTATGTGAGAGTTTTGCCCAAGACCCCACATGACCTCACTGATCAGTATTTCAAGCCACGCTGGGCTCTTTGTCCAAATCTGCAACCCCTGCACAAAAGGCAACACAGTTCAGCTAAAACAGAAGATGGTTTATACTGGCCAGGGTACAAAAAGTCCATTAGCTTTGTGTGTGTGTGTGTGTTCATCTCTGTGTGTCTGCCTGTGCGTGTTCTCTCCCTCCTGAAAGATTCCAGGCTGAGCATTTCAGGCAATGTGGACCCATCTGTTTTCTGAAAAGTCAGAGGGGAAAACAGAAAGCCCCCAAACCTCTTCCCCCAGATTCCCATCCTGCTGTTGCTGCCTCTGATCTTGGCTGCAGTTCCAGGTCCTCTACTCAACAATTTTGGCATAAAGTGATATTTTTTCCCCGGGAAAAGCCTCTCCTCCAATATGCTGATTTAGCAGCCTTGTAAATAAATGCACAAAAGCCAGCTGGCTGCTGTTCTAATTGCCATTGTTTTCTTTTTTAATTCTTTTGGGAAGGCTCTGTTTTGTAAGTATCCTTCCTCTCTGCCCCATATTCTGCACATAGAATAATAGAGTTGCACAGTAGAATCATAGAATCATAGGACTGTAGAGCTGGGAGGGACCCCTTGGGGTCATCCAGCCCAACCCCCTGCAATGCAGGAATCTCAGCTAAAGCATCCATGGCAGAAAGTTATACAACCTCTGTTTACAGACCTCCAAGGAAGGAGACTCCACCACCGCCCGAGGGAGTCTATTCCACTGTCAAACAGCTCTTACTGCCAGAAAGTTCTTCCTAAGGTGTAGTTGAAATCTCCATTCTTGTCATTTGAATCCATTGGTTCGGAGGTCCTACCCTCTGGAAAACAAGCTTGCTCTGTGATTTATGTGGGATGTAATCCTCCAGAGTGAAGGTCCTGTGTGAGTGCCTGGAGGCGGTTGGAGGATGGATGGCGGCTAACAGATTGAGGTTGAATCCTGACAAGACAGAAGTACTGTTTTGGTGAACAGTCTGCAGGCAGGTGTGGAGGACTCCCTGGTCCTGAATGGGGTAACTGTGCCCCTGAAGGACCTGGTGCGCAGCCAGGGAGTCATTCTGGACTCACAGCTGTCCATGGAGGCACAGGTCAAATCTGTGTCCAGGGCAGCTGTCTACCAGCTCCATCTGGTACGCAGGATGAGACCCTCTGTGCCCGCAGAGTGGTGCCTGCTTTGGTTATCTCCAGCTTGGATTACTGCAATGCGCTCTATGTGGGGCTCCCTTTGAAGGTGACCCGGAAACTACAACTAATCCAGAATGCAGCAGCTAGACTAGTGACTGGGAGTGGCCGCCAAGACCACATAACACCAGTCTTGAAAGACCTACACTGGCTCCCAGTGTATAAGATATAAAAGTAAGTTTAATTATTGTTGAAAATGGTATGTTAAAAAACTAATAAAAAATTATATATATTTGCGCCTATACCATTTTCAAACCCTTGCCCTACCCCCATCCCCTGTAAATTCTTTTTCATAAAACTCCAAGAAATGTTGTCAAAGGCTTTATATATATATATATATATATATATATATATATATATATATATATATGCAGGTTTTGGTGTCCTCGGGTGTCTTCCCGTGTAAAAGTTGGGGTGTCTAGGCGACGTTTCGACGAGGTCTCACTCGTCATCTTCAGGCTGGTGCTTTCGGCTTCTTGTTACTGGAACAGAGCGGGATCTCAATGTTTGAGTTCCTATAAATACTGTAGAGGGGGTGTGGTGTCTAGCCTCCAATGTTCTGGGCAGAGAGGAAGTTCCCAGGCTAGTGTGCCTTTTCTTCTTTTGTTCCTTAATTACTTGAGAGATACCTTGAGTGATTTCTTGAGTGATATCCTGAGTACCACTTAGGTGGGTCATTAGGTGTGGATTAGTTGCTAAAGTCTTTGTGTCTTGACCTCTTGAACTTTGTGAAGAGTTTTCCTGAGAAGATGGCTGTATTGCACTTAGTTGTGCTTTGGCTTGGCTTCGTGTATAGGGGCGAGCTGTGGTTTTGTGGCTTGTGTCAGCCAGATCTGTGTAGGGATTGCAGGGGGGTGCAGCATCCGGAGGTGCCACCATGGATTGGCTACTGGATGGTGTCAGTAATTCATCTGTGGAGAGGGTCTGGGTTTGGGTCTGGTGTGGTTGATTGGTGTTGGCGTTCTGTGTGCCTCTGGATCTGGTGTCAGTTTTTGTGGGGAGGGCTAATTTCCAGATGTCTGGCAAGCGGGATGTGTCGTCACGCTTGTTCATGTTGTGAGGGTGTTTCTCTATCTCGATGGCTTCCATGATTATTCTCTTGTGGTGATGTTCCGTGTTAAAGAGCAATTTGGAATCTGCAAAATTAATTTCGTGTCCTGTTTCTTTCATGTGTTGGAAAAGAGAGGAAGTTTTTTCTTCTTTTTTGACGGCATTCTTGTGTTCTGCGATACGTGCATTTATTCGTCTGTTTGTTTGTCCAATGTACGTGGCTGGGCAGACTTTGCAGGGTATTTCATAGATCCCTTGGTTTTCCAACTGGATTTTATCCTTGGGGTTTCTGAGGATATTGGCTATTTTTTGGTTGGTGCAAAAGGCTGTATATATATATAGCTTCTTTTCGCCTGCCCTGGAGGAGAGAATTTAAACCAACAACTTTAACTTACAAGAAAGGAGATTTCAGCTAAACCATAGGAGCTGTTTGACAGTGAAACAGTCTTCCTCGGGAGGATGTGGACTCTCCTTCCTTGGAGGTTTTTAAGCAGAGGTTGGACGGCCGTCTGTCAACGGGCCTAAACTAGATGACTCTTGGAGCCCCTTCCAAGTCTACAACTCTATTATTAGATTTAAGCTACAGTGAGAGCATCATCCAGCAACAATGCAACTCTGGTCCAGCCACAGCTGTGCTTGAGACTCCTGTTGACTTTCACTGATGCTTTCGTGGCCTGATCCTCACCATGTGAACGCCTATCGTCACCACCATCATCATCATCAAGTTCTGAAGTGTGTGATTCAGATCTTGGTCTGTTACTGAAAACTACAGGTGTTCTGGCATTGTTTGCAGGGGAGGAAAATTGCTCAGCTCAGTGATGGCTGAGAGCCCTGTATGAATCGTAGAATGTTAGAGTTGGAAGGGACCCCTGGGGTCATCTAGTCCAACCCCCTGCCGTGCAGGAATCCAAAAAAAGGCATCCGAGTCAGTTGAATGGCTCATGGCCTTTGTCTTGCTCCTCTGCGTAAGCCGCTCCCAGCTAAGTATCTGAGGGTAGAGAGAAGCAAAAGTGAACTCCTCTTGCAAAGTGATTTTCCATCTCTCTCGCTCTGTCTCTTCCCAGGTGGTCCCCTCCTCTTCAGCGATGTAAAATTTGTGTACAACTCAGAGCAGCTGAACGGGACCCAGAGGGTGCTGCTGGACAACGTGATCACAGAGGATGAGTGTCGGGAGTTGCACCGGGTCGCCAATGTGAGTAACCGATGACTCAGGGTGCAAGAGAAGTTGGGGGAATGCACAGGAATGCAAATTATTTCTGTTATTCTCTCCATAACTGGGGCATGGAGTGAGGATGTTTGTTGCCTTGGCTGTGACGGATGACTAAAAGTCTCGTGGGGCTTTAAGGCTTGCAGATTATTGCAGCAGAGCCAGCCTTCCCTGACCTTATGGTCTGTAGGTGTTTTGGCACCCAACGCCCACCTACCTTTGCCAATTGGTGTGGCAGCAGCTTTCTGAATATTTGCTGAAGAAATTGACGTACTGCCCAGTGTCAAAATACCACAGGGCTATGTAGAACAAAGGAATAAAATAATGGAACATCCATACATAACACAATATCCTTTTAAAAAAAACACCAGTTGTATAAATGCAATACAATTCTCAGTAATACCTGCCCTAGACATTCTGCAGTTTGCGCCCCATGGGAAAGGCTGGTTGCTCCCTGCAGAATCTCCCATTAATCTCTTTGGGGTTTGCAATGACCTTCCAAGTGGATGGAATCCTTTCGTGTCATCCTTGAAGCTTGGAAGCTGGAAAGTCCAATGTTGCATCAACATATTGGAATAATCCTGATATCCTTTTTCTGCTTCAGGGAATTCTGCTGGCTGGAGATGGATACCGGGGGAAGATGTCACCCCACACACCCAACGAGAAGTTCGAAGGGGCCACCGTCCTCAAAGCTCTCAAGGTACGAGGGTTGCTGCTCAACTTGCAGTCGACTGGACTCTCTTTTCCCCTGGGATCTCAGGATTCCTCTCTTAGCTCCTGATCCAAGCTCAGTGGCATATGGTTTAGGGCAGGAGCAGAGAAGCAGAGGTCTATGGCGCAACCCCATTCGGAATGTTGTGCACTGTTCTGGTTGCCTCACCTCGAAAGGGATATGATAGACATGGAAAAGGTTCGGAGAAGGGCAGCCAAAATGGCCGAGGGAGTGGAGTGAAGAAATAATAATATAATAACAATAATTTATTACTTATACCCTGCCCATCTGGCCGGGACTTCCCAGCCACTCTGGGCAGCTCCCAACAGAATATTGAAAACACTATAAAACATCAAACATTAAAAGCTTCCCTGTACAGGGCTGCGTTTAGATGTCTTCTAAAAATCAGGTAGTTGTTTATTTCCTTGACATCTCACGGGAGGGCATCCCACAGGGCGGGCGCCACCACCAAGAAGGCCCTCTGCCTGGTTCCCTGTAACCTCACTTCTCACAGGGAGGGAACCGCCAGAAGGCCCTCAGAGCTGGACCTCAGCGCTGGCGTGAAGAAATGTTGCAGTGTTTGGGACTTTTCGGTTTATAGGAAGGGTGAATAAGGACACATCTATGCCTAGAATGAATGGGTCTGAGAGGCTTTGCATTTGCCCTGCAGCTTTCCCCGGGGAAACTCATTATTTAGCGCTGAATCAGAACAAACAGCAATCCACATAAAACCCAATTTCCATTTGGTCCGATTCAGCGGTAAACCACAAGTTTCCCCAGGGAAAAGTGGGGCAAACAGCAGTGTGGATGAGCTCTTTGAGGCGACACGATAGCACAGGGGTCAGCAACCTAAGGCCCATGGGCCGGAAGCTGCCCCACAGAGGTCGTTTGACCAGCCCACAAGCCGCCCCCAAACCAGCTGCCCACTCGCACACTGTGCTAAAGCAGCACGGCGCAGGGACTCGCTTCCCTGGTGCCAAAAATCACATCTGCTCAGATGCCAAAAATTGCGGGCTCAAGCACAGGTGTAATCCAGCCTACAGTGGGATCTCTGCGGGACTGATCTGGCCCAGGCAAGATAAACCTTGTTGACCCCTGCAATAGCACTTTAAGAAACTGTGCATGGCACAGAGAGAGGGGATAAGGAGAAGTTTTCCTCCCTATCTCCTAACACTAGAACTCGTGCACATCCAACGAAACTGACCGTTGGAAAACTTGAGGTCGATAAAAGGAAAGTCCTTCTGCAAGCAGCACAGAGTTAAACAATGGAACTCCCTGCCACAGTGACGGCCACCAACCGTGATGGCTTAAATTGAGGATCGGACGGATCCGTGGAGGAGAGTTGTCAGGGAATGGTCTGATGATGAGGACTGAGGAATGAATGAATTTTATTATTACGGTCACAGA
The DNA here is from genome assembly GCF_964106915.1 of Podarcis gaigeae. NCBI lineage: Eukaryota > Metazoa > Chordata > Lepidosauria > Squamata > Lacertidae > Podarcis > Podarcis gaigeae. Next base: position 99,501,182 of record NC_139681.1, on the reverse strand, counting down.
CCAGTTCTGGCTCACTTGCAATATCAGGAAAATCATAAAACACAACAGGAATACATTGAATTGCAATTAGGTGTAACAGAGACAATTCAGATAGAGCGGCAGTTAACAATTTATGAAATCTTGATCACTAAAATATAACTTAAAATTGTCATTTAAAACCTTAATCATTTGGTAGTACAGCTTGTTCCCTAAGTTTTATGGCAGTTGCACAGAATGCATTCTATGGCAGACCAGCTTCTCTCTGATGAAAAGCTGGAGGGGGAAGAGTCACCCCTCCCCTGTCCATAGTGTGTTCAGAAACAGAAGCTGAACAGGTTAGGGAGGAATTACCTAGTTGCGAGATAATGACAAGGGAGCCAGAAGGGATGGGACAGCTAGAAGAGACATCAATCGAGAGTGTGGGGGACCTCCCTCATCACAACGGACTCGGAGGTCCGGACGTATCAGAGAGCAAAGGAGGCAGAGGGAGGAAGGAACTCCCCGTTGGCGCCTAAAATGCTGCAGAAGTCAGAAGGAGGGTTTAGAGTAGGCAACTCCCCTCCTTGCGGAGAGCTGTATATTTGTGCTTTCAACATGATGCTGTAATAAAAGGACTATAAACATATCAACTGCTTCTTAGTTCTTATCTGTGAAGTTACCAAAGGGAGAGGAGGCCTCTCCACGCCCTACAAGGGGGCTGTCAGTGGCTCCTAGCCAGGATGGAGGCAGCGATGCTTCTGAACCCCAGTTATTGGCAACCACAAGGAGGGGGGAAGTGCTTTTGTGTTCAAAACTTCCCTTGGGTTTCTTGCGGGCAACTGGTTGGGAACGGGATGCTGGGAGAGGTAGGCCCTTGGCCTGATCCCGCAAGGCTCTTCTTGTGTTCTGATGTAGGAGAAGCCCCATAGAGGCAAGAGGGGATTAATCATGAGCAACATGGCTTTGTTTTCCCCAAACACCCACCAGCTACTTCTTCCCGAGTTGTGTCTCTCGCTCAGGGCCGTCTTACCCATAGAGGCTAGTGGCGCGGGGCGCCAGGGTGCCAAGTTCTGGAGGGCACCAGGGAAGAGGCAGAGGCTGGACGTGGTGCCTCCTGGCATCAGCTCACCGCCCTTGCCCGCCTCTGCCATGCCGCGCCGAAGCAGCGCCCCACCCGGAGCCTCCGTCTGCTGTGGCCACCGCGGCACAAAGCATCCAGCTGAGCCGGGAGGCGCCGCGTCCAGCCTCCACCTCTTCCCCGCCAGAGGAGTTGCCCTCCAGCTGCTGCCTGCCTCCTCCAGCCCCGCTGGCAGCACCATCCTCCCTAAAAAAAGGAAAAAGGTCGACAACTCTGGAAATCCGGTGTGTGTGTGCGCCGAAGGGAGCTTTGCATCACGGCGCCGGATATGCTTAAAACGGCCCTGAGGAGAAGCTCTCCACATTCTTGGTTGAAGGTGGGCTGGATTTGGAACTGAGGGAACAATTGCACTCTGGTTTTCCCGCAGTTTGGCTACGAGGGGAGAGTTCCCCTGGGGAGCGCCCGCCTCTTCTACGATGTCAGCGAGAAAGCCCGCAGGATTGTGGAGTCATACTTCAGGCTCAATTCCACCCTCTATTTCTCCTACACACACCTGGTGTGCCGGACGGCTCTGTCAGGTAAGGCCTGCCTCAAAAAACTTTCCAGTCTGCCGAACCTTACTCCTGCATGCTGTTCAGAGATGTTGATTGAATTACGTTACTTAGAATGCAGAATTATCCATGAGGCATTGTTCAGACTCAAATGCGGTCGCCTCCTCACTACACGTTTATGTGGCTTCCCCCCAAGAATTTGTTGGTTCTTCTTTGCCGGATTTGTAAGCCATTTGGAGATTTCTGTGGAGATATGAAGTGCTGTGAGCATTCACCAAGCAAATGAACTTGGAGCAAAACACAACTGTTCTCTGAAATCCTCCAGAAGAATGTGATACAATTCTCTCGGTAAATAAGGTGAACAGAATTGTGTGTATTAAGGGAAAGCTTGCATAACAATGCATACATTACTGAAAATATGGCCAGTCGTGACTCAGTAGTTTGCACAGCAACAAAGAAATACCGTATTTTTCGCTTTATAGGACGCACCCAACCACAGGACGCACCTTGTTTTAGAGGGGGAGAACAAGAAGAAAAAAAAAACTCCCCCTCTCTGCCCAGTGCCTCTTCAGTGAAGCGGCAGGAGGCGCTGCGCAGAGAGGGGGAGAATTTTTTTTCTTGTTCTCCCCCTCTAAAACAAGGTGCCATTCAAGGTGCCTTCAGTCACCTTTAGGCAGTTACCTTGGAAGCCTGGAGAGCAGTGGCGTAGCGTGGGTTGTCAGCACCCGGGGCAAGGCAAGTAATTTGTGCCCCCTAACCCATGGATTTGCGTCCCCTAACCCGTGGATTTGTGCCCCCTAACCCTAACCCCCAGATGTTGCACCCGGTGCGGCCGGCCCCCCGGAACCTCCCACGCTACGCCACGGGGGGAAGCCCACCGCCAGCCCCAAAGAGCAGGTTGGGGAGCAGCAGAAAGGCGTGCAGCCTTCCCGCTACTCCGCGAGCTTCTCGGGGCTGCCAGGGAAGCCCGGGTCCCCCAGCCCCAGCCCCAGCCCCAAAGAGCAAACTGTCTTGGCTTCTGCCATAGCTGCGCGCAACCTCTCCAGCCAGGAGAGGCTGCACGCGGCTATGGCAATACCCCCATGTCTTGCAAAAGCCCACAGGAGCCGCGCACCCTTTAAGGAGTGCGCGGTCCCTTAGGGCTTTTCTACAAGGAGGGAGAAGGGACTGACTGGCCGTGTCAGTCCCTTCTCCCTCCTGAGGAAAAGCCCGCAAGAGCCGTGCGGAGCTTGCGTGAGACTTTTGGGGGCTTTTCCTGCCTGCCTCCCCCCTGCATTCGCTCCATAAGATGCACACACATTTCCGCTTCATTTTTGAGCAAAAAATACGGTAATCTGTTGCTGTTTATTTAGTGAGACCCGGGATGAAATGAGAGGTTGTAAGCAAGGCTGAACCTCCCTTATCTTTGCCCTCTGCAGGCCACCAGGAGCGGAGGAATGACCTCAGCCACCCTATCCATGCTGACAATTGCCTCCTGGACCCGGAAGCCAATGAGTGTTGGAAAGAGCCCCCCGCCTACACCTTCCGAGATTACAGGTAGGGTTGGCAACCCGTAATTTCCATTGGAAATTCTCTGCATAGGAAAAAATATATACACCGTCTAAGCCGTTCATGCACTTCCCAGCCACTTTCTGCCACCCCATTACTTAATAATAATAATAATAATAATAATAATAATAATAATAATAATAATTTATTATTTATACCCTGTCCATCTGGCTGGGTTTCCCCAGCCACTCTGGGTGGCTTCCAACAAAAGATTAAAAATACATTAAAACATCAAACATTAAAAACTTCCCTAAACAGGGCTGCCTTCAGATGTCTTCTAAACTTCAGATAGTTGTTTATTTCCTTGACATCTGGTGGGAAGGCGTTCCACAGGGCGGGCGCCACCACCGAGAAGGTCCTCTGCCTGGTTCCCTGTAACCTCACATCTCTCAGTGAGGGAACCGCCAGAAGACCCTCGGAGCTGGACCTCAGTGTCTGGGATGAACGATGGGAGTGGAGACGCTCCTTCAGGTATACTGGGCCTTTGAGGCCATTTAGGGCTTTCAGGGTCAGCACCAACACCTATATCTTAATCCAACCAAGTCCTTGAAATGTCATCATCATCGTCATCAATCTTTATTACGGTCCAGAGACCCAACAAATCATTACAAAGCAATACACAATTCATGCAGCCTACCTCCAGGTTAAACAAGCATTTTGTTCAGAATATAGGGATCATTGGTTCTTGCAACCACCGATAAAAACTTTGCCACTGCTAATATTCTAGCGTTTGTCCAGTCTTCCAATAGGAACCTGAAAGACCGGACAAACGCTAGAACATTGAAATGTTGCTTTAGTCAGCAAATTTTTACTGTACATGCAGAAACCTCCTTGTGCCTTCTCTGGAGATGTTTTTTTACTTTATCAGTCAGTGTTCCTCCTAAACCGTTTCTTACCAGTTTTGTGGTTAGACGGCACTTTTCCAGACACAACAGAGGCCACCCTGATAATGAGAGGGACTTTCTTCAGAGCACGTCGGGACCAGGCTCCCTCCGCTAACCTTCCCGCTTTCTCTCCTGCTAGTGCCCTCCTGTACATGAACAGCGATTTCGAAGGGGGTGAATTTATCTTCACCGAGATGGATGCCAAGACTGTGACGGTGAGCATCAGCACGATCAATACTTTATTTGCATGCCGCCTTGCCATAGTTTGAAACTATGCTCAAGGTGGCTTGCAACATGGCAAGATTTACATAATTACAAACATAACAGAAGTCATAAACAATAAAAAACACATCAAAAAGTACACAACCAAATGGAAACAACTTCCATGTAAATCATAAGATCTAAAACTAAAGATACAATGATAATATCAATAACAACAACAGCTCTCTCAACCCTCCAGCCCGAGAATCTGTCCAGCAGCCTCAGTTTTTGTAGCTGGAGTCAGTCCGCATTCCACTCTCCCAGGCCAGATGGGAAAGGGCCAGCAAGGCAGAGGCCTCCGAACAATCTCAGGGGGAGATTGCCAAGGGAGCATTGTGGAAGAGCTCTGTGTTATGTACTGAAGTTCTCACCCTGGGCCAGCAGGGGGATACTGTAGATAGTTTTCACTCAGGTCCGCATATGCAAATAAGGGATTGAAAGTGACATTCAGTGATTGGATAGTTACAGAAAATGGTTACTGTTGTGTTCTAGTGGAGCTCTATATAAGCAGGCTGGCTGAACACTTCAGCTTAGTTCTGTTATGGCCTGTGAATAAACAAGAGCTGTTTGAAGAATCGCTGTGTCTTCTGATATGTTCACCCACAACTTAACACTCTGTGCCAGATGCTAACCATAGGTTGCTCCCCTACCATGAAAGGCAACAACATTTGGGTCTTTGGGGTTTTAGGGAATACGGTGCAAGGGGACAGAGGCACATAAGATTATGCATGGAGCAGATAAGAGCTTTCCAAACACGCTTTTTAGACATGCTTTCCAGGGAGGAGCGCAGGGAACGTTCGTATGACAAACCCACAGCCAGCACACTGATGTTTCTCGACACACAGTTTGGCAAGCTCTGGTGTAGAGGGATTACAGAGAGAGGAGGTCTTCCTCCCTCTCTCATAAAACTCAAACCCAGTGGGGATCCTCCAATGCACCTGAAAGGGGGGGGGGATTCAAGACAGATGAAAGGAAGTTCTTATTTGCGGTGTTAAACTGCGGAATTCCCAGCTGCAAGATGTAGGGGGGTGGCCACCTATTTGAATGACATATATATATATATATATATATATATATATATATATATATATATATGTTTTTTTAACATATTATTTCCAACAGTAATTAGACATATTTTTACATCTTATACAATTTTTTGACTTCCATCAATCACATCTAAAAATTTTCCAGTCTATTCACTTAATATACATTTCTTACTTCACTATTACATTTAAGTCTCATAACTAATATCTCTATTCTTTCTCTACTTTGCAATGTTTCATGTATTTCTCCTTACAAAACTTCTTGTAGTCCTACTAGTGTAATTTGTTGATTACAGTTGCTCTTCAAATAGTTTGTATATTTCTTCCAATCTTCTGTAAATCTCTGGTCCTGCAGATTTCAAATCCTTCCTGCCATTTTATCTAAATCTGTGTAGTCCATTACTTTCGTCTGGCATTCTTCTTTCACTATTTGCATGACTTTAAGGCCCATGGTGACTATAATAATAATTTATTATTTATACCCCGCCCATCTGGCTGGGTTTCCCCAGCCACTCTGGGCAGCTTCCAACAAAACACTAAAATACAATAACCTATTAAACATTAAAAGCTTCCCTAAACAGGGCTGCCTTCAGGTATCTTCTAAAAGTCACATAGTTGTTTATCTCTTTGACATCTGGTGGGAGGGCGTTCCACAGGGAGGGTGCCACTACCGAGAAGGCCCTCTGCCTGGTTCCCTGTAACCTCACATCTCGCAGAGAGGGAACCGCCAGAAGGCCCTCGGAGCTGGACCTCAGTGTCCGGGCTGAACGATGGGGGTGGAGACGCTCCTTCAGGTATACAGGACTGAGGCCATTTAGGGCTTTCAAGGTCAGCACCAACACTTTGAATTGTGCTCAGAAATGTACTGGGAGCCAGTGTAGGTCTTTCAAGACCGGTGTTACATGGTCGCGGTGACTACTAGTCAGGACAGTCTTATGCTGACTCCAGGATCAGAGGCTCCTGATTCCAAACCCTTGGGAAGAGAAAGAGGAATGTCCGCTAACATTTCCTGCCCTTTCTCTGCTTCCCAGGCCTCCATCAAACCCAAATGTGGGCGCATGATCAGCTTTTCATCTGGTGGGGAGAATCCTCATGGTGTGAAGGCTGTGACCAAAGGCCAGCGGTGTGCGGTTGCCTTGTGGTTCACCCTCAACCCTCTCTACCGGGAACTGGTGAGTTTTTCGTTATCACGTTTACATGGGAGAAGAGAGCCTGCAGGAGCTCTCTCACTCGATGAGAAAGGCCGTCCAATGAAACCGGATTGAAAGGAGAGAGCTGTCAGACCCACGCTGATGCTAGTATGCCAGCAATTTATTTCACTATCTTCATTCTCCTCTTTTTTTAAAAGGTAAAGGTAAAGGTACCCCTGCCCGTACGGGCCAGTCTTGCCAGACTCTGGGGTTGTGCGCCCATGTCACTTAAGAGGCCAGGGGCCAGCGCTGTCCGGAGACACTTCCGGGTCACGTGGCCAGCGTGACATCGCTGCTCTGGCGAGCCAGAGCCGCACACGGAAATGCCGTTTACCTTCCCGCTGGTAAGCGGTTCCTATTTATCTACTTGCACCCGGAGGTGCTTTCGAACTGCTAGGTTGGCAGGCGCTGGGACCGAGCAGCGGGAGCGCACCCCGCTGCAGGGATTCGAACTGCCGACCTTTCGATCGGCAAGTCCTAGGCGCTGAGGCTTTAACCCACAGCGCCACCTGCGTCCCTCCTCTTTTTTTAAATAGGCACAAATCTGCTGCAAAGATACTGCCCTGGCTTAGTTACAATGTCTCTCCTATTACAGCCAAAGGGAATTAGCAGAAAGGTCTTTGACTGGTTCATATCCCAAGCCAATTTTTTCTTGATTTTCTTTTTTTATATTTATCCTTTCCCCCTTACAATCAAGATGTGTGTCCATTTTATGAAATAAATAAATGAATAAATGTTGCGCACACAATATTCAGCTGCTGGTTTTGATTTGCAAACCTTTTCAAAACTGATCCATGACATAATGGAAACCAAGTTTATTACTACAGTACTGTCAAATCCAGCTAGTATTTGATAGGGCATCACTTAGAGTCTTCTTCTTTGGTGATCCCTCGTAGCTGAGTAAGATTGTATTCCATAAACACGGTAATAATAATAATAATAATAATAATAATAATAATAATAATAATAATTTATTTGTACCCCGTCCATCTGGGCATCTTCCAACAAAGATTAAAAATACATTAAAATGTCACCCATTCATAACTTCCTTAAACAATGAGTCCATAAGTGACTGTGGAGGCCAATTCTGGATCCACACGTCCTTCCACAGTGGGGACATTGGTTTCCGGGTGGGAGTTGATCACGGTGTAGGTTTGCCAAGCCTGCCTTCCTCTTAGCACATTTCTCCCTTGTGTCCTGAGTTTGAGTGTCTTCAAAGCCCAGGACACCTTTGGGAAAGGCTGTTCTCCAATTGGAGCGCTCGCAGGCCAGTGTTTCCCAGTTGTTGGTGTATATACTAATTTTGGGGGGGAGTTTGCCTTGAGACAGTCTTTAAACCTCTTTTGTTGACCACCAGCATTACGCTTTCCATTTTTAAGTTGGGAATAGAGTAGTTGCTTTGGAAGGCGATCATCAGGCATCCACACAACATGACCAGTCCAACGAAATTCACTTAGATTAGGGTACTGCTGACACCTGGTGGTCTGTTTGTAGAATTAACCTGGGACACATCTCCCAAAATGTACATCACTATATAGCTTTCTTTTGAAAGAGAGTGCAATAGGGAGTTGTGGACCAACACACAACTTGATGAGAGCACATTTGAGTCACACAGAGCTCTTCAGCAAGCAGAGAAGAAGAGTTCTGAGCTTAGTCTGTGGCTGAAAATGGCAACACTATGTGAACAGCAGCCTTATTGCAAAAGCTACAATGCAGCCAAATTTAAGCCCTTTTAATTTAAGGAGACCTCCCCAAACTATTCACTACCCCTGCTGTAGCATTTTTGTTATTATCATGCAATTCCTGCACTGCAGAAGCTTGGACTAGATGAGCCTCAGGGTCTCTTCCAACACTGCAATTCTATGATGATGATGATGATGATGATGATGATACATTTATTGTCAATGTACAACCTGTGTACAATGAAATTAACCGAGCCTCCCTCCCCATACACTCAGTCTAATTGCACTCTGTGTTTGTTGCACAACACACCAACCCTAAAAGTCAGTTGCGCTATATTATTTTCCGTTCAGCAGCCTAACAGCCCATGGATAGAAACTGTTTTTTAGCCTGTTGTTACGACTGATTATACTTCTATGTCTCCTGCCCGAGGGTAGGAAATTAAAGAGGTGCTGGCCGGGGTGTGAATCGTCCCTGAGAATTTTTCTCACTCTCCTAAGGCAACGATCCCTTGTGATGTCATCTAGCGGGCTCAAGGGACAGCCCATGATATCATGGGCGGTGTTCACCACCCTCTGTTAAGACTTTCTGTCCGTGGCTGTAAAGCCAACGTACCACACTGTGATACAACATGAGAGGACACTTTCTATTGTGGACCAGTAGAAGGAGGTCATCAATTGTTGTTTAACATTGTTCTTTCACAAATGAGGAAATGGAGTCTCTGTTGGGCCTTCCTGGCCACATGAGTTATATTGTTTTTCCAAGTGAGGTCTTCACTAAGGTAAACTCCCAGGAATTTAAAGGAAGAGACTCTCTCTCCACACACACACCCCAATATACAACGGGGCTAGTTCCCCTCTCTTCCTCCTAAAGTCCAAGACCATCTCCTTTGTCTTGCTAATATTTAGGTGCAAGTTATTCTCTAGGCACCATGCAGATACTTTTTGAACCTCCCCCCTGTACACTGATTCATCTCCACCTGTAATTAGACCCATTATGGTGGTATCATCTGCAAACTTAATAATTACAGTGGATAGATCAGATGAAATACAGTCATATGTGTACAATGAGTACAGGTAGGGACTCAGCATGCATTCCTGTGGGGTGTTGGTGCTGAGCTTCAGGGAGGTAGATGTAACAGGCCCAATCCTCAATTTTGGAGTGATTCTGTGATTCTATGATTGCCCCCCGTCCTTAGGACCGAGAGACCCCCTTGTTCACCACCACATCCCCCAGCCACAGAATCCCTTGGGACGTGGTGGACCCTCCTTCATAATCCAGCCTCCACGCTCCCTCGCCCTCCTGACTCCCTCTTCTCTCTCTCCTTCCCTCCAGGAGCGGATCAAAGCCGACGAAGTCATTGCAGCCTTGAACCAGGAGCACCTCGGACCCAGTGAATCCGGCATCAACCCCAGAGATGAGCTATGAACTAGGCCACGGACACGCCATTAAAAAAAAAAAGAATATTTATTTAATATTTGTTCTAAATCTTATCAGCAGAACCCTTTATTTTTGTACAAATCCTCGGTATAAATTAACGGACAAGTTTCACAGGGGATATTGGAGGGGTTCCCAGGCTCTCTCCCCCTCCTCGTCCTCCTGCGCTGGGCTCAGCCCTCAGCTCCCGGATACACGCTTCTCCTGGCAATCCCTGGAAGTCTCTGCTTTGGACCCCCTGCACTTTTCGGCACCCCACACTCTCAGCCGTGGACCACCGTCGGCGTCCCAGACCAGCACCGGCTCTCGCCTTTGAGTGGCATCAGGAAGAAAGAGGCTCTAGACCTCCAAGCTTCCTCCTTTCTCTTGGACGCCTTCCTCCTAATCCCAGATTTCAGCAGGGCTCAGTTATGAGTGTCTCCACTGGCAAGGAACGACTCCTTTCCCAAAAGCCCAAATGCTCTGGCCCATGAAGATGGGGCTTGGGAGATTCAGGCCAGAGGCCAGAAAGGACTTCTTCACACAGCGCAGAGTTAAACCAGGAGGCAGAGATGGCCACCAGCCCGTGTGGCTATATGAGAGCAGGCAGGTCCAACAGGTCAATTGCGATCTACCAGTCAATCCTGGGACATCCATGGTTGATCCTGGTTGATTGCATGATCCAGATCGACTGACCCAAAAGGAAAAGGAAAAAAAGCTCAACAGCTGTGGTCAACCCTCCCCTAAAGAAAGCTTAAGAGCTTTGGTGAAGGCTCTCCCCAAAAAACAACAACTTTGGTCAATCCAATAGTTAGATCACTGCCAATTTTTTTAAATAGTGTGAGTAGATCACAGTCTATTGGAAGTTGGACGTGCCTGTACTAGAGGACTGGACAAATTCTTGGAGGAAGAGAGGGCTTGCCAAGGGCTACTAGCTGCAGGGGCAATGCATTGAGGCATCTGGTTGGCCGCTGTGAGAACAGGATTCTGGACTAGATGAGCCAGTGATTGGATCCAGCAGGCTTTTCTTAAATCCTTATGGGACCAGCTGGCACTTTGAAGGTGGGCTCAATAGTCTGACTTGGTTTAAGGCAACTGCCAATGAATTTAGAGAGAATCTTCCCTTTTGTTTTTGTTCTTCCAATTCTGGCACTTTGTCAGACTGCCTCTTTGTACACAGTCATGTGTTGTGAGATCTACAGAGCCCGTGGAATCATCCGATCCTTTGGTAAAGCCCATGGCATCCTGCAGCAGTGAGTTCCTTACATTAACCGTGAGCTGAATGGAGAGTCTCCCTCTTGCGTTTCTTCTGATCGTTATGCCAGAATCTCATGGGATGGATAACCTGAAAATTAATATGAACTCTCTCGAGTTTGTAAAAGGGAAGAGTCTGAGGCGGGGACCACCTCTGTCTTACCTCTCTTAGTGGATGAGGAATTAATCCCAACCAACAGTTCAGGAGCATCAGATGCTGTCACGAGGCTGAAGCTTTTCCTTACGCAGGTGGGAGGAAACATAACACTGGAATCTTTATGTAAAATGCACTGAGCCTGTGAAGGAAAGCCATTAGATGGCATTGCTATTCACAAGACTTTTCAAAGTGAAACCTCCTACCTGTGGATTTGTGTTAGCACACACACGGTCCTTCGATCTGGAGTCACAAACACACCCAAATTCTTCTGCATAAGCTCCACTTCTGCACAAGCTCCACTGAACATAAGAGAGAGGGAGAGATACTTTCTCCATCACTTCATAAACCTCTATCATTTCACCTCTTATGCACCTTTTCTCTAAACAAGTTAGTCCCAAATGCCACAACCCAGGGGAGTCACTCCACTCCCTCGATCCTTTCGCTGGCCATTTTCTGGCTGAACGTTTCCCAGCTCCAACAATTTCCTTTTTAAGGTGAGCTGAATGAAATGAATGAGAGCTCTTGCACACCCCATGAAGCTGAACCTTTGGAAGATTCGGGGCAGAGAGAAGAAAGCGCTTCTCCCTGCAGCCCGGAGTTAAACTATGGAACTCACAAAGAACATAAGAACTGCCTGCCAGGGGCCCTTCTAGTTCCTGTTCTCACTGCAGCTGACCAGAAATCTGCAAACAGGACTCCAGAAAAAGAACAGCCCTCCTGTGGTTTCCTGCAACTGGGATTCAGAAGTTAGTAGCTACTGATGGCCCTCACCTCCATGAAGAGGCAGAGATGGCCATCAACGTGGATGGCTTTAGAAGAGGATTGGACAAATTCAGGGAGGAGGAGGCTGAGTCCTGTTTTAGGGTTTCCCATTGGGCATCTGGTCTGCCACTGTGAGAACAGGATGCCACAGTAGGTGGGCCATGGGCCTGATCCAGCAGGTTGCTTCTACTGTTCTCCAGAAAGCCCACAGTTCAGTTGTGAGAGCCTCTGCCTTGCATGCAGAAGGTCCGTTCCTGGTGATGTCCGGGCCGGGCTAGGAACGAGTCCTTCCTGAAACATGGAAGAGTCTTTCCCAGTCCGGGTAGCCAGTACTGAGCTAGCTGGATGAACAACCTGACTCAGTAGAAGGCAGCTTCTGATGGGAAGCTGCTACAAGAGGGCAGGATGGAGTAGAACTGTGCTTCTCAAGCTGTCTCTTTGTGTCCCCCTCTGCTGGCCATATTTGCATCCCTGCATCCAACAGCTCAGGTAGCTTCCTCATCATGTGGCTGCAATCGTCTTTCCAACCTTCAGTTCCTTGTCATTTTCTCAGCTGGAGGGTCTTGGCATCACTGGTGTAAACAGCCCGCAAGCCCTCATTCCTCATTCCCCTTGCCTTAAAACCTGCACACAACCTGGCAACCCATTTGCACCCACCCAGCCCTCTGTCTCCTCCATGCCGCAGAGCTAGCCAGAGTCCTTCAGAGCTGCTGAAGAGCGTTTGATGTCAATCCCCAGAGCTGTGTCTAAGCCCGGGAGGAATAAACAAAATTCAGAAAACAGACCTACGTGTCCCCTCTGTTTTTATTGTCTCTTCTTAGTTCTTGGCAAAGGGAGAGAGGCAGGTGAGCCCATCGTGGGGGCACGACCACCTTTCCTAGCCTTGAGTGAAGTGAGCAACGGTGAACTGTATTGAAGGGCGTTGTGTCACTATTCTGTCCACAGTCAGCAGGTGGCACTATTACTGCACACAGTATACCTGTAAGGAATACTGCGGATAGAAGGAATGTGTTGTGGCGGTGGTGTGTGTGTGTGTGTGTGTGTGTGTATGTGTGTGTGTGTGCCTCGGAGGACCATGAGCAGTTGTGCAGGTACGCGCTCTGCTTAATCGAGCCCCAAGGATGGAAAACGCCCTCCCGGCCCACAGAGCTCCGGGGTGAGGAAAGGAGCCTTCGCTGTGAGGTTGGGAACTCTGCCGAATCGTCTGCCACACCTCGAGAGGATGAAAGATTTATTTACAACACAGCGCATTGAGTCTGAAGTCAACGGATTATTAAATCTGTCCCTGGGAGGTAAGCCACGGAGCGCTGCAGGAATCTAGCTGATCCCAAATGCAGCTCCACCCTGGGCTGAGCGGGGCAGGGAGGGACCCGGACTGGTTTGGTAACTTTGTTGCACAGCTACTGTGTGGATGATGGAGGGGGAAAAACACACCACAATGTTTTTGGGAGTTTGGGAACAAAATGGCTGAGTTTACAGGTGAGAGGGCAACCTGTCACCGCTTGACTATCGAATTCGGATCTGGGGAAATCACTGATGCAACCAAGACAGAAGATTCTGCCATTTTGTGAGGCTGGGGGCCACATTCCCTGCCCCATTTTGACCAGGATGTTGTTTTCAAAGCTTCCTAATACCAGATTCTGGAAGCCACACGAAGGGAAAGGGCTCTTGAGCTCCAATTCTGCTTGTGGGTTTCTATTTGTCAGCCATTGTGAGAACAAGAGGCTGGATTACATGGCCATGGGCCTGATCCAACAGCGCTTGTCTAATGCTTTTTCAAGATCTTTGTCCTCCCTCCTGCTTTGCCAACTCATCTCCTGGTTTTCCTTTAGTTGCACCTTCTAAAACCTAGGTAAAGGGACCCCTGACCATTAGGTCCAGTCGTGGCCAACTCTGGGGTTGCGGTGCTCATCTCGCTTTATTGGCCAAGGGAGCCAGTGTACAGCTTCTGGGTCATGTGGCCAGCATGACTAAGCCGCTTCTGGCGAACCAGAGCAACACACAGAAATGCCGTTTACCTTCCCGCCAGAGTGGTACCTATTTATCTACTTGCACTTTGATGTGCTTTGACTGCTAGGTTTGCAGGAGCAGGGACTGAGCAACGGGAGCTCACCCCGTTGCTGGGATTCAAACCGCCGACCTTCTGATTGGCAAGTCCTAGGCTCTGTGGTTTAACCCTCAGTGCCACCCACATCCCTACATTAGAAAAATAATGATAATAATAATTTTCTTATGGCCAGTGAAACGTTTTGCAAGATAGCTTTGCTCTTCCACCAGCTAATTAAGCTAAATCTGGCAGGACCTGAGAACACAAAACTGTAGCTTTGCTCAAAATTACGATTGGCCTTGCCAAACCTGAGCTACCAAATGGCTCATATCTTGGCCTTGCAACCAGCTGCAACTTTACGCAGCCTGTTGCAGCTTCGCTTCTCAAAGGCCACGTTCTGGGCTCTTCCAAAAAAATGTTAGCAGACCTAGTCCTTTGCTTGAAAATTCATGGTGTCTTGCTTAACCCAAACAGAAGCTGTTTCTGTGGTGGGACCATGAATGATGAGCTGACCCTATATATATATGGAGTTGGGAGGAGATGAGCAGCAGACACAGCCAAGGGAAACGGGTTTGCTCACTTCCTCAAGAGATGAGCATCTGCCTGCTTGTATTTCCAGCCTAACCAGGAACTATTTCTCCTGTGAAATCTCCCCCCACCATCTCCAGCTTCCTCACCCCCGGTAGCCTCGAGAGGGGGGGCAAATCCTCACGCAATGTGAAAAGCCAGAACCACCAAGCTATTCCAAAGCTCACATCTGAAACCCGGCCACTCCTTGGCCTCTCCTGTCCAATCTCTTGGCTGGGAAATGGAGCCTCCTCGGTGGTGGCACCAGGCTGGATACCACCGGTCCTGCCATCTTGAAGCACAGAGCCATCCATTGCTCCTCTGCCCTGCCCCAAGGGATTCTGTGGCTGGGTGACATGGGGGCAAACAGGGGGGGTGTATCTCAGTCCTAAGGACAGGGGACAATTGAAGAATCACAGAATAATAGATTTGTAGAATGGGGAGTGAAATATACTCGGAGTCGAGAGTGGATTTCATGCTCTTTATTCAGCTTCATAGTAGTGAGGAATGAAAGTTCCCCCAAAACATCTGCTTTATATACATTATTTACACAATTAGACTGCACGTGATTGGCTAATTCTGGGATTCTCCTGTAGGCCAATCAGGTTGCGGATTCACTTCCACCTGGAGCTGGATTGGGTGGCTCCTGTGGACCAATCAGACTGCTGCATTGTTCTAGGACCAATCAGACTGCTCCATTCTGAATCCTATTGTTCTAGGACCAGTCAGACTGCTGCATTCTGAATCCTATTGTTCTAGGACCAATCAGACTGCTTCCTTTTGGATCCTATTCAACCCAGTACATAACAGGGAGGGACCTCAAGGGTCATCTAGTCCAGCCCCCTGCAGTGCAGGAATCTCAACTCAAGCATCCCTGACATTTGGCCACCCGACCTCTGCTTAAAAGCCTCCATTGAAGAAGAACCCACCGCCTTAAGTATAAAATGTTTGCTTTTCTTGCACTGTGGTTTTTCACACGCTCTTATTGCTGTTCTATAGCGAGTGCTGGTGCTGTGGTCTAAACCACAGAGCCTAGGACTTGCTGATCAGAAGGTTGGTGGTGCAAATCCCCACCATGAGGTGAGCTCCCGTTGCTCTGCCCCAGCTCCTGCCAACCTAGCAGTTCGAAAGCACACCAGCGCAAGTAGATAAATAGGTACTGCTCCGACGGGAAGGTAAACAGTGTTTCTGTGAGCTCTGGCTTCCGTAATGGTGCCCCGTTGCGCCAGAAGCGGTTTAGTCATGCTGGCCACATGACCCAGAAAGCTGTGGACAAACGCTAGCTCCCTCATCCTGAAAGTGAGCTGAGCGCCACACCTTACCTTTTTATCATCAAGTTCAGTGATGCCTACACTGACTGACAGCAATGGGTCTCCAGACCCACCTGGAGGTGCCTCTGGGAATTGAAATGGGGACCTTCTGCCTATACGGAAGATTCTCAAACCCTGTTTCCTCCCCAGTATTGCTACTTCGCACGGTGCAGTAGGAATACCTCTGCTTCTGCCCCTTTATCTTGTGATTTTTCAAGCTACTTTCCTGACGACTCCTTTTTTTTTTACTTAGTTTGCTTTTCTTGCACTGTGGTTTTCCACATCGCTGTTCTTCACTCTGCAGAATGGGCTTTGCAAATCAGGATCCTGCAGGAGGGGTGCGTGCATGGCGGTACCCGGGTTAAAAGAAGAGGAAGAGACCCAGAGGTTTGTGTACTGGTCGTTGGACCAGGTGTTGGACCAGGACCTGGAAGAACAGTGTTCAAGTCCCTGCTGAGCCATGAAGCTCATTGGGTGTGACCCTGGACCAGTCACAGCCTCTCAGCCTAGCCCACCTCAAAGGGTTGCTGTGGGGGTTAACTGAGAAGGGGGAGAACCATGTACACCTCCCTTGAGCTCCTTGGGGGAAAATGATGGGATTTAAGTGCAATAACTAAATAATAAATAAAAAGAAAGACAATGCAGGACATGTGACCTAAGACCCTCACACCTTCCATTGTGCTTTGCAAAGGCAAGGGAGCTCATTACAAATGATTGGGGATTGTATCTGCTGAAAAGGGCAATGCAGCGATGCCTCACAGCAAGGGATCTACATAAGAAGGAGGAGGAGGAGGAGTAGGAGGAGAGGAGGAGGAGTAGTTTGGATTTGATATCTTGCTTTATCACTACTCTCGTACCTACGGGACCGCCTCTCCTGGTATGTCCTATGGAGGACCTTACAGTCTTCAAACAAAAACATCTTGGAGGTCCCAGGCCACAGAGAGGTTAGGCTGGCCTCAACCAGAGCCAGGGCTTTTTCAGCCATGGCTCCAATCTGGTAGAACTCTCTGTCACAAGAGATTAGGGCCCTGTGGGACTTGACATCTTTCCACAGGGCTTGCAAGACGGAGCTGTTCCACCAGGCCTTTGGCCAAGGCACAGCCTGACCCCCCCCCCCTTTGGCAATTCTTCACAAAACTTGAGCCCAATGGTTGCCATCAATCTGATTTGCACTGATTTTATAATGAACTGGTTATAGAATGTATCATTTTACTGTTGTTAGCCGCTCTGAGCCTGGCTTTGGCTGGGGAGGGCGGGATATTAATTTATTATTATTAATATTATTAATATTACCCAAAGGAGTCTCAAAGCGGCTCACATTCTCCTTTCCCTTCCTCCCCCACAACAAACACTCTGTGACGTGAGTGGGGCTGAGAGACTTCAAAGAAGTGTGACTAGCCCAAGGTCACCCATCAGTTGCATGTGGAGGAGCTGGGAAGCGAACCCGGTTCACCAGATTACGAGTCTATCGCTCTTAACCACTACACCACACTGGCGGTGTGGTGCAGGCAGCCCCCTGGCTGATGTCTCTTCAGAGGGGTGGTGGCCAACCAGGAGATCCATGATGTGAGATCCTGTCGTGATCGGGGTGTTCTGCCTTGCTGGCATTTTTATATCTGCCCATCTCTGCAGGCCCTCCGACATTCTGCACTCCTGCGCTCCTGAGTAAAAGTGGAGGAAGGAACAAGGGAGGAGAGGGGGAAGGAGGAAGCCTTGGAAGCAGGGAGAAACCAGCTGAACACCTGACAACTCAGGACTTATGTGGTGCCAGCATCAAAGAGCTGAGAACCAGCAGCTGCCCTTAGTTACAGGACTGAGCAAAGCTTTCATGCTCCTGCCAGATAAAGGAGCTGGAAGAGATTCAGGGAGTAATCTGCTAAAGCATGATGGAGCTTCAAAGTGTGTGATCTTAAAAAGGTAAAGGTACCCCTGCCCGTACGGGCCAGTCTTGACAGACTCTGGGGTTGTGCGCCCATCTCACTCAAGAGGCCAGGGGCCAGCGCTGTCCGGAGACACTTCCGGGTCACGTGGCCAGTGTGACATCGCTGCTCTGGCGAGCCAGAGCCGCACACGGAAACGCCGTTTACCTTCCCGCTGGTAAGCGGTCCCTATTTATCTACTTGCACCCGGAGGTGCTTTCGAACTGCTAGGTTGGCAGGCGCTGGGACCGAGCAGCGGGAGCGCACCCCGCCGCAGGGATTCGAACCGCCGACCTTTCGATCGGCAAGTCCTAGGCGCTGAGGCTTTAACCCACAGCGCCACCTGCGTCCCTGTGTGATCTTAGGAATAGTCAAAATGGTCTGTTATTGGACTCCAACTGCCATCTATACTGGATCAGTTTAGGTCAGTGGTTCCCAAATCATTTTGGACCACCACCAGCCCTTGGTTCCAGAAACTCTTCTCCCATTCCCCATGTCCTATGAAGAGTCAGAACTGTGGTCTGCACTACCCACCAAGTGATAACGCAATAAACTTCAGATCAGTTAATCACACATTTATTCAAAAGCCAGTTAAAACTATTTAAGTCAAGAAATGTGATTAATTTGAACCAGCGATGCTAGTTGTGTGGCGAGTTCCTGCCTCCAGTGGAAATAATGACACATGACACAATTATTAAGGTTAATGGGCTAAATAAGTCCACAACATTATTGGGTACAGGGGATGAGCGGTATTGGCTTAGGCATTGGACCTAACCGACTATATCTGACTTCAGCCCGTCCGCTTGAAGTCATAGAATCATAGAATCATAGAATCATAGAGTTGGAAGAGACCACAAGGGCCATCAAGTCCAACCCCCTGCCAAGCAGGAAACACCATCAGAGCACTCCTGACATATGGTTGTCAAGCCTCTGCTTAAAGACCTCCAAAGAAGGAGACTCCACCACACTCCTTGGCAGCAAATTCCACTGTCAAACAGCTCTTACTGTCAGGAAGTTCTTCCTAATGTTTAGGTGGAATCTTCTTTCTTGTAGTTTGGATCCATTGCTCCGTGTCCGCTTCTCTGGAGCAGCAGAAAACAACCTTTCTCCCTCCTCTATGTGACATCCTTTTATATATTTGAACATGGCTATCATATCACCCTTTAACCTCCTCTTCTCCAGGCTAAACATGCCCAGCTCCCTTAGCCGTTCCTCAGAAGGCATCGTTTCCAGGCCTTTGACCATTTTGGTTGCCCTCCTCTGGACACGTTCCAGTTTGTCAGTGTCCTTCTTGAACTGTGGTGCCCAGAACTGGACACAGTACTCCAGGTGAGGTCTGACCAGAGCAGAATACAGTGGCACTATTACTTCCCTTGATCTAGATGCTATACTCCTATTGATGCAGCCCAGAATTGCATTGGCTTTTTTAGCTGCCGCGTCACACTGTTGGCTCATGTCAAGTTTGTGGTCAACCAAGACTCCTAGATTCTTTTCACATGTACTGCTCTCAAGCCAGGTGTCACCCATCTTGTATTTGTGCCTCTCAATTTTTTGCCCACGTGCAATACTTTACATTTCTCCCTGCTAAAATTCATCTTGTTTGTTTTGGCCCAGTTCTCTAATCTGTCATGGTCGTTTTGAAGTGTGATCCTGTCCTCTGGGGTGTTAGCCACCCCTCCCAGTTTGGTGTCATCTGCAAATTTGATCAGGATGCCCAGGAAGGGTCCGGGAAGGGTTAACCACCAGTAGGGGGAGTTCTGCTAGGAGCTCCCCCTGGGGTCACCACTAGGGGGCGTGCCTTAGGCCCTCACCTCCCCAGGCTTTGGACAGGGCCATGCCCCCCGGAATCCTTTATGGACTACCCTTCAATATGTGGGGCAGGTGATGGCGTTACCTCCCCTCTTCCATGTATAGAACAATACTAATGCCTAACCACCAATACCCAGAAAGTTGTGATGATTTGCTACGAGGTAGGAGAAAACCAAGTGGCTGGCGCCAATTTGCCAAGTGGAACAATTCCTACCAGGCCCCTCAACGGCGACCAACCAAGGTCCATAGCAAGGTCAAGGAAAGGAAACCATATAGGGCGGGAGGGTGGGAAAAGCAGGAACAGCTGGCAGGCGGAAAAGTGGGAAATCCCCGGCCGCATCCTGCTTTAAATAGGGCAGGCCATACCCCCTGAGCCAGGAATCCCCCCAATTGTGCGGGGGCTGGGGCTTTGAAGCCCGCAACTCCACCTCTTCCAATGGGCGGAAGTGGCTCTTTCCAAAGTCTGGTACCCATTTAAATGTTGGCATCCATCCGTCTCAGGAGACAACGGAGCAGCACACCTTTGGGGGTTAAGTCAAACCGTTGGAGAAGTTACAGTGCTTGCTCTGGCTGTAGAGATTGATACAGGAGAGACATGCTTTGTTGCAGCTGGGGCAGAGGCAGGTGTCTGGTTGGGCTGCTGCAGATGAACCATGCGTTTCTTCTCTCTGTGTTCCTCCCAGCGGTCATCCCTCCTCTGGTCACTGCTATGGATGCACAACCTGACTGGCACTGCAAGGAAATTCTCATACGGCAGCAGGGTGGATGTTGCCGGCATTCCCATACCGTCCAACTTTTTCAGATAGAAAACTGGGACATGCATCTTCTGGGATGTGCTTTTGCTCCTGGGTGAGTCATGTGACCTGTGCCATGATCTCACCCTGGGGGAAAAACACGCCTTTTGGGGGGGGGGCAAGAGCACAGTTCAAGAGATCGCGGCACCCTTTCTTCTGGGACAATTGGCAGGTATGCCTTCATGTCAGGTTTGCAGACATCTTTGTTACACAGATTTGGTCTGCCAACAGGCCTGATGCTGAAAACCTGTTTCCCGTAAAACACATCCTTGGGGATCCTGCCCTCTTTCATTTTGTGGACGTGACCAAACCAGTGCCGACATCGCTGAAACAGGAGTGGGAGAGCACAACTTCGTTTGAGACTCTGCTCTGCCACGTGATGCCCCAAATCTTCCTGGTAGCCATTTACCCCTCCAGCATCTCTCTCCATCTCTGTCTCCTCTTGCAACACCCATATTTAGCATAAAGATGTTCCGCTGCTTTGACAGAGACGTACGATATCCCTGGAGGGTTTTGCCAAGAAGCACAAGATTTGGTAACCTGTAAGGTCCCCAGGGGCAAAGCAGAGGAGCCTAACAATGGGTGACGCATTGCAGAAATCCCATCTTTTTCAGATTAGCACACCAGAGAAGGAACAGAGGGAAAAATCTGCTGATGAGATGGATGTGGGTGGTTGAGAAACAGATTGCTCTCTCACTCGCTCACTTCATAGTTTGGGGGTGAGGAGCAGGGCAGGGAAAGAGGCAGATGGATCAGTGCCTGAGGATTTACCTAAAGTGTCCCATCTGAGGTGCTCTTGGCCATCTTATCAGCGACCAACCATCAGGATGCAGTTTCCAAAATTGCCCTCTGAATGCCCACTCCAAGTCTGCTGAAGCCAATCACCCTCAGACTCTCCCCTTTTCTCCAAGGATGTGTGAGATTT
Organism: Podarcis gaigeae; assembly: GCF_964106915.1. Classification (NCBI taxonomy): domain Eukaryota; kingdom Metazoa; phylum Chordata; class Lepidosauria; order Squamata; family Lacertidae; genus Podarcis; species Podarcis gaigeae. The sequence goes on along the minus strand of NC_139681.1, from coordinate 99,480,029 downwards.
TCTCCCACCGCACCCATTCAGTTTCTCAGTGGACACCATTAATTTTTAGCCTGGGTCCCTCAAGCCACACGCGCTTCTCAGGAAGTGAGGAACATCTTGAGAACTTCATGCATGGCCTGGAGAAAGTTGATAGAGAAAGCTTTCCCCCTTTCTCATAGCACTACAATTCATGGGCTTCCTAAGAAGCTCAACACTGGAAGATTCAGGGCAGAAAAAAGAAAGTCCTTCATACAATGCATAGTCTTTCTTTTTTATTTATTTTTTGAGATGTTTCAAGTTAGCAAAAATTACCTAATAACGAACAAGACACATAAGACACAACACCATAAGCTTAACCCCAGTCAACAGTGAGATGCAGCAGCAAAAACCAGAATTGCTGTTCTAGGCTGCATCAACAGAAGTCTAGTGTCCAGATCAAGGGAAGAAATGGTAGGATTCCATTCTGGCTTGGTCAGACCGCACCTGAAGTGCTGGGTCCAGTTCTGGGCACCACAATTTAAGGTAGAAGAAGAAGAGAAGAGTTTGGATTTGATATCCCGCTTTATCACTTCCCGAAGGAGTCTCAAAGCGGCTAACATTCTCCTTTCCCTTCCTCCCCCACAACAAACACTCTGTGAGGTGAGTGGGGCTGAGAGACTTCAGAGAAGTGGGACTGGCCCAAGGTCACCCAGCAGCTGCATGTGGAGGAGCGGAGACGCGAACCCGGTTCCCCAGATAATGAGTCCACCGCTCTTAACCACTACACCACACTGGCTCTCAAGGTAGTTCTTGGCACCATTGCTGGCCGCCATTTTTACTTCTTTGCAGGCGTAGTTAGTGGTGTCAGGAACACAGGAACACAGAGTTTCTTCAGAGGTGGATAGAATAATCAGATGCACAAATATATGATGGGGGACACCTGACTTGATGGAAGTATGTGTTGAAAGGGGCCAAGGGTATGGGTACAACCTGAGCATGAGCCAATAGTGTGATGCAGGAGATTCAGAGTCAAAGCAGCTGAATGGTGTGACACATCAGCAAAAACAAACAAACAAACAAACAAACAAACAAACAAACAAACAAACACAACAACTCATGGTCTTCTAGGCTGCATCAATGGAAGTCTAGCATCCCAATCAAGGGAAGTAACAGTCCCACTCTATTCTGCCTTGGTCAGACCACACTGAAGTCCTGTGTCCAGTTCTGGGTGCCCCATTTAAGAAGGGTGTGGACAAGCTGCAACGTGTGCAAAGGAGGGCAACCAAGATGATCAAGGGTCTGGAAACTAAGCTTTATAATGAATGGTTGAGGGAGTTAGGTAAGTTTAGGCTGGAAAAGAGGAGACTGAGAGCCATCTTCAAATATCTGAAGGGATGTCCCATGGAAGCTTGAGGACAAATGAGAGCAAAGGCAAAGAAGAAAAGCTGTGGGGCTGTTGTTGTTGTTTCCTGGTCCTACTTGTGGGCTCCTTATGTAACAGGAATCCGATTGGCTGCTGCAGGAACAGGATGATGGTCCAGAAGAGCCCTTCTTTGGCCTTATCCAAAGGCTCTTCTTGCATGGTGAAAATGGGTGGAGGAATTGAGCAATTGAGAACTCAGCCCCAGGAACCAAAGGATGCCAAAAGGACTTTCACACTCTGCAAACAGGTTCAGTAAGTTTTCAGCAAGTTCTCTGGCTGTGCCAAAAATATATGTGCTAATTTGGAGGCAAACAACTAAATTTTTTTCTAAGCACCTATCCCCTGGTGGTCCTTCTCACCTCCCATAGCTGACGGAAAACCTTTGCCTGTCTTTGAAGAGGTCTTTTTACCTCCTCAGAGGAGGAGATCAGCTGCTGTTTAGGCCTGGCACAGCTGTGGGAAAGGTGTGGCATTCCCGACACGGAAGGTTGCAGCCAACTGCCTGCTTACCCAAATCCTGTGTGTGTGCCCACCTAGGTGAGATGGTATAAGGCTTAGGGACTCATAGAATTGTAGAGTTTTTTTGGGGGTGTTTCCAAAGGGGCATCCAGTCAGCCCCCCTGCAATGTGGGGGCACCTGCAGCTCTGCTTTTGCTCAGCAGTAGGTCACCTCCATTGGTGAGGCTGTGAAGGAGGGTTGTCGGGTCTCCAGGACTGACCTGAAGACTCCAGTTTTACCTGGAGGGCTGCAGGTGGCAGGTGTGTGTGGGGGGGGGGTTGAATCTTCAAATGGACAAGAGTGCAAGATTCTATACCCTCCAAGTGTCCCAACTTCCCCAATTGTCCCAGTTTTTCGGGGACAGTCTCGGAATTATGAAACCCATCCCAGCTTCACATTGGATGGTCTCAATCTACTATCCTATTTACGCTTGTTATTTCAACAATCAATATTTTACTTAACGCCATTGCTTCAAAGCAGTGCAACATGGGGTGCAAAAAAGATAAACTCAGTTCTAATTCCATGCCCTATTGAATATCCCGGTGTTTTCTGTACTGGAGCATCTCAGAGGATCAGAATGTACATTTCACCCTTGGGAAACAGCCACCATGGGAAACTACCCAAGCTGGAATCCGCTGGAAAAAAGTTGTTGCTGTTTTCATCCCAAGGAATTAGAAGTTCATTGAGGGGGAAACTAGGGTTTATGTGGATTTTCACTGGTATTCCATCGTTAAGGGGCTTTAGGCTTCTGAGTGCCAATGGCTAGAAGCCACAGGAAGCGAGAGTGTTGCTCTTATGCAGGGGTCAGCAAACCTACTGCGCCTCGGGCCGGTGTCTCCAGCGCCAATCATGTGGCGGGCCAGAGGGTGGGGGAGTGCATGCCCATACACGTGCACACACGCTATTTCCAATGCACTTCCGGGTCGGAGGAGCACCGAAAATAGCTTGTGGGCATGTGCACGGGCCTCCTCCGACCTGGATGTGCACCGGAAATAACTCTTGCACATGCACAAATAATGCTTGTGCACGCGCACAAGCTATTTCTGGTGCTCCTCTGACCTGGAAGTGTGCAGCTGTGCTGCGCAGTGCAGCGCCGGTAAGAGCGGGTGGTGGCAGCAGGTGGCGGGGGTCACCACGGGCTGGATAAATGAGTCCCTTGGGCCTTATCCGGCCCACGGGTCTTAGTTTGGGGACCCCTGCTCTTGTGCTTGGATCCTGCTTGTGAGCTTTCCCCTGGGGGTGTCTGGTCAGTCCCTGTGAGAAGAGGATGCTGGACAAGTTGGGACTTTGGCCTGATCCTGTAGGCTGTTCTTATGTTCTGAAAAGCAGTGAGCATTTGCAGGTAGAGGGAGCATGTTTTCGTAGCTATCATTGTTGGCTGCCTGTGTTTGTATGTGTGTGTGTATGTGTGCTTATGTGTTTAAAAGGCTTTTGTGAGTGGGGTTCCCAAATGCTCCACCTACGAGTCTTCGATGATGATTGGCACCCCTTCTAGATGCATGAGCTGTCACAGGAGACCTGGATGAAGCAACTGGCAGGTCCCGTCCCTTCTTCACGCCCAGGTTTTCTTCCTTTCTTTTTCTTTTCCCCTAAGAACATAAACAAAGGCCAGGACACCAAGAACAGAATGGGAAAGATCAGCCTCCACCCAGTTCAAGCTATGAATCAAGCCAAACAAACCCAGGAGTTGGCATGCGCTAGGCAGACATTTGCCAGGTCTCCACTCCCATCCCTCTTGCCCCATGCCAAAGGCAGAAGAGGGATGGAACAAGATGGCTGGGACTGGTTTGGTGGGAAGGAGAGCAAGAAGCTGCCTTGCACCGAGTTGGATCGTCGTTGGTCCAGCCTGCTTGGCATTGCCAACCTTCGCCAGGGCTTCATGGAGGGTTGTTTTTTTGTGTGTGTGTGTTTTCCCCCAAGCGCTGCCTGGAGATGCTGTCAGGAACTGAAGATGGAACTGTCTGCCTACAAAGAATGTGCTCTACCTCTAACCTATAGGCCTTCCCTCCTGTGCTGGTTTGAATTCTCCTTCCAGGTTGAAATCTACTTGGAGTCAAGAGTGGATTTCATGCTCTTTATTCAGCTCATAGTGGCGAGGAGGAATGGAAGTTCCCCCAGAACGTCTGCTTTATATACACTATTTACACAATGGGCCCCACGTAATTGGCTAATTCCGGGATTCTCCTGTAGGCCAATCAGGTCGCAGATTCCCTTCCACCTGGAACTGGATTAGGTGGCTCCTGTGGACCAGTCAGACTGCTGCATTCTGGATCTTATTGTTCTAGGACCAATCAGACGGCTGCATTCTGAATCCTATTGTTCTAGGACCAATCAGACTGCTGCATTCTGAATCCTATTGTTCTAGGACCAATCAGACTGCTGCTTTCTGAATCCTGTTGTTCTAGAACCAATCAGACTGCTGCTTTCTGAAACCTGAATCAGACTGTTGCCTTTTGGATCCTATTCAACTCAGTACACAACACAGGTGAAGCCATTGGCCCAAATAAAATAAGTCACCCAAACTCCTTACCTAAAGCAGTGTCAAAAATATGGAGATCCACATATCTGGATTCAGAAAACCTAGCAAACTACCAGCCAGTTGCTAATCTCCCTACCCTGGGCAAGGTTCTGTAGCGAGTGTCGCAGACCAGATCCAGGCGCTTTTGGAAGAAACTGATTTCCTGGATCCGTTTCAATTGGGGTTTAGGCCTGGTTTGGTCACCCTGCATGACGACCTCTGTCAAGAGAGGGGGAGGGAAATGTGTCCCTGCTAATTCTTCTCAACCTCTCAGCGGCTTTCAATACCATTGGCCATGGTTTCCTTCTGGATCGGCTCTCCGAATTAGGGCTGGGAGGCACCGCTTTGTGGTGGTTCCAGTCCTACTTGGATGGTCGTTCCCAGAGGGTGTGGATTAGGGAATGCCTTTCAGCCCTGTGGAACTATCTATGTGAGGTTCCACAGGGCTCGATCCTATCCCCCATGTTGTTTAACATCCACATGAAACCGCTAGATGGGGTTATCTGGAGGTTCAGAGTATATTGTCAGCAGTATGCCTGGGTATAGACCTCCAGGTATAGGGCAGTATAACAATAACAACAACAACAACAACAACAACAACAACATCTTGAAATAAAATTTCAGCATCCTGGATGATTGGTTGGCACCTGTCTTTCTCAGGAGACAAAGGAGGAATGCGCCATGGGGGGTGAAGTTAAACAGCACCTGCTGTGACTATAGAGACCGATACAGGAGAGACATGTTTTATTGCAGCTGGGGCAGCTGAAAGTGTCCGGTTCTGCTGCTGCAGATGCACCACGGTCAACTGGTTGTCCCAGTGGGAAGTCTGCAAGCAGGACCTGGGTGCAAGAACACTCTCCCCTCCCGTGGTTTCCAACAAAGGGTATCATTCAGAAGCACATTGATCCCGGTCATTGGTGCTGTGTGGGGCTCCTCTTCCTCAGGAAGTAAGGGAACCAAGCATCACAGCTCATGAGGTCCTTTGGTTGGTGAACTAACTCCCCAGGATGGCAAAGGGGTGGTTAGGAAAGCCAAGTCCTTCTTTTTACTCTGGTGTCTGGTTGCAGTTTCTCCCACCTAAGATCTTACACCCAGCAAAATTAATTCAGCGTATCTGGGACAAGACTAGGTGGCATAATCTATATAATGGCATTTTTATCCATGGGTATAACTAAGCAAGGTGAGAACTTTCCCAAACCACCTCCAGCTTTGGAGAGCAAGCCAACACCCAAACATGGCAGATCTTCTCAGAGTAGGGAAGACGCTCTGTGACACCTGGAAGCTTGCAAAATCACTACGAGGAGAGAAATGCTTAGGTCCACCTGGAAATTTAGGGAGCGTTGAGTTCAAGCTCCTTTGTCTGAGAAGGGTTTTTATTATTTTCAAGTCACCCACAACCTTTGACTTCACGCCCCTGGGACCTCGTGCGTCACGATGACTCCCTATTCTTGGAGAAAGGTTCTTGCGGGAAAGGTTATTTGAGTCCACAAGATCCAAATTGCTTTACTGGCAGATGCCAAAGAATCAAAGGGGATGTCAATGTGTTTAGTTTTGTTTTTAATTAGCCAGCTTTCCCCTCTGGCAAAACTGTTTCGGCTTAATCAGCATCCTCCAGCAGCTGAGCGTGGTGGGGTCAAATCGGTTTGTGGTGCAAGAACTTATGAAGCAATATTACCCCCTTTGGGGGAAGGGTGTCTATTCTGCCCCCCTCCCCAACGCTCTGTAGTTCAGCACAATCTTTTGGTTATGAGTCACAGTTGCCAAAGGGAATGGTAGTTCTTGGCACCATTGCTGGCTGCCATTTTGACTTCTGTGCAGGCGTAGTGTCAGGAACACAGGAACACAGAGTTTCTTCAGATGGTGGATAGAATAACCAGATGCACAGATATAGGGTGAGAGACACCTGGCTTGACAGAGGTATGTGTTGAAAGGGGCCAAGAGTCTTAGTACAACCTTAGCGTGAGCCAATAGTGTGATGCAGGAGATTCAGAGTCAAAGCAGCTGAATGGGGTGACACATCAGCAAAAACAACAACAACACGACAACTCATGGTCTTCTAGGCTGCATCAATGGAAGTCTAGCATCCCAATCAAGGGAAGTAACAGTCCCGCTCTATTCTGCCCTGGTGAGACCACACCTGAAGTCCTGTGTCCACTTCTGGGTGCCCCATTTAAGAAGCGTGTTGACAAGCTGGAACTTGTGCAAAGGAAGGCAACCAAGATGATCAAGGGTCTGGAAATTAAGCCTTACGAGGAGCACTTGAAGGAGCTGGGCATGTTTAGCCTGGAAAAGAGGAGATACCATAAAGGTAAAGGTAAAGGTACCCCTGCCCGTACGGGCCAGTCTTGACAGTCTCTGGGGTTGTGCGCCCATCTCACTCAAGAGGCCAGGGGCCAGCGCTGTCCGGAGACACTTCCGGGTCACGTGGCCAGCGTGACATCGCTGCTCTGGCGAGCCAGAGCCGCACACGGAAACGCCGTTTACCTTCCCGCTGGTAAGCGGTCCCTATTTATCTACTTGCACCCGGAGGTGCTTTCGAACTGCTAGGTTGGCAGGCGCTGGGACCGAGCAGCGGGAGCGCACCCCGCCGCAGGGATTCGAACCGCCGACCTTTCGATCGGCAAGTCCTAGGCGCTGAGGCTTTAACCCACAGCGCCACCTGCGTCCCTTGGAGATACCATAGCCATCTTCAAATATCTCAAGGGCTGTCACATGGAAGAGGGAACCAGCTTGTTTTCTCTTGCTCCAGAGGGTAGGACTTGAACCAGTGGCTTCAAGTTATGAGAAAAGAGAGTCTGACTAAACATCAGGAAGAAGTTTCTGACAGTAAGAACTGATCAACAGTGGAATGGACGCCTTCAGAAGGTGGTGAACGCTCCTTCATCGGAGCTTTTCCAACAGAGGCTGGATGGTCATCTGTCAGACACACTTTGGCAGAAATTCCTGCATTGTAGGGGGTTGGAGTAGATTACCCTTGGGAGATCCTTTTCAACTCTACAGTTTTGATTCTAGAAAAGACCACTCATTGATTGGGTTGGGAAGACATGGCCAGAAGGACCACAAATTTGCTTTGGGGCTATTTGGATACTTCTTGGATGCCAAAGATGATGGCCCAGTACCAGTGCAATGGGATGTTTTGCAGCAAAAGCCCCTTTAAAAGAAATAGGAGCTGGGCACTGAAAAATCACCCAAGGATCATGACCACCAGTCTACCCAAGCATCCACCTCCCAAGGCTAAGCTGCACAATATGAGAGAGGTGTTTCTACCTTCCCTCCACCCTTTGCCTTTGGAAGGCTTGCAGGAGAGGGACTCTGATCAACATTGTGGAAGTGGGGGTTTCTAGGACCAAGCGGAAACCGTCAAGGTCCCTTGTTATTTTTGCTGTTGGGTGTTGGATATTATGAATGCAATTTTGTTATATTTATGGAACTGAATTGTTTCTTTTTTGTGTGTTGTTATGTTTGCTATCGCCTTGTTGTCTTGCACCAGTTTGATTTTGTTTCCTGTTTACTTTGTTGCTAGTCATTTGGAGCGTTTTGTGTGCGTTGAAAAGCGGCTTGCAGATAAAATTGTGAATGAATGCTAAGGTCACTTGAGACCAAACACAATGCGCCAACCTACTCAGCAAACGTTGCCAACCTGGTGTCCCCAGCACTTCCATCCCAAGGCACTTGTGCCCAGGTAAGTGCAGGAGAGCTGGCAAATATCTCCAGCGTATTTATAAAAATAGATCCATTAGATGCACTCCCAGGCATGCTCACACACGTGTGTGTGTGCTTTGACATCCTTCGCTCTTTGAGTGCCTATTTTAATTAACTTATTTTTCTCCCTCCCTGAGGGAAAGTCTACCCCAATTTTTGAAGAACACTGGAAAGGCACTGTTTTTGCTCATGCATTTAGTCATTTCCAAATAAAATATGTATTTTGATGGTGTCCTGTTTTTGCTTTTCGCTACCCTACTCCTTGTGGGATGCGGGTGGCGCTGTGGGTTAAACCACAGAGCCTAGGACTTGCCAGTCAGAAGGTTGGCGGTTCAAATCCCGCGACAGGGTGAGCTCCCGTTGCTCAGTCCCAGCTCCTGCCAACCTAGCAGTTCGAAAGCACGTCAAAGTGCAAGTAGATAAATAGGTACCGCTCCGGCGGGAAGGTAAACGGCATTTCCGTGCGCTGCTCTGGTTCTCCAGAAGTGGATTAGTCCTGCTGGCCACATGACCCGGAAGCTGTATGCCAGCTCCCTCGGCCAATAAAGCAAGATGAGCGCCGCAACCCCAGAGTCGGCCATGACTGGACCTAATGGTCAGGGGTCCCTTTACCTTTACCTTTTACCCTGCTCCTGCCAAACTAGCAGTTCGAAAGCACATTAAAGTGCAAGTAGATAAATAGGTACCACTCCGGCGGGAAGCTGTTCTCTGGCTCCCTCGGCCAATAAAGCGAGATGCGCACCGCAACCCCAGCATAGCTGTCAACGTTTCCCTTTTTTATAGGGAAATTCCCTTATTCCAAATAGGATTCCTCACAAGGGAAAAGTTGACGCTTTGAACCCCATAGTTGTCCGCAACTGGACCTAATGGTCAGGGGTCCCTTTACATTTTTACTGAGGGATAGATAATATTGTTGCAGAGCTGTTGATTTGACCATACTCCTGTCCATAAGTTTCTCCAAAAAGTAAACCGAAGATCAGGAACAAGGGACTTCTGACCTGCCAGATATTGCCGGTCTCCAGCTTTGTGGAAGAGACATTTGTCAGTGGTCACTAGCCAGGATGGAAGAGGCTACACTGTGCTTCCACAGTCAGAGGCAGTGACCCACAGACACCACAACCCAGACAGATTTGATTGCATAGACATAAGAATCATAGATTCATAGAATCACAAATTGGGAAGGGTCCACAAGGGTGATCTACCTCAGGGCTCCATCCTCTCCCCCATGCTTTTTAGTATCTATATGAAGCCGCTGGGAGAGATCATCAGGGGGTTTGGGCTGGGTGTTCATCAGTATGTGGATGATACCCAGCTCTACCTCTCTTTTAAATCAGAACCAGTGAAGGCGGTGAAGGTCCTGTGTGAGTGTCTGGAGGCGGTTGGAGGATGGATGGCGGCTAATGGATTAAGGTTGAATCCTGACAAGACAGAAGTACTGTTTTGGTGGGACAAAGGGCAGGCAGGTGTGGGGAACGGGGAGTGCAGGTGCAGGTGTGCAGCAAGGGGGGGGGGTCATTTTGAACTCCCAATTGGTGTTTATACTACATTTTTTTAAGATTTGCCTTGAGACAGTCATTAAACCTCTTTTGTTGACCACCAGCATTACGCTTTCCATTTTAAAGTTTGGAATAGAGTAGTTGTTTTGGAAGACAATCATCAGGCCTCCGCACAACATGACCAGTACAACGAAGTTGATGTTGAAGAATCAAATATATACCATGCATAAAAATATGCTAAGGGTTGGTGAGTTACAAAATTTTAGCAGTTGGATCCTTTTCAGCTCTTCTGGAAGATGTGCTGAAAGGTGAAGCTGGTGATGGAGGTAAGTTTGGCAGCTACACCCAGGGAGTTGCCCTGCCAACATAGCCTTTCCTGGAGCGTTGGCTACAAGAACATCACACCCGGGGCATGAACGACTCCCTAAAGCCTTGCTGCATTTCCACCACTTACCCCCCCCCCTTTCTCAAGAGCATCTCTTGCTTCATGGAAGTGTTGGTTGGTTCCCAAGAAGTTCAGGCCCGAGGAACTTAAGCAGGAACTTGGTGTGGGATTTGGCTCTGGGACAAAAAAATTCTGATGTACCTGTTCTTCCTCTCAGGGAAGCCAGCATGGGCACCGCTTGTGGGAGAAAGGAGTGCCAGCTTGGCAGGTTGGTCACGGAAGGGCAAAGCATGATGGGAAACGAAAGATGGTCCAACAGAAGATGTTGCCTGCTGATAAGGAGAGGCGAGTGGGAAAGGTATTTCAACAAAGCTAGTCTTCAGAAGATTAGGAACTGTTCTGCAGGAGCACCCATGGTGTTCCTCAAGCTTTTGAGAGTTGGACACACACACACATTTTTGGATTAACAGCAATATAAGTAATCCTCCTGAATCAGATTAGCAGTCATGGGACAAGGCATTGGGTAATCTTTTATTTAATGGAGGGGAGGTTGTAGCCTCTGCCTGCCCGTTCTCAATAAGGGCATCCTGTTAAAGGGATCCAGGGGTGTGGATCCTGTCCGAAGCCTGGACGTGGGCTAGGGCCATGCCATGACCCAACGGGCACCCCTTGGGATGCCCCTGCTTGATGTAAGTCAAAGGACTCCCCCTTTTGGTGGTTTCCCCCTTAGTTTGACTCCCTGCAGATGGACAGGAGTCAAGATATAGTCTGGCTTCACCCAATGCCTAAGCCAAACCGCTCACATCTGTAACCAGTAAAGTTGTGGCCTGTTTTAGTCCATTAAGCTAAATACTTGTGTCTGTGTATTTATTGGTCAATAGGGAACTGCAGGGCAAGGGACCTTGGCAGGCTAGAGGAGAGGTCCTCTGGTAGATCAGGAACTGGCGAAGTTGCAGGAAGCAGAGTCGGAATAAATGGATTGTTCCTGGGACACCGATGAGAAACCGTAGCCCTACAAGGATCAGTACTGGGACCTGAGCTTTTAAACTTGTGCATCAGTTGGCAGAAATGACCGGCAGAATCCGAGACCAGGGGGAAGATTTGGTGGAAAAGGACTGGAAGAAATTTAAAGAATACCTGCGGACACATTGTAAAATCTATGAATGTTAAAATGATGTGAGATATAAAACAATATGACATTAATGAATAAGTGACGATTATGCAATGAGGAATGTAATGGGGGGGAAATATGGAAATGAGACTTATTTAAATATCTTAAATAGATAATGAGATGTGAAAGGGGATAGGGATTTGCTGAATCTGATGGTAAACAGGAACACAAGGAAGGGAGGTGCGGGGAAGCCAAGAAAGAGGGTTAAGAAACTCAGAACTTTAAAGGGAAAAATCTGTATTTTTTCTTCTTCTTTTTGATGTACTCTTTACTTCTTTTTTCTTTGCTTTATGTTTTGTATTGTTTTATCTTCTATATGTTTTTATGTATCTCTTTAAAAATTTTAATAAACATATTTAAAAAATAAATAAATAAAATAAACTTGTGCATCAGTGATCTAGAGTGAAGAAAAAGCAGTGAGGGGGTCACGTTTATTGGGTGATACTAAATCGTTCAGGGTCATCAAAGCAAAAACGGGATTGTGAAGAGCTCCAAAAGCATCTGAAACTGAATCCGAGTTTCCCAACCGTAAAACGGCAAAAGCAATTCAATGTAAACAAGTTGAAAGTGTTGTATGCCAAGGCAAAATAAATAAATAAATAAGTAAGTAAGTAAGTAAGTAAGTAAGTAAGTAAGTAAATAAATAAATAAATAAATAAATATTTCGCAAATGTGCTTATGGGGTCTGAACTGGTGGTGATTGCCCAGGAATGAGAGACTGGACCCGATGAAAGCATTGACCATTGAATGGCAGCTGTGAAGAAGGTGGATTTCGTGGTAGGGATCAGCAGGAAAGGAATTGAAAATAAAAGAGCTGATATCATAATGCCGTTATGCAAATCTATGGTGCAACTGAACTTGGAGTTTTGTGTGCAGTTCTGGTTGCCTCATCCCAAAAAGGATATTGCAGAGTTGGGAAAGATTCAGAAAAGGGCAACTAAAATGAATCAGGTGGTGGAGCAACTCCCCTACGAGGAATGGTTACAACATTTGGGGTTTGTTTGTTTTTTGTTTTTTTAGTTTAGAGAAAAGCAGAGCAAGGGCAGACATGGTAGCTAAAGTCATGCATTGAAGTCCACTTCAGTGGATAGCGGACAGAGAAAAGTTTGTCTTTCTCTTTCCTAACACTAGAATTTGGGGCTATCCATTGAAGCAGAATGTCGGGAGATCCTGTTAGGATATTGACGTTCCATTCCACCTTAAGAATAGGCATGTGAAGTTGTTATAAGCGACATGTCTGTGACACTCTCCTGTGTGAGTGTCCGAGGGCCCTGCTCCTTCCTGCCACTTACCACCTGGCCCAGGGCAGGGCCTGACGGGCCTCACTAGGACAGTTGCTGTTACTGCTGGAGGGGTGCAGAGTGCTTTTAAAATGTTTTTTTAAAAAAAATCTTTTGAATTTTTTGTAAGTGGGGGGGTGGGATGGATGTTTATTGGGCCTGGGAATTTGTTTGATTTTATGTTTTTGTAATTTTTACTGTTTTTTGTTTGTATTGTTTTATTTATTTTTTTAAGGTGTTATTTTGTTCTTAAGGGGAGGGGTCAGGGCTGCCGGGGAGTGGGTCCCAGCCAACAAAATGGCTGGGGCATGTTCCACGGGGGCGGGGGGATGCACTGGGACAACCGATCTCAGTGATCATGGGTAGGAGGAGGAGTTACGCTAAGACCAGACCATGTCATTACAGAGGAGGCAGGTTTAGTCGTTGTCTGAGGACTATCCCTGCCTCCAGGTCTGGTCCTGACCGGATGGATACTAGAACCAGCAAGGGATACCCACATGACCTGAAGGTGCTGCTGTGCAATTCCAGGTCAATGATTCATAAGACCACTGCCATCCATGACTTGATCATGGATGGAGGACTTGACCTGGCATGTGTAACAGAGACTTGGTTGGATGAAGCAGATGGGCCTGTCCTTGCCGCTGCTTGTCCACCAGGTTTCTCTTACGCACAGCAACCCAGGTCATGTGAGCAGGGAGGGGGGGTTGCAGTGATTTTTAGGAAGTCATTAGTTTACACCAGGCGTCCTATCGGGAAGACCCAGTTTTCCGAGTGCATGTTCTGGAAGTTGGGCAATAGGGGCAGTACAGGATTCCTTTTGGTGTACCGACCTCCCCACTGCACCAAGGATTCCCTGCTCGAGCTGCTTCAGGTTGTGGCGGATGTTCTTCTGGAGACACCTAGTTTGGTTGTCCTAGGTGATTTTAACATCCATGCTGACACATCCTTACAAGGGGGCGCTCGGGACTTCATGGAAAGCATGGCCTCCATGGGGCTGTCCCTGAATAATAATAATAATAATAATAATAATAATAATAATAATAATAATAATAATAAATTTTATTTATATCCCGCCCTCCCCAGCCGAAGCCGGGCTCAGGGCGGCTAACAACACTAAAACAGTACAACATTATAAAAATGAATTAAAATCAAAATTAATGGCAACCATAAACTAAAGTCTTGTAAAGATTGCCAAAGGAGGGAGTCAGGCTGCGCCCTGACCAAAGGCCAGGTGGAACAGCTCTGTCTTGCAGGCCCTGCGGAAAGATGTCAAGTCCTGCAGGGCCCTTGTCTCTTGTGACAGAGCGTTCCACCAGGTTGGAGCCGCAGCCGAAAAAGCCCTGGCTCTAGTTGAGGCCAGCCTAACCTCTCTGTGGCTTGGGACCTTCAAGGTGTTTTTATTTGAAGACCGTAAGTTCCTCTGTGGGGCATACCAGGAGAGGCGGTCCCGTAGGTACGAGGGCCCTAGGCCGTATAGGGCTTTGAAGGTTAAAACCAGCACCTTAAACCTGATCCTGTACTCCACCGGGAGCCAGTGCAGCTTATATAGCACCGGATGAATGTGATCTCTAAGCGAAGACCCCGTAAGGAGTCTCGCTGCGGCATTCTGCACCCGCTGGAGTTTCTGGGTCAGTCTCAAGGGCAGCCCCACGTAGAGCGAGTTACAATAATCCAGTCTGGAGGTGACCGTCGCGTGGATCACAGTGGCTAGGTCAGGGCGAGAGAGGTAAGGAGCCAACTGCTTAGCTTGGCGGAGATGAAAAAATGCCGCCTTTGTTATAGCTGCAATCTGCGCCTCCATGGAGAGGGAGGTATCGAAGATTACACCCAAACTCTTAACGGACGGTGCTGGCACTAATTGCACCCCCACAAGAGATGGGAGTTGCCCCCTCAGTCCCATGTCGTCCCGTCCCAGCCAGAGGACCTCTGTCTTCGAAGGATTTAACTTCAGCCGGCTCCCACGAAACCATCCAGCCACAGCCTCCAAGCATCTGATCAGTGTGTCTGGGGCCGAGTCTGGGTGGCCGTCCATCAACAGATAGAGTTGGGTGTCATCAGCATACTGATGGCAGCCCAGCCCAAAACTCCGGACAAGCTGAGCGAGGGGGCGCATAAAGATGTTAAAAAGCATCGGGGAGAGTATTGCACCCTGGGGCACACCACACACCAAGGAGTGGCGGGATGACAATTCCCCCCCAAGCGCCACCCTCTGTCCCCGACCAGAGAGAAACGAGCGCAGCCATTGAAGGACTGTGCCCTGAATCCCCACGTCAGCAAGGCGGTGGTCCAGGAGTTCGTGATCGACCATGTCGAAGGCTGCTGACAGGTCTAGAAGAATCAGCATTCCGGACTGGAATGGATCCAGAGCTGATGTTTCATCCAGAAACCTACCAAGCTGTTCAGCAACCGCTCTCTCAATCGCCTTACCCAGGAATGGAAGATTCGAAACTGGGCGGTAATTGGATAGATCTAAAGGATCTAATGATGTTTTCTTTAAGAGCGGGCGCACCACTGCCTCCTTCAGTTCCCCTGGGAATGTCCCGGTGCCAAGGGACAGATTGATGATATCCCCCAGGGGGGCCCGCACCTCGTCTGGACACGCTCTAATCAGCCAGGACGGGCACGGGTCGAGAGGACAGGTGGTGGGCTTTCCAGCTCGGAGGAGTCTGTCCACATCGGCTGGGGATATCCAGTCAAAGTGGTCTAATACTGAACCCGAGGACAGTCGAGGGGCCTCCAGTTCCTTTATTGTATCCAAATTGGCAGGGAGGTCATGGCGGAGCAACAAGACCTTCTCCGCAAAAAAGCTCGCGAATGCCTCACAGCTGTGTGTCAAATTGTTATTTAAATTTGGCTGTCCTTCAAGGGACGTTAAAGACCGAATTATACTAAATAATTGCGCCGGGCGAGAGCTAGCGGATGCAATGGAGGCCGAGAAGTAGGACTTCTTAGCGGCCTTCACTGCCATCTCGTAGGTTTTCATAAAAACCCTATAAGATGTTCTTGAAGCTCCGTCACGGGCACCCCGCCATACTCGCTCTAGCCGTCTGAGGTCCCGCTTCATTTTCCGGAGCTCCTCGGTAAACCAGGGAGCCCGGTTTCTGCGGGGTCGCAGAGGGCGCTTAGGTGCGATCTCATTGATGGCTGCTAGGAGCTGGGTATTCCAGGCCTCAACAAGCTCAGTCAATGAGTCGCCAGGGGGAGAAAGGTCCTGCAAGACTTGATGGAATCTATCAGGGTCCATCAGCCTCTGCGGGCGAGCCCAAATTGGCTCGCCACCCAAGCAGGGTGGGGGTGGAACGTCAATCCTGGCTTTCAGAGCATAGTGATCAGACCATGGCACCTTCATCGAAGGAAACATGATCACATCTATACCAATGCCAAAGATCAAATCCAGCGTGTGGCCTGCTTGATGTGTGGGGCCCGAAACAAACTGGGAGAGCCCTAGTGTCGCCATGGAAGACACCAGGTCCAGAGCCTGTGAGGAGGGAGTGGCATCAGCATGGATGTTGAAGTCCCCCAATACCAATAGGTTAGGGAACTCCAAGGCCCAGCCGGCCACCGCCTCCAGCAGACCTGACAGGGTGGCTGCTGGTGCGCTAGGTGGCCGGTACACCAGCCAGACAGCCAAGCTCACCTCGGAGCCCCACACTAGGCCAACACATTCAATGCCGGGGATCGATGGCGATGGTAGAGCCCTGAAAGAACAATCTTCCCGGATTAATAACGCCACCCCTCCCCCCCGGCCCACAGTCCGCGACTGGTGAAGGACGGAGAAACCCGGGGGCGCCATCTCTCGTAAGGTAACAGTATCCCCTTCGCGCACCCAGGTCTCAGTCACACATGCCAGGTCAACCCCCTGCGAGCTGAAGAAATCTCGCAGGGTGGCGGTTTTGTTGCCTATAGACCTGGCATTGCACAACACCAGTGACGGAGGTGAGTAATCCTTGCTCACTCTACCCTCGTCTCTCGGGATGGGGCGCAGATTGGAAGGGGTACGAGCATATCCGTATCTCGATCCCCTTCGCCTATGACATCTGCCCCCACCGCCATACCTCCCTCGCCCCTCCACAGTAGGAATCCCAAGCCTAATATTCGCCTCCATTTACAGAATATAAAAGCAAACAAATAAAAAACAATTACATGAAAACAAAACCAATCCCCACCCCACTCCACAACCACCCAACCCCAACCCAAAATAAACCAAAACAAAATAAAAAATACATGGATAAAAACCACCGCTTATGGTGGTACAATAAAGCAAAAATAAAAACAGTTTAAAACATATAAAAACACTTCAAACAACCGCTGCAGCAGCACTAGTGTCCCCAAAGCTGCGGCAGTGGTGAGCGTGGGCCCCGCCCCCTGGCCTGATGGAGAGTGGGCCTGCAGGGGGAAGAGCCCTCCCCACAAACACACGGCAAAGCGGCAGCAGCAGTGTTCCAAGGCCTCCTTGGAGCCTTATATGCTGAGGTGGAGTCTGGGGCCCGCCCCCAGGCCCAAGGTGGGGAATGGGCTTGCAGGGCAGCGGTCCTCCCCAAGACTCACCGGCAAAGCGGCAGCAGCAGTGTTCCGGGCCTCCTTGGAGTCTTTTATGCTGAGGTGGAGTATGGGGCCCGTCCCCAAGTCCAAGATGGAGAATGGGCTAGCAGGGGGAAGAGCCCTCCCCACAAACACACGGCAAAGCGGCAGCAGCAGTGTTCCAAGGCCTCCTTGGAGCCTTATATGCTGAGGTGGAGTCTGGGGCCCGCCCCCAGGCCCAAGGTGGGGAATGGGCTTGCAGGGCAGCGGTCCTCCCCAAGACTCACCGGCAAAGCGGCAGCAGCAGTGTTCCGGGCCTCCTTGGAGTCTTTTATGCTGAGGTGGAGTATGGGGCCCGTCCCCAAGTCCAAGATGGAGAATGGGCTAGCAGGGGGAAGAGCCCTCCCCACAAACACACAGCAAAGCGGTAGCAGCAGTGTTCCAAGGCCTCCTTGGAGCCTTATATGCTGAGGTGGAGTCTGGGGCTCGCCCCCAGGCCCAAGGTGGGGAATGGGCTTGCAGGGCAGTGGTCCTCCCCAAGACTCACCGGCAAAGCGGCAGCAGCAGTGTTCCGGGCCTCCTTGGAGTCTTTTATGCTGAGGTGGAGTATGGGGCCCGTCCCCAAGCCCAAGATGGAGAATGGGCTAGCAGGGGGAAGAGCCCTCCCCACAAACACACGGCAAAGCGGCAGCAGAATAAGTCTGGCCCAATCCATAGCCGCGGACATGCCTTGGACCTGGTGTTTATCTCTATAGATGTTGGTGATCTGACACTAAGTAAAAGCGAAATGAAAGAAGTGCCATGGTCAGATCACTTCCTGGTGCAACTGGACTTGTCTGCGACCCATCCCCTCTGCAGGGAGGTGGGACCAATTCGGATGGTCCGCCCCCCGCCACGTAATGGATCCAAATGGTTTCCAGAGAGAGGTAGGGGATGCTTTATCCCATGTTGATGGCCTTTCAGCCGATTCCCTGGTGGAATGTGGAGTTAACCAGGGCTATTGACTGTTTGGCTCCGAAGCGCCCTCTCCGATTGCATGGAGCCCGGACAGCCCCGTGGTTTTCCACAGATCTGAGGGCAATGAAACAATCGTTGAGATGGCTAGAGCGCCAGTGGCAGATAACTCATTCCGAATCTGACCAGACACAGGTTAGAGCTCAACGTCGAGCCTACCAAGTGGCGATAGCGACGGCGAAGAAGACTTTCTTCACCGCCTCTATTGCATCTGCAGAAAACAGCAGCAGAAGACTTTTTCAGATGGTTCACAATTTAGTGGAACCACCTGCGACATCGGGGCCCAGTACGGGCCACATGATCTCCTGCTATGATTATGCAAAGTTTTTTGCAGGTAAAATCGCTCAGATTTGGGAAGAAGTAGACTCCACCATGGGAGCAGGGCTGGGGCGGGAGAGTGCTAGAGTCCTGTCTAGTCAAGTTGTGTGGGATCAATTCCAACCTGTTACCTCCGAGGATGTGGACTGGCTGCTTGAACGAGTGAAGCCAACCACCTGTCTCCTGGATCCTTGCCCATCCTGGCTTATAAAAGCTAGCCGGGAAGGACTGGGCGATGGGCTTCGTGGGGTGGTGAATGCTTCCCTCCATGAGGGAGCCTTCCCAGACCCGCTGAAAGAGGCGGTTATTAAATCGCTTCTTAAAAAACCATCTTTAGATGCAGCCACGATGGCGAATTATCGCCCAGTCTCAAATCTTCCATTCTTGGGCAAGGTGATTGAGCGAGTGGTTGCTGAACAACTCCAGGCACGCCTGGAAGAAGCGGACCATTTGGATCCCTTCCAGTCGGGATTCAGGCCTCATCATGGGACTGAAACTGCCTTGGTCGCACTGGTTGATGATCTCTGGCGGGCTAGGGACAAAGGTGAGAGCTGTCCTAGTTCTGCTGGATCTCTCAGCGGCGTTTGATACCATCGACCATAACATCCTTCTGGACCGTCTTGAGGGGCTGGGAGCTGGGGGCACTGTCATACAGTGGTTCTGCTCCTTCCTCCTGGGCCATGTTCAGAAAGTGGGGGGGGGGATGAGTGTTCAGACCCCTGGGCTCTCACTTGTGGGGTGCCTCAGGGTTCTGTCCTCTCCCCCATGCTTTTCAACATTTACATGCAGCCACTGGGAGAGATCATCAGGAGGTTTGGGCTAGGTGTTCATCAGTATGCGGATGATACCCAGCTCTACCTCTCTTTTAAATCAGAACCAGTGAAGGCGGTGAAGGTCCTGTGTGAGTGTCTGGAGGCGGTTGGAGGATGGATGGCGGCTAACAGATTGAGGTTGAATCCTGACAAGACAGAAGTACTGTTTTTGGGGGACAGGAGGCGGGCAGGTGTGGAGGATTCCCTGGTCCTGAATGGGGTAACTGTGCCCCTGAAGGACCAGGTGCGCAGCCTGGGAGTCATTTTGGACTCACAGCTGTCCATGGAGGCACAGGTCAAATCTGTATCCAGGGCAGCTGTTTACCAGCTCCATCTGGTACGTAGGCTGAGACCCTATCTGCCTGCAGACTGTCTCGCCAGAGTGGTGCATGCTCTGGTTATCTCCCGCTTGGACTACTGCAATGCGCTCTACGTGGGGCTACCTTTGATGGTGACCCGGAAACTACAACTAATCCAGAATGCGGCAGCTAGACTGGTGACTGGGAGCGGCCGCCGAGACCATATAACACCGGTCTTGAAAGACCTACATTGGCTCCCAGTACATTTCCGAGCACAATTCAAAGTGTTGGTGCTGACCTTTAAAGCCCTAAACGGCCTCGGTCCAGTATTTCTGAAGGAGCGTCTCCACCCCCACCGTTCAGCCTGGACACTGAGGTCCAGCTCTGAGGACCTTCTGGCGGTTCCCTCACTGCGAGAGGTCAAGTTACAGGGAACCAGGCAGAGGGCCTTCTTGGTAGTGGTGCCTGCCCTGTGGAACGCCCTCCCATCAGATGTCAAAGCGATAAACAATTACCTGACATTCAGAAGGCATCTGAAGGCAGCCCTGTTCAGGGAAGTTTTTAATATGTGACATTTTAGTGTATTTTTCATCTTTGTTGGAAGCCGGCCAGAGTGGCTGGGGAAACCCAGCCAGATGGGTGGGGTACAAATAATAAATTATTATTATTATTATTATTATTATTATTATTATTATTATTATTATTATTTCCAGCACAGCCTGCTGGGAACTTCCATTGTGTATAGCTTTTGCTTAAGCTTTTTGCTTGGACACGAAGGGGAGCAGACATGTTTTTCCTTCGTCCTGATGCTGAATAAAATGCTTGTAAATACGTTTTACATATGCCTCTCTCTGCCCTTCCATTGCAATGAGTTCTTATCTCTGCTGGCTTGCGTACCCAGCTTCTAATGGCTTCTGAAGCTTGGGTCGCAGTTTTGATGCTAATCCAAGGACCGGAGTTCGCCCAGCTGCCGGCCGGTGTGCTGGAGCCGGCTGGGGGCTGCCAATTGCCCCCGTTCCCTTGGACACATCCCAACAGATCCAGGACAATCAAGAGAAGGTACTTCTGGTGGCATAGAGTTGAATTTGCTTCTGCAAGAGGCAGGGATGGTCACAAACATATTCAACTGGCAAGAGGGGTTCAACAAATGCATGGAGACAAAACCTCTCAAAGACTTCCCATCTGCCTTTGTACTTTTACCATCAGGAATACCAGCACCTCTTCATCCTATAGAATCCAAGTGGCCAAGAATTAAGGTAAGAGCAGACTGCATACCCGCCAACATTTCTCTGATGAAAATTGGGACGTCCCATTCCATAATGATACTTTTACTGTTTATAACCAACACATCTTCCTGGGTTGTCCCGCCACTCTGGGCAGCTTCCAACGTATATAAAACATAAGAAAACATAAAACATTAAAAAAACACCACTTCCCTATAAAGGATTGCCTTCAGATGGCTCGGGGGTCAGATAACTCCATACCCTCCAACATTTTTCTGATGAAAATAGGGACATCCTAAGGAAAAGTGGGATGATCGTGGGGCATCCCTGATCCTGATCAATTGATCACCCAAAAGGCTTCCCCAAAGAAGCTCAACAACTCTGATCAATCCAGAAAAAAAAAGGTCAGCAACTTGGTTAATGCAATCGGTAGATCACTGTCAGTTGGTTTTTTTTAATGGTGGGAATAGATCCCAGTATCTTGGGAGTTGGGCATGCCTGTCTTAGACTATTATCATTCTTCAGAACTGAGCTCTGCATTGGCCTTGAATAAGTGTCAGCTAAGGGATTGGCTCTTCTGGATAGAATCCAGAAGGGACCTGAAACTAATTAAAAACACCCACTTCCCCCCTTGGTATACACTCTTGAGATCAGAGCATTCTAGAGCCAGTTATCTAGCCAAAATCTCACCAGTTTCCTTAAGAAATGCCTTTACTGAGCTGCATTTCCAAGTGATGTCCATCACAGTTTTGGATGATCACTACAATAAGGTTCATGTATGCAGACAGACTTTGCATTTGTGGTCAACCTCAGGTGGAAGACATCACTCAGCGGTTGGTCTGCCCCTTATAGAGAGACCCAAGAGATCACTTTCTGAAACCTTTGTTCACACAAGCAAGGAAGTGCAATCTGGTAGAAAGGTTACAGATAGGTAGCCGTGTTGGTCTGCCATAGTCAAAACAAAAAAAATTCCTTCCAGTAGCACCTTAAAGACCAACTAAGTTCTTGGTATGAGCTTTCTTGTGCATGCACGTATCTGAAGAAGTGTGCATGCACACGAAAGCTCATACCAAGAACTGACTTAGTTGGTCTTTAAGGTGCTACTGGAAGGAATTTTTTTTGTTTTGACTGGTAGAAAGGGTTATGGTTGTTTTGTTTTTGTTTTTCTTGAGTAACAATAATAGCTTTGCAGCACACAGAGGGGCCCTCTATGCACTGTCTGCAAAAGAAATCAGGAAAAGGGAGGTAGATATAATCGCTATAAGTTGCCGTGGTGATTCAGAGGTTTAATCTGAAATCAAGCAAGATTCAAGCTCGTTGGTGTCTTCGGTAACATCTCTCTCTTATGTCCTGGATCTTGACTTATATTATGGATGGATGTTCTGTATTATCTTATGAATACTACTGTTACAAGTTTGTCATGGCCTCTGGCTACAAGAAGAACCTTAAGAATTGTGTGGGATGTAACATAAGCAGTCAAATACAACATTTCCTGTTTGCCTAGAGTGGACATGCAGGGGGATGTTGGTCCAGCCAGTAGGACTTCCTGTTACACCTGGTCTGGAGCATCCTTCCTTTGCATGCGACCAGGTAGATGGGCATGACCCTGGCAGACCCCACAAAAGGTCCAGTCACGCAGCCGTGTTGGTCTGATGCAGTTGAAATAAATAAATAAACAAACAAATAAATAAATAATTGTCCAGTAGCACCCTAGAGACCAGCTACCCAGAACAAACTTAGTTGGTCTCTAAGGTGCTACTGGACAATTTTAATTTTTTTATATAAAATAAGCTTCTTAGGTCTTTATTCTTTTAGGAGGGAATCAAAGGGGTCTTACCAGGAATAATAGAACTTAAGAGTTTCTAATGAATCTGCAACTAGCTTCCTGCTGTGTAAAAGGGGGAATGTACTCTGCTGTATGAATAAACTCACTAGCGTTAGTTAGGAAGGGTAATATTTAATCAATATATCCTCTCCTGCTACCCACAACATTCCCACAAATTGAACTGCTCCCATAGTGTGGACTGTCCCAGTAGATCCCAGAGCATCCTTACTCCTGGATGTCAGTGTTTCCCTTCCATTGGCAGAAAACAAGTGGTGGTGAAACTATGTTGTATGAAACCCTTGCGCTATGTTCATGAGTTATGGATGTAGCTGGCATGACAGCTTCCATCGTCCAGGTGCCCTTCAAACTCTCACAGGGCTCTACTCCTGTCCACAAACTGGGAAGCACCAAGTTATGTGCTATCAACAAGACTCCCTCTGCTTCTCTCTCTCGGCATGTGCTTCATGGTGTCCGCAAATCTGGCCTGCAGGACTGGGGAAACACTTAGGGGGAGGGGGCAAGAGGAGGATATGGGAAAAATCATTGCACTGATGGGGCATTTGTCCTCACGATGCCTTGCAAATTCCTGGGTGGGAGTGCAATTAATCCAGAATGCGGCAGCTAGATTGGTGACTGGGAGTGGCTGCCAGGACCACATAACACCTGTCTTGAAAGACCGACATTGGCTTCCAATACGTTTCCAAGCACAATTCAAAGTGTTGGTGCTGACCTTTAAAGCCCTAAACGGCCTCGGTCCTGTATACCTGAAGAAGCGTCTCCATCCCCATCGTTCAGCCCGGACTTTGAGATCCAGCTCCAAGAGCCTTCTGGTGGTTCCCTCATTGCGAGAAGTGAGGTTACAGGGAACCAGACAGAGGGCCTTCTCGGTAGTGGCACCTGCCCTGTGGAACGCCCTCCCTTCAGATGTGAAGGAAATAAGCAGCTATCTTATTTTTAAAAGACATCTGAAGGCAGCCCTGTTTAGGGAAGTTTTTAATATTTAATGCTGTATTGTTTTTAACACTTGATTGGGAGCTGCCCAGAGTGGCTGGGGAAACTCAGCCAGATGGGCGGGGTATAAATAATAAATTATTATTAATAATAATAATAATTATTATTAGCGCCCCCAGAGTCCTCAGCCATGCAGAAGAGCCAGTCTGTTTTCTA
The DNA here is from genome assembly GCF_964106915.1 of Podarcis gaigeae. Taxonomy (NCBI): domain Eukaryota; kingdom Metazoa; phylum Chordata; class Lepidosauria; order Squamata; family Lacertidae; genus Podarcis; species Podarcis gaigeae. Next base: position 99,456,418 of record NC_139681.1, on the reverse strand, counting down.
GGGCAGTCATGTCCTTCCTCTGAACTGACTTGGCCAATGCACATGGCTTTGGTGTTGTGACCCACAATGAAAGACTCCTGCGGCCGTTCCGAATGCCAGAAACCATCAACGTTGCTTTTGTAATCTGTTTTTATTTACAATGATATTGACAACAGAGTGCTTTTCATCCAATTAATACTTATTGCAAGTCACGGAGAACTTGTGGATGTGTGCCACTCAAACTGAGCAAAGGAACTTATTTTGAAATCTAGGACTCTTGAAGTCAACCCTCGGTGTCTCAACCCCTCCCCACTCCCCCCCAGAGAGGGTTTTTTGCAATCACTCCCCCTCTCTCTGTAATCGTGATTCATTAAGGTCAATATCACAAACACTTTGAAAGTCGTTACACAGATATAAGCCTTTCCCATAAAATGGTGTGGTTTGTTTCTTTCTTTAAAAAATAAAAAAATAAAAAATGCAAACAAAATGTGGTTCTGAAAAGCCCCAAACCCCAAAGAGAAATACATTTTTTATCAAAAAACCCCACCCCTCAATAAATGATTGACCAAGTACATGACAAAATTATACATAAAACAAAACTGTACTTACAATGTTTACATGACAAATGTACTTTGACTGCATTCTAGGCACGAGAGGACCATATCTGCAAGAAGTCAGAGCTTACTTGGCAGTAGTGGGTTTGTCAGTAGGAATTTGTAGCCCGGGGATGTGTTGAGGAGAGGGAAAGTAGCTCAGGAAAAGACTCTTGCATGGTAGAATGAGATGACAGAATAGTAAACAGGCATGAAAACACCAGGAAGATCTGCCCCATTGGGCATTCATGGTCTCTAGTGTGACTTGTCTAGTGCGGTCAGTTTACAGCAGATGGCCCAGGAGCTAGTTTTCCTGAAAGGCAGGTGGGGAGAAAGGAAGAAAAGAAGGGAAAATACAGATCTGCTGGAATCCAACCACAGAAGCCACCCTGAGTGCATTTATGCGGCAAGGCAATTCATGAAACCCAGGTCAGGAGTTAAGAAAAATCCCAAATCTTGCTCAAATAACCCACTTGTTGAAATGGTAAGTGAAATCTGACACAGAGGCAACTCTCCCCGTATTTACATGCTAGCTTCAAGGGAAGATTTCGCAAGCCCAGATATAATGGGGGGCGGGCGGGCATATTTGGTGATCTCAAAGGGAACCTGCTAAGGAATTGGCAGTCTGGGTTCCTGGTCAAGTGTTTCTTTGCATTTGCTGCTGAAGGAAGAATCGGTGGGGGTGAAGGAATGAAGTGGACTACCCTCGCCGAAAAACCACCGCTAACCCCCAAAAGCAAAATTTAAACTGAAAGGTTGCCCAGGAGGAAACCTGCTATGCAAAGCATGCGATGGCCATACTGGTCGTGGGAGGGCCATACTGGTCGTCGGAGGGCCATACTGGTCGTCGTCATAATTCAAAGTTGGAAATCATCAAACTCCAACCACTAGGCAATGCTGTCCCAAATGAGAGGCCTACCCAAAGGCATTGAATCCTTAAAACCCTCAAAACAAGCACCCGAGAAAGGGATCCACACAGAAAGGGATCCATACAAAAGTTTGCACGGGAGAGTTGATCTGGTCACACACGGGGGTGCACTGTAGCTGGTCCAGTTCGGCGGAAAGGGTCAAGGGCCACAACTGGGGGAATCCACGTTTCTCCAGACACCCACCACGTCTTACAACATGCAGTCCTTGCCAAGCAGAAGCCGCAAAGGCCACCCCACCCCTCCCCAACAAACGAAAGCTATGGCTTGCGAGAAAATACAAAACAGCTGCGCTTCCGGCAAAGCGTGGAGGCTGCAAGCTCGGAAGCACAGGTGCAGCTAGCGCTGAAGAGCACACGACATCCCGCCCCCCGTCCTCTCCAAGCCCCCCGCACCATCTCAGAGTAGCAGGGAGAGGGCAGGAGCAGCCCAGAGGTCCATCGGTGTGGGGCGGGGGGGCGGAGGGAGAGCCACAGGCCGGCTCCTCACTCCCCTTCCTCCTTGATGCGCTGCTGCTTGTTGCGGCGGGCATCGAGGTCGAAGTTGAAGTCGCTCCACTCGTCGCGGGGAGGGAAGGAGATGGTCTGGCGGAGGGTGAAGCGCACGGCGTCGATGACACGCTCCCCGCGGGTCTCGCTGGGGCCCACGCTGACCGCGGAGGCGGCCCCAGGGGTACGCAGGAGGTGGGGGGCAGAGGAGAAGTCGTGGATCTGCCGGTGGTCCATGATGCCTTTCCAAATGGCATGGCGGAACTGCTCTGGGATTTTGAGGCTCACCAGATCCTGGAAGGCGAGGAGAGGAGAGAGAGAGAATCAGCCACTCTTGCCAAAAGAAGCTACACAGGTTTCTACAGTTTTCAACGGGGGGTGAGTGGGGGTTTTGGTGACTATCTCAAGGGTTCTTCAGGTCTTGCTTGGTGGCGCTTAGCTTCAGAAGCGAAGATTCAGTAAGAAAATGGAGAGACCCTCAGCCCGACAGGCCAAGCCCCAAGCAAGCAACACCAAAATCCCAGCAAAGCAAGAAGGCTTCAGGCGGGAGGGAGGAGGTGCAGAAGGAACCCCAAAAGACGTCAGGACAACCATGTCTGTTTCAGACCTGTGGCTCTTCCAGCTGGGCCTGCCCACCTCCCCTTCATGCAACCCACCCCTCGTTTTTACAACCACACCACTGTTCTGGACCCATTTACATGGTCTGGAACAGCGAGAGACCTAAAAGAAGATGGGGAGGGTGGTTGAAAGGGAGAAAGTTCAGCAGGAAAAGAGTCGGCAGGGGAAAGGGTTGGGCCCTCCGTTCTCTGACGCCCCTTGACCAACTGCAGCTCCCCTCTCTCCCGAGGGCACTATTGCAATGGCGAAGGGGCTGCCAAAGTTGGGTGTAACATGTAGCTCGCCCCTAAATCCAAAGCGTAGCTTTGCCCTCTCCCCTCCAGCGCAGAGTGCCGAGTTCAAGAGAAAGGCCCCTTTCCCCCACCATGCAGCGAAAGGGCGAGGCAGTTACTTACATCCATGGAGTAGTGTTCAATCTGATAGATGGTGGTCAGCCCTTGCGCCGTGAAATAATCCACACAGGAGGAACAGCCCAGCCTTGCTAAGAAACTGCAGGAGGAGGAGGAGGAGGAGGAAGAAGAAAGAGGAAAGGAGGAAAGAGGAAGAGAGAGAGAAAGAGAGAGGTTGAGATAAGAAGGTCACCCACACCAGGCGCTCTGCTACGCAAAAGCCTTGATTTGTGGGAGCAGGAAGGAACCCCCGTCGCCACCCACCCCAAACTCGTCACCGGGAGGAAGAAGGTGATATCCCCTGAGTGGGACACAGAAGTCAGCTATCCCAAGCCTCATGGAAGGAAGAGGCAAGAGCTCCCTCTCCATGCAGCACGTAGTTAATCTGTGGAACTTGCTGCCGCAGGAGGCAGTGAAGGCTACCAACCTGGAGGGCTTTAAAAGATGATTGGACAAATTCGTAGAGAGGAGGAGAGGGCTATCGATGGCCATGCTCTGCCTCCACTGCTGGAAGCAACCACATGAGAAGAGGATTCTGGGCAAGATGGGCCATTGGCCTGATCCAGCAGACTCTTCCCATGTTATACTTCTGATGCTGGAAACCACAGGAGCAGAGAGGGGTCCTGTGCTCAAATCCTGCATGCTGGTTTTCCACAGCAAGTGTGGTTGGCAACTGTGAGACCTGGATGCTGAACTAGATGGGCAACTGCCCTGATCTTCTGACGTTCTTAGGCTATGCCATGGGGAGAGGGGCAGCACATACTATGGCACCTTGGCCAACAGGGCACCTTGGAAGGGACCTGGAAGCGAAGAGGCAGCTAGCGCAGGTGCTGCTTGAGTGCTTAGTGTGGTCCTCCTGATGTTCACCAGGAGCTAAGCAGCAACATCCTGCAGTAGATGCAGCTTCTGGTCCATCTTCAAAGGCAGCCGTGCATTTAGAGAGTCACAGCAGCCAGCCCTGGAGATAAAAATAGCAGGGTTCAATGCTGCGATGTCGTGGGAGGTTGTAAAGCCATGGTTGGGTGGCCATCTGCCAGGGATTCCTACGTTGCCCTTGGGGTGCCTTCCAACTCTACAATTCTACAACTCTACAATTCTATGATTCTGCGACCTCAGAAGGTGGTGGACTCTCCTTCCTTGGATGTTTTTAAGCAGAGGTAGAACGGTTATCTGTCAGGGATTCTTCAGCTGTGATTCCTGAGTTGCAGGAAGGTGGAGGAGATGCCCTTGAGCTCCCTTCTATAATTCTATGATTCTATGATCTCCATTCATGGGAGGTTTTTAGGTAGAGGTTGGTCATCTTCCAAGGATTCTCCAGCCGTAATTTCTGCATTGGCAGGTGGTTGGACCAGATGACCTTTGGGATCCCTTCTAACTCTACAACTCTATAATTCTTTTCTCCTGAAACCAGGGCAACAAATGCAGTTGATGTGAGTTACCCTTGGCTACTATTCCAGGGTTCTCCAGGAGCATACCAAAGCAGGCCAGATGGAGAGATTGCCACCCTATCCAATTCCATCACATGCAACAATGGGATTCTTCACCAGAATCCCCTCTGCCTCATTTCCTTCTTGTGTGTGTGGTAGGAAAAGGTCTGGGGGCAACGGCAAGGGGAGGCAAAGGCAGCGCGGCAAGCCAGCTGAAGTAGCTCGGCAGGTCTCACATGACCTGCAAACTGCTTCTTGAACACAGCAGCCCCAGACGAAGGACCCCACAGAACAGAGAAGCATGCTGCTGTCACCCGTGATCTGAGGGGTGGGGGTGGTGGAAAGCCTGCACAGCTACAGCTCACTCACCTGACAATGCTGCAGTCTGTTGGGTAGGGAGGTGGCGGGGTGCAGTGGGATGTTGATGGCATGGAGAGGGTGGGGGGCATCGTCTGGGTCGGGCTGAGCCCGTTCATGTCGCCGGCCATGGCCATGTGGGCCCCCATCATTGGAACTGGAACAAGGAAAGAGAGACCAGAGTTACAAAAACGGAGGCACCAATAGCTGGAACCTGTCCTCCACACCCCTGAGCTAGCCCATCTCCTTTCTTATATAGCACGATCTCACCTTGCTCTCATTTAAATGACTAAGGCGGTTTCAACCATATGTGGTTGAGGTCTGGCTGGTTGAAAGTGCACAAGTTAAATCTGAGGAAGGCAGAGAACTTAAAAGCTCCTGGCGTGAGCACTGGCATGAAAATAGCTTTTAACCCCTCCATCTTGCTCGGTGGGAGGCCAAGGCCTGCTTGGTGCGCCAGCTCTGGGATGCTCTCGTGAGATTTTGTGGGGCCATCTGAGACCCCACACGAGCCTCCAGAGCCTATGTGCTGAGTGGGCCTTGCCCCCAAGTGAGGCAGAGGGGTTAAAAGCTCTTTAGGCACCAGCTCCGCTTTCGGAGAACTGGATTGCAAAATTCAAGTAAGTGCAGGTTTTGCAGGAGGGCTGTTTCGGTTTTTCTATCACTTTGGATGCCACAAATTAGGTAGGTTCACCTTCAAATGAGAAGCGACTTGAATTCCCCCCTCCCCAGCTAGTCACTCCATCTCAGAATCTTCCCTGCATTTTGTAAAACAACCCTTCCCAAATTTCAGGTGGGGAGGCCTGGTCTGTCAACTCACAAGCTCCTCTTCCGGTGGTTCCAAAATTGCTTAATTAAATTAAACAGTTCTAACTCTTTTGTGTTTTTTTTAAGATATTCCAGATAAGGATTTCTGCAGGGTAGGGTAGCAGGCACTGGAGATGGCTTGTTTGAACCAAGGAGGCAGTGGCTCAAAAGAGTTTGGGAGGTTCTGCTCTGACCACTATTCTGCCACCCCACTCTTCCTAAGCTCCAGCTCCAGGAGGGTCACGGGGGGGGGGGGGAGAGAAGCCTCTTACTGTTGGCTCCCATGCTGTCGGGCATCGAGGTGGGGGTCAGAGCATTTCGCTGCTGTGGGTTGATGAGCTGGCTGACAGAGGGCAGCTTGTTCATGCTGTTCATCTTGCCGAGCGGAGGAGAGGTGGACCCATAGGAAGACTGGGACTGGATGGAGTTCCTGAGAGAGGGTTGGAAAACAAGGGCGGAGAAGTCAGGTCCACGCGGAGAGGGAAAGAGCCAACCTTACAACCTTAGCGCTTTTAATTAAATTTACTAGTTGCCATTTTTTTGGCCACAGCGACTTGAAGCAACAATATTCCAAGCAGAAAACAAGCACGTGCATCCATTAAAACGTAAGAAGAACATCGGAACGGAAGAAGAGGAGGAGTGCAGGATCAGACCAGTGGCCCTTCTAGTCCAGCCTCCTGTTCTTACAGTGGACAAACAGATTCCCATCATTTGAAACCCACAAGCAGGACTGCAGCACAAGGGCCCTCTTCCCTCCTGGCATACCCAGCAGCTGATGTTCAGAAACATTTACAGTGGTGCCGCAGGTTAAGTACTTAATTCGTTCTGGAGGTCCTTAACCTGAAGGTTCTTAACCTGAAACTGTTCTTAACCTGAAGCACCACTTTAGCTAATGGGGCCTCCTGCTGCCGCCGTGCCACCAGAGCACGATTTCTGTTCTCATCCTGAAGAAAAGTTCTTAACCTGAAGCACTATTTCTGGGTTAGCGGAGTCTGTAACCTGAAGCGTATGGAACCCAAGGTACCACTGTACTGTCAATTCACATTTCTTAGGGCAGAAACTATTGATCTGATGCGTAGAGATCTTTCCTGTTCGAATTAATTCAAAAGGGTTCTGGAAGCTTCTCTGCATAAAAGAAAGAAGCAGGAGGTTCATGATGTTTGGGTTATTCCTTCAGAGAAGCTGAGTACAGCTGGCTTAACCTGGTCCTGTGATCTCTTCTGTCAAGGTCATGCTACTATAATAGTGAGGCCAGAAGGAGTCTGGGTCTCTCTTTCTATCTCTCTTCCTTCTGATGTGGTGTTCTGCACATATATTAAAGTTTCATCTTATTATAAGTCATTGTAAGTTTAAGTTAAGTCTGCTGCATCTGGATTTCTTATGGACAGGGCCAATCCTGAAAGTAATGGATTTGTGACCATTATGCTCATTTGCCTTCAGTAGCAGTAAAGCTCTGCTGGATGAAACACAATGGCCTCTGGTCTATTTGGGGGGAAATTCTGCAACGTGTTTTTTACTCTGCTAACTATATGTTGGAATAATAATAATAATAATAATAATAATAATAATAATAATAATAAATTATTTATATTCCACCCTCCCCAGGCGAAGCCGGGCTCAGAGCGGCTAACAACAGTAAAATAATACAGCATTCTAAGATCAATTCATTATAAAATCAGTTGAAATCAAATTGATGACAACCATTGGGTTGGAGTTCTGTGAGGATCACCAAAGGAGGGGGTCAGACTGTGCCTTGGCCAAAAGCCTGGTGGAACAGCTCTGACTTGCAGGCCTTGCGGAAAGATGTCAAGTCCCGCAAGGCCCTAGGCTCTTGTGACAGGGCGTTCCACCAGATCGGAGCCACAGCCGAAAAAGCCCTGGCTCTGGTTGAGGCCAGCCTAACTCCCTGTGGCCCAGGACCTCCAAGATGTTTTTGTTTGAAGACCGTAAGGTTCTCCGTGGGACATACAAGGAGAGGTAGTCCTGTAGGTACGAGGGTCCTAGGCCGTATAGGGCTTTAAAGGTTAAAACCAGCACCTTGAACCTGATCCTGTACTCTGCCAGGAGCCAGAGCAGCTGATATAGCACCAGGTGAATGTGATCTCGCAGCGAGGACCCCATAAGGAGCCTCGCCGTGGCATTCTGTACCCACTGGAGTTTCTGGGTCAATCTCAAGGGCAGCCCCACATAGAGTGAGTTACAATAATCCAGTCTGGAGGTGACCATTGTGTGGATCACAGTGGCTAGGTCAGGGCGAGAGAGGTAAGGAGCCAACTGCTTAACTCGGTGGAGATGAAAAAATGCCGCCTTTGTTATAGCTGCAATCTGCGCCTCCATGGAAAGGGAGGTGTCAAAGATTACACCCAAACACTTAACGGACGGTGCTGGCACTAATTGTGCCCCCGCTAGAGATCGGAGTTGCCCCCCCAATCCCATATCGTCCCAACCCAGCCAGAGGACCTCTGCTCTGGATCAACATTGCGTAGAATTTCAGTGACATTTACTGCCCCTGATTGTGGGGGCAGAGCATGGCCATTGCGGCTAGTAGCCATTGATAGCTCTCTCCTCCTCCTTGAATTTTACTGATCCTCTTTTGTAGCCACCCAGGTTGGTGACCATCAGTGCCTCCTGGGGGACCGACTCTGTGCTGCTTGAAGAAGGACTTTGTTTTATCTGTCCTACTTGGTGGGAGGGCAACTATCTTCCCTTGTGACCCATAGGCATTGTTGCTCTAGCCTCAGAGAGTGAATGACAGGTGATTTGCTTGCTTTGGGCTCAGAAGTGCATTGGCCCTTGTTGTGGGGATCCCTCCATGCCCATTTCCTCCAATGCAACCTGCATTCTCCTGCCACCCAACCCCCTGTGTGCATGTGCACATACAGACACATCAGCTGCACAGACCATCTGGCTGTAGATGCACAGAGACCCACAGAAAGACTGAAGGCAAGACAGAGTCCTAGCCATGAAACGACCACAGAGGACTGTTCGAATGAGCAAGAGCTCTGCTAAAGGTAAAGGGACCCCTGACAATTAAGTTCAGTTGTGAATGACTCTGGGGTTGCGGCGCTCATCCTGTTTTACAGGCAGAGGGAGCTGGCGTTTGTCTGCTTCCGCAGACAGTTTTTCCGGGTCATGTGGCCAGCATGACTAAGCTGCTTCTGGCGAACCAGAGCAGCGCATGGAAACGTCGTTTACCTTCCCGCCGGAGGGGTACCTATTTATCTACTTGTACTTTGACATGCTTTCGAACTGCTAGGTTGGCAGGAGCAGGGAAAGAGCAACGGGAGCTCACCCCATCACGGGGATTTGAACCGCTGACCTTCTGATCAGGAAGCCCAAGCGGCACAGTGGTTTAACCCACAGCGCCACCCGCGTCCCTAAGAGCTCTGCTACCTGAGACCATTGGAGATGTCAGGAAGTGACTATGGTAAGTTCTGAAAGCAAAACATGTCTTTGAAGAAGCACAGGGCCACAAATCCTTCTCAGTTGTTCGACATGGCAACTGTGGTTGGGATCTTTAGGACAGGTGAAAGAAAGGACAGAAAGAAGAGTCAAACTGTGAAACTCACTCCTGCACGAGTGATGGCCACCAACCTAGATGACTTTGAAAGAGGATTAGGCAAATTCATGGAGGCAGTGGATTTCTACTAGCCATCCTGGCTCTGCTCTGCTTCCCCAGTCAGGGACAGCAATGCTTATGAATCCCAGTTGCTGGAAACTGCAGGAAGGGAGAGGACTTGTGTTTGAATCCTGCTTGCGGGTTTCCCTTTGGGGCATCTGCTTGGCCTTGGTGAGAACATGATGCTGGACTAGACGGGCCACTGGCCTCATCCAGCAGGCTCTTCTCATGCTCTTAATGCTGTATTCACAGAGACTCTGGAGGTTCTTTCCTCTGTGTATTCGCTTAAGAAGAACAGAGGAATCCAACATTCACAGCGGAGAGGAGCAGTCAGATTGCTCACAAGATTACATTCCTTGCTCCATCCCCACCCTGGAATCTACAGAAGGGCTTCCCAGAATCCTGTCCTCTAAGATCATTCAGAAGGCTAGACGGCAGAATGGTCATCTGGCGTATTTTGCCCGATGCTCCTTTCTGCCATGGGGGTCCTCCACCTCCCCTAAGGGTGTGCGGAAGAAACTTGAAACCTGTGAGCTATATAATAATAATAATAATAATAATAATAATAATAATAATAATAATTTATTATTTATACCGCGCCCATCTGGCTGGTTTCCCCAGCAACTCTGGGTGGCTTCCAACAAAATATTAAAATACAATCGTGTGTCAAACATTAAAAGCTTCCCTAAACAGGGCTGCCTTCAGATGTCTTTGAAAAGTCTGGTAGTTGTTCTCTTTGACATCTGGTGGGAGGGTGTTATACAGGGCAGGTGCCACTACCGAGAAGGCCCTGTCTGGTTCCCTGTAACTTGGCTTCTCGCAGGGAGGGAACTGCCAGAAGGCCCTCGGCGCTAGACCTCAGTGTCCAGGCAGAACGATGGGGGTGGAGATGCTCCTTCAGGTCTACTGGACCGAGGCCATTTAGGGCTTTCAAGGTCAGCACCAACACTTTGAATGACACGACTCCCCCTTTCCCAAGTTCCCAAATGTTTGCCTCAGGGTATGGGAAGGTGGCAGAGACAGTAGGCCCTCCCCAGCTCTCACTGGAGAACATTTTCCCTAACAGGAACCGGGATTAGAGAAGAAACCCAGATTCATTAGAAGGAAACTGATTCTGCCTCTCTTCCAAACCAGCGGAGTGAGAGAGGCCTTTGATACCGTCCCTGGAAGACTCATTGGAAATGACGGATGCAGTAAGCATTTCCCACCAGAGATTAAGGGTTGGGCAGTCCCTTTCCAAGAGAAGTTCCACTGGGGTCTAGGGTGCACCCATCACCACCTCCCACTATTAGTCCAGGTAAGTTCCTGGGTCCTTAAGTCAAGGTGCACACCAAACGCATGCAAACCCCTTGCTTGAGCCTGATTGCAAAGGCTTGACCCCCTTCTGGGGTGAAGAGCAAGGCTGTGTTTGTGTGTTTTTGACTAGTGAGCAGGGCTGGGCAGATCTGTCCATTCCTGATTCTCTCTCTTTTTTGCAATCTTAAATTCAGTTTCACATCACTTTGTGCATTATTGTTATTTTAAATGCCGTCATGAAAATTCGCCAGCCTTTTAACGCACTGCAAAATTCAGAGAAATGCACGTTTCAAAGGATAACTGTGCTTCGGTTTGCATATTGTTTCAGAAAATGGAAGCTAGGTAAGATCCCCTGTAAATGGAAATTGAATTGCACCTCCCCAATTCCTATTAGCATTTCCTCCCGACAAAGTCCTTCTCCTTAGGGACGCGGGTGGCACTGTGGGTTAAAGCCTCAGCGCCTAGGACTTGCCGATCGAAAGGTCGGTGGTTCGAATCCCCGCGGCGGGGTGCGCTCCCGCTGCTCGGTCCCAGCGCCTGCCAACCTAGCAGTTCGAAAGCACCCTTGGGTGCAAGTAGATAAATAGGGACCGCTTTCTAGCGGGAAGGTAAACGGCGTTTCCGTGTGCGGCTCTGGCTCGCCAGAGCAGCGATGTCACGCTGGCCACGTGACCTGGAAGTGTCTCCGGACAGCGCTGGCCCCTGGCCTCTTGAGTGAGATGGGCGCACAACCCCAGAGTCTGTCAAGACTGGCCCGTACGGGCAGGGGTACCTTTACCTTTACCTTAAGTCCTTCTCCATCTTCACGCTACCCATAATGAGAGGGGAAATGAACCAAAATGGAATTGTTTGCACAGACCTCGTCTAAAACTTGGCAAGACACAAAAGGTGATTTTGGGAGCTGGTAAAGTCAGACGAGGGCGTGTTTGAAGGAGAGGAGAGTGAGTGATGAGTGCAGGAAGGACAGCACATTCATTTGTTGTGAGAGGAGAAGGAAAAGAAAAAAAAGAGAGACAAAGGGACAGGAGGCAACTCCAGTTAAAATCAAGATGCAAAAGTTTATTGAAAACCAGCACCACAAATTAAGAAGAGTAAGATGATAAGAGTGAAAGGAATATTGCTCAGTGTGAAACCTTTTTCAGGGCTGACCAGAGAATGTGTGTGGTTTCCCAGTGAATGGGGTTCATCTCATAGAACTGTAGTTGGGAGGGACCCCCTGGGGTCATCCAGTCCAACCCCCCACAATGCAGGAATCGTGGCTAAAGCACCCAGGACAGATGACCACCCAACCTCTGCTTTCAAACCTCCAAGGAAGGAGAGTCCACCACCTCCTGAGGAGCCTGTTCCGCCATCAAACAGCTCTTACCGAGAGAAAGTTCTTCCCAGAGTTCCCTTCCCAAAACATCATCTGGAACGCAGAACCCAAGCCACATCAAATGATGCTTAATGAATCCCAAGGAAGATTACACCTTGGAATCGCTTTGAACCCTGAGCCAACTCATTGCACTTTCCCATTCCTAGGGCTTAATGAGGTCAATTAACCAACTGCAGATGTCTTGCCTCTTGGAACTGCTGGCTGGAAGAAGCAGGAGGGTCTGTGGGGTGGGCTGGGGGTGCTTGGGAGGTGGCTCCAGGATAAGGCGGGCATGCCAGGGGCACGAGGAGTGGTGGACAGGAAGAGCACTCAGAAAGAGGCTCTCCTCATCTCCACAGAACAGGCTGACTTAGCACAGCAACAGAGCCATTTCTTGTAAACAGAGGCAGAAGCCAAGTGACCTACTTCTACTTTCTGGGTTCCATGCCAGGCTGTGCCCACATGGCACTTTCCCACACTCTGTTGTCACAAGATTTAGGTGCAAACCAGAAGGGCAGGAAGCACGAAGCAGAAAAAGGAGGAGGCCCCAAGATCTTCTACAGCTTGCTCATCCAACCCCACCCAAACCTTCTCACTAGGACGTGCCACCTGGCCCCCTTCCGCTTCAGTTTTACGAGAGTTTCCTGCTCTTCTCCTCACAAAGCAGACATGGCGCTCCTTTGGGTTTGCTAGTCACGTCCTTAGCTGCTTAGCTTCACCTGCACTCCCAATCCACCAACAGGGTCAGTCTGGTGACCACCACAATCCCTGCAAGGCTTGTTGAGGTGGACCACACTGAATCAGCATAACTGACACACATACACACACACCTTGAAGAAACCACAACACACTGAGGTTTGGACTGATCAATTATGGAGAAAACATGAGGTGTCGCTTGTGTTTCTACAAAACATGGCTCATGTACTTCACTGGCTATTTAAGCACATGGTCTGAATCACTGGTGAACCTATAGCTGGCCTTTGCCACCCTGGTGCCCACCAGATGTTTTGGACTATGCTGGCTGGGGCTGATGGAACATCTGGAACTCAAGTTCATGTTATGTATTTGTGTAACTGTGCAAAACTCAGAAATGACTCCCTTGATTATTATTATTATTGATTGCAGTAAGCCAAAATCACAAGTCAACATTCAATTTGCACCAGGAGATATTCATGGGGCAATTTTTTGTTCTTTCCTCTGAAATCTAGTGGAGAAAACAACCACAATTTCTATTATGGGGGGTCTGGTCCCTGAAGAGAATGGGTAGTATCTTAAGACTATTGGTTTCAGCAGGTCTACTCTGCGAATTAGTTGGATATCAACCAGTGAGTACTGATAGCCAGTCTCAATACTCAGTAATGTTTGCATCTCTGCCTGGATGCTGACAAAATTCTCGCCGTCCAGATTTCGGGATCCTAAAATACCTGAACTTGTTTGTTTCGTGAGTGGCACCAATCTGCTAAGGGTTCACTCCTCTGTTTTGCTTTGTTTTAACTCCAGACAGTTCAAATGGGCATTGATTAAATCACAGAGCAAAAGAAAAAAGAAAAAGGGGGAAAACAGAATCTCAATGAGGCTGCATAGTCTTTTTTTAAAATATGGAAGAACAGCAGATCCCAAAGCGATGTCTCAATACCCAAATGCCCCTTCCCTCCACGAAAGGTTAACCAATGAAATGCATCTGCCCCTCCTGATTTCTGGGCTGGCCAACCACCTTCCAGCATCATAAGCCTGCTGAATTTGCTGGACTGTGAATAACTGCAGGTAAGGCTGTGTTCCATCATTTGCTACAAACTTGAGGCAATTCCTTGCAGTGAAGACAAAATGGGAATAAAATAGGAACTTTGGAGCTGAGCGCCTGATTTACAGCAGCAAAAGCTAAGCAATTCCCCCACTCACTTAAGAGGTTCCTGTGTGATCTCTTTTGCAAACAAAGGTAGAAATGTTGTGAGTGGCGGCGGACAAATGCAACACCAACTCTGTAGGAAATAAACAGTTTCATCTGATTCACAATGTGCTCGTGTCGTCCGTCTGCCCAGCAGGGACAGGCCATCTCAAATCTATACACGTTACTAGTCTCTGACCAGCATTAAAAGCACTTTACAGATTTACAATCAAAAGTTCTCAAGGCCGTAAGTTGCGCTTCTGTCTTAGCAAGTAAACACACATCTTTAAGATATGCTTGTAGACTGAGACCTGCTCAAAAGAAATCATCCGAAGGCTGAGGGGTGAAAACAGAAGCACCACATTTTACAATGCAGGAAGAAGACAAGGTGGTACCAGACCTGGAAATGGCTAAGTCCACAGCTAGGGTAGCTGCTGTTCCTGCAAAAGCTTGATCCCTTTGCAGCGGTTTGCTGCCTGCTCAGTTTCAATCAAGCCATTTTGCTCAGTTAAAGCCCCCCCTTTTCCTCCCATTCCCCCCTTGCAACAAGGGAGCTGGACAAAACCTCTGCACACACACAAAAACAGCCTCCCCGCTTTGGTCTATGAGTAGACAGAAGAAGGGTTTGTGGGGCTGGAATGTCTGAGAATGGTGTCGCTTCTTTTGGGGGGCTCCCTCCTCGTTTCTGAAAGCTCGCTCCTGAAGCACGCTGAGAGGAGGCTGTGGGGAAGGAACCAGAGAGAGGAGAGGAGATAAAGGAACCATCACCAAGTCTGAGCAGCCACAAAGAGAAATACCTTCATGATCAGAACCCAGAGGAACAGGAGGAGGAAAGAAAAGACTGTGGCAGAACATGGGGTCAGAGAGAAAGAGCAGATCTTAGGAGCATAGGAATCTGTCTTATTCCAAGTCAGATCACTGGTCCATCCAGGTCAGTATTGGTTACTCTGACCAGTGCCAGATTTACATATAAGCTAAACAAACTATAGCTTAGGGCCCCACTCTCTTGGGGCCCCCCCAAAATTTAAAGGAAATAAAACCTGGATGTATATTTCCAAAATATAAGATAAAAAAACAAAATAAAACCTACATACAGCAACAGTGTTTTGTGTTGTGTAGCCTCCTATGATGTAAGTCATGGGCCCTGCCTGCTCGCCTGCTCCCTAAAATATCCCTGCTTTGCTCCTTTCTATATATAGGGTGCCTACATTCTGCATGGACTGGTTGCAGGGCAACATGTGCAAATGGCTTTAGGTACCTATGAGGTCCATAAATCACCATCTAGAATATATTCAACACAAAAAAGCAACAATTTGTTGCTGACAAAGGACAGCTGGACATATGAAGGGCCCCATTACCTTCAGTATCTTAGGGCCTCATCAAACCGAAATCTGGCCCTGACTCTGACTCTGACTGGGAGTGGCTCTCTGGGATTTCAGATTGGGGGGGGGGACGACAATCCCCAGACCCACCCAGAGGGGCCATTAGAGATTGACCTGGGACATTCTGCATGCAGTGCAGAAGCTCTATCGCCCCAATCTGAAACCACGGAGGGATGTTTCCGAAAGGACTCCTGCAGAGCAAAGGCCAGGTTGCTGTGAGAGCGAGAAACCCCTTTTGTTCTGTGGCTATCAGGGGATATAGCTGATTAATTTATGCATAAATTCCTGTCCACATGCAACCCACATGTGAAACATGGATCAAGTGTTGGATCAATCAAAACAGAACATTCTGAGACTTGAGGTGGGGAAATTCTAGAATAGAGGTGTTATCCCAGCTGTGGGAGATGCTGGAAGAAATCTGGTTTGTAAGTCCACCTCAATACAGCAAATCTATTTGTTTCAATTACCGGTATGTCCAAAGTCACTACTCAGCAGGTCTGGCACAGCTTGGGAATATTTATTTGGCGATGTCCCTTGTGCCCTGCAATATTTAACAAGGGATGCACAGTTCCTTGTCGATGGTGTGATTTTCCAAGGGGTGGGGTGGGGTGGCTTTAAGACTTAAAGACTCTTGTAAAGATAGTGTCTACCAAGACACTAGCCTAGCCCAGTTTTGCTGCTTGCCTGGGACTTGCAAAATGGCGGGTGGGGTCATATTGGGGTCAAAGCACTTGGCAGGCTGCAATGCCAAACTAAACGGTTTGGGGTGGCAGCGGGCTCTGAATGGCGAAGACCCAGTGGGACATTCTGGCCTATTCTGGCAGTTCAGAAGGCTTTGAAAGCAGCTCAGTGGCACAATCAGAATGCAGACCTGGGACGCTTGCAGACATCTGGGTTTGCAATGTAAGCCTGCAAGGCCTGTCAAGTTCCTTCAAGGCTCTTTTTTTCTATTGCACCAGCTGAAACCATCCCTAATGGACTGAACGTGAGCAAAGCGGGGAGGGGGGAGAATTGGCTGCATATTAAAGGAAGCCCAGTGTTGTTGGTGGGCTGTTTTAAAAGGAGGTATAAGTCTCCCCTCGCTGAGCACCTGCAGGGCAATGGCAGAATTCCAGAGAGAATCCTTTGCAACTTTGTTCAGCTGGCTTCAAACAGCAGCCTCTGAAAAAGCTTTCAAGGTTTGATGGGAAGCCACAGATCTTTAACTAAAGGTGTTGGGGTGGAAGTAGCACCCAAGTCCGTCCTCCTTGCCCTCCCTGAACATGCGTGTTGCAGGAGCTCAGTCCTGTACATTCAGATGAGGAAAATAGTCCGGTTCAAAGAGTCACTGAGATCATGAAGGTATTTGACGCAAAGAGAGGTCAGAAAACCATGCACAGAAGGAAAAGCATGCAAAAGAAAAAGCAGGCAAAATCCACTCTACTGGGCAAGACACAGGTGCAACACACACTTCCCAAAATTTTGAAACCTGACAAGCAGCGTTCGAAACTCCCATTGTTCTAGGCGCATTTTGAGACAGGGAATTTAATTAGAGCAAGCAGTTTCTGAGCTTTGGGCGCAGTGCGGCGCCTAAGATTTGAGAATAAAACTGCAGAATGGAAGGAAAGGAGGACCTTTTTCTGCCTCCTCACTTCCAGCTGCTCCCTGAAGACTGGAGAAGAGACCCTCTTAAGAATATTAGGGGGGGGTGGGCAGGGACCAGACCATGTGAAAAATGAACATAATATTTTAGCTGCAGTCTATTCCTTTTCAGCTTTGTATTCTTGTTATTAAAAAAGCATGCCTAGACATTCCGTTGTTGCACCCATAACCTAGGCTTAATGTCCCATTCAGCTCCTAGCTTTCATATCTTGGTTTTCTAACCCTGCTGACAAGCAGTGGCATTTGCACAGAGCAGGCAGCCACAGTGACCTCCTGAGGCAACGTCCCCATGGCAGGACTAAGGGCTCGGCCACATTCCCATTTCTCCCATGCCTAGGGAGCACGGGCCCAAGCGGTTTTGCCTTTGCCCCAGAAAACCCACTCTCTAGTGCTAAATTGGAACATACATCCACAGAAAAACCCAATTGCTGTTTGTTCCGATTCAGCACTGGAGATTAGGTTTCCCTGGAGGAAAGCAGTGGGGCAGCTGGCAGTGCGGATAAGCCATAACATTTCCTGTGCAATGTGAGTTGCAAAAATGAATACATATTATTCGAACTCCCTTAATGGGGATTGCAGGAAGGGAGAGCTGCTCTCGTGCTGATGTCCTGCTTGAAGGCTTGGAAGAACCTTGAAGGCTTTAGCATCCAGAAAACACTAGTTGTTTGTTTGTTGTTGTTGTTTTAAAAAAGGGAAATTAGGGGAAATAATTGGAAAGAACTTCAGAAAAGTATAAATACTGAGTGCACAGGTGTGTGTTTGTGTTCACACACAGCTCTCCGTTGCATTCATTCCAGCTTTCAACAAGAGTCTTGGTCTCTGCGTTATTCAAAGAGAGAGGATTCACAGCTTCACATTTCTGAAATCCCGTAGAAGCCCAGCGGTGCCATCAATGGAGCCCCAAATATAGCAGGTAAAGGTAAAGGTAAAGGTACCCCTGCCCGTACGGGCCAGTCTTGCCAGACTCTGGGGTTGTGCGCCCATCTCACTCAAGAGGCCAGGGGCCAGCGCTGTCCGGAGACACTTCCGGGTCACGTGGCCAGCGTGACATCGCTGCTCTGGCGAGCCAGAGCCGCACACGGAAACGCCGTTTACCTTCCCGCTGGTAAGCGGTCCCTATTTATCTACTTGCACCCGGAGGTGCTTTCAAAGAAGCAACACACATTATCATCTGTAGAAGAGAACCCAGTGAGACCACGGAGTCCAGAACCTAGAATTACCTAACTGCACGACTAGTCTAGTTTTGCTATGTGCCTACTGCAGTTGGATGCCTGCAAGGAGATTTGGGGGGAAAGGGGGAGGTTTGTTAACTAAGTGGATGGGTTGCTGGTGGTTGGTTTGTTTGTTTGCTTTTAAAGCAAACAGCCTTAAAAATGCTAGCTTTGCCTACCCGAAGAGCCAAAAACAGTAACTATCACAAAGCAATTTTGTCAGCAGCAGCAAGTGGAAAAGGTTCGTTTATTTCAGCGCAACTCTGCTTACTAGGAGACTTTTCCCTCCCCTGTTGGAAAACCCCTGTGCTTCAAGGGGAGTCTTCCAAACTACCTGAAAACAGACATACGGAGGCCCTGAACAAACTTGCACTTGCAGAACTCTTGTTCAGAAGGTACCAAGAGAGGGCTGCCTTCTGGAAATTCTCTCCTGGGGCTGAGAAAGATAAAACTCCCCGGGTGGTTCGCAGTTTCCCAAATAAAAATATCTCCTTAATGGATTCCAGCAGAAACAAATGTGAGTGCCTGGAGGCGGTTGGAGGATGGATGGCAGCTAACAGATTGAGGCTGAATCCTGACAGAAATACTATTCTTGAGGGACAGGGGGTGAGCGGGTGTGGGGGACTCCCTGGTCCTGAATGGGGTAACTGTGCCTCTGAAGGACCAGGTGCGCAGCCTGGGAGTCATTTTGGACTCACAGCTGTCCATGGAGCTGCAGGTCAATTCTGTGTCCAGAGCAGCTGTCTATCAGCTCCATCTGGTACGCAGGATGAGACCCTCCTTGCCCACAGACTGTCTCGCCAGAGTGGTGCATGCTTTGGTTATCTCTCGCTTGGACTACTGCAATGCGCTCTACGTGGGGCTACCTTTGAAGGTGACCCAGAAAATACAACTAATCCAGAATGCGGCAGCTAGACTGGTGACTGGGAGCGGCCGCCGAGACCACATAACACCGGTCTTGAAAGACCTACATTGGCTCCCAGTACGTTTCCGAGCACAATTCAAAGTGTTGGTGCTGACCTTTAAAGCCCTAAACAGCCTCAGCCCAGTAGACCTGAAGGAGCGTCTCCACCTCCATTGTCCAACCTGGACACTGAGGTCCAGCTCCGAGGGCCTTCTGGCGGTTCCCTCCCTGCGAGAAGTGAGGTTACAGGGAACCAAGCAGAGGGCCTTCTCAGTGGTGGCGCCCGCCCTGTGGAACACCCTCCCAGCAGATATCAAGGCAATAAACAACTATCTGACTTTTAGAAAACATCTGAAGGCAGTCCTGTTTAGGGAAGTTTTTAATGTCTGATGTTTTATAGCTTTACAGTGATGCCTCAGGTTAAGTACTTAATTTCTTCCGGAGGTCCGTACTTAACCTGAAACTGTTCTTAACCTGAAGCACCACTTTAGCTAATGGAGCCTCCTGCTGCCGCCACACTGCTGGAGCACGATTTCTGTTCTCATCCTGAAGCAAAGTTCTTAACCTGAAGCACTATTTCTGGGTTAGCGGAGTAACCTGAAGCGTATGTAACCCGAGGTACCACTGTATTAATAATAATAATAATAATATTCTTTTGGGAGCCACCCAGAGTGTCTGGGGAAACCCAGTCAGATGAGTGGGGTATAAATACTTTATTATTATTATTATTATTATTATTATTATTATTATTATTATTATTATTATTATACCACCTCTCTCTGCTAGCCACCGTCAGAGATAGCAATGTTTCTGAATACCAGCTCCTGGGAATCACACAAAGAGAGAGGACTCTTGCGCTCGGGTATCTGGTTGGCCCCAGAATCCCGCCCACCCACCCAAAACACACTTCTGCACAAAACAACAAGCAAATCCGAGCATCCATGCTCACTGACCGACCGTGTTAACAAAGCCAAAGGGACGCTGTCCTGGGTCAGGGATGCGCTAGCGGCAGGCAGCGTAGCAAGAGCGATGCTCTTCATGCGCGTGGAGAGCCCCCTGGCCACCCTCCCCCTCTCCATTGCTCTCAAGCCCCCCGGCCCAGGTGCTTTTGGGGCAAGCTGCAAGTCGGCTCCCGAATACTCACTGTTTCTGCAACAGGTGCTGGTGTTGCTGCTGTTGTTGCTGCTGCTGCCGGTACGTCTCAATGGTGTGCTGGGGAAGGTACTGCATCAGTTCCAGAGACTCCTTGATCTTCAGTAACATCTCATAAGTCTCCCGGCCTCGCACCTGAGCACAGACGAGAGGGAGGAAGAAACTTAAGAGATGCTCAGGGCTGCTGGACCAGACCAGTCGCCCATCTCGTCCAATGCTTTACATATGCCTCTGTCCGCCCTTCCGTCGTGAAGAGTTTGTTATCTCTGCTGGCTTGCGTGCTCAGCTTCTGACAAGCTTCTGAAGCTCTGAGTCGCGGTTTTGGCTGCTGGCCGGTGGGTTGCAGCATGACACCTGGGGTGACCCACCCCCACCGCACCCCCCTTTCTTCTCCCCTGCCCGCCAGGAAATGGTTCGGCACAAATGAGGCAAAAGGTTTCTGCAAGGACAGGGGGGCAGGCATGCCACACTTACTGGAAGGTATAGCAGCTCATCATCGGGGGTGCGCCGTTTTTTGACCGAAGTCATCTGAATGCCGTGCGTACTCTGTCGGAAGGCTGCCAAAGGGAGGGAAGGGAGACAATGGCAGTTGTCAAGCTAAGTCCAACAACCTAAGTCACAGCCACAAGGAACACGTTTCCTCTCTGTTCTGTTCTGCAGTGTGCATGCTGCACAGTGAGCCTGCCCCATGCTCCTATTTTTTGTGGGAAGGGTGGAGTGCGAAAAGTCACATCACAAAATAATAATAAATAGACTGCCTCAAACTGTCTCAAGACCATTGGTCTATTTTGCCCAGTGCAGTGGTACCTTGGAAGTCGAACGGAACCCGTTCCAGAAGTCAAAAACGTTTGGAAACCAAGGTGCAGCTTCTGATTGGCTGAAGGAAGCTCCTGTAGCCAATTGGAAGCCTCGTCGGACGTTTGGGTTCCAAAGAATGTTCGCAAACTGGAAGAGTCACTTCTGGGTTTGGGGCGTTCAGGAGCCAAAACGTTTGACTCGCAAGGCGTTTGGGATCCAAGGTACGACTGTACTGGTTTCTCAGAATGGCTACTTAAGAGTTTCTCAAAGGGCCACTGATTCTCAAAGGGTGTGGTAGAAAACAATAGCAAATATGGCAGAGACACTCAAGAGCAATCTAAGACACATTTAAACATTTCAGTGTAGTAAGTAGAGCATCAAAGTATTATTATTATTATTATTATTATTATTATTATTATTATTATTATTATTGCAAAATATGGACAGATATGTTTTCAAAATGAGAGCAAGAGCACTGAGCCACCCTGAGATCTTGCGATCCAGGAGGTGGGGTATATAAATTTAATAAATGAATAAATATATATTTTAAAAAAGAGCATTGAGTGATGCTGAAGACAATATATTTGTGAACAAGGATTTTCAATTCTGAGGTTTCTTTGTGCTGTTGAGGAGAGGAGAGTTGGTTCGTCTCAAACGAGACGTCATCTAAATAAGATTATCCAACAAAAGCAAGCTCACGTCTCTCCTTGTCACTTAACATACACACGTAAGAGTTTAGAATTATAATTTGGGAATGATTCCTGCTCTTTTGTAGCTGCATTGTTTTGCACTTTCTGGATACCCCATGATTTTTGCAGTTGTGTTCTATGTTATGAGTCAAGCACTGCTGGAATTTGTTTCCTTTTGTTTCCCAGTGTATTTCTTATCAAAAGAAAACTTGGTGTGGCACGAGCAAATTGTTATTCTGAAAATGTAGCCCAGAGAAAAAACTTTGATAACCGCTGGAGATTTCCCTGGAGATTAAACCTGGAGCCTTTAGTATGTGAACCACCTGCTCCATGGACAAGCTAAGCATACGCCCCACTTCGAATCTGGGGTTCAGTGCTGACAGAGCAGATGTCAGGGTAGACCCAGTGCTTCCTTTAAAAGGTAAAGGACCCCGACCATTAGGTCCAGTCGTGGCCGATTCTGGGGTTGCGGCGCTCATCTCTCTTTATTGGCCGAGGGAGCCAGCGTACAGCTTCCGGGTCATGTGGCCAGCATTACTGAGCCGCTTCTGGCGAACCAGACCAGTGTACGGAAACGCCGTTTACCTTCCCGCCGGAGCGGTACCTATTTAACTACTTGCACTGGTGTGCTTTTGAACTGCTAGGTTGGCAGGAGCAGGGACTGAGCAACGGGAGCTCACCCCATCGCGGGGATTCAAACCGCTGACCTTCTGATCGGCAAGTGCTTGGCTCTGTGGTTTAACCCACACGCCACCCGTGTCCCGCGTGCTTCCTTTACTTCCTTTACTTTTACGCAAACCAGGAGCATCTGGTGGGCCACTGAAAGAACAAGGTGATGGGCTGGATCAGGGGTCAGCAAACTTTTTCAGCTGGGGGCTTGTCCCTCAGACCTTGTGGGCGGCTGGACTATATTTTGAAAAAATAATGAACAAATTGCTATGTCCCACAAGTAACTCAGAGATGCATTTTAAATAAAAGTACACATTCTACTCGTGTAGAAACACCAGGCAGGCCCCACGAATAACCCAGAGATGCATTTTAAATAAAAGGGCACATTCTACTCATGTAAAAACACACTGATTCCCGGACCGTCCACGGGCCGGATTGAGAAGGCGATTGGGCCAGATCCGGCTCACGGGCCTTAGTTTGCCTACTCATAGCCCAGCAGGCTCTTCTTATGTTCAACCTGTGCCAAAGGGTTCTGTGTGAACCTCAAAGCTTGCACATTTCTAAAGCACTGCCTCCACAAAACCCCTTCCCCTCTGCTGGTTCTCTGAGCCCTGCAGCCGTGCCCTCACCACCCAGCCACAGCCTCAAGCGCCCCCTTCTGGCCTACTTACGCCTCTTCGTACCATCACCATTCTTTGTGCTGTCGGAGACCTGCTGCTTCCGAATGCTGTCCTCGTCGGCTTTGCGGTCCCTGCCCGGGCAAGCGCAGATCCGAGCCTCGAAGCACCGGCGCCCCAGGACTTGCCCGCTGGAGGATGGAGAAAACGGGGGGTCTGTTAGCTCACAGCCACGGGGAGGGCTGGCACTAAAATAAACACAGCGGGCAAGCATTTTATGCACGGAAACGGCAACCCGTGATGAACCCACATATCTGGGAGCCAAGCTCCGGGTTCGCAAACCACTGGACCCAACCGATGCCCTCCGTGAGCCTTAAACCTTGCCTACAGCTGGAGTCTGCCCCAAACACCAGCACATGAATGCATCTGTGTGCATGGCTCCTCTTTAAGATTCCAGCCTGTGTCCTTGGACCAATCCAAGGGCCTAGTCCACATCCTGGAGTCTTACTAACTGAAACTGATTTATATATATTATCACAGAATCGTGGAATTGTAGAGTTGGAAGGAATCATGAAGGCCATCAAGCCCAACCCCTCTGGAATGCAGGAATCTTTTGCCCAACACAGGACTCGAACCCACAGCCCTAAGATTAAGAGTCTCATGCTCTACCAACGGAGCAATCCCAGCCTTGGACCACCACCCCCATAAGTTAGTAGCTTTGTATTCATGCAATCTTTTTATATGTAACTGTATTTTTGTAATATCTAGTTTAATATCTTCTTTGCAGACCACTTAGTGAAATGGCTAATATAGTATGGGGTATAGAAATTAAATAATCAACCCTGCGCTGGTGGAACCTGCAATATTTGGCAGTAATTATGGGGCAGGACCTCCGGGCACGATTCTCTACTATCCTATGATTGTATGACTACACGCCCCTGTTTGTGAATTGGGAATTGCTGTGTTTGTGCACAATGAAAACAAAAGCCCCTTCTGCTTCAGGATCAAGGTGTGTAGGGGTTTTTTTTTGCTTGGGACTCATTTTTTTTTATATCTCCCATCAAGTTGCAGTGGCGTCCAAGCCAGGGTCAGGCCATCGCTTGCCACTCCGAGCTCCTGCTAATGCGACTTACTCTCTGGTTTCAAGTGTCACGATGATAAGAATCGGACGCCGGTTCATGCCCCCGACGCAACTGCTGTTGCACATGAAATTGTACAAGACGGTGGTGAATTCTGTGCCGACCTGGACAGAAGAAAAAAGGGGGAGTTATACTGAGTCAGCTCTGAGTCACGCAGGAAGTGATCGGTTTGCTGAAGGCTGATGCAAGACACACACACACCCTCCATAAAGGATCCCTTCCCTTCCCCTCTCCAAAGTCTCCGAGAGAAACTCGTCTGCTTCAGATGTAACATTAATTCTGACACAGGAACTTTTTTTGTACCAAGTTGGGCTGCAGGTCTCCTTAAGCCCAGTCCTGTCTTTTTCGACTGGCAGCAGAATTCCAGGTCTTTTAAGTGCGGCAGCGGCTACACTTTGGAACTCCCTGCCTATTGAGATCAGGCAGGTGCCTCCTCTTGTACCCTTTCAGCACTCAGATGCTTCAAAAGTTGCCACAAGTTTTAATCTGTTTTTAGTTTATTGATCACAGAATTGTACTGGTAAGGTAAAAGGTAGAGGACCCCTGGATGGTTAAGTCCAACCAAAGGCGACTATGGGGTTGCGGCGCTCATCTCGCTTTCAGGCCAAGGGGGCCGGCGTTTGTCCACAGACAGCTTTCCAGGTCATGTGGCCAGCAGGACTAAACCGCTTCTGGCGCAACAGGACACCGTGATGGAAACCAGAGTGTACAGAAACACCATTTACCTTCCCACCGCAGTGGTACTTATTTATTTACTCTCCCTGGCGTGCTTTCGAATTGCTAGGTTGGCAGGAGCAGGGACTGAGCAACGGGAGCTCACCCCGTGGCAGGGATTCAAACCGCCCACCATCCGATCGGCAAGCCCAAGAGGCTCAGTGGCTTAGACCACAGCAACACCTGCATCCCTATAATTGTATAGGGACCCCCAAGGCTCATCAGTCCAGCCCCCTGCAATGCAGGAATCTCAGCTAAAGCATTTTAACTTTCCAAGAGTCTTAGATTATTATTTTTCTCATTGATTACTGCATTGTTTTCTCTTTTCTGTAGACCACTTTGAGGTTGGTTTACTTTGTTTCTTACAGTCAAGCAGTGAATAGATTTTATGAAACAGATAAATGTCACAGCACTTGGTAGCGTGTGCAGAGGTTGGTTGTTTCCGC
Organism: Podarcis gaigeae; assembly: GCF_964106915.1. Classification (NCBI taxonomy): domain Eukaryota; kingdom Metazoa; phylum Chordata; class Lepidosauria; order Squamata; family Lacertidae; genus Podarcis; species Podarcis gaigeae. Next base: position 99,431,318 of record NC_139681.1, on the reverse strand, counting down.
TTGCTGAAAGGGAAGAGCAAGGGGCAGCAGTGAAACATTAACAATGGTTTAGTGCGATGTGTGAATGGGCTTATTCTGTTGCATCTGAAGGGACGAAACAACAGTCCTGCTTAGAAGACGCCAGCCTCCCAACTTGTGGGATGTGATACCTAAGTAGCAGTCAAGTACAACATTCCTTGTTTTCCTAGAGTGGACATGCAGGGGAATGTTTGCTCCAGCCAGTCGGAACTCCCTGTTTCCTCCTGGACTGGGACATACTTCCTCTTGCATGTGACTAGAGGTGGGCATGGCCTTACCTGTGCAGGTAACAAAAGAACAAGGCACACAGCCCTCCTCCCCTTCTTTTCCATCTTACTTTCGTCATGCGAACTACAGTGACGGCCAGTCTGCAGTAACTGGGATAAACGCCCCATATGGGGTAGATGCGTATGTACATATTTGTAACTAAGTCTGCCTTCTGGGATCCAGCTGTGAACAGAATGTGACTAAACTACTTTTATATGCTCTAAACAAGATTGTGGCATGTTTATTCGTTTAAGAGGGATATAAGGGAACTTACCAGCAACCAAATAGTGAGAGGCTTAAACAAGCCTGCAACCAGCTACCTGCTGTGTGTTTAAAAGGGGAATGTAAAACTCTGCTAAGTTATAGAACTTGCTAGCGCAAGTTAGGAAGGATATCAATAAACAATATGTCCTCTCCTGCCTCCCTGAAGATTCCCACACAACTCACCTGTGGTGGCTCATATGGGACCAGGACACTCTGCCTGCCAGTGATGGGGTCTTCCACATACTGAGCATGGCTGTTTCCTTCCACTCTGATCAGGTGGCTGGGAGGAGCTATTTGACCTGCAAAAGCGTACGGGAAAGGAACAAGGTCAGCAAAAGAAGCAGTGTTTCGGAGAGAGATAACCCGAGGAAAACAAGCGAACTTCCACAGTCCAGGGCTCATGTCTTGCTGTAAAATCCCTGCACCTATTGGTGTACCTCAACTCCCCCTTGAAGAGCTGTCCCTAGTGACAGTGACTGAAATGGACCGGTGTTGTGCTCGCTGCTGTCACTCTATAGCTATGCTTCATATTGTTACATAAGTGGGGTGCCTGCCCCTCTCTCTGCCAAGTGATGACGAGAGTCCACCAGGTCTGTGGTTCCTCTGGAAAATGGAGGCATGGTGGAGACTGTTGTAGCTTTAGGAAATATGGTTTATTAGCCTATTTACTATTTACAGTCTTCTTGGAGGGAGTCCAGTATGGCCATTTCAAGGGGGGATTGTCCCTTACAGCAGTGCAGTCAGGGAGTCCAAAGGCATCTCTCCTAGCCAGCCTTCAGCCAGCCTGCCCAAGATGGATCCCAGTCTTTCCTCTCCCCTTCTTCTTCTTCCCAGAACACCCTGCTAAAAACTCTCTTTTCTTGTCACTTCAAACCCACACACCCCATCACCATGGCAACCTCTGTCTGCCTAGACTCTCAGATGTGCCATCAATCCATTTTGTCTTATTCATGCCTCTATTCCAAGTGAAGCCCTGGCTTGGAAAAGAATCTTAGCCTGTACTTTTCCACTGACCCCCCCCCCATCTTCTCTTCAATACTCCAAATAATTAAAATTTGTTCTTTGTTCTTTCTTTCTTTTATTTCATTTTCTCTCTAGGTATATAAAATTTGTATATAATTTTTGTATACACGTTGGAAATTATATTATAGTAAGTCCTGTAATGTAATATGACAACGTTTACCGATGTAATATAAGAATGTTAACAAATAAATAAAATGCAAATTAAAGAAACAATTAAATAAAAACTTACCATTTATTAATTTCTAGGGTTTGGGAGGGGGTCGCCCCCAAATCTATACAATATGATAAGGATATTGACAAGCTGGGAGGTGTGCAGAGGAGGGTGACCGAGACATGGAAACCAAGACCTATGAGGATCGGTGCATGGAATTTGGGATGCTTAGCTTGGTTGGGCAGTGTTCTCGAAGCTACAAATATGATGGTTGGGCAGTGTTCTCAAAGCTACAAATATGAGTCTGACCAAACTGCGGGAGACAGTGGAAGACAGAAGTGCCTGGCGTGCTCTGGTCCAGGGGGTCACCAAGAGTCGGACACGACTAAACGACTAAACAACAACAACAGCTTGGAGGAGAGGAGACTGAGAGGAGATACTAGAGCCGTCTTCCAAGATCTGGAGGTGCCCAACTCACCTTCGTTGAATTCCCGGCTGAGCTCGTGGTTGGGGCAGCGCTTCACCACCTCGGTGACGTGCTCCGCTTTCTTGTAGACGGGCATGGCACGGATGACGGCACCCTGGGGAGGGGGGGTCATCACCTTGATCTGAATGGGACACGTCTTGGCAATCTGGCAGTACAACTTCTTCAGTTCGGTGGAGTACTGGTGGGAAGACAAGAGACAAGGGAGGCAAAGTCAGGAGAGCAGCCGAGGAAGACCCGTTTTGCATGGGTAAGAACACTATCTTTTGGCAGCAACCAAACTTTGGAACTCCCTGCCTATTGACAAGAGGCAGCCGCCTTCCCTGCAGTCCTTCGGCAGCTGCTAAAAGTGTTGTGTTATGTGTAGCTGACTTTGTAATGTTTTATTTTTAAATCTTTAAGATATTATTTTAGATTCCTGTTAATTAAGTTGCTTTGAACGGATGCTTTATACGGACTTTCTTCAGCAGTGTTTTATTTAATGTCTTAACAGCTCTGAGAGCTTTTTCCTTAAAAAAATATAGTGGTATAGTAATGAAAAACAGCAACAAACATAGGCAAGCATGCCCAGATGCTTAGAAAGTTAACGTGAGTTAACTCTTGTTGTTCTTTTAACTTTTCAAAAGTTTTAAATTATTGTTGTTATTTTCTCTGATTGATACTGTTATTTTTAAATCTTTTTCTGGCAAACCACTTTGAGGCTTGAGTTTGTTTGTTTGCTTGACAGTCAAGAAATGTATACATTTTATGAAATTAAATAAAAGTGAAGTCACGAGCCGCAGTCCCTTATCCTTCCCTCTGGGCTGCACCAATCCTGCTGAGGTCACTTCGCAATACATGGGCACCAAGTCAGTCATCACACAGTTAATGTTTTATTGATTATAGTTTAGAAATTATTTATTGTAACTGCTGAGTGGATTTCTCTTTAACTTTTATACGTTAATATTATTAGTTTGTACTATCCTAATGATTGCTGTTGAGGGACGCGGGTGGTGCTGTGGGTTAAACCACAGAGCCTAGGACTTGCCAATCAGAAGGTCGGCGGTTCGAATCCCTGCGATGGGGTGAGCTCCGTTGCTCGGTCCCTGCTCCTGCCAACCTAGCAGTTCGAAAGCACATCAAAGTGCAAGTAGATAAATAGGTACCACTCTGGCCGGAAGGTAAACGGCGTTTCCTTGCGCTGCTCTGGTTCGCCAGAAGCAGCTTCGTCATCTTGACCACATGACCCGGAAGCTGTATGCCGGTTCCCTCGGCCAATAAAGCGAGATGAGCGCCACAACCCCAGAGTTGGCCACACTGGACCTAATGGTCAGGGGTCCCTTTACCTTTACCTTTAGGACTAATTCAGCCAGCTAGCCCTGGTGATTATCTAATATTTATTAGATGGATTTCCCCTAAAATGATTTCTGAACTTTTATTGTTATTCATGTTTTCATACTGTATTTTATGCTGCTTTTACAATTAAGTGTTTTAAATTTGTTGTTAGCCACCTTGAGCCCGGTTTTTGAACCGGGAAGGGCGGGGTATAAATACAAATGTATTATTATTTATTATAAGTGCCTGGAAGGCTGCAGGAGCTTGTCTGTTGCTTCCACGCCGCATGGAAACCCCCTGGCTGCGGCAACCACAGAAAACTGCTGGCATTTCCTCCCTTCCCAGCTCTTGGTGCCTTTCCGCGGGGCTGGCGGGAAGAGTGCGCAGCAAGCTGTCTGTTTGCTTTCAGAGCGTCCCGTGAAAGGCTGCGTGCTCCCAGGCACGGTCCCAAGTGCGCAAACAAAAGGGCCGACAGGAACGCACACGTTAAACTGAGGCAGAACTCGCCCTTTGCATCCTGTCCGGATAATAGGCTCCTGGCAAGGGTGGTTGGTTAGGCAGGTGGGTGGCAGTGTGGCAATGGAGGAGATTAGCGATGGATATTCAAGGAGGCGGGTGGGAGGGATTTTATTCTGTTGCAGGTTGCTCAGGTGAGAAAACATGGATCTGGGGGGAAATTCGAAGAACTGGCCAATTATTTTCAAGCATGAACTGCGGCTCTCCTCTCTGCTCCACCCCACCCCTTCTCACATCGCTGCCCAAAGGATTTAGGTCATCGCAGCGAAAGGCACTGCTGCGAATACTTCGTGGTTTAAAGCCCTTTTTTGAACGCGACAATGTCGGATTGTGCAATCGCTTTCTTTCTCGTGTCCGCAGGCTAAGGATTACGCACACAAAGGATTTACACAGCCTGCGGAAACGGGAGCGTGCCAAGCGAGGCAATATATTGTTTGAGAAAGGAGAAGAAGAAAAAGGAGAGGAAAGAAAACCAGATTATTGCAACACTCAAAGCAAATTGTTGGAGGCCGGGGGGGGGTGTTTCTTTAAAATAAAATAAAAAGTATTCCCAGAAATCTCTCATCGGAAAGCTCTCTTAATTAAAATGAACGCTGTTAATAAGGCACAAGACTGAAGTTTTAAGGAACTGGGCAGAGCGAAAGGAGACGGGTTTTTTTGTTTCTCTGTAAGCACATCATGCCAACCTGGTCTCGAAACAAGAGATTCAAGATTAGGATCTTTGGCGAGTTTAAGAAAGGAGAAATTGGAAGGGGGGGAGATGAGAGGAGAGGGACTGCATTGGGACCTCAGTATCAGGCCAAGGGGTTTAAAGCTTTTCCTCCTGGCCATTTTCAGAAATGGCCCCACTTTCAGTTGTCTGTGTGATCCCTTTCTGCTTCTCCCCACATCGACCTCAGAAGCTGGAGAGTAAGGAATTTAACATCAAGAAAAAAGTGGTGTTGAGATACAGGACTAACCCCCTTCCCACACTGCTCCCCTCGCAATCCTATATGTTTGCCTATCGACTTTTTAAATATATATATATATCATGGGAGATATTAAGCACAGATTCCCCCACATCGCTGCTAGTTGCACCCATGAGAACGAAGCCAAATAGGATGAGATAAAAAGGCTCCATCTCCCTATCCATTGTTGTGGCCAGGTGGGTGCTTTGAACTGGGCCAGAGCGTTTCTCCATTTATCCTTGTTCTGCTTACTCTGACTGGCAGCTGCTCTCCAGGGTCTGAGCTCTGAGGGATCTCCCAGCCAGACCCAGCTATCTCGAGATCCTTTTAAAGGGAGATGTCGCAGGAACACAGGAAGTCAACCAGAGACAGGCAAGCCGATCAGGATACTGAAGAAGTTTATCCTTGTTCTGTGCAACAGGCCAAGATCTTATTTTATTTTATTGCAATTCATTCTCCCAAGGCACTGGGCTAGCTTGCAGAATCTTACCATAACCGGCAGGTGAAGACTTTCTTGTTCCAACAAGAATTGACCGCGTTTAAGTTAAAGGGCTGGCGCTCTGCTGTTTTTATTTTAATCATCGGTATGTTTTAAACGGATTTTGCATATGTATATAGTTTTAACTCTATCAAGGTTTAATTGGTTTTTTATTGGTTGATTTCTGTATGTTTTTAGCAACAGAGAGCAAGAAGGAGCTGTACTCCAGGGCAGCTAGTCCTCTCCCTGGAGACTGTTTCTCTCCCTTGAGATTACAGCTTGGCTCGCTTACTTGAGCGGCCTGCCATTTTACTCCACAAGCGACATTTTGCGGGGCTTCTGTCCACCATCTGTGGCCTCCCACGGTGGTATGGATCGTTTTCAGGAAGGGCCAAAAAAAAGCTTGGTATGCGAAGGATCTGGGGTTTCTGACAACTTCAGGCTTCAGTGCCTTACGGGGACGAAGTCTCACCAAAATGGGCAGGGACGAGGCTGCAAAGAGATGTTGCCACAAGGAACAAACGGCACCAAGAAGACCCAGCACGGGCTAAACATCCTTGGATGCTTCAAAATGAAATAGAAATCTCAGCCCTTTTGCTGTTCTTTGCGCCCAAATGCGCTGCACAGAGGGGATTTCTGAGGATATCAACACACTGGCCCGTTTTTACCTAAAAATACGACTTGCAAGGAACAGGGGGGGGGGGCGCATTCCAATGCCTGCCTCCCTGCCCTCGCCACCTGCCCATGGCAGCAGGCTGTGTTACATACTGCTGGCACCACGGCGGGTAATCCAGTCTCTCTCTGCGCACGCCCCACGCGCACGCCCCACCAGCCGCCAACACCTGCCTGGTTTCTCGGCACGACGCTCCCCCCCCCCATCGTTCCTTCCACCCACCCTTCTCCTGAAGGAGTGTTGACAAAGGTTTTCAAAGACCCACACGTACAGCCATTATTTGGGAGTGTCTATTTCACTCTTAACAAAGGAGAAGTCTGCCAGCGGAACACTTTCCTGCGCTCAAAGCGCAAGGAGTGAAAAAGGGGCACCGGGAAGGAAAGGGGTCTTGGTTTTTGCAACGGGAATCACCCGAGCTCACCTCGAAGGGGGAGTCTTCGTCGGCACAAATGTGGAGCACGGGAAAACCACTCACACACACACACACATAAATACACAAACACGCCGCCTCCTTGAATCTTGCAGATCCCTGTGCCCGCGAAGAAACTTGAGGACCATTTACTCTCCTTCCTTGAAGATGTTTAAGCAGAGCTTGGGTGGCCCTCTGTCATGGATGCATTAGTTGAGATTCCTGAATTGCAGGGGTTGGACTAGATGACCCTTGGGGTCCCTTCCAACTCTACCCTTCTAGGATTCTAGGATTCATTTCGGATATTTCACAGCAGTGTCTTCAGTTCTCATTGGACGGAATCATGGAGGGGTTTGTAGAGCTTCTAGTCCGACCCCACTTTCCCACTGCGGGCAATCCAGAGGTCTAGAGTGGGGGTTGGGGGCCTGGAATTCCCCAGGGGGGCACTAAGAGGCAAGAGGGGTGCAAGTGACTATCAGACTTTGAAAAGTGGGATCCCTAGATCAAGTTCCTCAGTGGTGCGCTCAAAAATAGAACCATACATAATATTTTTTTAATTAAAATTTTATTAAAGATTTTCTTAATACAATAGAAAATAATAAAAAAACAGACAAAATAACATATAACTTTACAATAGCCATCTTTTCTTCGCTTCTTCACATAATAAAGCAGGCTTAATTTAGAATTATTTAAACCAATTCATGAGCCAAGAACTTATACACTGACCACTAATAATGAATCATACGTTGTGAATATTACTCCACATTTATTATGCTATTTTTGTGATATACAAACGACATGAGAAAACACGGTACACTTATTTGTATAACATTATTCTTGTTTATCAAACCCAATAAAAAGTTTTTTTAAAAAAAGAATAGTGGGAACATTGGTGAACGAGGTGAGAGAGGCCTTATCACAGAAAGGGCCCCCAGGACTGGTGAACCCCGACTAACTGAGCTGCAGTAAAAAGCCCCCTTGCTGTGAAAAGGCCATGGTGCCATTTCCAAGTCGAAGACGCTTCCAGGACAGACCAAATATGGAAGGTTTCCCATGCAAAGACACAACAGATGCTTTTGGATTATGGAAGTGTGCTTAGGAAAGCCTCCCACGGCATAATGTAAGATCAGGCCGGGGCCCATCTAGTCCAGCATCCTGTTCTCACGGGGGCAACCAGGGGCCCCAACAGGAAACCAGGAAGCAGGACCCAAGTTTGAGAGCCCTCTCCCCTCCTGCAGCTTCCACCAACTGGGCTGCAGAACCATCGCTGCAGAGGCAGAGCAATAGCCACCATGGCTAGTGGCCACCCAATACCTTTTTATAGCCACCTAGGTTGGTGGCACATCATTGGCTCCTGTGGGAGGGAGTTCCACTGATCTGTGCAGGGACTCCTCTGTGATGGTTCCCTGTTTACAGAGACCCTTCACTAGTGAACTGCGCTTAATCCTCAAGTTATCTTAGTTATTTTATTTATCTGTTCCATCGCTCAGCTATGTGCTGCTTGAGGAAGGACTTTCTTTCACCTGCCTGAAATCTCCTAGCATTCTGCTTCATTCATCCCTTCTAGTGTTAGGAAAAAGATGTGAGGGGAGGGGACTTTCCATTAACGAGTTTCACCCTGCCATGAATAATTTTATAAACCTCTATCATGCCACTTTGCCTTTTTTTTCTAAAGCAAAATTCCCAAATGTTTCAACCTTTCCTCACATAAGATTCACTCCATCCCTTGGATCATGCTGGCTGCCCTTTTCTGAACATTTTCAAACTCTGCCATGTCCTTTTTGGGGCGAGGCGACCAATAGCTAGACCAGATGTCTAGAACCCATCGATAGCCTCACCCTCCACGATCCTAATCCCCGTTTATAGTTAAAGCTCTGGTTTTCCCAGTATGTATGGAAGTGAGAGCTGGACCATAAAGAAGGCTGATTGCCAAAGAACTGATGCTTTTGAATTCTGGTGCTGGAGGAGACTCTTGAGAGTCCCATGGACTGCAAGAAGATCCAACCTCTCCATTCTGAAGGAAATCAGCCCTGAGTGCTCACTGGAAGGACAGATCCTGAAGCTGAGGCTCCAAGACTTTGGCCACCTCAGGAGAAGAGAAAACTCCCTGGAAAAGACCCTGATGTTGGGAAAGATGGAGGGCACAAGGTATTGGGACGAGATGGTGGGACAGTGTTCTCAAAGCTACCAGCATGAGTTTGACCAAACTGCGGGAGGCAGTGGAAGACAGGAGTGCCTGGCGTGCTCTGGTCCAGGGGGTCACGAAGAGGCGGACACGACTAAACGACTAAACAACAAAGGATGCTGGCCATAGCTGCCTCCTACAGAGGCGAGTCCCGCAGTTCCACAATGCGCTGCGTAATCCGCATCCCGCTTCCTCTCGCCCCCTTCTCCCTTTCCAGAGGGCTCCTCGTTCCAAGGAACCCCCGGAGACCACAAGCTCCGAGCACCCTTTCTTGCTGGCCGCGACGGAGCACCCCAGCCAAGGGCCGCCTGTTGCCACCTGTCAGTTGCGGGGATTAATTGCCGGAGCAAGAGCTGGGAGCGGCGCATTCCTCCCCCTGCCGCGCCCACAGGAGATGTTGACACCAGGCATGTCGCCACCCCCTCCCCGTGTACCTGAGCCGGTGTGAACGGCAGAAAGGGGAGGCGCAGAGGGGAGAAAAAGATCCCTGCGGTGGAAGTTTGGGAAGGGAGAGCGTTGACACTGCAAAAACCACAAGGGGCAGAGGCAAGGAATTGTCACACTGGTTCCCTTTGTTCCCTCTGGGTAAGGGGGGCGGGCTATGCACAATGCCGGGCCGGACTCAGGAGGCAGCTGGCTGTGCCCTTCCGGCAGGGGGGGGACACTCCCCGAACATGAAAAGCTTTGGTAAACTGGCCAGGGAGGGGTGGCGAGGGAGGCAGCCAGGCAGGAATTTGGGAGAAGAGAGCAGGCTGGATTCTTCTGCACCACCTTCTCCAACTTCCATAGTTGGCAGCACATTCATAGGTTCTTCTTCTTCTTTTTGGCGATCCCTCATAGCCGAGTAAGATTGTCTTCCATGAACACAGTTTTAAAAGTGAGTCCATAAGTGACTGTGGAGGCCAATTCTGGATCCACAGTGGGGACACAGGTTTCCGGGCGGGAGTTGACCATGGTGAGGGTTTGCCAACCCTGGTTTCCAGGATCCAAGTGTGACATTCAAACCACTTCTTCTTTGGCGATCCCTCGTAGCCACGTAAGATTGTCTTCCATAAACACGGTTTTTAAAGTGAGTCCGTAAGTGACTGTGGAGACCAATTTTGGACCCACACGTCCTTCCAGAAGTGGGGACATAGGTTTCTGGGCGGGAGTTGATCATGGTGTGGATTTGCCAAGTGTGCCTTCCTCTTAGCACTTTTCTCCTTTGCGTCCTGAGTTCGAGTGTCTTCAAAGCCCATGACACCTTTGCTAAAGGCTGTTCTCCAAGTGGAGCGCTTGCAGGCCAGTGTTTCCCAGTTGTCAGTGTTTATACTACAGTGGTACCTCAGGTTAAGTACTTAATTCATTCTGGAGGTCCGTCTTAACCTGAAACTGTTCTTAATCTGAAGCACCACTTTAGCTAATGGGGCCTCCTGCTGCCGCCGTGCCGCCGGAGCACGATTTCTGTTCTCATCCTGAAGCAAAGTTCTTCACCTTGAAGCACTATTTCTGGGTTAGCGGAGTCTGTAACCTGAAGAGTATGTAACCCGAGGTACCACTGTACATTAATTTTAAGATTTGCCTTGAGAGAGCCTTTAAACCTCTTTTGTTGTCCACCAGCATTACGCTTTCCATTTTTAAGTTTGGAATGGAGTAGTTGCTTTGGAAGATGATAATCAACATGACCAGTCCAATGAAGTTGATACTGAAGAATCATTGCTTCAACACGGGTGATCTTTGCTTCTCCCATTCTTAGGTTACAGCTAGGGTTGCCATATTTCAAAAATGAACATCCGGATGCAAAAGGTGTTGAGCTTTTTTGGGGGGGGGGGCAAAGTTGTTGAGCTTCCCAGATGCGTCTGTATGGCAATTCCAGCTGTATGGCAGCTCTATTACTGGAATAATTTTCATTTTATATATATATACATACAAAAAAGGGATTATGCTAACCACCTATGATTTCAGCAGCCATCACCTGGAAAAGCAAAGAGCTGGGGGGAGCAGGGTAGAAGCATAAGAACGTAAGGAGAGGCTGCTGGATCGGGCCCATGGCCCATCTAGTCCAGCATCCTGTTCTCTCATTGGCCAACCAGATGTCCCAATGGGAAACCTGCAAGCAGGATTCAAACACAAGCCAACTCTCCCATCCCATAGTTTCCAGCACCTGGGATTCAGAAGCTTTGCTTCCTTCAGCTCAGGAGACAGAGCACAGCTATTCAGCCCCCTTTCTTTCTTTCTTTCTTTCTTTCTTTCTTTTCTCTCTCTCTCTCTCTCTCTGACAAAACAAAAATTGGTGAAAATCAGACTTGGAGAGCTGGGATAAATTGGCCCTAACACGTCAGAAATTACACTCAGTAGTAGAGACTGGGAACAGCAAGGGGAGGAATTTTATGTAAACCTATCTCATTTGCACATCTGGGAAAGAAAATGTGGTCTGAAGTGGAGCTATCCTTCGAAATCCACACCTCTCCAAATTCTGAGATGCCAAATAACATGACCAAAAATGTGCATATTAGAGGAGGGTGTACATAAAAATGCATTTATTGGTGGCAGCATTCAAAAATGGATTATGGTAGTGAAAACCCCTTGCAAAGGTGTGCAAATCAGGAGGGGTGGGCACTCAAAGGCTGGCGAATTTTCGCAGGTTGGTGTGGAAATGTTGTGTGGTGAAAATCAAAAACCCAACACACAGATACACACACACACACACACACACACAGACGGATGTATAAAAATATAGGGTGGGAGAAGACACAATACAGGTTCATTCTTGGGGTACTAGCCTCACCACTGTGAATACCATGGGAATCTGAATCCATTCTCCCCAGTTTTTAAGCAAGCTCTGAGAATTATTATTATTATTATTATTATTATTATTATTATTGTTGTTGTTGTTGTTGTTGTTGTTGTTGTTGTTGTTATTTCACAGGGCTTTTATGGATGATTTTTCTGTTTGTTTTTGTGTTTTTATGCTGATGTGCTTTTAACCTGCAATCTTATTTCTTTTCTTTTTTAATTGCCCTCGAAATAAAAACAGAAACTTTTTGAAGTGAAAAACAAACAAGGTGGGTCTCGGTGTTTTTAAAACACTGCAGAACGATCAACCTCTTTAAGGAGAGAATTGACACAGTATGGGTGGTATCTGTCTGCTGATGAATCTGGTGGTAGATTGGAGGATGGTATGTGTGCAATTTTTGGCAAAAACAAACCAGCCAACCCTGCAGGCCCCCTCCAATCCATCCCAACTCTTGGAAGATTTCAGGGAGGCAAAGAAGGCATTGGGGAAATGCCCCCCTCCACCATTTTCCTGGCAAATTCCTTCCATTAGCACATACTAAGAGCCCTGTTTTCTCGCCAGAGTGGTGCATGCTCTGGTTATCTCCTGCTTGGACTACTGCAATGCGCTCTGCGTGGGGATACCTTTGAAGGTGACCCGAAAACTACAACTAGTCCGGCAGCTGGGACCACATAACACCGGTCCTGAGAGATCTGCATTGGCTCCCAGTATGTTTCCGAGCACAATTCAAAGTGTTGGTGCTGATCTTTAAAGCTCTAAACAGCCTCGGTCCAGTATACCCCATTGTTCAGCCTGGACACTGAGGTCCAGCTCCGAGGGCCTTCTGGCGGTTCCCTCCCTGTGAGAAGTGAAGTTACAGGGAACCAGGCAGAGGGCCTTCTCGGTGGTGGCAACTGCCCTGTGGAATGCCCTCTCAGCAGATGTCAAGGCAATAAACAACTATCTCAATTTTAGAAGATCTGAAGGCAGCCCTGTTTAGGGAAGTTTTTAAAGTCTGATGTTTTAATGTATTTTTAATATTTTGTTGGAAGCCGCCTAGAGTGGCCGGGGAAACCCAGCCAGATGGAAGGGGTATAAATAATATATTATTATTATTATTATTATTATTATTATTATTATTATTATTATTAGATCAGGCCACTGTTCAATCTAGTCCAGCATCCTGTTCTCACAGTGGCCAACCAGATGACTGTGGGAAACCAGCAAGCAGAATTCGAACACAAGAGCAACTCTTGCTTCCTGTGGTTTCCAGCAACTGGGATTCAGAAGCACTGTGACTGTGAAGGCAGAGCAGAGCCACCCTAACTAGTAGTCATCAGTGCCATCTCTTCCATGCAGTTGTCTAATCCTCTTTTAAAGCCATCCAAGTTGGTCGCCATCATTGCTTCCTGTGGCAGGGAGTTCCCTTGGTTTATGCATCAGCAAGGACTTCTCTGTGGTGGCTCCCTGTTTGTGGAGACCCTTCGCTGGTGAACTGCACCCAACCCATAGGTAAAGGTAATGGGACCCCTGACCATTAGGTCCAGTTGTGGCTGACTCTGGGGTTGTAGCGCTCATCTCGCTTTACTGGCCGAGGGAGCTGGCGTACAGCTTCCAGGTCATGTGGCCAGCAGGACTAAGCCGCTTCTGGTGAACCAGAGCAGCGCACTGAAACGCCGTTTACCTTCCCGCCGGAGCAGTACCTATTTATCTACTTGCTTTTCGTGCTTTTGAACTGCTAGGAGCAGAGACCGAGCAACGGGAGCTCACCCCGCCGCGGGGATTCGAACCGCCGACCTTCTGATCGGCAAGTCCTAGACTCTGTGGTTTAACCCACAGTGCCACCCGTGTCCCTGCACCCAACCCATAAGTTGTCATAATTATTTTATTCATTTGCTTCACGAAACCGGCCTCCTGCTTCATTGCAGAAGAAAACCTCAAAGCGGTTTGCAAGAAAGATAAATAAAAAAAATTCACTGGATTTTTTCTTTTCTTTTACAGCTGTGATTTAAAACATACGAGAATTCAGACGCAATGTGAAGATGTCTGTGTTCACTCTGGCATTTAGCACTGGAAACGGCAGCCGAGAAAGGTGTTTTATCTGTTTTGAGGTTTTTAATTAAGATGTTTTATGGATGCTGATGATGTATTGCTGCCCTGGGCTCTCATGGGAGGAAGGGTGGGATAAAACCTGAATGAATAATCTGCAGCAGCAGACAGATGCAACCCAGTGGACACACACACATTTATATAAACCAAACCGCGATCATCAGAGCAAAAACTGCAGAGCAGGAATGGGTGAGTTTTGCCTTTCTGTACCAAGTGCAAGAGCAAAGCTGTTCTCTGCACACAGCAGTAACAAGGGAGATTCCTCCTTCATGTCGCACAGGCTTCTTTAAGGCAGCAGAACAAAGTAGTAGTAATATTATTTTCAAATCCTCTTTTTTGCAAAATTAAATTAAAAATCTTCACATGTAATAAACTAGCACATCACATTTAAGCAGAGGTCAGGTGGCCATCTGTCTGGGATTCTTTAGTTGTGTTCCCCGCATTCCAACTCTACGATTCTATGATACTATAACGGTTTCATACAACCCTCTTTTATATCACATTTTCTAGCTACCAACCCAGTTGCAAAATAGTTGTTATTTGCATGAAAACTGCAGGAGATAGAAATGACTATCCCTTCATAATATGCTTGCCTCCTGACGTTGTCTGACGGGTAGTTGGTGAGGGCAGGCAACATGTTGTTTTGCTGTCCTTGGGCTGAGGAACTCCCTGCCACAGGAGCAGCAGTGCACACTGCCAAGTATCTAAAAACACTTTGGGGCTCTGTTCTAACAAACAGCAGGGGAAGAGGTACACCCGTCCTCCCCGCTGCACCCCTTCAGACAAGTGAAAACTTCAGACCTGAGAAAACACTCCACTCCCCAAAAAAAGCTTCCTGGCGCACAGAAGGGCCAGGGGAAAGATTAAGTGTGAAGGACCTTTCTCCCTGACATGCTTGCTTTCCGAGTGCAGAGTTTTCATTTCATTTGGTATTGATAAAACTTCAGTACTGAGAGCCTGAAACATTGCAGGGCAGAGCAGGGGAGAAGGAAGGCATCGTGACACCCGGGGCAGGCATCGCTACATAGGGCGCATGTGTGGCATCGCTACGTACAACGCATGCGCCATACGTAGCGATGCCGCACATGCGCTGTACATAGCGGTTTGCTGGCGGCGCTGCTCCAGTGCCATATGGATGGTGCTGGGATCCTCTGCTCGTGGCTGTAGCTCTGGAGCACCAGTGGCGGCAAAACGCTATACAGCGCATGTGTGGCGTCACTACAGCACATGCGTGTGATGCCACACATGCGCTGTACTTAGCGGTTTGCTGCCGGTGCCGCGATCCTCTTCTCACAGCTGCAGCCGCAAACGGAGGATCCTCCACATGTAGCTGCGCCGCCACGAGCCCCCATGGGGTGACTTCTTGTCACCCCCCCAGACATGGAACCCGGGGCAAACCACCCCCCTGCACCCCCCGTTGTGACGCCACTGGGGCAGAAGAACTTGTAGACCACGTCTGTGTCTTGAGAACTAGGCCTTAAGGCAGATTCCCCCACATCTGGTTCTTTCCAGATGTTTTGGAATACCAAACTCCAAAGCGACTCTCCAAAGGTGATAGGATAGCTGTTTTCAAATAGCAGAAGGGCTGTCAATCGCAAGATGGAGCAAGCTCACTTCCTGCTGCTCCAGAGGGCAAGACCCAAACCAACAGATCCAAATAACGAGAAAAGGGGATTCTGAAGAACTTTAATAATGATACTACTTCTACTGCCTATGCTGCTACTAATTTAATTACTTCTATACCACCCATCTGGTTGGGTTGCCTCAGCCACTCTGGGAAGCTCCCAACAAAATATTGAAAACACCATAAAACCTCAAACATTAGGAACTTTCCTGTACAGGGCTGTTTTCCAAAATAATAATAATAATAATAATAATAATAATAATAATAATAATAATAATAATAATAAATTTTCTGACAGTAAGAGCTGCTTGACAGTGGGACAGACTCCCTCGGAAGGTGGTGGACTCTCCTTCCTCGGAGGTTTTGAAGCAGAGGCTGGATGCTTCTGTTGAGATTCCTGCATTGCAGGGGGCTGGACTAGATGGCCTTTGGGTTCCCTCCCAGCTCTAGAATTCTGTGATGCTACTATTCTCATCAGCCTTGGTGAGCAGGACAGTTTGGGCAAGGTTGCTTTGATGCACATCTCAGAGAAGCGCAATGCGTGCAAAGGCCACTTGGAGCAATAAGGTAACTCCGAAAGGAACTGGGAAAGCTGAGCAGTCCAGGAGTCCTTCAGCTCCTGCCTGTAGACCCCTTGGCCTGGAATGGATGTCTGCAAATTGCACCACTCAGCCAGTAAATTTCCTGTCGACTTCAAATGCATTAACCCTTCCTTCCCCCTCTCCTTCTCTCTCTCTCCCCCCTCTTTGCATCTCCGCTTTCCACCCCCAACTAAGACGCAGGGCAGGTCCTGTCAGGTTTGGGTTTGGAGCGAACAGCAGCAGCAAGCCGTCCCCCCCCCCCATTTCCTCAGAAGCCCTGCAGGCTACGGTGCAGAGGCAAGTCCCAACCCAGCACACACCAGCTTTCAAGCACTCGGCGCCTCTGGTCTTGTCTCCGCGCATAGTTTGCAAGTAGCATCACGCCTCTCTTCCTCCGGCCCATTTCATGCGCTGTGCATGCACGCCAGACGCCTTGAAATTCTGCTTTGATTTCACAAAAATAAACCCAAGCTGGGGCGGAGGGGAAGGCAGAGGCCTGCGAGATGCAGAGGCAACAGTGCTGCTCCCCCCTTTGTTCTTGGTTCAGGGTCCAAAGCCTTCTTAATTCACATCTGGGATCATGGACCATAGCCAGGGACCAGTGGCCAAGGTTCTCAGCATGCTATAACCAGACCCAGAGACAGGCCACAGCAAGCCACCTCCTTGATAAGGCAGGCACTCTCTAGTTCAGTCATGCCCTGTTTCCCGAATTTGCTCTAAAAAAATAATCCCCTCCGCTCACAGCTGTTCCAGATGTTCCTTTTCCACTTAGCCAGATGTTGGTGTGATGGCCTGGGACTCGGGCTCGGACTCAGAACCAGAGGAGACTCAGTCTGCACTGGATCCTTTGCCTCAGGCACCACCTGAACCAAGTCTGGGGCCTGATCCTGAAGAGCCCCAGTCTGCACAGGTTCCCCTGCAACAAACCCCAGCTGGGCCGAGTCAGGGGCCTGAGCCTGCCCTGGCTCCAGATGTGGGGATGACCTCGTTGCCTTCAGCTGGGCCATCACTTACAGCTGCTCCACTACCGGTTGGGTCAGGTACTCGCAGGAGGAGTGTTTGCAGGGAGGTGAGTCGCTGGGGGATCAGGACCGGCCGCTACCCTGACAAAGGTAAAAGGCTGTCGGACCCCATCCCAGGTTGCTGGAGCAACATTGCTGTATGCTAGATCCTGCACCTGTCCTTGCCTGGTTTCCTGCCTTGGCCCTGTTGGACTGACTCCCAGTGGAACCTTCGGATTCTGGACTGGTCCTGGACTGTGTTTCACGGGTTACCCCCCAGGCCCAACAGAGTTGGTAAAACAAGAGCTCCGTTGGAAGGGGGCAGGCAGGGACAGATGCAAGGGGTCTGGTCCTTTGCCCTCACAGAGAACATCTGCACTTTGGGTCTATGAACCAGTGGCATGCTGTGAAGTTTTTCATAGGAGAACAGTTAGGGCTAGAGGCACACGCTTGCGGGGGCACTGGGATGCTGCGACGACTCGCACACGAGAATCGTGCCCCCCCCTAAGCTGGGCAGAAGCTTCCCAGGGATGGGGAAGGAGGTGCCGGGGGAACATTTGTTGACCAGGCTAGTCTTCTTAGTCCACTGACCAAACGTCGCTGCCATGAACCCAATTGAGTTCAACGCCAAGGCGGCTGGATCTAGGTTCAGATCCAAGTTTTGAGGTGGGCTCCGAGTGAGTTCGGACAAAAAGCTGCCTAGTGGTAGGAACTCAATTCCACAACTCAGTTACCTCTGCACTTTCCAGGCACGGTCCGCACTTTAAAGCTCTGTGCCAGAGCGCTTGTGGTTCCTGTTTGTCCTTGCACATTCCCACGAAAATTCACTCTTTATTGCTGAATCGGAGCAAACAGCCATCCATGGAAGACCCCAATTGCCATTTGATGCATTTCAGCTTTGAAGAGTGGGCTTTTCTTTGGGGGGGGGGGTTAAGCTCCGGGGCAAATGAAAGGGTGCCCCTGTGTCTAGAAAAAGCAGTGCGGATAAACACTCAGGCACAGCTTCGCAATGTGTGTAGCACAATAGATAGGAAGTCTTCAGACTTCTTAACTATTGTGCTATAAGCTATAGGTCTGTGGATGAATTGTAGAATTACAGAGCTGGAAAATACCCTGAGGATCATCTAGTCCAATACATAGCTGCCCCACACAGGGATCGAACATGCAACCTTGGCATTATCTAACCAACTGAGCTAGCCAACTGAATAAAAGTTCTTAGAGGGCATAGGAAACTCTCCCACAGTTTGTGGGAAGCTCAGAAAAGAAAATTCTCAAGGTCAGATATTTATTCCCTTGTGGTTTTTTTCAACTTTCTTCTGTTTCTATCCTGCCTTTCTTTCCTTATGCAACCCAAAACGGCATGAGTGTGAGTCCCAGACAGCCACCTCTTTGACCAGGTGCAGACCTGCTTAGATTCAGCCAGGTGATGGTCTTATGTGCCTTCAAACCATCTAAGAACATAAGAAGAGTCTTCTGGACCAGACCAAATGAGGCCCATATAGTCCTCAGTCCTGTTCTCACAGGGGCCAACACAACGGGATCCAAGTACGAGAGCCCTCTCACCTCCTGTGGATTCCAGCAACTGGATTTCAGAAGCGTTGCTGTCTCCAACTTTGGAACGCACAGCAGAGCCATCCTGGCTAGGAGCCACTGAGAGCCATCTTCTCCATGGATTTGTCTAATGCAGTTGTCTAAAGCTCAGCACTGTCCATCTACAGAGACTGGCAGTGGCTCTCCAAGGTTTCAGAAAGGACATCTTTCCCCAACTCTACCTGGAGAGACCAGGGATTGGACTTGGGACCAACTGTATGGAAGCAGGTGCTCTTCCATGGAGCTAAAGTTCTTCCCAGAAGTCTACAGCTCCAAGCTTGACTCATACATCCTCTGCAGCAATGCGGTCGCTGTTCCAACTCTGTTTTGCATGGTTGGGAGCTGGGAAGTCACGTGGTCATGGGAACTTCTGAATCAGCTTCTCCATGAGGTTGGTCAGATCACATCAAAGAGTAGCCTGGCAGCTTCCAGGAGAACTGGCACTTGGCCTGAACCTGGCAATCCTTCTGAAGGATGTTCCTGCATGTTCCATGTTGAGAATTACACTTTCCAGGACAGGCCAAGAAGAAACCAATGTTACGTCTGCCATGGGCATATCCCATGGGTAGACAAACTAAGGTCCAGGGGCCGGATCCAGCCCAATCACTTCCTAAATCCAGCCCACAGACGGTCCTGGAATCAACATGTTTTTACATGAGTAGAATGTGCCCTTTTATTTATAATGCATCTCTGGGTTATTTGTGGGGCACAGGAATTTGTTCATTTCCTCCCCAAAAAATATAGTCCGGTCCCCCACAAGGTCTGAGGGACAGTGGACCAGCCCCCTGCTGAAAAAGTTTGCTGACCCTTGGCATCCCATCCCCTCAAAATGGCATCCATGCTCCAACATCTCAAGGATGTACAATGAAATGTCTGCATGGAAAGAGCTGGGAAAATCTTGGGTCCCCAGACTGTTTTTGCTCTGTGATTTGCTGGTTCACACACCCATGACTGCGAAATAATTAAGTTTTCAGATGAGGACAAAGACAAAGGCCTTTAAATCTTTACAAACAAACCAACATGGCCACACCTCTCTACGGGATTAGGAAACAAAACAAAAACAATCTCTCTCTCTCTCTAGTGAAGGAAAAAGATCAGGCAAAACAAGCAACTCTCCTGGCAGTCCCTATGCTAGCAGCACATCTGGTGCAAAGGGCTTGGTAGATTGCTTACCCAGTTTGCAACATCTTAAAGACTCTGGCTCTTGATGCGAAGGAGGAAGGGCCTCCAGAAGACCGAGAAAAGAAGACTTTGGTGAATGGCTTGTTTTGCTATTTAGGCCATCAGTGTCACCACAGGTCAGCTGGGTATAGAATCATAGAGGTGTAGACTTGGAGAATAAGGCAAGGGTCATTTAGTCCACCTCCCCCCACCCTGCAATGCAGGTAATTTTTTCCAGGCGAGTAACTGGGTGTACAGTGGTACCTTGGTTCTCAAATGCCTTGGTTCTCAGACAACTTGGAACCCAGACACTGCAACCCCGGAAATAAGTGTTCCGGTTAGCGAACTTTTTTCAGAAGCCAAACATGCTCCGTTTTGAGTGTTACACTTCCATGTAGAGTGTTACACTTCCAATTTGAGTGCCACACTTCTGTTTTGTATGTTACACTGAGATCTGTCTGTTTTTGCTATTTATTTTGTGCTTCTGTTTTTGCTGCTCTTTTTTTTTTGTTTGTTTTTATGACTGGGTGGAACCCAGTTCAGCTACTGATCGATTGATTGATTGTGTGGCTGCAGTACATTGTTTATTGCTTTCATTTTATGGATCAATGGCCTCGTTAGATGGTAAAATTCATGTTCAATTGCTGTTTTAGGGGTTGTTTTTTAAAGTCTGGAATGGATTAACCTGTTTTGCATTACTCTCTATGGGAAAGAGTGCCTTGGTTTTGGAACGCTTTGGTTTTGGAACGGACTTCTGGAACGGAAGTCTGCTCTGACATCTAGCACATCATTAGAGGAATCCTGGACCCTGACGTTCTGCAGGACTTATTTTACTTGCATCAGCAAAAAAAGGAAAAGGAAAGAAAAAAGATTTTTAAATTGCTGCATTTGCCTAATATTTATTTGCCGTTGACATCCATTCATAGCTACTAATGAGCTCATGGAACCAAATTCTCTGCAGAATGAGAAAAGAGCTGCATTTGTTTTTTAATGCAGAAATTTCTGTATTTGGAAATGTTTCTGTCCCACTTGCTTGACATGCAAACAATGTACGCCACCACTGAGCTGTTATGGCTCTCTCCCCATATATATTGGATATGACGGGAAAAGCCCCATACCTGAATTTTGCAGGTAGCATTTCTTAAGCTACTTCTGTTTCAAGGTTTTGTGCGCAATCTTTGCAGAAGGCGCAAAACTCCTACAGGGCTATAAGGTCTGCTTCAGAGGGCAACTTGCCCCCACCCTAAGCTTCTGTATTTCTTGGCCTCCTTTAATAGACTTTCACTAACCAGTAATCATCATTAATGCTTGCTCATCACCTAAGTAATCTCTGCTCTTCAACCTGAGGCCTTGGATTCCCAAGTTTGCCTTCAGTATCTGATGCCCAGTGGCAGCCGTTACATTCCCAGTAAATTGTGTGGAAGCTTGTTATTTGCACATTTCACCACCTCCTCCTTGTTTAAAGAACGAAAAGGGGTAGCAAGTCGAGCAGGGAAGGGTTGTATGCAAGCATCACAGCAACATTGCATTAAGCAGGATGGTGTACACAGCCAGTTGGGACAAACAGTTCATTGCTTCTCTGTGTAGCTTTGCTCTTCGCTCTGCCCTCCCCTCAAATGGGTTTGCTTCTCATTTCAAATACAGTGGTACCTTGGTTCTCAAATGCCTTGGTACTCAAACAACTTGGAAGCCAAACACTACAAACCTGGAAGTAAGTGTTCTGGTTTGCAAACTTTTTTGGAAGCCGAATGTGCTCCGTTTCGAGTGTTACGCTTACGATTTGAGTGTTACGCTGAGGTCTGTCTGTTTTTGCCATTTATTTTGCTGTTTTGTGGCTCTCTCTTTTGGTTTTTGTGACTGTGTGGAACCCAGTTCAGCTACTGATGGATTGATTGTGTGACTGCAGTACATTGTTTGTTGCTTTCATTTTACGGATCAGTGGCCTCGTTAGATGGTAAAATTCATGTTCAATCGCTGTTTTTAAAAGTCTGGAACGGATTAACCTGTTTTGCATGACTCTCTATGGGAAAGAGCGCCTTGGTTTTGGAATGCTTTGGTTTTGGAACAGACTTCCGGAACGGATTAAGTTTGAGAACCAAGGTACCACTGTATATGAAATTCCTCATTGACGCCTTCCCCCTTAGCTTTGAGCTCTGCCCCAAACTCATTTCTTTCCGGAAAAATTGACCCAAGTGTAGACTCGGTATGCCGTTCCTTTCTCACATTGTTGTCTCCAGGTCCTGAACCCCCTTCTCTTCTCGGTCTTCAGTCCTCCCTTACCTCCTAGACTTCCATCCCCTCCAACATTCCCCCGATGAAAATAGGGACATCCTATCCCTATTTGCTATTAAGTTTCCTAAGTTTAACATAGACATTTCAATGCACAGTAATTGTTTCTTTCGTTTTCTCGACTTCCCACGCCATTTCCCACAGTGTTTTTATTCCTCTCCCTTTGCCGTACGCTGTCTTCTATCTTTCATATCACAACAACATTGCTATACTCTCTAATTTATTCTCTGGCTCGTAGTTCAAATCCTGCTCATCATGTTAGAACGCTTTTTTAAGTGATACGAAAAAAGGCTTCCCTTCTTCCAATCTTATCTTGAAGCCATCCAAGTTGGTGGCCACCTCTGCCTCCTGTGGAGCCTGCTTTGCAGGTAGCCAGGCAAGTTGCAGACTACAGGCACCTGAAGGAACTTTTCATGGCAGTGGGTTGGACTAGAGCAGGGCTCAGCAAACTTACCGCGCCTCGGGCCGGTGTCTCCAGTGCCGATTGCATGGTGGGCTGGAGGGTGGGGGAGTGCGTGCCCATACAAGTGCGCACATGCTATTTCTGGCACACTTCCGGGTCAGAGGAGCACAGGAAATAGCTTGCGCGCATGTGCACAGGCTTCCTCTGACCTGGATGTGCACTGGAAATAATGTTTGCGCATGCGCACAAGCTACCGTATTTTTTGCTCTATAAGACTCACTTTTTCCCTCCTAAATAGTAAGAGCGAATGTGTGTATGTCTTATGGAGCGAATGCAGGCTGCGCAGCTATCCCAGAAGCCGGAACAGTGATCCCTCTTGCTGTTCTGGCTTCTGAGATTCAGAATATTTTTTTCTTCTTTTCCTCCACCAAAAACTAGGTGCGTCTTGTGGTCTGGTGCGTCTTATAGAGTGAAAAATACGGTATTTCCGGTGCTCCTCCAACCTGGAAGTTGGAGCTCTGTGGGCTGGATAAATGAGTTCCTCAGGCCTTATCTGGCCCACAGGCCTTAGTTTGGGGACCCCTGGACCAGAGGGACCCCCTTTGGGTCCCTTCTGACTCTCCAATTCTATGACTGACGCCAGCTTTGCATCTTCTAACTGTTTGTCCTCCAGACTCTCTGCCACATTTCCCTGTGCAAACTGGATACGCCCTCTGTGAACCAGGGACACTCTTCCCAAGGCTTGGTGGTTAGGAATACAAGACACAATCTGAAAATCAATGATGTTCCAAGTTTTTTTCCCCTCCCCCAAATCCAAACCCTTCCACTGAACAACAACTGTGAGGGCAGGCCAGCCACTCCCTCAGGAATACACAATCTGATCTGATCTTCCAATTAGGCACCTCCCAAATTATGTGCCATCATTAGGGATGGTTATCGCAGCCCTCTGGCTCTTCAATCTCCGTTGATGTTGGTTCTTCCCCCCTCCCTCCCTCTCTCCCAACCCACAGGAGAGTTAACATCTTTTTGACTGGAAGGTACGAGGAATCTGACAAGGCGCACCTGCAGAAAGCAAGATGCAAAAACACTGCCGTGTCGTAGGCGACTCCTCTGCCCACGCTGCCTTGCGCACAACGCAGGGGACGTCTTGCGCCCGGGGCGCTTGTGGGAAGACTCGTGCCAACACAAACACTCTTGCAAAGCTTGAACCCAAGACCCTAAAGCCACCTTGTACAGGACCGGATTTAGGTTTGATGAGGCCCTCGGCTCCTGAAGGTAATGGGGCCCATTCTATGTCCAGCTGTCCCTTGTCAACAACAAATTGTCGCTGTTCTTTGTGCTGAATATATGCTATATGGTTATTTATTGGCCTCATAGTTATCTAAAGCCATTCGCACTTTTATCAAAGTGATTGTTGAACTGAAATACAATTAAGAAGTATATTAATAGTGAAATACAATTAAGAAGAAGTATATTAATAGTGATAGTGATATTTTAGGGAGCAGGCTAGCAGGCGGGGCCCATGACTTACATCATAGGAGCCTACACAACACAAAACACTGTTGCTGGATGTAGGCTTTATTGTGTTTGTTTTTTATCTCATATTTTGGAAATGTACATCCAGTGTTTGTTTTTTCCCTTTAATTTTTTTGGGGGGCCCCAAAGAGAGTGGGGCCCTAAGCTAGAGCTTGTTATACGTAAATCTGGCACTGACCTCGTATAAATGGCAGGGGGTCGGGAAGGAGTAGAGCATGATGTTCAAGGGAGAAGAACTGGGCATTCATTAGGTCTGCTATACGTCCAGATTTCCCCCCGAACATCACTGGGCTTTCAAAGGCAGAATTGATCTTAGGCAAGTCAATTGAAAAACTTTGGGGTTTTCCTGAAAAAAGCTCAACAACCTTTTTGGGGGTGTCCCATGTTTTAATATGGCAACCCTACATTCATGGCAGGGCTGTGGCTGCTGCTGAAAATGGTGCCCCAATTTCTAGTCCTCCCCCCCCCCAAAAAAAACCCCCACAACTTCCTGCAGTTTTTGGCATGAGGTTCCTACACCGTCCCAGTCTCTGCTCCACGCTTATGTATTTGTTTATTGCATTTCTACACCCCCAATATGGCGGTTCTCTTCTCATTTTATCCTTCCAACAGCCCTGTGAGGTAGGTTCGGCTGGGAGAGAGTGGAAATGCAGAAAATGATTGAGAAAACGAGAACCTGAGAGAAAACATTTTTTAATTGTTGCAAGCTGGCCTGGGAACCACTGGTGAAGGGATAATAATAATAATAATAATAATAATAATAATAATAATAATGTTTATTTAACAAAATTTATATGCAATTTGATTGTAGCATAACCTCCAAGTGGTTTAGAGGGGAAATTAAAAGTAACGAGAGAAAGAAAGAAAACAACACATCAACATCTACGTGTCTAAATAGAGTTGCCTAAACAAAAAAGTTTTAAACATGTGCCAAAAAGAGAATGCCAAAGGCCGTTTTCCTGATTTCAATAAAATAGCCGATTAAACTCGTGCTGCAGAAGGAGGCGGGTTGCCTGATCTCTGCACCTTGAGCTTCTTGGAGGGAGGGTAAAAAATGTAGAAAAAACCAAGTCTAGAACATTCCTAATTTCTGGTTATGTTTAGCACGGAGCATCTCTTTGCCCGAGTCCACAAATTTGCAGAGAATGGAAGTGGGGTCGGGATGGTTAATTCTAAGGCTCTTGTGGTTTTGAAAATATTCTTCTTAATTTTATTTTTCGGTTTCCAAAAATACATGTAACAAGCAACCCCCAGATATCTCTGCTCCCTGCGAGAAACATTCCATGCATATACAATGTAGATGACACAGTCAACATTAGGCTGCTCTCCATCCTATCCCAGAGTGAGCCCTGGGTAGCTGGTTTTGAGGGTGCAACACTGTCTTTCGCAGAGTAAGAATGAGCAATGCAGTTTCAAAATTGCCTTTGGTCATTTGGCATTGCAGGGGTCCTTTGGGGTCCCTCCCACCTCTGCAGTTCTATGATTCTATTATTGCCTTCCTGAGCATCCAAGATGTTTCATGAAGTTTCTCCACAAGGGCAATATTCCATTGTCTATCCCATTGTCTATCTCGGTGGTGGCACCTGTCCTGTGGAACGCCCTCCCACCAGATGTCAAAGGGAAAAATAACCACCAGACTTTTAGAAGACATCTGAAGGCAGCCCTGTTTAGGGAAGCTTTTAATGTTTAATAGATTATTGTATTTTAGTGTTTTGTTGGAAGCCGCCCAGAGTGGCTGGGGAAACCCAGCCAGATGGGCAGGGTATAAATACATCATCATCATCATCATTATTATTATTATTATTATTATTATTATTATTATTATTATTATTATTATCATCATCATCATGCCTTGAGTTAGCAGCTGTTTTCCAACACTGTGCTATTATATATTTGTAGTTGCAGATATGAAAAAGGCTAGTGGGTTCTTAGACAATCCAGTCTGGATAGTTAGCCTTGGGGAAGACTTTACGTTTTTATCCCCCAAAAAGTTTTTGATTGAGTTTCCACTGAAATGAGGCTGCATTTTAATGTTTTAATGTTGTATTTTAATTTTGTTTTTTAAGCTGTATTCTAATCAATTGCTTTTATATTTGGTGTTAGCCGCCCTGAGCCCGGTCTTGGCTGGGGAGGGTGGGGTATAAATAAAACTTATTCTTATTCTTCCGGTCATCTGAAAGCAGATTTAATAAAGTGAGGTTCTTTTCTAAGACTCTTGTCTGTAAGGGAAGCCGGATCTCTTAAGGAACGGGGAGGTTTGGTGAGCAAATTCCAAGAGGGTGGAGACATCAGGGATGGGCGCTTGGAGAAGAAGAAGAAGAAAGCATAAAGGGGATTTTTAATTTTTTTTTTAAGAGAGAAAAAATAAACCCTATAATTTTAGCAAACTCAGCAGAGGCTTTCTTGCTCAAGACATCCATCACCACTTAAAAATGGAAAAAAATAATAATAAAGAAAAAGGATTCTCCCAACAAGGAAGAGAAAGAAAACCCTGCAGATTTTTAGAACCCCAGCTGACGAAAGATTTCTTGTGAGATAGGAAGCGAGATTGCTCAAGGCAGCAGCATCACAACACAGTCCTAGATGAGCTAGGGCCATATCTCCCACCCCCTTCCCCAAAAGAGGGGGCGGAGAAGAATTGTGTAACCATTTATTTATTTTTTAAGGCAAAGAAAACTCCTCATAGTTTAAGCAGAAGCTTGTGAAGCAGCAACTTGCTTTGGGACGGCATTTCCCACCTTGGAGCCCTCGAGATGTTTTGGACTACAATTCCCATCAGCTCATCGTAGAGTAGATGAGAGTGGCTGTCCAAAATAACCTCGAAGCTGCCAGGCTGGGGAAAACTGGTGGAGAAGCTGAGAATGTCAACCTGTCAACCGCAGAGGCGGCTCTGCTAAACTTGCCCCAAGGTCCCCTGGGCTTGACTTAAATCTCCTGTGTCAATGAGAGCAAAGTCTGCAGGTATTGTGCAGGCTGCTCATGCAAATCTCTCTGTTCTCTGCAGTCCACAGCATCGTAAGAACCTAAGAATGGGAAACCCGCAAGCAGGATTCAAACACAAAAGCAACACTCTCCCCTCCTGTGGTTTCCAGGAACGGGTGTTCAGAAGCATTGCTGCCTCCCAGTTTTGGAGGCAGAGCTGAGCTATCCTGGCTGGTCACCACCCATATCAGTAAAATGGTCCTGAGTTCTGAAATGCAGGAGAACACAAGAGCAGCTCTATAGGGTAAGACCCAAGTGAACCCTACTGCACAACAATGGGGCCAGTCAAAAGTTTCTGGGAAGGATACTGCATCTGGTCTTCAGAGATAGACTGCCCCTGAACATGGCAGTTCTACAGAGCCATCAACTGTTAAAGCAAAGGAAACACCCTCCTCCTCCTCCCCTTCCTCTTCCATTTTCTGATTTCCTTTCAAAGGCACCATAGCCAATGGCCACCACCAGGTAAACTGTGCAGTAACTGAACACCCCTTGCTCTTTGGGGGGAACGTAATGGAAAGTTGACCCTGGACCTGGCTCTAAACCTAGCTGGACATTGTCGGTTGTGTTCTGGGAGAATCGCTCCAGCCGCTAACACACACACAGATCAAACTGGGAGGCAAGAGAGCCGAAATTACCCAACGTTTCATGCGTTACACAACTTGCCAGATAAATAAAACGGGGAGCTCATAATGAGAGAACAGGCAAAACAGTTGTTATCAGGACAAGACGGCTGAACTATTTAGAAAGGGAGCCTTTGGGCTTGGAGGGGCAGCCAACACGGGGTCCCAAACACCTGGGGGGCGCCCCTTCCCATCAGCCCCGCACGGTGAAGTCAATGCTCAGGGATGCTGAATGTTGCAACCCAAAGCATATAGTGGGCACCATTTTGGACACCCTTGCTGCATTATTCTTAATTCTGAGGGGTGGGGAAGGAGGGACATGAGAGCCACCCAAGGGCCAGCAGGCATGGCGCACTGGTTTAAGGGATGTGGGAACAGTGTGATGTGATGCTGAAAACCACACAGGAGACAACCGAGAGGTTCAGAGCTGCACCGGGATAACTTCTGACCACTCCCCAGCTACACCGCCTGTGGCTATCTTGGGCAGGGCTCCTCCACATACAAGAGAACAGCGTGTGCCAAGGCTGAGCCACAGGATTCAAGGAACAACAACAACCCTTTCCATAAGATGAAGCCACTCTGGGTACAGTTTCTCACCATTGCTGAGAGAATATGGGTAGTGCTATGGGGCATCAAGCCCACCCGAAAAAGAAGGTCCCTTCCTCTTGCCCACTCATCCGTTGACACAACCCCACTGTTCTCCCCTTTTACCTCCCCTTATTTTTATGGCAAAACCACCTGTGTGGGTCTGTGCGCACGCATAAAACAACCAGCCATGCAAAACATTGGGGATCCTTTCGCTTCCACGCCCCATATTCCAAGCTCTTTTGCAAAAGGAGTAAAAGCACGGGATGCCTTCCCCGGAATTTTGGAAGGAAAAAAGTCTCTGCTCTCCAGCCAACTCTCTTTCTCATCTGTGTTTCTCCCCCCCACCTCCTTCCACTGCCGCTGCCGCACCGCACAACAAGTTTGAGCAAGCCGCAGGACACAAACACGTCCCATACAGAACGGATTGGTTGCAGATGTTCCCCAGCAAGCTCTGTCTTGTCTTCTGCAAGAACATTCATCTCCAAAACACACCGTTTCACCTACATCGCCCGCAGCCCAAACTCACAGGATTAGGAAAAAATAAAAATAAATCACTTCTTCTTCTTCTTTAACTCTTGATGAACCCACAAAGTGCGTGAGCAAGAGGGGGAAGAAAATGCACCTGCTTAGTCAAGGCGCGGTGGCAAGAGCAACGCTAACTCGGGGGGCGGGCGAGCGAGAGGGCAGAGAGTGTGCCAGGGAGCACAGTTCATGGCCTGGGGCAAACCACTCTCTCCTTCAGCCCAGCCTGCCTCGCAGGGATGTTGGAGAGAAGACGAAGTAGCATGAGTTGGGTAGGGAGAAACTACTTGCACCAATCTGAGCTTCTTAAAGGAATCCTCTTTTAAAACTACCTACATTAATGGTTACAGCTACAAGAAGATCCAACCCATTCTTAAGGAAATCAGCCCTGAGTGCTCACTGGAAGGACAGATCCTGAAGCTGAGGCTCCAAGACTTTGGCCACCTCATGAGAAGAGAAGACTCCTTGGAAAAGACCCTGATGTTGGGAAAGATGGAGGGCGCAAGGAGAAGGGGACGACAGAGGGCAAGATGGTGGGACAGTGTTCTCGAAGCTACAAACATGAGTCTGACCAAACTGCGGGAGGCAGCAGAAGACAGGAGTGCCTGGTGTGCTCTGGTCCAGGGGGTCACAAAGAGTCGGACATGACTAAAGGGCCCCAAGGGCCAGGGATGGAAGAGAAATTCTGCTTGGTCTGTCACTGTAATGCAAACATGCCTTATCCACACTTTTCAAAACAACACACCAACCAAAGCACAGGTCTTCCATGAAATTTGCACTCCCCTGAATTTTGCGATTGAATTTTTCATCCCAAAAGATTAGTAAAGGTAAAGGACCCCTGACAGTTAAGTCCAGTCGCAAACGACTCAGGGGTTGCAGTGCTCATCTCGCTTTACTGGCCAAGGGAGCTGACGTTGGTCTGCAGACAGCTTTTCCGGGTCATGTGGCCAGCATGACTAAGCCGCTTCTGGCAAAACCAGAGCAGCGCATGGAAACGCCGTTTACCTTCCCGCCAGAGCGGTACCTATTTATCTACTTGCACTTTGACATGCTTTTGAACTGCTAGGTTGGCAGGAGCAGGGACTGAGCAACGGGAGCTCACCCCGTCGCAGGGATTTGAACCACCGACCTTCTGATTGGCAAGCCCCGGGCTCTGTGGTTTAGACCACAGCGCCACCCATGTCCCAAAGATAAGTACTAAGACACACATATTACTAGAAATGTATATGTTAGCAGAAGTGCCATTTGTTTGCAGATAATGTCACAAACTGATGTGAGCAATCTGGAAAACTGAGGGGTAAAAGAGAAATACATTGGTACCTCAGGTTAAGAACTTAATCCGTTTTGGAGGTCTGCTCTTAACCTGAAACTGTTCTTAACCTGAGATAGCACTTTAGCTAATGGGGCCTCCCGCTGCTGCTGCCACGTGATTTCTGTTCTCATCCTGAAGCAAAGTTCTTAACCCGAGGTACTATTTCTGGGTTAGCGGAGTCTGTAACCTGAAGCGCCTGTAACCCGAGGTACCACTGTAGAGAGAACCTGAAATTGACCGATTTGATAATCCCTGTCAATAGCACACATCAGAGAGTGGAAGAAGATCTGCTCTGTAGTGTAGAATATGCAGGCATACATTCTGCATGGTTTAAGGGGAGAGCTTTCCCAATCGCCTTTTTTTTTACTCATTCCAGGTAGGACGCAGTAGACAGACATTAGCTCATAAAAGGGACAGATGAGTCAGTAGCCAGGTGGAAGAGAGTCCTCTTTCACATCACTTCCAGGGAAAACAATACCAAGGAACATAGCCATGTTCCCAAGCCTACAAGAAATGACACTGCTATGCTCTTGTCACCCATCTGTGAAGATTACTTCAGCACTTTACGATGAACCATAGGGGGAATCATCTTGGTTTTTGTTTTGATTTTGCTATGAAGGTTTTTTAAAAAGCAAATGGAGGTGATAAACAGAACACAGATCCTATACGACAAAACACTGAAATGTTTAAACGTTTATTTGATTGTCCTTGAATCTTCCCACAACACTTGCCTTCCTCTTCTGCCACACCAGTGTGGAGCACCACACCCTTTGAGAACCGCTGTGATAAAGGTAAAGGTAAAGGTACCCCTGCCCGTACGGGCCAGTCTTGCCAGACTCTGGGGTTGTGCGCCCATCTCACTCAAGAGGCCAGGGGCCAGCACTGTCCAGAGACACTTCCGGGTCACGTGGCCAGCGTGACATCGCTTCTCTGGCGAGCCAGAGCCGCACACGGAAACGCCGTTTACCTTCCCGCTAGAAAGCGGTCCCTATTTATCTACTTGCACCCGGAGGTGCTTTCGAACTGCTAGGTTGGCAGGCGCTGGGACCGAGCAGCGGGAGCGCACCCCGCCGCAGGGATTCGAACCGCCGACCTTTCGATCGGCAAGTCCTAGGCGCTGAGGCTTTAACCCACAGCGCCACCTGCGTCCCTAACCGCTGTGATAGAAGCTTATAAAATTTTGCATAGCACAAAGAAATTAGAACGAGAAAAGATTCTCTCCCTCCAAACACTAGAACTCAGTGAAGCTGAATGCTGGAAGGTTCAGGACAGAGAAAAGTAAGGACTTGTTCACGTGATGCAGAGTTGAACTATGGAACTCCCTGTCACAGGGGCCAGTGATGAACACCAACCTAGATGGCTTTAAAAGAGGACTGGACAATTTAATGTAGGGGGATAGGGCGCCCTGCCAGTCTTGGCACCTGAGAGTGTCTGTAGGGAAGGAGAAGGCCTTTCAGCTATTCGGGGCTTGAGCTGTTTAGGGCTTCAAACACCGATACCGTATTCACCTGAAAGTAAGCTGCACTCCCCCCCCCCCAAAAAAAAAAATTCTGATCGTGAAAAGTTAAAGTGTGGCTTATATTCATGAACTTATGCCGCCGTCAAAGTGGCGTGGCGCCCCCGCCCCCCCAGGAGCATGGGGCAACAGTGCCCAGTCCGCCAGCCACTCCTCCACAACG
This sequence comes from Podarcis gaigeae, assembly GCF_964106915.1. Lineage (NCBI taxonomy): Eukaryota > Metazoa > Chordata > Lepidosauria > Squamata > Lacertidae > Podarcis > Podarcis gaigeae. The sequence continues at coordinate 99,399,837 of NC_139681.1, read as the reverse complement.
GTGCCCAGCCTCCCCCAAGCCGCCAAATTTTAAAAGGGCGGCTTATTTGCGGGTGCGACTTATATTCGGTCCAATATGGTATGTTGATGCCTTTTGGACCAGCTGAAGTTATTGAGTCCCCTCTGGAGTGTGTTGCAATAACATGGAAGGCACCACAGCAAAGGCACAACTCTTCAAATACGCCTGAATCCCCCTTTCCCCATCCTCCCTCCTTCTCCTCCTCTTAAGCGGAAAGAAGATGCAAAGCAGGTTGCTCCATCGCGTTGCAACCAGCTCTTTGCATCACCTCTGGAGGAAAGCTCCCACAGGATGGTCAACGGAGGAGAAGAGTCACAGTGCTGGAGCCTAGGGCAAGGAACCTTACGCCGCAGCAGCTAGGCTCAACAGAAGCACTGATGTTTCCCCTGGCTTGGTGACGGCAGACAAAGAGGCAATCGCTACCCCATCTCCCAGTCTTGTTTTGAGTACATTTCACCCTGCAATTAACAGCACCCAAACTGTGACTCACCGGAGAAGCAGCGTGTGAACATGGAACAGTTACAAAACGCCACTACGGGACTCCTGAGGTCAACCTCCTCCAACCTGGAGCCCTCAATATGTCCTGGACTGCAACCTGTGCATGCGCACGCACACCCACCCACCCAGACCCAGGTAGCGCAGCCTAACACAGCCGTTTTATTGCGCCGCAAGCCACCTGAGTTGCTAGATCTCAAACATGCGGTGAGATTTTGGCTGCAGCTAACCTTAACGACTGCTCCCCTGGAATATAGACAGGGCCATCTTACCCATAGCTGCTATGGGTGCGTGGCACCCGGGCGCCAGGTTCCCAGGGGTGCCAGGCCAAGAGTCCGGGGCCCGAGAGTTGAGTCCGGGGAAGAGCCTGCTAGTCGTTTGGCTCTTCTGCTGCGGGTGGCTCTGCACCGCGAGTTCGGGGGTGACCGAGTCAAAGAGATGCTGAGGCAGCCAGCCGGAACTGCCCTCCTGTGCACCTGGGACAGGGCAATCTGGGACTGGGGGCGCCAGGCGGATCTTTGCACCACGGTGCCTCATATGCTTAAGACAGCCCTGAATATAGATCAATGCATCAGTTCTCTTGGGACTGCTGCTTTTGGGGTGACTTCCGAGAAGTCAGGAAACTATTTCTGCAGGCTGGAATCAGCACTGAGAAGGCGGCTGCCACCACCAGCCCACCTCCAGAAAGACTTCATCTAATCGGGTTTAGAAACAACAACTGCTTTAATCGCTATGCTTTTCAAACTGGCTTGTTTTAATGTATAAACCTGGCAGAGTGAAATTCCCCCATGTTAAAAGTCTGCGCGTTTATATCGTTTATATACTGTTTACGTGTCAAAATGACTTCTAAGAGGCTTTCCAGGAATCAAGTGAATCACAAAGTCCATGCAGATCACTTTATTGATTTATTCCATGAAATTTATACACTGATTGTAGAAAGTACCTCCAAGTGGTTTTACACAATAAAAAACCACCATAAAACAATTGATTCAAAGCAACAAAATATCCAGAATTAAAATATCCATTAAAACAAACCACGGTGATGCTTACTGCGAACATGGGGTGATGGTTTTGTTTGTTTGTATTCCCTTTTCATATGTGCTCTTTCGCCTTTCTCTCCCCTTTCTCTGATAAGGTTGCAGGAAAGAATCAACTAAATGTACTGTAGAAAATCAGAATGTGTGTGTGTGTGTGTGTGTGTGTGTGTGTGTAGGGGGACGGACCCATTGAAGTGGACTCAGCACACCCACAACCCCATCATCAGTCTGGAGAAGGAAGAAACAGCTACACAATTTGGGTGGAAGATTTGGAAACTTCTCAGGAACTGCTCTCCACTGTGTCAAGGTGTCTTGGAATTTTACAATTCTGGACACACATAAAACCCTACTGAGGACCTTAGGAAATGCAGTTCCTTTACTCAGGCCACATCCGGCCATCTGAACAAAGCTGGAGAGCTCCGGGGTAGCATTTTCTAGGAGCAAATGAGGGGTGGGGATGTCCGGAACGATGGTCCTCCACCATCAGAGGAAGGTGCCACAAAGCCAGCAGAATCTCCCTGCCTCTTGGGCAACTCATTACGCCGTAAATTTTATGGCTGGTATATTTGGGTGGCCAGTTGCAGACACCTCTAGCTCAAAAGGAAGTCTTTTCTTCCTTCCTCAAGAGGAGGACCCAGCTCTGAAACAGCATCCACCATCTCAAAAACGGGAGGGAGAAGAGAACGCAGCTTACGGGTGACTATCAGGCTGCCCGAAGTGTTGCGAGGATTAGTTGACATATGTTTGTACAGGACTTCACAAAGTACAAACACACACAGACACACACCCCTACACTGCATCAGATCCTTTCTGCCAAGTTAAGCCAAGCTTTTACTTAAGAGGAAATGGCAGGAGAGAAAGAGAAGGAGATGGAGCCAAGCTTTGAATTGTTTTCTTTTGCCTGTCTCAAATCTTCCAATGTTCAACTTTATTGGATGCCCAAAAATTCATGTGCCTGTTTGGAGGCAATCAGACAAGCTTGGGTTTTTTTTGGCATTAACTCATGACCCTGATTTGCGGTGTCAACTACTTAGTTTTTTTTGGGGGGGGCAGCGCAAAACACGGGGTTTGCAGTGCAAAACTAGCACTAAACTTTGGCATTAGTTTGGCGGGGGTGGGAGGAGGGAATCCAGAATTTCAGGGTCACGCATTAATGTTACAAGAGAGGGAGATAAACATTTTTCTCCTGAATTGGAAAGGGAAATAATGAACTATCCAATTTGGTGGGGCATCCTGTTTTCACAGGGGACAACCAGGTGCCCCAAAAGGGAAACCCGATAGCAGGTGTTCACAAGTTGTCGTGTTAGGAGAGAGGAGGGATAACTTTTCCCTATCCACGTTGTCAATCCCATGCCTAATTTTACAAACTTCTATCCTCTCACCTCTTCCTCTTCTTTTCTTTAAACTAAAAAGTCCCAAACTCTGCACCCTTTCTCTCCACCCCCTTGATAATTTTGGTGGCCCTTTGCTGAACCTTTTTCCAACTCCCTTTTGAGGTGAGGCAACCAGAACGGCACACAGTATATTCCAAAGGTGGCCGCACCACAGATTTCTATAACGGCATTATGATACTGGCAGCTGTACTTTCGATTCCTTTCCTAGCAGGGAAATTCCCCTTTCCACGGCCGCTCTACACGGGGTCAAATTACCAGAGGAATAAACTAGGGGCCCATCGGGGGGGAGGGGCATACGGAGAATTTGTGCTGATTTTTGTTTTGACGGAAGGTTACGTGGCATCACCGGACATTGCTACCATCCCACCCTCTCCACTGCAAAATATGTTGTTGGATGGGGTGGGGTTCAGATTCATGATGCAGAGCCACCAAGGGCTCATCCAAACTTTTGCTTCTCCAGTGCCTAGAAAACCCAGGTCCAAATGGTTTTGCACTTGTCTTTTGCTTTCTAGACACAGATCCAAGTGGTTTTGCCTATGTCTTGCTGCTTTCTTCCAGAAAACCCACTCTCTATTGCTAAATCAGAGCAAACAACAACCCGCCGAAAACTCAATTGCCATTTGTTCCAATTCAGCGCTAAAGATTGGGTTTCTCAAGGGGAAAGCGGCTGGGCAAACAGAAGGGCAGATAAGCCCTACATTTGCTTTAATCGCACAACCTAAATTTGGCTGGTATATCACTGAAGCATTCCTGCAAAATAATGAGTCTTGGAACAACCTAAGCGGTGGGCCAAACTGCCAGGGGAAAAGAAACCTTCCACAATGGGCTATATATCACCCGCCCCACTTTTGATGGATTATCAAGCAAATGGTAATTTTGCATCTTGAAGGGGCAAGAGAGGTGCCTCTGACCCCAAATACGTCAGCCCACTAATAATAATAATAATAATAATAATAATAATAATAATAATAATTTATTTAGACCCCGCCTATCTGGCTGGGTTTCCCCAGCCACTCCTGAGCACCAGAAAAGTTGAGAAACAGCAACAATCCCAGGAGGTCTTGCCAAAGGATTTGGGTTGCCATAATTGCGGTTGAGTTTGAGCGATTGTGGGTCTTTTTGTGTGTGTGTTAAGGAAGGAAAACATGAATGTGTGTGTGCACGCACACTTGCACTATTGAACCCAATGCTTCACGAACTGCCACCCGTTCCCGAATTCGGATCCTTCCAGGAGGTTATGGCGCACTGAATGAGTCAGTTTTGACAGCCGGGTGCCAAGTTTTGCTTGATTTTCCCCTTTGACGAAAAGAGTCGCTTTGACCTTTTCCCATCAACACCCCCTTCCTCGCTCTTCCTTGTCAAAACTGGTTCGTCCTACGGATCGGCAGCCCCGCCTGCCACCTCTGGCTCCTGACTCTCTGGTTGGGTCTCTGCAGGCCGCGCTCCCACAGGTACAGACTCCGCCTCAAGCCCTGTGCAGCCTCCAGAGGAGGCCCACCCCACGTTCAGCAGGGGCGAGGAGGATTCTCTTCGCTGTTCCTGTGGGGTTGTGGGCTGGTTTGCACCCGGTAGGTACCTGTTTTCTTCCAAACTCCACAACAAGGCAGTTAGGCAACAGGTGAAGGTCTTCTGAGCCATGAAGCTAGCACAGGAGCCCTGCTTGGAGCCCCCCACACCTGCCTTTCCCCCTTTTCAGGATCACCTCCTTTCCAGACACTGTTCAATGACTTCCCCAATATGTGTGGCTGTGTCTACAGGGCAGCAGATGGAGATCACTTTGTCCTAGGGCCCAGCCAGCCTCAGGAAAGGGCAGAATTGGCTCCATCGCCTGCTCCCTCAGATTCCCCGGGCTGTGAGGGTGAACACCTCCCAGGGGGCACAGGAGGGACGGGTGCTGCTCCTTGGAAATCCAGAATGTAAGGACTCAGGGAGGATGAAAGAAAGTCCTTCTCCAGGCAGACATAAACTGTGGAACTCCCTAAGGCAGGAGGCAGAGGTGGTCCCCAAGTCTGATGGATGTAAAAGAGGGCAGGATCCTGCTTGTGGACATGTGGTTGGCCTCTGTGAGAACAGGATGCTGGACTAGGTGGACCATTGGCCTGATCCTGCAGGCTCTTCTTCTTATGCTCTTAGGAGCCCAAACATGCCAATTGGCTCAGATGTTCCCGATTTGCCCTCTTCCCCAGGGCTCCCCCTGGATTCGCACCAGGGACTCCCTTTCCTGTAGAGCTTGAGCTGTTCCACCAGACCAGGGATCTTCCACACGACCTCAGGGATGTGGGTAGAGAAGACAAATTCGCTCTCTTTCTCTCTCTCTTTATATATATATTCTTGCTCAGAAGTATGGCAATTTAACATAACCTAAAGAACCGAAACAAAATATAACTGGACCCCTCCTGAACTGGTTCTCACTGGACTTGCCTGACCTAAATTTAAGAGTTTCCTCAAAGAGGGAGAGAGAAAGAACTTATTTTTGTATGTTTTTTAAAAACCAACCAGACCACAAGTCAGATTTCTGGTCTTTCCAGGTAGTCATCATGTTTCAGAGCTCAAAGCTGCCTGCAAACCTCATGCATGTCTACATTTACCAAAAGTCTTGGGTGCAATTGTGGTGCAAAGAGGCTTTGAGTAGGGCGAGGCATTTTTACTGCACTGAACCCCCAGTTCCCACAGCTTAGAAGGTCCTCGCCTGTTGCCCAGATTCACCTCCATGACCTTCTGCCATGTCCTTCACCTACCTTGGTGTATTTTTTTGCATCCTCTTTAATCCACAATGTCCAAACTAGAACTCAGAGCCCTCTCCACTTTGCTGTGCCTTCGACTACCAGCTGACCACACCACTTTTGCTTCTTAACCAACAACACCCAAAAGCCAACAGCAACACATTTGGAGTCCATGCGATGCATTAAAAATGTCATTTTCCTGTGGAAGAAGCTTCTCTAGATTGGCTTGATGGTGGCTTGCATGTGTTGCTTTTTATTCCGTTGCGTTGTGAGTGTTTGCTTCTGTCTTCTGTGCTGTTAATTACTTTATTGATCTATGTTGGTGGTTCCAAAACCTTCAGGGACAACTGCCCCCTCAGTTCCACAGGCTCATCCCCAGTGCCCCTTTCCCCATGAAAAGGATTCTTCAGACTGGTGGTTTGCACAGCCCAGTCAGGAAGACCATAACCCAATAAAGATCCAAACAGTAACAACAAATAATACAATTACTCAAAAGCCAAATGATGGTTCGAGTGTCGAACTATGACTTGGGAGAGCAGAGCTCCAATTCCCAATCAGCCATGGGTGACCTTTGGGCCAGTTGCCATGTCTTCATCTAGCCTATCTCACAAGACTGTTGTGAGGATGAAATGGGGAGGAAAAGAGCCATGTACACCTTGAGATCCTTCAAAGGAAAGCTGGCGTATATATGTAATACACACAAAAAAGTACCATATTTTTTGCTCTATAAGACTCACTTTTTCCCTCCTAAAAAGTAAGGGGAAATGTGTGTGCGTCTTGTGGAGCGAATGCAGGCTGCGCAGCTATCCCAGAAGCCAGAACAGCAAGCGGGATTGCTGCTTTCACTGCGCAGTGATCCCTCTTGCTGTTCTGGCTTCTGAGATTCAGAATATTTTTTTCCTTGTTTTCCTCCTCCAAAAACTAGGTGCGTCTTGTGGTCTGGTGCATCTTATAGAGCAAAAAATACAGTAGTTGAATTAATGCAAGAAAATTGATGAACTTGATCCAGGGAGGTCTGCTCTTTGGTAGTCATTTACACCTCTAGCCCCCTTGTTTCTTAGTCCCCTCTCCCTATAGGTAAACCCCTGCAGGGCCTGGTATCGCCCATTTTGGGAACAATTGGTCTACCTGGTCTAAAGACCCATTGGAAGAAGCATAGGATGGAAGAACAGAAAAGCAGACCTCCTGGATCAGGTGAGGGGCCATCGGATTGTGGAGTTGCAAAAGGCTTCGTAAGCTATTTGGTCTGACCGCACCCCTCTCCCTGCTTGAGCCCCACTCCCCAAAAATATATAGCTGACCTATAGCCCCTCTTTGAAGACACACATTCTTCGGCTGTTAGCAAATACGAGCCGCTGTTGCATAATGGTTAAGAGTGTTGGACTAGGGCCTGGGAGAACAGGGTTCAAATCCCCACACTGGGTGACCTTGAACTCCTCCACCTTGAGATTCTTAGAAGATAAATAAGAATGAAAAATAATAGCAAAGGCATTTAAACAGCGGAAATCATTCCAACACCGTGAAACAGGAGAGCCCACCGGTCCTCTAGGTTAATAAGTCCCGCTGCTCTTACCAGTAATCTCCTAATTTCCAGACAAAAATCTACCCTCTTGTAGTTTCATAGAATCGTAGAAGAGCAGAGCTGGAAGGGACCCTGAAGGTCACGTAGTCCAGACCCCCGCCATGCCCCTTTGATGTAAGGCTGACACTGGGGCGGGAAGGGGGGTTGTCTTTGTCCTCTTCAGTGCCCTGTAGGTATCCAAAGGGCATCTGAAAGCAACACCACCCATCTGGCATGCACAGGCAGGGTGGATAAAAATCAATTATATATATATTTTTTTTTAAAAAAATAAAAAATCAGATTTTTTATTTAAATCGGATTTTTAAAAATTTAAATCAGTTTTTTTTAATTAAAATCAGATTTTTAAAATAAAATGCTTTTGGAGGGAAAATCTTTCTAAAGATAGTTTTCTATTTAAGTTACCTTATAGTTTTAAGTTTTTCATGTGTGCTAAAATCTAAGTTTATATGTATGTGTGTGTGTGTGTGTGTGTTTACCCACATCAGTTAACAAACATGGTTACATATGCTATCATGTTATTGCTTTCGTTAAATAAATTGTTTAAATTGCTATTAAGGAAATGATTATTTTTCTCCTTCCAATAAAGTACAGCAGAAGAGCTGTCCAAATTGATAACTTCTTAAACCTCACAATAATTTCATAATTATCTGTCTATGTATTTCTAATAGTATAACCAAATCATTAATTTTTGATATAACTGTAGAAACTACTCTGAAAGTTTATTATCCCAAAAATGAAACTTTCGTCTGGTTGTAAATATTAAGATTATACCAGCAAGATTGAGTCTTTCTGTAAAAAAAAGAAAAGAAAAGAAAAAATTAAACCAAGTCTTACTGACTAGTGACTTAAATTAAGTCTTACTGACTGGTGATTTAAATCATGATTTAAATTGTGATTTAAATCAATTTGAGTCTTGGTAGCCACTGATAAGAGACCACCATCTGCTTTCACCCACACCCATAATTAATCGACTTTTGCTCAGCCTTTGCAGGCTGGATCCTCTCCTGCAAATAACATTCAAAGTGTCAGAAAAACCTTAATTCCTATTGTCTGACATTTTAATCACAGGCTGTTGTTGTTTTATAAAAGCAGTCCAACCAGATGCAAACACGAACCTCGCCTGGCAACGGGAACACAAAGGAAAACAGCGGCAGAGCGAAGAACATGGGTTTAGTCATCTTCAGGTACGCTTCTTATCAGTCTGCGGGGATCAGGCTTAGAATATCACATTTTCACATGCTCACTCCAAGGATGAGTGGGGAAAATGGATAGGGCACTCCACAAAAGGGAAGGGAGAGATGGGGTTAATACCAAAGGATCACTTCCTGCCTCTGAAGAAAGAAATCTTTGGATCTAAGGGACCAACCCATCTGAATTCGAATCCTGCAATGGGTTCTGCCAGCGAGAGGCAATTGACTTTCCCTTTTGGAATGGGTGGAGGTGATGGGAGAAGAAAAAAGTCTCTCCTCTTTTGGGAAAAACAACAACAGCCACCATAGGCGCAGGGCTTTCGAAATGCCTTGTTTTCTTCCACATGGGGGAGGGGGGGGAAAGCACCAGGAAGAAGCAGAAAGGAGGAGGAGGAGGAAGGCACTCCTGATATATGGGAATCCAGCAAGTTCTCAGATCCCACAATAAAATGCCGACACACCATTTAAAGCTGATTACAGCTTTGCTTCCAATTGCAAGAGACCTCACGCAAAAGCATCGCAGTAAACACACCTTTATCTGCTCATGACTCAAGAGCACAGCTGAATCGCTCTCATCTGGATTTTCAGACCATTTACATCTCATGTGAGAAGAGTGGTCTTGAATCGTCAGGTGCCCTCACCTCTGTCCTTTCCCATTTTGCTGCAATTTTCCCAACATTTCTTTTCCCTTCTTTGTGCGGAGGCATGCAGCTTTGATTCACAAGCCAAACAAACCCGACTTGGGCATTTTACACAAATGAACCTCAGACTCAAGTACATCCTTCGCCCCATTCAAATGATCCATTTTTATCCACTACACCCACTTGGGAAGAAATAGCAGTTTGCTGTTATGTCTGAAACAGCAAAGCAGCGTCACGTGAGCTTGCGAAAAACTAGCCATATATTTAGAGAGCTGCCACTTGTTTTAACCTGTTTTTAGTTTTTTTAATTTTTCGAAAGTCTCAAATCGTTGTCGTTAATTCTTGGTACTGATAATGTTATTGTTTTACATATACCATTGTAAACCACTTTGAGGATTATTATTTTTCAATTCAGCAGTGTATTAATGTTGTGAATTAAAAATAATAATAAAGTCCTCCAGATCCAGGAAGGCCAGCTTGGATCAGGACCTGGTTTGAAGGGAGATTTTTTTGCTGGTTCAGATGTAATTCCAAACTGTGCTTTCCATGAAACCAGATGTAACAGAGAAAGAGAGAGAGAGAGAGAGAGAGAGAGAGAGAGAGAGAGAGGAGAAGAGAGGAGGGAGGGAGGAGTAAAAGGGAGAGCAGAAGGTTTGTTCACACATGTTCTAAGTCAGGATGTGATGTCCATTCGGCCCTCTCTTTTGTGATGACAGACCGTAAATTGGTGAGAATCAGACCTGGAAAGAGTTGGGATAAATTGGCTGCAACAGATCAGAAGTCACACTCAATAGTAGAGACGTCAAGAGCATTCTGACAACCACTGAAACAGGCACAAAAATTGCTGGTGTTCAACAGGAAATCAACCCAGTTGAATACAATCAGTATCTGCCATTGCTTTCAGTCTGCAAATTGTGCATAACTGATTACCTTTCCCTCCCACTTGCATTGTGTTTCCTTTGCGTTGTCATGAACGGGGTGGAATAACGTAACGGCAATGCAAATTACAAAATCAATGATGTAAGTTATGTGATTTTATCATTTTGCCACAGTTGAACAGGAAAACGAATAGCACAGCTTTGGGTGGAAGCAAACTGCAGCAGAACAGAAAGAGCACTGCAGGGGCCCAATACAAGATGGAATGAAAAAGATGGCAGCTTGAGAGCCAGTGTGGTGTGAGAGCCAGTGTGGTGCAGTGGTTCAGAGCAGTGGATTCGTAATCTGGTGAACCGGGTTCGTGTCTCCGCTCCTCCACATGCAGCTGCTGGGTGACCTTGGGCCAGTCACACTTCTCTGAAGTCTCTCAGCCCCTCTCACCTCACAGAGTGTTTGTTGTGGGGAAGGAAGGGAAAGGAGAATTTGAGCCGCTTTGAGACTCCTTCGGGTAGTGATAAAGTGGGATATCAAATCCAAACTCTCTTCTATGATCTTACAAGCTATTAGAGTAGTGTACAACTTAATGTACACAATATCATAGAATCATAGAATTGCAGAGTTGGAAGAGTCATCTAGTCCTGCAGTGCAGGAATCACAGCTAAAGCATCTCTAACAGATGGCCACCCAACCTCTGCTTAAAAACCTCCATGGAAGGATATTCCACCACCTTCCAAGGGAGTCTGTTCCACGGTCAAATATTTCTCACTGACAGAAAGTTTTTCCTAATGGATGCATATTGCTGCTTAATGATGAAACTTAAAATACTGGAATTGCTACTAGTATTGTTTAGTTCTGAGTACAGAATCTGCTTTGCATTTTCATATTGTTATTTTATGTTGTTGTTATGCAGTGGTACCTTGGTTCTCAAACGCCTCGATTCCAGAAGTAAGCGTTCAGGTTTTCGAACATTTTTCAGAAGCCGAACATCCGATGTGGCTGTTGGCTGTTGTTTCCGGGGCGCCTGCACCAATCAGAAGCTGCGCCTTGGTTTTCAAACATTTTGGAAGTAAATGGACTTTTGGAATGGATTAAGTTTGGCACTTTTGTTTTTGCTATTTATTTTGCTGTTTTGTGGCTCTCATTTTTTGTTTTTGTGACTGTGTGGAACCCATTTCAGCTACTGATCGATTGATTGTGTGACTGCAAAAATTGATAAAAGCCCCCCCATCCAAACAATGACTATCATCAGTGCAGGTAAGAATTTTTTTATTTTTAATTTTTATCATCTACAATCCTGTCTTATTTTATAGTACAGTACATTAATTATTGCTTTCATTTTATGGATCAGTGGCCTCATTAGATAGTAAAATTCACGTTAAATTGCTATTTTAGGGGTTGTTTTTAAAAGTCTAGAAGGGATTAATCCATTTTACATTACTTTCTATGGGAAAGCATACCTTGGTTTTGGAACGTTTTGGTTTTGGAACGGACTTCCGTAACGGATTAAGTTTGAGAACCAAGGTACCAACGTACGGCATTTTATATCGCTGCTGTTGTGATATGTAAACTGCTGCGATATTTTGTTCAAACACGAAGCGGTATAAAAAGTTAACTAAACAAAGTTACTTGGTAGTAAATCTGAAGCCACACCCTTTTAAATTTTGGGACTATGCACCAGAACAGCAAAATCTAAATGCAGTTGAAGTTTGCAACCTCTCTTGGTCTCTCTCTCTCTTGGAAAGAGCCAGCAATTCTTGGCCCTCCCATTATAGCCTTGGGAACTAAACGTATCTTGGCTGAGTGGTTTCCTGAGAGGGCCCTCCTATGGCCGCATGGTGCTTTCCGAGAAGAAGATGATCTACCAGTCAAGGGCCTCTCCGGTTCTCAGCAAGGCCAAACAGTCCTCGAGGGAATAGTTACCAGGGGGTAAAAGGCGGAGATTCTGCAAGGTGAACGCCTTATTCCCTCTGCCAACGCCCTTTGGTAACAGCCAGTGAAAGCTGAAAGAACACTTTCAAATTGTGTTACTCTTTGCAAGGGTGGGGCATGATGCAAATCACAATTTTAATAGGTCACTGTAACCGAAGAAATCCTTCCAGTTGGGTTGGTTCCTAAACTGTCATCAGGGAGACAGGAAGGTGGCAGGTATTCATCAGAGAGCCCTGGAGTCACATCAAGAGGCGAAGGCAAAAGAAAGAGCAGTCTCCTGATGAGATCTTAATTCCTTCTGATTGGGGTGCTGGAGGAGACTCTTGAGAGTCCCATGGACTGCAAGAAGATCCAACCTCTCCATTCTGAAGGGAATCAGCCCAGAGTGCTCACTAGAAGGACAGATCCTGAAGCTGAGGATCCAAGACTTTGGCCACCTCATGAGAAGAGAAGACTCCCTGGAAAAGACCCCTGATGTTGGGAAAGATGGAGGCCCCAAGGAGAAGGGGACGACAGAGGGCGAGATGGTGGGACAGTGTTCTTGAAGTTACCAGCATGAGTTTGAGCAAACTGCAGGAGGCAGTGGGAGACAGGAGTGCCTGGCATGCTCTGGTCCAGGGGGTCACAAAGAGTCGGACATGACTAAACGACTAAACAACAACAACAAGGCAACCTCAAGAAGATCCGGGGGGGGGCTAAGATGGCCCCCAGCAATGCAGGAGCCCCTGATAAAGCCGAAGATACCAAGAGGAGGTGGACCCTCCATCTCTGGTTCTCAGCAGGTCAAAGGATGCAGACCCAACGAGAACTTGGCCAGCATTGGCTCACACTCGGGAATTGTTTGTTTTATTTATTTATTTCATTGAAAGATGTTCATGAATAGCAAAGGTACATATAAACACTTCTGTTTTCAATTCACAGAGTTCTTTCGACACATCAGCTACATTCAGTGTGAGACATTGTTGTCGTAGGCATTGTGAGGATGTGGGGGGAGAGAGGAGAGGGGAGACAATGATCTTGCTTTCTTTTGCATATGTAGGTGCGGAGTTGGTACCCACAAGATACAAGAGACTACTCCCAGACCCTACAAACCTCATCACAAGCAAAGAGGGAGCAATGGGAGCATGACACAGGTTGCAAAACGAACCCTACCAAATGATTTCATTTGTGTCTAAACCACCTTTGGGAAGTGTTTACAAGTGACCTGGTGACATGAATCGGGACTTAGGAAAATATGAAGCTTTAACCCTTGAACTGTGTCCAACGGAACTGCATTTTGCACGGGGCATTTAAATTACCTCCGGCTACCAGTGGACTTTGGAAAACTACTATGCCTCTTGAGCAACTGTGAATTACTGCAATCTAGTGACTCACCACCCTCATTCTACCGCTCACATTCCCAACTTCCTCCAACGGAGGAGTTGTTCCATCCAGTCGATGGGAAAACATGACCAGGAATGACCCATGCACTACCTTTGGAACGCAGTTCCTTCCTAACAGAGAAAACATTGGGCTGCAACTTCCCAATTGCCACCATATTTCATGCACCAGCCTTCCAGTGCCCCCCCCCCCAAGCCAGACCTGACTCTTACCGTCCACGTGGCCGACTTGGCAGTGCTGGATTGTTGAAATGAGACGTCAAAGCTGTGAGGTCCTGGGTAGTCTGTGTTGGAGGGGATGGCGGGCGAGGGCGAGAGGGCGTCAAAGGTTGAGCTGGGCTGGGCGTAAGGGGAGGGTGCCGTCACGCTGTTCTGAGCATGGTCCGTGTTGTACGGGCTTGTGGATGATGAGCCATTTTGTATCTGTTGGTCCATGCTGTTAAGGAGCCCCAGGTTTGTATACTGTGGCTGAAAAGGAGAGAGAGAGAATACATAGATATGTTACAGTTACAGATAGGTAGCCGTGTTGGTATGTTACAGTAAGGGAAAGAACCCAGCCTCTGTTCCTCTGGAAATAATTCCAGCTCAGCTATCAGTGTTTGGCTATCTATCTATCATCTATCTATCTATCTATCTATCTATCTATCTATCTATCTATCTATCATCTATCTATCTATCTATCTATCTATCTATCTATCTATCATCATCTGATCTATATCTATCTATCTATCTATCATCTATCATCTATCTATCTATCATCTATCTATCTATCTATCTATCTATCTATCATCTATCTATCTATCTACTATCTACACACACAAACATGTTCGACACGATCTTGAGAATCACAGAATCATAGAATTGTAGAGTTGGCAGGTGTCCCCAAGGGTAATCCACTAGGAATCACAGCTAAAGGATCCCTGGCCGATGTCCATCCAACCTTTGATTAAAGACCTCCAAGGAAGGAGAGTCCATCACCTTCCAAGCTCATAGAATCACTGAATTGTAGAGTTGGAAGGGACTCCAAGGCCCCTGTAGTCCAAACCCCTGTGATGCAGGGATCACAGGTAAAGGATTCCTAACAGACGTCCATCCAACCTTTGATTATAGACCTCCGAGGAAGGAGAGATCGCTGCCTTCTGAGGCTGTCTGTTCCAGGAAGGTTATTTCCTGGTTTACCTCTGCTCCATGGAAATAGCCAGGGAGTTATGGTGCCACCTTCAGCCATACATTTTGTTCAAGCTCAAAGATCCTTCCAATTGCTCTTCTCCTGCTCCCTCCTCGCCAGTGACATCTTAATCCTTCACCTCATACTATTTTACAACAGGGAGGGATAAGTCATACTTTTTATTGTCCTTGGCTGAAATATTTAATTGTATTCCACTCATAAAGCACATCCATCAGATTATATTTTTTTGAAGACTACCAGATGTAAGAAGAATCTCAGCCCTGACCCACTTTGGACAATCACATCTCGGATTGATAAACCAAGACACGTGAGTCTTTTGAACATGCATACAGAACTTTCACAAGCAAACCAGGAAGACTGTAATTGACCGTAGCTTCTCATTGCATCTGAACCGGAGAAACTCTGGTTAGCAGCATGAGAATGAAGCAAGATCCTAAATCCACTTCAAACCACGGTTTTGGGATCCTGGCTCGTTCAATGCTAGGGACCAAGGTTTCCTGGTTTGGATGAAACAGGAAGCTATGTGACTTCAAGATCTGCTTGCCAAGTTACACAACGAAGATGAAAAGATCTCGGCCATAGGTGTCCATTTAGCATTGCTTTTAAGCTGCTCTTGGGTTATTTCTGTAGCTGTTTTGATTCTAGTTCACCCATCGCCCGGGGACATCTGTGGAAGGCAATTAATAAATAGCAACAAGTGAGCAGAGCTTTAGTGGGTGAGCAGGTGGAAGCAGCTCGCTCACATTTTGGTTTATTAAGCTGAGATGCGAATGCCTGAACTTGGCCACCGAAACATATTTACGTTGGTAAACAGTAAGGACGGTAGAGGAACCAATTCACTCAGAGAAGAAACCAGCAAGTTTGGCAATGTCGCTCAGCACGCACCCCTGGCACCGATGCCAAGAGAAGCAGCCAGCCCTTTTGCCTGCCAGCTAGAGCACCTTAATCCCTAAACAAAGCCGCCCCCGCCTTGAGGGGCACCCTTGCTCAAGCAACGCAGCCCTTTCCCCAGCAGGCAGGCAGCTCAGCCCTGAGAAAAGCAGGCCGTTCTCTTGGCCACCTAGATTTGCTCCATTGCCACAGCACCCTTCCAAGCCTGTCTTGCTTGCTCCTGCAAGGGATGGGCCACCCAGTCAATTTCAGGTTCTCTTTTTCCCAGCCTCGATTTAGCCACATTTCCACATCGGTTTGTGATTCATTTTTGTCTAAAAGTCCTCCTGAAAGCTGGCTAGCATCCTGGTGTTCGTTTCTCCTAGTATTTGTGTTTTCGCAAGGCATTTCCCCATATGCAATGCATTTTCGTCGCTTGTTTCAACAAACATATGCATTCCAAAGCACACCTTCCCCTTCAAGAACCCCAGATTTGTATTGATTTATTTTTTAAAAAAATCATGCCAAGAAGTCCCACCAACATCCCACTTACTGCAAAATTCCAAATGCAATCTCTGGGAGTTCCTTCAGGCAAAACCATCTGAGGAAGCACCAAAATTTGCAAACCTGGCAAACTTTCTCAAGGGGGTTTGGCACGTCTTTGATTTGGTTGTCAGGAATGTGGCAGACGAGTCTGTTTTAGCCGTGTTTAATTTTTTTAAGTGTTTAATAGGAATCTTGCCTCTTAAAATGGCTGTTGCACAAGCAGTCGACCTCCAGCAGGCATTGGGCAGCAGATCAGATTAGAAATCTTAATCGTAATAAAGAGGAAAGCAAATTGTAAATACGGCAGCCCTGTCATTCCAAGCAAGCCAGGAGCCATCTGTCTGAATGGCGAAGAGGGGAAGAGCCATTCCTCTGCCTTGATCCGGCCACATTCCACAGCCCAGCACCCCCTCCCAGCTTGCTATTTAAATAGCGATTAATCCTCGCCTTGACATGAGCAGCTGGGAGGCTGCGTTGCTCTCCATGTTCCTCCTGTGATCCTCTAACCCTTTGGCCCGCTCCACCCCGGCCCCAGACAGGTGCATCAAAATGTCCAGGTGAGAGGAGGAAAGTTAAGACACCCAGGGCCAACGCTGGGTCTGGGCAGCCGAGCCCCAGGCCATAGAGGCTCGGAGGAGCGGTTTGCACCCAGAGGTCAGCGTCTGAGTCGCTCGCGAGCCCTGGGGCAGCCATCAGATAACTCTCTCGGAGGCGTATGCCTCCTGACAAGGGAACAATTAGAAGGGGGCAGCCCAGCCAGGGGGACAAAGGCGCCACGGAATTTCACTCGGAATTTGGCTTCCGATGAAAACACCCCTTGCCCATGCTCTCGCTCTCCTTCATTCCAAAGGCCACAGAGTCACTTCTGAGAACAAAAAAAAGGCTTCAGGTTCTTGCTTGACTGGCCACCACACCATCAAAAGATTTGGAGGAGAAAACAGGGAAAGTTGTTTGCTTGTTTGCAAATTTCAGGTGGTCTGTGTTGGTGATGTAACAGAGGCTTGCGCTGCTCCGCACCTCCCCCAAATCCTACCCTAGGCGCTCCACTGGGGCACCCAAGATGGGGCAAATTCACACTTGTGTGTGTGTGTGTGTGTGTAACTGGGACAAATGGCACCTGCTCAGTTCCCCCTCTGAATATGACCATCTGAACACAGTGCTCTACCATGATTCACAGCCGTGTTTCAGCCAGACTTTTGCAAAACTCCACCTCTCCGCTTCCGCACGAAACGACAGGAGACCGTTTTTCCCTCTTCACACTTAACTGAGGTGTCTTTATAAAACTGTACTTGATGAAAAGTACAGATAAAAGAAAGGACTTCTTAATGCAGTGTATAATTAAACTATGGAACTTGCTCTACCAGGAGAAAGTGATGGCCTTTGAAAGAGGGTTGGGCAAGTTCATGCCAAAGGGGTGACATTCTGGATATCGCCAGCTTACTATTCATGAACACAAACCACGTGTGCAGAAGACCTGTTAACAGAGAATTGGGAGGAAGGAATTATGGGATGATGGCAATCATGCCGCCTTAGTCAAGATTAGCATCAGGAGACGCCTGGGTAAAGAAGAGATCATGCAAAACAGTGCACCAGGGCTTAACCAAGAGCAGCTTTGGGAAGCTGGTTTCTTGGCCATTCCAAGACTGCCAATGGACTCTTTTCTCTGATTACAGTCAAACAACACCAAATATTCCATGAAACAAAGATTTTCAGTTAGGAGTACCAAGAATTCTAAGCAGATCTATGGCAGGGGCGTAGCATGGAGGGCTGCTGGGACAATGGCCCCCGGAACATTTTTCTGGGGGTGCTGTGCACGCCCCCATGCCAGCCTTGCAAAGCAGCTCAGGGCTGGCATCAGTCTGGTGACATCGATGGCACATGCTGGGCTGGCGTGGCAAGTTCCATTCAACCTCTGTGTCCTGCTGCCCCAGCACCCGCCCACCTGGGCACCAGCAAACCATGCTATGCCACTGATCTACGGCCTCATCCAGGCTTCTGCTTCTCCTGCTACTTTCCCCTGGGAAAACCCACTGAATCTTTACCACTGAATTGGAGCAATTGTCAGTGGGGTTTTCCGTGGATTGAGGTTTCCTCCGATTCAGTGCTAAAGAGCAGCTTTTCCAGGGGAAAGTCATGGGGCAAGCAGAAAACAACTCGGACCCATGCTCTCTAGGCACAAGACAAGCGGAAGTATGAACAAGCCCATAAATATGTAGGGGTTTTGTTCTTGTTTTTATTGTGTCTTTTTTGCTTTTATATTGTATTTCACATTGTGAACCGCCCTGAGATCTACGGATAACAGGCAGAATACAAATTCAATAAATAATTATAATGACAGTTGCTGATCCAGAGATTTGGAGTTTCTTTTAGCTATGTTTCATAAAGCGGCAGCAAGCTAGATTCCTTCACCCACCCCTCCCTGACTGCAGATATCTTCAGGAAGGTACACCGCCCATCGCAGAAGGGTTAAAGGCAAAAACACATTGCAGGGGTGTTTGTGTGTGGTTTTAGCATAGCTCGCTCCACTCATCTGTTACCTGTAGATTTATCGCATGATGACAATTGCACACAGTTTGATAAATGAAGAGAGATATTTTTTGCTTGCACTCCAGAGCTAAGTACAGCAATATCCACCCTATTAGGAAGCAATCTGGTAACCTTAGAAGATTTCTCTCACTGAAGCAGCAAGAAGAGATATCCATCTGGTTCTTGAACAAACACAGGCAGCGGGGGCAGAAGGAATGAACTTTGCCTTTCCAAGGTATTCAGTAATGTTGAGAGACCTGCGAGCTCCATTTGGCTAAAATGTTGGATGTAGCAAAATGCCCAGGGGAGGGCCAATCAGAATATTCACGTGATACATACCGTATTCTTTGCTCTATAAGACTCACTTTTCCCCTCCTAAAAAGTAAGGGGAAATGTGTGTGCATCTTATGGAGCGAATGCAGGCTGCACAGCTATCCCAGAAGCCAGAACAGCAAGAGGGATTGCTGCTTTCACTGCGCAGCGATCCCACTTGCTGTTCTGGCTTCTGGGATTCAGAACATTTTTTTTTCTTGCTTTCCTCCTCCAAAAACTAGGTGCGTCTTGTGGTCTCGTGCGTCTTATAGAGCAAAAAATATGGTACTTCTCTGGGACTGTTTCACTTCTGGGCGTAGGGGTTGCACATCTGAATGTGTGCCTTCATTTTAAAAGCATGGAATCCCTGTATGCAGAAAGCTAGCACAGCAGAGGGAGAAATGTTTTATCTTAGTGCTTTCAACTAGTCTTCTACATTTAAAAAGTCGTAGGTGAACATTAGCAAAAATACAACTGCCTCCACCTGCAGACTGGGATAGTAAAACTTTGACCAAGGTACTTCAGGTTGTATCAACAACTGAAGCTTTGTAACTGGCCCATCCAGGTCAGTATTGAAGGAGCGTCTCCACCTCCATCGTTCTGCCTGGACACTGAGGTCCAGCTCTGAGGGCCTTCTGGTGGTTGCCTCACTATGAGAAGCCAAGTTACAGGGAACCAGGCAGAGGGCCTTCTCGGTAGTGGCACCTGCCCTGTGGAACGCCCTCCCACCAGATGTCAAAGAGAAAAATAACTACTAAACTTTTAGAAGACATCTAAAGGCAGCCCTGTTTAGGGAAGCTTTTAATGTTTAATAGGCAATTGTATTTTAGTGTTTTGTTGGAAGCTGCCCAGAGTGGCTGGGGGGACCCAGCCAGATGGGCGGGGTATAAATAATAAATTATTTGAGACTGACCCAGAAACTCCAGCGGGTGCAGAATGCTGCAGCGAGACTCCTTACGGGGTCTTTGCTGCGAGACCACATTCATCCGGTACTATACCAGCTGCACTGGCTCCCGGTGGAGTACAGGGTCAGGTTTAAGGTGCTGGTTTTAACCTTTAAAGCCCTATACGGCCTAGGACCCTCGTACCTACGGGACCGCCTCTCCTGGTATGCCCCACAGAGGAACTTACGGTCTTCAAATAAAAACATCTTGAAGGTCCCAGGCCACAGAGAAGTTAGGCTGGCCTCAACTAGAGCCAGGGCTTTTTCGGCTGTGGCCCCAATCTGGTGGAACGCTCTGTCACTAGAGACTAGGGCCCTGCGGGACTTGACATCTTTCCGCAGGGCCTGCAAGACAGAGCTGTTTCACCAGGCCTTTGGCCAGGGCACAGCCTGACTCCCTCCCTCGGCAATCTTTGTGGAGCTCTGGCACAATGGTTGCCAGAGGCTTGATTTGAATCAATTTTATAATGAATGATTTTAGAGTGTTGTTTGTGCTATACTTTTGTACTGTTTATTGTTGTTAGCCGCCCTGAGCCCGGCTTCGGCTGGGGAGGGCGGGATATAAATAAAATTTATTATTATTATTATTATTATTATTATTGACGGTTCTGACTGGCAGCAGCTCTCTGGAGTTTCAGACTCAGGGGTTTCTCCCAGGCGAACCTGGCACTGCCAGAGACTGAAACTGGGCTTTCTTCTCTAGCACACACACACCTCCAGAAACTGAAAGCTCAGCACAGCCCTTTGCCAAGTAAATCCTGGATTTGCACAGATACCTGTCTCAATACCATTGATGCACGGAGCTACAAAGAAAGGGGGGGTCAAGGATGAGCAGGCGATTTCCCGTTCCATTTTGTGATTGTTCAATGGGTTGGGCTGCTCTCCTTCACTTTCTGTTCCGTCAGACTTTGAAGAATCTCTGAAATTTATTGTGAAACGGACACATCTGCAATTTGCCAGCTTCCATGCCTTGTTTTGCCATGCAGTTTGCGATGCACACAAGCAGGTGAGCACACGGGAATACCAGACAGCAATAATCCCTCGGAGCACCCTGGGGGATGTGTACACAGGTTAAATCACAGATCAGAAATGGATTCCAGTGCATTTGTACTGCTGCATCACGATTCCTCTGCTATAAGTAAGATCTCACCTCAGACAAAGGCTACATTGAATCCCAAATTTAACTGTTATATACAGTGCTTTTTTCCTTTAAAAAATGTTTAGGGGTACTCTCATTTTGACTCAAGAAAATCACTATTTTATAGTTCAAATCAGGAAAAATAAATACAGTAAATGGACAAAAGTACAAAGATTCACAAAATGTTTAGGGGTATGCATCCCCATGTGTCCCCCCAGAAAAAGAGCACTGGTTATATATCTCTATTCCAACGAGAAATGCAAAAGACCACTCGGATTCCCTTCAATAAGAGTTAATTACTTTGTACCTGTACACATGCAAAACTGTATCACAGCTTTGGCTAGTCCAATTTATTTCCTCGATACTTCATCTAATCCGCTGTTGTAAATTGCATCCCACATAGCTGTGATGTTTAATTAAAAATGGTGCTGCAATCCATGTGCTTTGGGAGCTTGGCAAAGGGGAGGAGGCACATCGGTCTGATAAATAATAAATAAATAAAATGTGCAAGCGAAACGAAAACCCCAGCAAACCGTACATGTACAGAGGTCCAAACAAACAGCCAAGTGGAAAAACGATGGCTTTGCAAAATTGCTGGTACAAGATTAGGTGGGGGGAATGGGAGGCAGAACTGTCAGAGCACCACAGAAACTCGAGGTTTTAAACCTGTGTAAAATGGATAAGGCAGCCCCATTTGGTGCCCTCCAGATATTTTGAAACAGCCGCAGCCAGCGTAGCCCCATGGTGTTTTGGGTGATTGGAGCTGTGATCCAACAGCTTCAGAGGGCACCGGCTTGGCAAAGGGTGGAATAAGCTGTCTAACAGAATGGATACCCATGTTTCAATGGCTGAAATTCACTGGTAAAGCTCTGAAAGATTTTACTACTTTAGGGAAAGCAGCGTGGCAAAGAGCAGGGAGAGGAAAGGGTCACAGAGATCACACAGACAAGTACATATTCCAGATCCATAGCTGGGCACTAACAAATCCTCACACTGCAATTCAAAACTGGGCACAGTCGATTATTGGTTTTTTTAGAAAAGTTTGTTTTAGGACTAGCGTATAAGTTTGTTAGGGAAAGGCAGAATGTGTGCAGCATGGCAAAGAGAAGTTTAACCAAGAAGCATGGGTAAGTAAGTTTTTGAACATTTAAGAAGAGGAGCAGAGGAGAGAGAGAGAAAGAGGAACTCCTAATCGTAACTACATAAGCCAGGATAAGTAGCTGCTATTTAGGACTGTGCACAATGTACATTATATGAGCTGCCTGCGCCTTCCTTGCCAAGATCAAGCTTAGACAAACTAGTTCTGCCTGTATGCAGCAGAATCTGTCTGTGCACAGCACTGATTGGCTAGCATCCGAATTGTCACGAACTCCTTCCCACTTCTCCCACCCTCTAGAGTGCTTTTGCAAGTTCCCTAAGTTGGCAATCAAGCAAAACATGGAGATATAAAGTAGTCATCCTGCCTGAAATGTGGAAGGGAGAAAGAGTTTGATGGCTGAATTACGCTTTGAATTGCTGAGAAATCTTTCCAATGCATTGGGAACTGGGGGGGGGGGGGATCTAGCAAACCACCTTTTTCATGCACCAAATCAATGCCCAGTCTTGCCTGAACGAGAAGAAGGAAGTCAACTTGAGATGGCTCCCATCATCACAGACCAGCAGAGTCCAACAGGATGCGAAGGGCCACACACACACCCCACCCATGGCTTAGGGGGCCAATTCAGAGAACCATCTGAATGCCGGGCTGCCATAGGATGGATGCCAAGCTGACTTCCTCCTGGTTCAGCCAACACTGATTTAGTGTGCGTAAAATGTCATTTCCCAGATGCTATCCGCTTGCTGCTTTGTCAAATGTCTGCTATCTAAAGCATGAAAATCATGCAGACAGTTAACAGTCATTTGCAAAAGAAAAACCCTATGGCACAAATGATCTCTCACACACATCCTTCTGATGCAACTAACATTTCTGACCTTTCAAACATGCAGTTGGTACTCAGTACACCAATACACATCAGTGGTTGTCCTAGGAGAAGGCTGCAGGCTTCAAGTTGAGGGTTTGGGTATTTGGTCAAAAGAGTTTTGGTCCGTTGACCCATCAAATATTGGTTAATACTGGTCAATGCTGATGTGGAATTTTGAAATCACCCTTTTCGTTAGAACAGTGTGTGGGAGGAGCTGAATCCTCAACAGGTACGATGCTTTTGCTAATTACAAAAACAAATCAGTTATGTCAAATGGTGAAAGTTATTTTCTTTTTAACAGTAAATAACTCTCAAAATATGTAACCGATTCTAACTTTAGGTTTGGTTTCTGTTGCATGGTTCACAGAATAATTCTCCTCTGACTTCTACCCTGGAATAACAAGGTCAGTTTACCTTTCTGTGTGTGCTTTAAAAAAACAACAACAAAAAAACCAAATAAAAAGCAAAACGTGGCCACAACTATTAAAAAACACAGAGGCAGTTTTTAAAAGGAGGACAAAGCAGGCCAGTTCTTCAGATGTTATGAAATACCTGGCTCAACTAAGCAGTGTGCCAACTTCATCACATGCAAACTTACTTGGAAGTAAGCCCCATTGAACTGAGTGGGATTGACTACAAAGTAAACTTGCTTAGGAATGCAATGTTACTCAGATGCAAGGTTAATACAAGACGGTAGAGGCTCAGGTTGCATATGGAGACAGAATTTAGCTGCAATTTTCTGCACCCCATTGAGCTCAATACACTTTCTTCTGGGATGTTAAGACTTCGTAGGCACCTTACAGTATTTCCTCCCCTCCTTAAAACCTCAAGGCTACTGCTATTTTAACCTTCCCAATATCCCCCACAATATTCTGACATTCCTTTATTCCTTTCTGTTTTTAAGGCTCGCTGCCCATTCCTGAAATTGGAGAGGTGGGAAGTTAGAAGTGCCAATCAAAGCCAATCTCTCTGCTTTCACCCTTTGGCAACAGGAATATATGGAATATTTCTGGTCAAGTCGTTCGTGTCCAATCTGAGTATGGGGGAGAAGGTGAAGGATTAAAATATTTATTTTTAAAAAGTAGGGCACAGAAGGCAACAACGGCGTTGCCGGGGTCTTTAAAATTACGAAGCCTTCACTGAAAAACTCCAGACAGGTTTTCCAAAATGATCTAAGCCTCTGCCCGACACTGTCTGAGACATGA
The DNA here is from genome assembly GCF_964106915.1 of Podarcis gaigeae. Lineage (NCBI taxonomy): Eukaryota > Metazoa > Chordata > Lepidosauria > Squamata > Lacertidae > Podarcis > Podarcis gaigeae. Next base: position 99,375,883 of record NC_139681.1, on the reverse strand, counting down.
ATTACCTACTCTTAACCCAACCCAGGTTCTGCAACATAAGATCAATTGAACTTTTTCCCCCTTCCTTGCAGGAGACCCTGTCAGTAGCATCGGAGCGCCATCCAAATAAACAGCGCCCCAGGGCAAAATACTTGCCATTTTTTGGGTCTCCTACCACCTGCCTCTGGTTCACAATAATAAAAAGGTACAATTTGTTTCAGGCCAGGATGATCAGAGGACAGAACACACACACACACACACACACACACACTCCCCAGTGGGGAATCATCAAGGACAAACGACTTGAGCCGAAAATCTGTGGGGTTTTCCCTCTTGCACTTTACTCCTTTTTCAGTTGTAACAGGAAACATTTATTTATTTTTAAAGCAAAACAGCCAGCCCGTGACAGCAGGTCAGTGGAAAACAAGACGAGCTCTTGCCCCACACGGCAAAATGTTTTTTGTTTTTGTTTTTTTAATATGAGGACTCTGCATCAGTGTACGGCAAAGAAATATTTAGGGAAGATATCAAACTTCACTTTTGAAACCCAGGAGCTCAACACTCCCTGAGTTTTTGGAACTGCAGGCATAGTATGGACTCCCCCCCTTTGTCCTGCAATGAACCCACTCTTTTATGATATATTTTGTGATATATTTCCCTGTTTAGGGAAGCTTTTAATGTTTGATGTATTACAGTATTTTAATATTTTTTTGGAAGCCGCCCAGAGTGGCTGGAGAAGCCCAGCCAGATGGGCGGGGTATAAATAAATAAATAAATATTATTATTATTATTATTATTATTATTATTATTATTATTATTATTACCACACTTATTTGGCTCTCTTTCCCTACAGATAAAAAGACATACACCAGTCCTGACTGACTGTGCCGTGTGTGTGGACTCGTTTTCCCTGTTACACAAGTCCTTTTCACCCCAATCTGCAAGTCAGCTCTCCCCACACAGCAGTGATCTCTGCGATCTTAAAAATAACTGTTTATAAAACTGTTTCTAGGATGTGTGTATGTTATCCCTACCAAAGTTTGTTGCAAGCATTTATTCCCATTGCACAGAGCAGGACTCAAAACACAAATAATTTCATTTTAATGCGGACCCGTTCACAAGCAACTGGTATGTCAGGATTCGAAAATTCCAAGATCCCTTTATGTTTGGAGCTTACAAACGACCAAACACACACAAAGACACAAATTAGAAAAGAAAGTGCAACCCCTTTAAAAAAATAATCTGTCCAGTTTATCAATATGATTGTTTATCAACCGTAAGTAAATATATATTTTACAGAGCCTCGCTTCATTATGAAGTACGGCATGTTTATCCTTTTACAGATCAGAAAACGTGTCCAAAACCTTACAAGGAATTCACGACAGAGATGTGCAGTCCTAGCTTCAGAAACACACAGTCCTCAAATTACCTGCCATTTCCAGGTATAAATAAACATGGGGGGGGATCAGGATCCTGCCTACAACATGTAGGCTCCATGGAGATTACAGCAATGCCAGCAGATGGGATTCTGCTTCCCCACCCTCCCATTTTTACTTTTATTTAAATTTCTGCCCAGATGAGTAACCGGGCAGAGTTTAAGAAATCCTTCTTATCATCATCAATTATCAGTGCAAAAGGATAATGAGGTATAAATGATGGGAGGGCTGGAGAAGAGTTTTCTGAACCTAAAGCAACACCTGGCACACAAATATGTATGTTTGGATGCAGAAAAGCAATTGTCTGCCCAAATCAGCCCTGGCAAAGCTGCCGCAATCTCAGCAAAGCTTCAACAAGCTTGGGTGGCAATCTCCGAGACAAGAGCAAAATTGCCTTCGGATGACTGAAGGCAACTCTTCTTTTTTTTTTTTTTTATAAAGAGAAGGGAGAGCTGTATCAGGAGATCAGAGCTGAAGGAAAGTTGGAAAGGGTTCGTGGGAAGGGCGAACAAGGAAAGCTCCAGTGCCAGGGGTTTATTCTCCATTCTCCTTTCATTCCATCTTTTGTCAACTGTAACGGTTATCAGCAGCCATCTCCCATTTTATTGCAATGGGCAAAAGCACATCATCACTCAGTGCTGACAGGAGGACGGCCTGCATCAACCACAGAGGAAAGGGCAGCAGATAATGTGACCTCAGGTGAAGCCTGGCCGGAGGGCGACGGGATGGGAAGACTCGAGCCCAGGACAAGCGTAGGGACACACATCTCAGGAACAACACATCTCTCCAGATATTTATAGCTGCCAGGAGACAGTGTGTTTGATCATGTCATCTCACCAAGCCCAGAGGAAGAGCAGATGCATTAGCAGGCCTCAGTTCCAACCCTCGCCATCTGCAACTAAAGGAAGCCAAGAAGCTTCCCTATCCTATCTCACACCATTGGTGCATCTAGCTCAATATGGCCTACACTGGCTGCCAGCAATGGCTCACCATGATTTCAGGCAGGAGCCTCTCCCAGTCCAACCCAGATATTCCAGTGGGGATTGCGCCTGGGAGCTTCAGATTTTCTTCCTGTGGCCCATCCCCAAAGGAAACCAAAGATTTCTGCCAGAGTGCGCAAAAAGCAGGGTAGCAGTTGATGCTCAGAGCAGGTGGACCAGAACCTCCACTGCCCTGGATCAAGTACCGTATTTTTCACTCCATAAGACGCACTTTTTTCTTCCTAAAAAGTAAGGGGGAATATCTGTGCGTCTTATGGAGCGAATGCATGGTCCCTGGAGCCGAGTTGCCCAGGAGCAAAAAGCAGGTCATGCTTCTTCTTTTTTGAAAGAGGGAAGTGGGTGTTGAAACAAAGCCTCTGATCGTTTGCCGATCAGGGAGAGAGATAAGGAAGCTAGAGGTAAAGGAGGCTGCCTGGGTGGGGGGAGGTAAAGACAGCAAGCTTGCAAAGGGGGGGAACAGGAAGACTAAAGCAATAAGGAGAGAAATTAGAAGAAAAGGAGGAGCGAAAAACTGCTCCAGCTAAGGAAAAGACACTAGGGCAAACAAGAGGGAAGGGAGTGTTGAAAGGAAACAGCTGATTGGTGGGATCAGGAGAGAGATAAGGGGCACTAGCGATAAAGGAGGCTGCCTGGGAGGGGAGAGGTAAAAGCCCATGGATCCTCAGCATTCTTACATTGAGTCACCCCAAATTCACCATCAGATCACATGTCTGTGGCCACAGCATGAATCACAAAAATCATACACCCACTGTTTCGTTCAGAATATTTTTTTTTCTTGTTTTCCTCCTCTAAAAACTAGGTGCATCTTATGGTCAGGTGCACTTATGGAGCAAAAAATACAGTATTTAGGGCTACACCAACTCATTGCCATTGTCTCCTTCAAAATGGCACAGGGCAAGTGGCCAAATGGGTCACTTCTTAGCTCAGGACATCTACCTTGCTAGCTCCAGATGCATCGCCGCGGGAGAGCCCTTTAAAACAAATCATCACGGCTCGTTGTTTTGTCTGCCCAACTCCCCGAGATGGTTTCCTGGGTTCTAAAATTCTCTCGCCTCCATCGGCAGCTTTACCGTCAATGTGTTGTCATTTAACTGCCAGGGAGCCCTCCAGAAGCAGATAGAGTTTCATGCAGAGATGCTACAGATCTGCTGACAGGGCGAGATGTCAACTTGCAAAGGACAGGCACACATTCCTCACAGAAAAGTCCATCTCTTTCAAAGAAGAAGTTGCCAAGGGAGGCAAAACCTCCTTAATTCCCATCAACTCCTCTTGCGCATTCACACAACCATTTCAAAAATGCCTGGACCCTCGGGTCAGAATCCTCACCCTCTTGCCTTTTCCATTGCAAAGATTCTCAGAACTTTTTCCATTCTTTTTTTAGGTATGCATGAAAAATTTGAAGGGTCTGCAATGCACCAGAACGCATGTCACAATTTAAACTGCTAGTACCTTGCACTTCCTAAATGCATAACTCCAAAACATGAGTCTCTTTCATCATTCCTGGCCATAGTGGCACAGAGGGAATCATCTCCTGACCTCTTAAGAACTGCTACATTATTATTATACAATAATACAAATTGAGAACACAAAATAAATGATAAAACAAGAACAAAAAACAAACCACCCAACCCAAATACAGACTTTTTAGCTCCTGTGAAGGCTCTGGGAGCTACCTGTGGGGTTTTCACACACACACACACACACACACACACACACACACGTGCCCATGCCCCACATTCTTCCTACACAAATTCCTTACTCCCATCTCTTTTCAACACCAACTATGGTGTAGCACTGCACATTGCCAGTTAGTGAACGAGTCTGAAATCAGGGTTCGAAGCTGGTTGGCAAGCCCTCGTTAAAAATTAACCACATTTAGCATTATCCCGGTGCAGACTGTTATATATTCAGTGGTCTGTGTTTGCCTGAGCTTGAGTCTGGACCATAGCTGTCAACTTTCCCCTTTTCTTGTGAGGAATCCTATTTGGAATAAGGGAATTTCCCTTAAAAAATGGAAAATGTTGACAGCTATGGTCTGGACTAAGGATTCTGAGCTCCTGTGTTCTGATTTGATACATGATGTCCAGTCACAGAACATTTCAGGATTTGGGCCTCTGCCATTGGCTCTTCAACTCTGAGTTGTGATTCGCAGCTTGGAAGTTTAGACAGCCAATCACGTTGGGAGTGGGAGTGGCCCAGGCTTCCAGGAGTGTATATAAGCCGTTGCTTTGCCCCTGTTTCCCAGTTATGTAGTTCAATGAAGATTTTGTTGTTATCGCTGTGTCTTGCCTCATGGGAACTGACCTACACTTCACAGACACAACACTATACCATGACTAAGTGGAGGAAGGAGAGGGAGGGAACCCACACCAGATAGTTAAGGGATCAGGAAATGACAGGTGCACACTAGACCAAGAGACCAGCTCCCTCCTGGATGCGTCACTTGAGATTCCTGCATTGCACAGGCGGTTGGATTAGATGACCCTCAGAGTTTCTTCCAACTCTACAATTCTACGATCCTGTGACCCGAGAGCATTCAAGCAGAAGGGGGAGAGAAACATGAATGGAGGATATATCTTTATTGGAAGTCAGGGATGCAGCAGACGAAGCTAGGCCAGCAAAGCACAACTCTGAGAGCTGCACCTCAATGACACTGCAAGGGGATCTGCTGCGAATCCTTGTGGATTGTCTGCTACTGGAGAATGTTCTGGGGTCAGCCCTGAGAGACAGAGCGAAAAGGTATTTAGGGTGTGCAAAAAAAAGAGAGAGAATTTTTTTATTATTATTATTTAGCCTTATCAGTCAGAACAGAAGAGCTGGTCCAGTCTCCTGTTCCCACAGGGGCCAACCAGATGCCCCAATGGGAAACCCACAAGCAATATTGAAGCTCTCTCCCCTTGTACGATTTCTAGCAGCTGGGATTCAGAGGGCATTACTGCACCCAGTTGCAAAGGCAGAGCAAAGCCTTGATGGCCAGCAGACATCAATAGCCTTCTCTCCCTCCATGAATCTGTCCAATCCTCTTTTAAAGCCATCCAAGATGGTGGCCATCACTGATTCCAGTGGGAGGGAGTTCCACGGGTTAACAAGGCGCTGCATAAATAAATCTGTCCTGAATCTTCCAGCATTCAGCTTCTTTGGATGTCCACAAGTTTTGAGAGAGGGAGAAAAACTTTCCTCTACCTACCTCCTCCTTTATAAGCTTCTATCTTTTCGCCTCTTACTCTCCTTTTCTCTAAATTCAAAAGTTCCAAACACTGCAACCTTTCTTCCTAAGTTGCTCCATGCCCACGATCATTTTGGTGGTCCTTTTGTGAACCTTTTCCAACTCTGCAGTCTTCTTTTTGACGTGAGGCCACCAGAACTGTACACGGCATTCAAAATGTGGTCGCACCATAGACTTGTAGAACGGGGTTCTGATGTCTGCAGCAGCTTGATTCCTTTCCTAATGATACCTAGCACAGAATTCGGCCTTTCCCATAGTGCCTCACCCTGGATCTCTAAGGGCTTTAGGGGCCTCCCTGGAAGTTCTCCAGATGTTCTGCAGATCAACACCCACCAACGGTGGCTGGTGAGAGTTAGCCTCCCAAACATCTGGAGGGGGCAGGTTGGGGGAAACTGCTCTGATGATTCATCCCAAAAACTATTGCTACACCTTTGCCTTGCAACCTGCCATACACTATCCTGATTTGCAATTTGAACTGAGAGCCAAGGCGAATGGGGCAGCTATACTGGCCTCGCCGAACCTGCATTCGTGACTCAGTAGATAAAAAAAACCACCACCCTCCACCCGGAAGTGCCCCAAACCTATTGTTTTGTGAGGTTCCCATGAAGTGCTCGTCCCTTTTCTGAAGCCAGCCCCATAATCCCTGCCGTCGATCACTTGCTTAGTGCTCAAAGGCGCATTAATATCGATGTACACAAGCCCAGGGCGTCACAACAAGGTGTGAACATTTCTCAGAAATCCCTTCGTGGCAAGGAAGACACAACTAGGGGAGACCTAAAGCAATAGCAGGAAGGGATTTTTTTGGGGGGGGTTGGAAGTTTGTAAAAAGAGGGAGAGGAACATATCTTTTTTTCATCAGTGAGACAAAACCCACCCATGTAATTAATTGAAGCTGAAGCTGCAGGTTGACTTCAAAAGAGGGTGGGGTTGGAGATCCCTGGGGATTTTGAAGACAGGTAATTTTAAAGACACAGGATCTGGAGCCCATTTCCAACATAAGTAACAACAGTCTAGTTTGCTGAAGATTCCTCTAAAGCAGACGTAGGCAATCTAAGGCCCAGGGCCGAATGCGGCCCAATCGCCTTCTCAATCCAGCCCACGGATGGTCCAGGAATCAGTGTGTTTTTACATGAGCAGAATGTGTGCTTTTATTTAAAATGCATCTCTGGGTTATTTCTGGGGCATAGGAATTTGTTCACCCCCCCCCCCAAATATATATATATATATATATATATAATCTGGCCTACCACATGGTCTGAGGGACGGTGGACCGGCCCATGGCTGAAAAAGGTTGCTGACCCCTGCTCTAAAGTGATGTTTCAAAGGTGAATCTGGTGAGAGATTTGCTGAAGAAATTACATTTCGAGCGAAGCGGAAGGATAGCTTTGATGAGACAGAGAAATGTCGGCGTTGAGGGAGGCTTCCATATATCCCAAGGTTTTGAGTTTAGATATGGGGATAAATTCAATTCCACTTGCGCTTAAACACAACTCTGCCTCATCTGCAGTTTCCAAAGTGATGTGTGAACCAAAATACAACCATCCCTCGAAATTCACACTTATCCAAATTTTGCAATGCAATTCTCAGTTCAAGTAATTCATGCACAAGCACAAGGGTAAGAGGTGTGTGTGTGTGTGTGTGTGTGTGTGTGAATGCATATATTTGTGGGAAGAAAGTCTAGAACAATCCATCATATTAGGGGAAACAACTTTGGGAAAATGAGCCCATTAGGCAAAATTGGATATGAACATCTGTATATATTTGGGAAAAATTGGCACTAAAAGGCTGATCCTTTTTTTTGGTGAGGACTTTTTTTAAAAAAAGTAACAGATGTGGAACTGTGGAGAACTGGACACAAAGTTTGGGAAAATGAGAAGCAAAGAGAGGCTGCAATTGTCAGATTCTCCCATCCCAATGCTTGTTTTTGAACTGAACTGTTGCAGTTGAGCAACTGATGCCATCTACAGAACATGGTGCAGTTCTACCTTTGGCATATGATGGTGTGCAAAGTACAAAATGCAACGCAACACCCAGATCCACAACAGGTCCTGCGGTGTGAGCTTGGCCAGTAAAGACTGCTTCTGCCGGATTTTGACTGCCTGGTGAGAATCAGCCTCCATCTGTACAGCTTAACCAACATGGCAGTGGCGTAGCGTGGGTTGTCAGCACCCGGGGCAAGGCAAGTAATTTGTGCCCCCTAACCCATGGATTTGCACCCCCTAACCCATGGATTTGCACCCCCTAACCCATGGATTTGCACCCCCTAACCCTAACCCCCAGATGTTGCGCCCGGTGCGGCCGGCCCCCCCTGCACCCCCCACGCTATGCCACTGCAACATGGCAACCCTCTTTCAAAAGGAGCTGGGACTATTGCACTTGCGACTAGGAAGGATTCTGAGTGCAATGCTTCTCCGAAGGCAGCACAAAGTCCGGATGAGCCAAAGACAAGCGGAACAGAGTTCAAATTGTGCTTCAGTGGCAACTAGCTTCCTTCCCCCCACCCCCCAAAAAATCAGCTAAGCAACTAAGAAATGCTATGGAAGGGGTGAGAAATTCCAGAGCAAAAATTAAACCACAGGGCAGTTAATGCAGCTCCAGATCATAAAAGGAAACGGTACCCAATTTAAGGTCAGAGTGGGACCTTCCCAGATTTTGAACACTCAACTTCCTTTGTCCGTATCAAACAGCCGGGCGGGGGGGGGGGGTTTAGGGGAGGGGATGAGAGGAAAGAACGAGGAGGGAAGAAGCATCAGTGTTTGTATAGCCGCAATAATTTCCTTGTCAGCACCTTCATGGTGGTGGAACTCATTCCACTGAATGATTGGTTAAGTCTCTTCCTTTGAAGACAGAACTGCCTTCCCCCTTGGAAAGGGGCCAGGGAACATGGGCTGTGGGGGGCGGAGGGGGAGAAGAGAAGGGGAGGGAGGGGTGGAGAGAGCTGTCTGCAACCTGGCTACAGGTAGATTTCCTCGCCATGCTTCTTTCTCTCTCTCCCAAATATAGCCGTTTGAAAGCAGCCCTTGAGTTTAAAGCTAAAATACTTTTAAGTATTGCATTTTAACCCCCACTTTTTCCCTCCAGGGAGCTCAACGTGGCACACATGGTACCCCCCCATTTCATCCATACAACCACCTTGTGAGGTAGGTGCAGATGAGCGGCAGTGACAGTGGTCAGGAATGATGGGAGTTGCAGTCCAACAACATCTAGGGACCTGAGTTTGAGAAAGGCCCTGTTCTTACCACTACACCACACTGCCTCTCAAGATGGCTGTCCGAGAATGAACACCATTAAGGCCAGAGTCACAGGAAGGAGTCTGGCTAGGCGATGGATTTTTTGCGGGGGAAAGTTAGCTGCACTAGAAAACAAACGGCTTCCAATTTGCAGGTTAAGGCCGGGTTTGGCCCGTGCAGGAACATCGCCCGACACTCAGCCAAATGTGTGTTTTGTCTGTTGTGGAAGGAGACCAAGAGGATCCATCTATAGTCTGGACATCGGCTTCCCACGCTGGCCAACCAGAGGCCCCCACTCCAGAAAGTCAATGAGTAGGACCTGGAGGCAGAAGGCATTGTGTGGCCCCTGGCACTCAGAGGTCTTCACTGCCCCTGACCATGGAGGTTCTCTTTTAGCTCCTTGCGCATGGATTATTATTATTATTATTAAGGTTTATGAGAGAGGATTCTGATAGGTGCCTTGCCTTTCGAGTCTAGCACAAGCAACTCTTTTGATACGGGGATTTAAGGAGCAGCATTCGCAGGACCGCAGTGGTGCACTCCATGCTTGGCTGTCAACGTTTCCCCTTTCTTAAGGGAAATCCCCTTATTCCAAATAGGATTCCTCACAAGAAAAGGGAAAAGTTGACAGCTGTGGCTCCATCTTGCGAGCTACCCAAGGCACTGGGGCGTACAAACGTTCTCAGAAACTGCTGTACACAACAGCCCTGGGAAAATGGCGCTGCAGAGGATTGTGTGTCAGGTGTCCCGGGTTCAACAACCTCCTGAAGACACAGGGAGAGGAGGGCGGAGCCTTCCCTTCACACCGTGTGCAGCCTATAGATCTCTTCCCTCGCTCTCCCCCCTTCCAGCATTAAAAAAAAAAACCTAAGTGGCAGATGTCTTGCTTGTTGCCTAACCACGTCAAATGCTCAGCGGGGTGAAGGAGTTCAATGCCTCACACCCAGTGGCTTTCAAGCGCATTTCCCCCTCTTTCCACTTGGCCAACGGCTGCAACGAGGTCGCCGGCACCCTGCTCTGGGTGAGTCAGGGCCAAGGAGGAGTCGGGTGTCTGTCTGGCACAGGCGAGACCCGCCTGCATCTTGCCTCACTTCTTCCTCTATGACATCAGCAGCCCCTGAGCTCTGGCACATGAATGGAGGCACACTTTTGAGCATTGGACTCCATGAACTTCACAGAAGAACATGAGGAGCCCACTGCATCAGGCCAATGGCCCATCTAGTCCAGAATCCTGTTTCCACAGGGGCCAAATGCCCCGAGCAACATTGGAATATCGATAGACTGCCTCTGGGGCTGGAGGTTCCATCTGAGCAGGCCAATGACCCATCTGGTTCTCACAAAGGCCAACCAGATGGGAAACTTGCAAGCCATGGTTTCCTCAATGGGGAACCTAAAAGCAGGTTTTTTTTTCAACTACTGGTATTGAGAAGAGGCAGAGCACAGCCATTGTGGCTTGTAGCCATTCATAGCTTTCACCTCCATGAGGGGGCTGCTGTGGTCGGAGCTCTTTGGGTGCCACACAGCAGGGGCAGCGTGTTCTATGGGCACCCCCAGCCCAGCGGCGAAGGGAGCGTGGCCAAGGAGCACAAGGGAGTGCAAAGGCCTCTCCTCCGCAGAGGTACCTGGGAGGGCTCTGTTCTCCGCAGGCCCTTCATTAGGACTTGCACAACAGTTCTGCCTCCCAGGCTATCGGGTGGAACTCACTCGCAGGAAACCCCTGGCCGGAGAGGAATGAGTCACAAGGAAGAAGAGGCAGTGGGAGCCAGAAGGGTAGGAGTTGCAAAAACTGAATCATGGAACCAGAAAATTGTGGAGCTGGAAAGGATCCCCTAAGGGTCATCTAGCCCAACCCCAGCCATAACTAAGAAGCACGACACCCATTCTCCCACCTTTCTGTAGGCCTTATGACTTTGTAAAGAGCCACAGCCACTGATCCTCAGCAGGCCAGATGGCCAAGCTTTCCTTCAAACCTATTCCTTGACCTCTTATAGCCCCATAAGAGCATAAAAACAGTGTAAGAAGGGGCTCCAGTCACAGTGGCCAACGAGGTGCCCACGGGAAGCCTGCAAGCAGGATCTGGGCCCCAGAGCCCTCTCGCCTCCTGTGGTCTCCAGAAACTGGGTTTCAGAAGTGTTTGCTGCCTTCAGCTGTGCAGGCAGAGCTCAGCCATCCTAGCTAGCTGCCATTGAGAGCTTTGTTCATCTGGGCAGAGCTTCTCTCCACTGTCTCCCACCTCCAAAAGTTCTCCAGCTCCCCTCACTCAGCCCTTCCACTCCACCCTTCCTGACCCATCTCCTCTTCTTGCTCCTCCAAATCTAAAAGATGGCAAAATCGCTCTCAGGCCAGGTGTAGGTTGCTTCCGAAAGGTGGTCCAGCAATTGGTGACACTCCACATGGAGAAGCAGAAGACGTCTTTGAAAGGAAGTCCTCAGGTCCAAACAAGAGATGGGTTGTGCAACCCTGGCCCCCCGAGTCTGGATATTTTCACAGCCGGGCGGTGGTGGTAATGGGTGGTTGAGGCAGCATTCCTAAAACTTTGTTAAAAATCAGCATTTTCGTTTCGGTTTCTGTCACCCGCTTCGAGGACTCCGGAACAATGTCAACCATTTGGAATTACACGATTTTCACGTCCCACCGGAATTGCAAAGAAAATGGTGCCGGAGCCAAACTGTTGCAAAAAATAGCGCAAAGCGCTGTGATTTCCCCCGCCGTGTAATTTTCTCAAACTGCAAAGCGGCTTCCCTCCCCCCCCCCAGTCTTAATTATGGATATGGTTGTTCAGAAGCAGAAATGAACACCGTTTGCTTCGATCCAGCCCCCTCCGCCTCACTCTCCTCTTTCCACACCAGTAGGGCAGCATCAAAAGACCAAAAGTATTTTGCGAGGCCTGCACGGTATCAACACTTAAAAGAAAGAAAGAAAGCAGCCCTGTCCAATTGGATACAGAGCTAAAGCTTCCCCTTTTCAACAAAGGGACCCCGCTAACTCTGCAATGCATGAAACATTTGAACCCGGTGAATGAAGGGCCATTGGGAACCGTCAGGAGGACAAGGGGAAGGAAGCCTGGAAGAATCACATGTGATGGAGTCCCCTTCTCTTCTGAAAAGAGGTAATGGACATGGATCAGACCTGGCCAGTGTGGAGAGACACAAGAACAATGGGGAGCAAGAAACAGCGGCAGATAGATTCACTCCACACAGGCAGCAGAGATGCAGAATTATTCCAAAAACACAACGCAAGAGGCCATCAATATAGAGCGTCCACGCTGTGCTTGGTTCTTGGGTAAATTTTGCCAAGACCAGTCCAGGATGGAGTTAGATGTACCTCCAGCCCTAGCCCCAGAGAATCAGGGTCAGAAGACGTGTTTTCACTTGGCTACATTGGGTGATCTTTCCATTTTACAGATGGGCAACCGAGGCGTGGAGCAACGTAACCAGAAAAAAATCACAGCTGAACAAAGAGGCACCTCCACCTGGCCAGATCTGGAGAGAAAGCAAGACACTAGCTGGAAGGGGAAGGGGGTAAGCCAGCAGGGGCCCCCTTGTGATAGTCTTCCTTTTTAAGCCTCTTCCAAGCTTCTCCAGTCCAGCCGTGCCCAGTGAATGCTCGCCCAACTTTTTGGAGCCGTTTGCACAAAAAGAAATTTGCCAAGACAGAACTGCTTTCTTGAACGATTTCTCCTTTCCATCGACACACTCTAGGACAACTGCTATCCCGGCTACCAGAGGAAGGGAAGGATATAAATTTAAGAAATAAATTAAATTCAGGTCTCAAATGGACCCACTGATGATTATTATTATTATTTTAAAACTATCTGGGCAAGCTGCAGGGAGATTTTCCTCCTCCGGGAGGCTTTCTCAAATCACAGGGTTCTGCTGCCTCCTCTTTTCAGATGGCGTGTCAACACAGCTGCCCTCTCCTCTGGAATGTAAGCTAATATTGTTGTCAACCTGGAACACAAGGGCTAACTTCCTCCGTGTGTAGCTTCCCCCATAAACACACACACAAGCGAACAAGCGTCCTGAGTCTCAGATCAGTCCAAATTTCGCGTGCACGCTCTGCGCACACAAACTCCCTCTTGCACCCAGACAGAAATAATGGCTCTGTAAACAAGGAATGCAGGTGATGCTCAGCAGACACATTACAGCCGCATTATATGCATGGCTTGTTGACAGAGATTCAAAAAGGGCTTTTCTCCGCCTGGACGGGATAATTAGCCACCTTACGGAAAACTAGCTCCATTAACTCGCTATCTGCAAGCAATCTGGTCTCCAAAAGAACCTCTCTTTGCATTGCTTTTCAAACCTAGTCAAGTCCTCTGCAATGTGCTTCTTCGCACCCAATCCTCTATTGTGGCAACAGAAAGACAGTTACAATGGTTTACAGTCAACAACAGTGACCAAAGCACCCAATTTCTACAAACTTGGGTATTTATTTATTATCGTTATTGCAATTCTCAAAATGCTGCAGCACTGCCCAAAACCCAAATATTAACCACCCCTGCCCCCTCCCAGTTAATGAAATGGGAGGGAGGGGAGGCGAAAAGAAAGCTTTCTAAAGCGTCCCAGACTTTCTCCCTGGAAGGAAGGGAGAGAGAGAAATGTTAGCAAAGACCTGCAATGTCTCCTTACCTCACTATACTGGGACTGAGCATTATTCTCAAGGTACAACATGTTAGCAGTGAGGTTAAGCAGCGCTGCTGTCCTCTCCTCGGGCTCCAGGGTGCTGTTCCTTTCCACCAGTTACCCCCCACCCCCAATAAGACCCTCTGGGGTAACGTGGGCGATCCCGCTTGCAAGCTGTCAGGACAAGAGTGTGTGCTCCTCTACATAATTTAAGGTTGCCTTATATACCTCTCCGGGCAAGGAGGGGGGTGTGGGTGTGGGGCGGGCCTGCTTGGCTGTACCTGTCAAAATGTTGCACACCTGGGCTGCTCCACTCCAATGGAGGGAGGCCTCTCCCAGCTCATTAAGTGGCGAAGGAATCCTTATCACCAATCTCTAAAAAGGAAAGGAGGAGAAGAAGAGGGGACAGAGGGAGAGGGAGGGAGGGAGGGAGGGAGACAGAGAAAGAGGGAGCACGCCAGACAGAGGGCGGGAGGTAAAAAGAGCTTGGAAGGGATGGGGAGGGTTTTCCTGGTCACTTCTTGCAATGTCTGGAGGGGAAAAAGCAGGCAGAAGAGCAACAGCATCCCGACAACTTTCTTAAACCTCATACGAAACAAATTGCGCCTAATGTTCAGTATTTATTTTTGCAAAATGCTCCAACCAAGCCGCACAACTCGTTTAAGGCAAGATTGGGTTGCAAATCTAGCATCTGCTGTTCCCATTTTCCTGGTAAGACCATAAGAACATAAAAAGAGCCTGCAGGATCAGGCCGATGGCCTGTCTAGTCCAGCATCCTGTTCTCATATAGGGACCAACCGGATGCCCATTATGGGAAAGCAGCAAAGCAGAAATCAAGCACAAGAGCGACTTTCACCCCTCCTGGGGTCTCCAGCAATGAAGACTTCTGCTTGCCCCATGCTTAGAAAAAGTGGGCTGCAGTAGTTTTGCCCTTGCCCTGCTTTTCCCCAAGAAAACCGCTCTTTAGTCGTAAATCGGGACAAATGGCAATTTTCAGTACATCCCGAATGCTGCTTGCTCTGATTCAGCACTTTCCCAGGGGAAATGGAGACAGGGATAAGAACCAATAGTCAGAGAAAAAGCCTTGTTAAAAAGTTATTCACCCATAGTTATTTTTCGTGGAAGCTAAAAGAACCTCCAGTGTCAGGAGCAGTACACCTTTGGCACCAGTTCCTGGGAGGTGGGGTGCACAAGTACGGAGGGGCAGGTGTTGCTTTCTCTGTGATCTCTGGCCACTGCGGCCTTCAGTTGGGGGTCCAGTCAAATCCAGCGTCCTGTTGGAAACAGCGGAGGCCAAGCAAGGATCTCTATGTTATGCCAGAGAGCAGAGGAGAGGCTGATTTCAACCCTGATTTCTCTGACCGAAGTATAACTCATAATGGGTCCTCAGGGTTTGGAAGGTGGGAGACAAGCGAGGGAGGGTTTATTTACTCCTGGGAAGGGGAACTGGGTGCTGCACAGCACAGTTCAGTTTGGAACAGAGAAATCCAGAAACACCACACACAAGCTTTTGGATGACACACGGTTCCTCACCAAGCGAAACAGAATAGCTGGCTCTTTGGGGTAGTGCTCTACAACCCTTACAGCTCATAAGAATAAGAATAACGGCCATTTAAATATATATTGGAATTTCCCCACACTTCCTTTCCTCCCGGTGAAGAGATCTGTGTTAATACGAAACTGACTCCCATTATTACAAGTCTGCAAGGAGACCAACGTCCCTGACAAGAGACATCTCTCGTGTTCCTAGGTTATTACACTGACGCATCAGACGTAATAATAATATGCACAGATACACATTTCATTAAATGCATTTCATCAACTATGAGCGTTAGTAAGAGTTGGTGCAGCCAGCTCATTAAGACGATGAGCAACAGGCCAGGAATTCCCCCAGATCTCACCTCTGACGTGAACTCTGCACTTGGCCTGAGGAAAGTCACCTCTCAGCCTCAGCTGCAACATGGAGGAAAATACTGGCAGACTTTATCGGGCTGTTGTATAGATTACAGCAATAAATAAATAAAATTCTGTCTGGAATATCACTCAGAGACTGCTGTAACAAACATGCTTTGAGAGCCGGTGTGGTGCAATGGTTAGAGTGTTGGACCAGGGCCTGGGAGACTAGGGTTCGAATCCTCGTTCGGCCAAGAAGCTCACAGGGTAACCCTGGGCCTGTCAGGTCCTCTTGGCCTAATCTACCCCACAGGGTTGTTGTGAAGGTTAAATGATGAGGGCAGAGCCAGATTTAGGTTTGATGAGGCCCTCAGCTCCTGAATGTAATGGGGCTCTTTATATGTCCAGCTGTCCTTTGTCAACAACAAGCCGTCGCTGTTTTTTGTGTTGAATATATGCTAGATGGTCATTTATGGACCTAACAGGTATCTAAAGCCATTTGCACATAACAAAATATGTATTTTATCAAAGTAATTGTTGAACTGAAATACAATTAAGAAGAAGTATATTAATAGTGAAATAATTATTAAGCGCTAACTTAAAATGATTTTTTATTCATAACAAACTTAATAATGCAAACACATTGGCATTTGGCAATAGCAAAAGTTTAGAAACACAATTTGGGGGGTGCGCAGTTGAATAACCCCTCTTTCTCTCTGTCAGAAGTTGGGGAATCCAGAAACAGAGAGGAGGAGGGAGACACCCTTGTCTACGTAAACTTTAGATTTGCAAGTCATATACAGTGATACCTTGGGTTACAGATGCTTCAGGTTGTGTTTTTTGGGGGGGGTTATAGACTGCCGAAACGCAGAAGTATCAGAAAAGGTTACTTCCGGGTTTCAGCGGTCGCACATGTGCAGAAGCATTAAATTGTGCTTTGCGCATGAGCAGAATCGCAGAATCGCAACCCGCACGTGCACAGATGCGCTACTGCAGGTTGCGAATGCTGCGGGTTGTGAACGTGCCTCCCGCATGGATCACATTCGCAACCCTAGTGACCACTGTATAGCCTTTCTTTTTAAGAAAGAGAAGAGAAGAGAAGAGCAGAAAAGAAAAGAGAAGAAAAGAAAAGAGAAGAGAAGAAAAGGGAAGAAAAGAGAAAAAAAGAAAAGAAAATATTTTTCTCTCACACGGCCCATGCACACCAAATGTCTGCAAACCATCAAGGTATCTCTATATTTAAAACAAGAAGTTCCACCCATAATAACTCTCAGCACCCCTGACTTCAGGATCACAAGCAAGGCTGAAATTCACTCCAGGGCTAGGTGGTTTTTTTTCTTTCTTTTTCTCTCTCTCCTTTTTTGTGAAGTAGCCGGATAAATCTGTCTTTGTATAGTTAGAGAGAGGAAAAAGTTTGGCCTGTATATTTTTTACTTTTTTCTTGTTGTAATTTTTTCTTTTGTATCTGTTTGTATTTGTTTGTATGCCTGTTATGTATATAATGTTAATAAAAATGTATTTTGGAAAAAAAAAAAAAGAAATTCACTCCAGGGCTGATGCATACTCAGAGGAATACTTTTCCAAGACCAAAAAAACGCAGCAGCAAACTTTCTCTCTTTAATCTCAAATAGACGGGCAATACTGGCTTCCCAGTGCAGGAAAGGCGCTCTGCACGTGCTCTAAGACACACCATAAGATCCCTGCTGCTGGGGCTGCCCAGTATAGCTTCCTGTCCTCGCGGTGGCCAGCCAGAGGGAAGAATGCAAGCAAAAGATCCGCAGCACCTGGTGGTCCTTGTCTGAGCAGCCGAAGGTTTAGCCCCAGAACTGAATAGCAAGCTTTGGCTGCAAGGACTAATAACCCCCCGGGGCAAGAAGATCTGCCTTTCTTTCATGTCTACAGAGAAGTCACTCAGCCTGAGCCCTTGGGGTAGGTCAGGATACCATAAAGCCAAACCACACAGTGTAGGAAGGTTACAGGAAGGAGCTTCTGCTAGGGATTGATTTTTCAAAACAACAAAGAAAATATTTTTTTTTCCATCAGGAAGAGCAGCTCTGGGCAGCATCCATTCTCCTTGTGGCCGCACAATTGGATAACGCCTCTCTCTCTCTTTCAGAAGTTGGGGGAACCAGAAACAGTCACAGGGAGGGAACATAACCCACTGGAACACAAAGCAACAGGGGCCTTTCATTTTCATTTTTTTTTTCATTTTTATGCAGTGATTTCATGTTGTCCACGTCTGGGACTGCACGCTCCGAAATATAATTACAGCATTAATAATTGCAGCATTAGCAATTTAGGGATCGGCAGGTTTCCTGGCCTCTCTGAGCACACGCTGAACCCAGGAGTCCAGAGCAGGAACAGAAGGGCAAGTCTAAAACCTGTGCCTTCCTCTAGCAGGAGACTGCAAAGCGTTTACAAGAGGGAGGCAAGGAAAAATACCCCTTGGCATTGCGTACACCAGAAAATGATGCAATTCGTTGGTACAGGACGTGGCTCTGTCGGCTTTCAAGGGGGACTGGACAAAAATTAGCACTGAATGGGTTTACCAGTGGCTATTTAGGTGGACGTGGGGACTCCATATCCACAAGCAGTCTACCTGTGAATACTGGAGAGTCACAGCGGAAAAGCACCGCTGCCTTCACATCCTACTTGAAGCTTCCCCAGGCATCTGGCAGACCACTATCAGGGTGTGCAGTTAAAGGGATTAAATCTCTTTCTGATCTAGGATCCAAAGTGACACCCGTCTGCCAGATGACTCCCTCCATTTTAAACTGAAGGCAGTTCTGCGGAATTTTCGACGGTGCCTTTTTGGCTCTGCAATGTTTTCTGGTAATGTAATTGCTCTTACACTCGCTTCTAATTTTGCAAGCCACTTTCTGAGAGTTTGACCCTAAAAAAGGGGGCAGGGAATAATAAAAACCTACGAGGACAGACACTGGTCCCATCACCTCCTGGCAAATAGAAGGGGAAGAAATGGAGGCAGCGAGAGATTTTACTTTCTTGGGCTCCATGATCACTGCAGATGGTGACAGCAGTCACAAAATTAAAAGATGCCTGCTTCCTGGGAGAAAAACAATGACAAACCTTGACAGCATCTTAAAAAGCAGAGACATCACCTTGCCAACCAAGGTCCGTATAGTTAAAGCTATGGTTTTCCCAGTAGTGATGTATGGAAGTGAGAGCTGGACCATAAAGAAGATCAAATGCATCCATTCTGAAGGAAATCTGCCCTGAGCGCTCACTGGAAGGACAGATCGTGAAGCTGAGGTTCCAAGACTTTGGCCACCTCATGAAAAGAGAAGACCCCCTGGAAAAGACCCTGATGCTGGGAAAGATGGAGGGCACAAGGAGAAGGGGACAACAGAGGACGAGATGGTGGGACAGTGTTCTCATAGAATCATAGAGTTGGAAGAGACCACAAGGGCCATCGAGTCCAACCCCCTGCCAAGCAGGAAACACCATCAGAGCACTCCTGACATATGGTTGTCAAGCCTCTGCTTAAAGACCTCCAAAGAAGGAGACTCCACCACACTCCTTGGCAGCAAATTCCACTGTCGAACAGCTCTTACTGTCAGGAGGTTCTTCCTAATGTTTAGGTGGAATCTTCTTTCTTGTAGTTTGGATCCATTGCTCCGTGTCCGCTTCTCTGGAGCAGCAGAAAACAACCTTTCTCCCTCCTGTATGTGACATCCTTTTATATATTTGAACATGGCTATCATATCACCCCTTCACTTCCTCTTCTCCAGGCTAAACATGCCCAGCTCCCTTAGCCGTTCCTCAGGGAGCTACCAGCATGAGTTTGACCAAACTGCGGGAGGCAGTGGAAGACAGGAGTGCCTGGCGTGCTCTGGTCCAGGGGGTCAGGAAGAGGCGGACACAACTAAATGACTAAACAACAACAATGAGGACAGCAGGGGTCAAGTGAGGGAGGGGGGAGAGGAAGCTGAAAATGGCAACGCCACCAGTACAGAGCCTGCCTCCCCCCCCACAAAATAGACAATACCCAATCAAAGAAACACTGAACCATAGAATTGTGAAGTTGCAAGGGAACCTAGGGGTCTTCTAGTCCAGCCCTCCGCAGTGTAGGACTCACAGCTAAAGATTCACTAGGAAGATGGCCATCAAACCTCTGCTTAAATACCGCCAAGGAAGGAGAGTCCACCACCTTCTAAGGAGGTCCCTTCCACTGCTGAACAGCTCTTAAACTCAGGAAGTTCTTCCTGATGAGATTTCGTTGGAATCTCATTTTCCTATAATTGAAATCCATTGTTTCAGGTCCTGCCCTTCAGAGCAGGAGAAAGCAAGCTTGCTCCAGCCGCCATGTGACAGGACTTCAGATATGGCTGTCTTATCGCCTCTCATTATCTTCTTATCCAGGCTCAACACGCCCAACTCCATGGCCATCTGTCATGGGTGATTTCGCTGAGATTCCTGCATTGCAGTGGATTGGGCTAGATGACCTTTGGGTCCCTTCCGACTCTTAGATTCTGTGGCTCTGTGATTCTATGACCTTTTCCTCACAAGGGTTGGTTCCCAAAGCCTATTTTAATATTTCAATAATTTAATATTTCAATAAAAAGTTTGTGAATGTTTATTCAAAGTCAGCTAAGGAGTCCAATTCGCTTTGTTGCATCTTCAAATACTTTGTAAAGGGTTCCCATTCATCCTTAAAGTCACAGGTATCCTTGTCCCGTAGCTTATATGTCAGTTTTGCCAGTTCTGCATAGTCCATCAATTTTTCTTGCCATGATTCTTTAGTTGGGGTTTCTTCAGTTTTCCAACTCTTGCGGCTGTTGTCACATACATGAAGATGTTTTTCAGCTTTTTCGGCAGATCTTTCCCTAAACCCTATTTTGAATACTTTTTTTAACCCCCCCTTTTTAAAATTCATCTTTAAGAACACTAGGAAAGCAACAGATGACAGTCCGAAATGGAACTTACATAACCAAGCAGAGGTGCAAAACCTGCCTTCCCCCCCCCCCCTTGCCAAATTTCCCTTATCTTGCATGCATTACAGATTACAGACAGGAAGTGCACGGCTGATAGATCAGAGGAGTTATTAGCAACTTTAACTTTAACTTGGCCCGATATCCGCAGACGCTGTACCTCTCATCTCTTCCCAGCCAACATCTTCTGCTCTTTGATTCCTTTATGCTTGTATCGCGCGTCTCATGCTAAGAGCTGCAACGTCCAAGAAAACCATTTTGAAAAAGCAACAGCGTTTAGTCCAGGCTCCTAGGAGGGGTGTGGATTTGTAGGTGATATACCCCACGAGAGCCCCCCAAGTTTGCGCTGCTTTCTAGAGGTAGAGGAGAACTTTAATCCAGTTCCTATTTGAAGACAGGCCTACCTAATTATCACTTTCTGAAACAATAATACACAGCAAAGCGCAGCTACCCTTCGAAGTCTTCACTCCTCAGAATCTTGCAATACAGTTCTCCAGTCAAGCAACGTGTTCAAAAATGTACAGTGGTACCTCGGGTTACATATGCTTCAGGTTACATACGCTTCAGATTACAGACACCGCTAACCCAGAAATAGTGCTTCAGGTTAAGAACTTTGCTTCAGGATAAGATCAGAAATCGGGCTCCAGTGGCGCAGCGGCAGCAGGAGGCCCCATTAGCTAAAGTGATGCTTCAGGTTAAAAACAGTTTCAGGTTAAGAACGGACCTCCGGAACGAATTAAGTACTTAACCCAAGGTACCACTGTATATTAAAAGTATATATTCTTGAAAATAACACAAACAAAAATATGACGGAAATTGCTTTGTGACAATGTGCATGTTAGGTAGGATTACATATGGAAATATGCATATTAGGAGAAATTCGCCTTAAAAGGCTGAATTTTCACGAGGCCTTCAAAAACGAAATATAACTTTGGGGAAAGGTGGGGAGCTGAACTTCAGACTGTAAAAATGGGAAATGCAAAGAAACAAAAATGTCCAGGCCTGCCAGTTATTTTTTGAATGCAGTACTAGCCGTAAAGAAAAAAACAAATGTGTATTTCTCTTTCTCGGCTCAATGCAGAGCTGGTCTGCCAATGGGCCTGGTCTCCATAGAGCACGTCCCTGGGGTTCCAGCCACCTTCCATGCTGTGGACATGATCTGCCCCAGCTGCAACACAACATGTCTCTCCCCTCTCGGTCTCTACGGCCACAGCAGGCGCTGCAACTCTCCAATGGTTTGACTTCACCCCTGAAGGCGCCCTCTTCCATTGCCTCCTGTGACAGATGGGTACCAACCAAAGAACAAATAAAAACGCATGCACTCTCGCAGTGTCTACCCCAGGGAGAGCCAACTTGTGGCCTTCAGAGGTTGCTGGGCATCATCTTCCATCATCCCTGACCACTGGTCATGGGGCCTGGGGTTGTGGGTATCTAGCACCATCTGAAGGGCCTCAGCTTTCCCATCCCTAGTCTTCAATTTACAGCGTTGGGACTCATGACTGGGTCACAGTTGAGTCTTAACCGGGCCCCAAAAGCAACACCGCAAATCATAAAAATGAGTGGTAAAATGTGACAGAGTGGGCTCCCAAACTGATTTTTATTTTACTTAGATTTTTCAAACATTCATCTTTTCATCTTTTTCAAGCAAAAAAAAGATACAGTGGAACCTTGGTTCCCGAACTTAATCTGTTCAGGGGGCCTGTTCAATTCCTAAAACAGTTTGGGAACCAGGGCGAGGCTTCTGATTGGCTGAAGTAGCTTCCTGAAGCCAATCAGAAGCTGTGGAAGCCATGCTGGGGGTTCAGCTTCCAAAGAACATTTGAAAAACGGAACAATTACTTCTGGTTTTTGTTCGTTCGGGAGCCGGAACGCTCGGCCCCCAAGGCATTCAGGAGCTGAGGTTCCACTGTATTTGATAATAATATTTCGATAAGATATAATAAAATTTATTGGGGGGGCGGGGCGGGGAATAGAATGGAGAGTCCATCACCTTTCAAAGGATTCTGTTCCACAGCCGAGCAACTCTTATGGCCACAAAGTTCTCCCCAATGTTTAAATAAAGACATTCAGTTTCTACATCCCATCCCTCATCCTTCTTGGTCGGTATATAATGAGGAAAAGAGGAAGCTGCCTATTGGATGTCAGACTATAGGCTCATCTAGCTCCATATGCGGCAGCTAGACTGGTGACTGGGGGCGGCCGCCGAGACCGCAGAACACCGGTCTTGAAAGACCTACATTGGCTCCCAGTACGTTTCCAAGCACAATTCAAAGTGTTGGTGTTGATCATAGAATCACAGAATCATAGAGTTGGAAGAGACCACAAGGGCCATCGAGTCCAACCCCCTGCCAAGCAGGAAACACCATCAGAGCACTCCTGACATATGGTTGTCAAGCCTCTGCTTAAAGACCTCCAAAGAAGGAGACTCCACCACACTCCTTGGCAGCAAATTCCACTGTCAAACAGCTCTTACTGTCAGGAAGTTCTTCCTAATCAGTGGCGTAGTGTGGGGGGTGCAGGGGGGGCCAGCCGCACCGGGCGCAACATCTGGGGGTTAGGGTTAGGGGGTGCAAATCCACGGGTTAGGGGGTGCAAATTACTTGCCTTGCCCCGGGTGCTAACAACCCACGCTACGCCACTGTTCCTAATGTTTAGGTGGAATCTTCTTTCTTGTAGTTTGGATTCATTGCTCCATGTCCGCTTCTCTGGAGCAGCAGAAAACAACCTTTCTCCCTCCTGTATGTGACATCCTTTTATATATTTGAACATGGCTATCATATCACCCCTTCACCTCCTCTTCTCCAGGCTAAACATGCCCAGCATGATCTTTAAAGCCTCGGTCCAATATACCTGAAGGAGCGTCTCCACCCCCATCGTTCAGCCCGGACACCTGGGTCCATCTCCAAGGGTCTTCTGGCAGTTCCCTCACTGCAAGAAGCAAAGCTACAGGGAACCAGGCAGAGG
Organism: Podarcis gaigeae; assembly: GCF_964106915.1. NCBI lineage: Eukaryota > Metazoa > Chordata > Lepidosauria > Squamata > Lacertidae > Podarcis > Podarcis gaigeae. Next base: position 99,352,580 of record NC_139681.1, on the reverse strand, counting down.
GCCTTCTCAGTGGTGGCACCCGCCCTGTGGAACGCCCTCCCGTCAGATGTCAAGGAAATAAACAACTACCTGACATTCAGAAGACATCTGAAGGCAGCCCTGTTCAGGGAAGTTTTTAATGTATGACATATTAGTGTATTTTTGGTATTTGTGGAAGCCGCCCAGAGTGGCTGGGGAATCCCAGCCAGATGGGCGGTGTCAGGGAACTGCTATCGGAGCCAGAGGCGGAGGGAAGGCTCCAGAGGGATGCCGGAGAGGGTCCCAGCATGGAGAGAGGCAGCCCATCTGCTGGGGAAGGAAATCAGCGTAACACCAGGGGTGAAGGGGGGCAGATGGGGGAATCGGAGAGGAGGCTCCAGGACTCTTCGCAGGAGACCAGCGGGAAGAGCACGGGTCCTCTGCTGACCACACCCTCCCTGCGCAGAAGACTTCTGCGCAGGGAGAGTAGGAGGAGACATGGCGTCAAAGAACTTCTTTGCTGGAAGAAGTTCAAGAAACGCCCACTGACGGATTCTGCCAGCGATTGAGACAGCCACGGGTGAGTGGCTGTCCGGACAGAAAGGGTTCACCCAGGTAACCCAGCCAGGTGTGGCGGCAACTTACGCACGAGCAAGTTATTATTATTATTATTATCATTATCATCATCATCATCATCATCATCATCATATTGCTTACACTGACTGGCAGCAGCTCTCCAAGGTTTCAGGCAGGGAGTGATCGGCAGCTTACTCAGGTGCACATGGCCAGAAAGGGTAGAGTTGGCCATGGGAGCGGGCATGGAGAGAGAGACCCAGCCAACCTTTTACCCTTGGCAGCTGTGTGGTGTAGTGGTTAGAGTGCTGGTCTAGGACCTGGCCAGCCCAGGGTTCACATCCACACCTGGCCAAGAAGTTACCTGAGTGTGACCTTGGGGGCCAGTCACTACCTTCTCTCAGCCTTTGCCTACCTCGCAGGGTTGTTGTAGTGGAGAATCATTGAGGAGGGGGACCACCTTGAGTTCAGAAATGCAACAAATAAATAAATAAACAAACACTTTTGGCAGACGAGTGACTTCCCTGCGGAGGGGGCAAGGGACTTGGTGCTTCCCACCCTCCCCCCAAAAAAAATCCCCCAAGAAAGCTGAAGTTACTACCGTAAGCAAACAGTTTTAATTAAGAGTTCATCTCGCCGATTTTCCCCTGCTTTCCTGAAAACAGAAAAGTGAATTAAGCTTCCCACCCCTAATTAGGTTAATTTAACAAATTCTGGTCCCCCACCCACGACTGGGATACTTTAATCTCCTTCGGCTTGGGAGCTGAATTTTCTACCCACCTCAGCATCACACACATCAAAGGTCTGGCCGTGGGAGCCCCCTGTCTTGTGCTCTCCCTGAACCCGGGGCTTTCCCAGCGGGAGCAAATGGAGGCAAACCCCGTTAGCGGAAAAGGCAGCGCTTATCGGGGTGAGCCCAGGAAGCTCTAAGATGGAGCCTGGTGCTTTTACCAACCAAGTGCAAGACTTTGTGTGGGCTGTGCCAGGGGGCTGTGCCCTGGCTGTGCCAGGGGCGGAACCAATGGAGCTGACGGTGGGCTTGTCAGGAGCTCATCCTACACTCGAGTAGGACCCTGGCAGAGACACATGCCCGACTGGCTTGTTCTCTCCCTCCTGGTTGATCGTTCGGAAGCTTCAAAAGCTGTCTTCAGCCCGAACATCACAGCAATTGATGCCAACCGACACCGGCACACTTAGTAATAATAATAATAATAATAATAATAATAATAATAATAATAATAATAATAATAATTTATTATTTATACCCTGCCCATCTGGTTGGGTTTCCCCAGCCACTCTGGGTGGCTTCCAACAAAACACTAAAATACAATAACCTATTAAACATTAAAAGCTTCCCTAAAGAGGGCTGCTTTTAGATGTCTTCTAAAAGTTTGGTAGTTATTTTTCTCTTTGACATCTGGTGGGAGTGCGTTCCACAGGGTGGGTGCCACTACTGAGAAGGCCCGCAGGGAGAAGGCCTGAGAAGGGATCCGCAGAGCCTTCGCAGCTTGCGTGACAGACCTCAGCAACTCAGCATTTTGGCTAATCTACTTTGTTTACATCTAAACACACACGGAGCACTGCAACATGGCTCCCTCTCTCTCTAGCATCAGACAGCAAAGAGGAAAAAGAACAAAGGACAATCGTCCCACTTTACGGAACACAGTTAGACAAACATCCTGTCTCCGTCACTTCCCACTCTGCGGAGTCAAAACATACACCGTCTTGTGATAGACAACAATCCCATGACTGCAATCACGGAGCAGGAATTCCAACAGGGCTTCCATCGGATCTGCCCCTTGCCCATTTAAGCAGCCCACACCTGGGGCACAGCCTGTTTGTTCCTGTACCGGGTTTCCCCCCATCCCACCCACCCACAGTTTATGCTGATAGTCAGTGACTTTGCTGTGGCTATGGTGGTCAGCGTTCTTTACTGGGCCAGGTAGGAATTTGCCCACTGGGCTAATTGGCACTGAGCCGGTGGTTATGTCTACCTCATAGCAATTCATCACAACCGGTTAGGTCAGGGGTCGGCAACCTGCGGCTCCGGAGCCGCATGCGGCTCTTTAACGCCTTTGCCGCGGCTCCGGGGTGGAGGCGAGGGGAGGAGGCGCATTTTCCTTTGTTCCCGCCCCAAGCCTCGCGCGCCCGACGGGAGCTCCTGCCGGGCGCGCAAGGCTTGCAGACACTCGCCCGAAGCACAGGGAGCCCTCCGGAGGGCTCCGCGTGCTTCGGGCGGCAGGCTGCCGCCCCAAGCCTCGCGCGCCCGACGGGAGCTCCTGCCGGGCGCGCAAGGCTTGCAGACACTCGCCCGAAGCACGGGGAGCCCTCCGGAGGGCTCCCTGTGCTTCGGGCAGCAGGCTGCCGCCCCAAGCCTTGCGCGCCCGACGGGAGCTCCTGCCGGGCGCGCAAGGCTTGCAGACACTCGCCCGAAGCACGGGGAGCCCTCCGGAGGGCTCCCTGTGCTTCGGGCAGCAGGCTGCCGCCCCAAGCCTCGCGCGCCCGACGGGAGCTCCTGCCGGGCGCGCAAGGCTTGCAGACACTCGCCCGAAGCACGGGGAGCCCTCCGGAGGGCTCCCTGTGCTTCGGGCGGCAGGCTGTCGCCCCAAGCCTCGCGCGCCCGACGGGAGCTCCTGCCAGGTGCGCAAGGCTTGCAGACACTCGCCCGAAGCACGGGGAGCCCTCCGGAGGGCTCCCTGTGCTTCGGGCAACAGGCTGCCGCCCCAAGCCTTGCGCGCCCGACGGGAGCTCCTGCCGGGCGCGCAAGGCTTGCAGACACTCGCCTGAAGCACGGGGAGCCCTCCGGAGGGCTCCCTGTGCTTCGGGCAACAGGCTGCCGCCCCAACAGGCTGCCGCTGGCTGATTTGCTGCTATTGCTTTGCAATTTGCAGCTACTGTTTTGAAGGGGAGTGAAGAACACACACTCAAAAAAAGGTAACTTGTTAATATAACGTTTATTTCTATGAGGAGGAGTAATTCTGAGGGGTCAAACAAAAAATAATTAAAAAGTGTCAAAAAAGTTATTTTTATAATGACGAGGATAACATTGGGCTAAGAAACAATGTATGCAGTGTTATATTTGTTTTAAATGTCGCAATGGTTTTGCGGCTCCCAGTTGTTGTTTTTTCTTCGGAAACGGGTCCAAGTGGCTCTTTTTGTCTTAAAGGTTGCAGACCCCTGGGTTAGGTGTTGGGGCAATCTCTTGTTTTGGACAGAGGGGAGGCCTGCCTCTCCAAATGCTAGGGTATTCCGTTAAAGGGATCTGAGAAGAGTGGGCATGTCCACGTGCCTGGGGGGGGGGCAGGTCCGAAGGCACTCCCCCAGATGGTGGTCCCTGTGGGGGGTCACTCTATTGCATGTAAGTCTTAGGAACCCCCGCCTAGATTGACCACACATCACTTCCGGCGGGCAGGCCAGATGTCTTTAGATTGCCCCATGCCCAAGCCAAACCTCTTTCATCTGTAGTCATAGAATCCTAGAATCCTAGAGTTGGAAGAGACCACAAGGGCCATCGAGTCCAACCCCCTGCCAAGCAGGAAACACCATCAGAGCACTCCTGACATATGGTTGTCAATAGAAGTCAATAAAGTTGTGGCCTGTTTTTACCCCCAAACCCAGTCTTATTGGACTCTTATTTATACAGCGGTACCTCGGTTCTCAAACACCTTGGTACTCAAACACCTTGGAACCCAAACACTGCAAACCTGGAAGTCAGTGTTCCAGTTTGCGATCCTTTTCCAGAAGCTGAATATGCTCCGTTTTGAGCGTTACACTTCCAATTTGAGTGTTACACTGAGGTCTGTCTGTTTTAGTTATTTATTTTGCATTTTTGTTTTTGCGGCTTTTTTGTTTCGTTTTTGTGACTGTGTGGAACCCAGTTCAGCTACTGATTGACTCATTGTGTGATTGCAGTATATCGTTTATTGCTTTCATTTTATGGATCAGTGGTCCCGTTAGATAGTAAAACTCATGTTAAATTGCTGTTTTAGGGGTTGTTTTCAAAAGTCTGGAACGGATTAATCCATTTTGCATTACTTTCTATGGGAAAGCATGCCTTGGTTTTGGAACGCTTTGGTTTTGGAACACACTTCCAGGAACGGATTAAGTTTGAAGCTGACTGATTATGCAGAGTTGGACAGATTAACCGGAAAAATTAGATATCTTCAAGACCAAAAGTTCATCGAGGACTGGGGGAAATTTGTTGAATATCTGAAAAGAACATGTGATGTGCAAATAACACTGGTGGGATTTCAAGAAGCACTGTGAAAGCACAGATATATTGTTAAAAACAAATAGGAGTGGGAGGGAAGTTGAATGGCAATATAAACAGAGAAATGCGTAACTGAGAAGTAATTATGGATGATTGTCAGAGAAGCCGAAGGAAGTCTAAAAAGAATCAAATTTGTGAAAATTTGGCATAATTGTATATTTGTGTTGGAAAATAATAAAAATTATTAAAAAAAAAAAAGTTTGAGAACCAAGGTACCACTGTAAGGGTTGGGGTATTGGAAGTCCGATACCTTGTCCTGCAAGAGATGGATTTCATCCCAGGCCACAGCTATGCTGGAATAAGTGTTGTGCAATGTTCTTAAGTGCAGTGAGACATCCCTGGGTGTCAATAGAAGGCAAGTTTGTAAGCAATTAACATGAGCTTTCTTAAGTCTATGGCCTTTCCTTGGCACCGTTAAGCATGGGGCACTCCTGCTAGGAGATTTTGTAGGTGCCAAAACAAAGACACAGCTTGATGCGTCACTAAACCAGACCCTGGAAGTAACAGGCACCCAATGCATGCCATCCAACCACAAACAGGACAGCCTCCGCTCAAGGGTAGGGCATCTGCTGGGCATGCAGAATGTCCCAAGAGACTGGCCTAGGGTCACACCCAGCGAGCTTCATAGCTGAGTGGAGGTTCGAACCCAGGTTCCCCAGGCCGTAGTACGACACTGGAACCACTATGCCACACTGCCAATCAGTTCAGACCACAGGTCAGGGGAGGATTTCCAGGCCAAATTGCTGGTGTGTTCCCAATAATTCCTTCGCAGCGAGACTTGGATTCAGGGCTGTTTCGATTTGGTGTTGAAAGCAAGTGTCTCTGCTGCAATCAGGCTTGCTTTTGGCACTGCATTTGGCATTGTTCCTCTGCAGCCGGTCTGGGTAGGGCTTGTGGGTGTCTGTAGTGCAAAACATATGGAGGGCACCAGGTTGGCAAGGGACTGGAAGTAGTGCAACATCTGAGATCATGGAGCTGCTGCAAAGTGACCCCTTCTGCCTCGGCCTGCAAACATCTGCCCCTCAAATAATTTGGGGAGATATTAAATTTTGCCCTTCCTTTTCTCTGCAGCTCCCGGTCGCTTGCTTTTTAGAAATCTTGCTTTCCTGCAAATTGCCAGGCTGCTGGTGGTTTATGTCAGCTTTTTTCTTTTCTTTTCCATTTCTCAAAATCCCTCAGCACTTTCCTTTTTGCTCCCCCTACCGCCAAACTCCCAAGACCACCCACGTCAAAAATTCTGTTCACTTCCAGAAAATACTTGAATTCCACACCTGTATGACATGCAAGAATCACCACATAATATCACCGTGTTTGCTATGGAAGAGCCGACTGACAGAGATGGGAGCAATTTCTCATTCCTGCAAGACCTCACGGGGCACTGATTGAATGAGGCTGAAATAGAGAAATTGCAAGGAAGGACTGCAACCTTCCACAGCAAAGAACAGCAACATAAATTAACCAGAGATGGCAACTTGTTGGCTATAACACAGAGAAACATCAACATACTAGCAGCCTCAAACCTGAAGTCTTCCTTGAGAATCCTAATTCCACCCTGCCCCGCAAAAAATATCAATATAGCACTGAAATTAGTGGAGAAATTAGCATGGTATCCAAACAGAGACAAAAAAACCTGTGGCTTGATCTGAGGAACCATTTTGCACAATTTGGTTATGGTTCCCCCCTTTTTTCTTTATGAAAGCTTAAAAGAACAAAGACAACATACAGAAATAAACATCAAATATCAAGCATGTTTTTAGCATAAAAATTAAAGAAGAAAAAAGAAAAGGAGAAAAACTTCTGATTCTCCGTCTATCCATGTGTAAAATTCTTACTTCATAATAATATTCAACTTTTCTGCTTTCCACAAACCAACCTTCCGCGCGCCCCCCCCCCCCAGTCTTCAAACCCACATGCCACAATTTCATTTTCCTTATTGTACAGAAAGTCCAAAAGCGGTTTCCAATCATTAACAAATGCCAACGGTGATTTTTCTCTAATTAAGCACGTCAACTTTGCCATCTCAGCCAAATATCAATAGCCATTCTTCCATAGTAGGTAATAATAACTCATCACAATTTGCTTATGATTTCTTAAGATGTGTCAAAATGTAAGCAAACAAACTTCCTTCCAGCTTGTATAGTAGATTCGTGGCGGGTGCCCAGCGCTGCCCTGGAATTTTTAGAAACTAAAAAATATTGTCATTTTTTAAAAAATGGATAGAGTAATTCTTGAGTTGGGACCCAACACCCCAAAATTGGGCGAGGCAACGCTAAAGTGCTCCACCACCAACCTGTGACCTCAACCTGGATGAGATTTCCTCTCCCATTGTATTCTTCCGCTTACATTTAAACACCACTATAGCTCAGTCGGTAGAGCATGAGACTCTTAATCTCAAGGTACTGGGTTCGAGTCCCATGTTGGGCGAAAGATTCCTGCACTGCAGAGGGTTGGACTAGATGTCTCTTGTGGTCCCATCCAACTCTATTTGTTCTATGATTTCATCCAACGTAAAACCCAGGGCATAAAACCACAAATATGTATGTGGTTGCCAGACGGTCTCTCATCCAGAAATTGACCTGACCCGAACCTGCTTAGCTCCAGGAAGGTGAAAGTCTTCTGCACCTTCAGACCACACCCTGGAAACCTAGCTGTGGTCTTCTCGCGCTTATATGGAAAATTGGACTGGTCATGTTGTGGGGATGCCTGATGATCATCTTCCAAAGCAAGTACAGCGGTACCTCAGGTTACAGACGCTTCAGGTTACAGACTCCGCTAACCCAGAAATATTACCTCGGGTTAAGAACTTTGCTTCTGGATGAGAACAGAAATTGTGCTCCAGTGGTGCAGCAGCAGGAGGAGGCCCCATTAGCTAAAGTGGTACCTCAGGTTCAGAACAGTTTCAGGTTAAGAACGGACCTCCAGAACAAATTAAGTTCTTAACCCGAGGTACCACTGTACTCTATTCCCAACTTAAAAATGGAAAGCATAATGCTGGTGGTCAACAAAAGAGGTTTAAATACTCTCTCAAGGCAAATCTAAGAAAATGTAGTATAAACACCGACAACTGGGAAACACTGGCCTGCGAGTGCTCCAGTTGGAGAACAGCCTTGACCAAAGGTGCCATGGGCTTTGAAGACACTGAAACTCAGGACGAAAGGGAGAAACATGCTAAGAGGAAGGCAGGCTTGGCAAACCCTCACCGTGATCAACTCCCGCCCGGAAACCAATGTCCCCACTGTAGAAGGACGTGTGGATCCAGAATTGGGCTCCACAGTCACTTACGGACTCATTGCTAAAACTGTGTTTATGGAAAACAATCTTACTTGGCTACGAGGAATTGCCAAAGATGAAGAAGATATGGCAAATTGCATTGAACGCAGCAGGATCAATCCTGCAAACTGAGTTCAGCGGATGTGATGGATCTGGCATGCTGACAACTCTCTCCGGTTTTGCCCCCGGGGCCACCTAACACACATGCTGTCTTTGTGTAGCATTGATTGGTGGCTCCCCTTCACTGGAGATTTCTAAGCAGAGTTTGGGTGGCCATCTGTCAGGGATACTTCAGTATTGCAGGGGGTTGAGCTAGATGGCCCTTGGGGGTCCCCATCCTGTTCTACAACTCCACAGTTCCATGACTGCAGCATTTGAGAGGCAGTCGTTCCTTCTGGGCTCCTACGCCTAGGAGCTCTCCAGAGGCAGCCAGCCACACAGAGCTGGAGGGGTTTCCTCGCCAAGGCTCAGCCTCAGAGAGGTCTCAGAGGAAATTAAGCAGTGGAAGAGAAACTGTTTCGAGCACTCGGGACTCTGCGGGGGTGCAACAGAGGCTTCCTGCGCGGCTGTTGCACACTCCGACTTTGCTCTCCTTCCAACCACCAGAGGCCAAAAGTGCCCGGAGCGCGTTGCTTGAAGATCAAGATCATTTTTAATTAAATGTTTATGCAGCACTTTGAAGATGTGGAGCCAAGTGCTAAGTAGCATTGCGGGGAAGGTTGCTTCATATCCCAAGCTGTGAGCTGCGGGATCGGACAGAGAAAGGGGGAGAAAGCAGCTCTATTTACACGCCCCTGTTTCATTCTGCAGGGGTGGGTTTCTGCGCTGTGGGAAAGCTGGTCGGAAAGAGACAAGGACTCAGTGGTAGAGTGCTAGAGGAGGTCTCCAGGAAGGGCTGGGAGAGACAGCTTGCTCAAAACCCTGGAGAGCCTTTGCCAGTCAGTGTGGACAATATTGAGCTGTTGTTGTTGTTGTTTAGTCATTTAGTCATGTCCGACGCTTCGTGACCCCCTGGATCAGAGCATGCCAGGCACTCCTGTCTTCCACTGCCTCCCACAGTTTGGTCAAACTCATGCTGGTAGCTTTGAGAACACTGTCCAACCATCTCGTCCTCTGTCGGTCCCTTCTCCTTGTGCCCTCCATCTTTCCCAACATCAGGGTCTTTTCCAGGGAGTCTTCTCTTCTCATGAGATGGCCAAAGTCTTGGGGCTTCAGCTTCAGGATCTGTCCTTCCAGGGAGCACTCAGGGCTGATTTCCTTCAGAATGGAGAGGTTTGATCTTCTTGCAGTCCATGGAACTCTCAAGAGTCTCCTCCAGCACCAGAATTCAAAAGCATCCATTCCTTGGCGATCAGCCTTCTTGATGGTCCAGCTCTCACTTCCATACATCCCTACTGGGAAAACCATGGCTGTAACTATACGGACCTTTGTTGGCAAGGTGATGTCTCTGCTTTTTAAGATGCTGTCTAGGTTTGCCATTGCCTTTCTCCCAAGGAGCAGGCGTCTTTTAATTTCATGACTGCTGTCACCATCTGCAGTGATCATGGAGCCCAAGAAAGTAAAATCTCTCACTACCTCCATTTCTTTTCCTTCTATTTGCCAGGAGGTGATGGGCCCAGTGGCCATGATATTCGTTTTTTTGATGTTGAGCTTCAAACCATATTTTGCACTCTCCTCTTTCACCCTCATTAAAAGGTTCCTCCTCACTTTCTGCCATCAAGGTTGTGTCATCTGAGCTACATCATATTGAGCTACATGGTCCAATTCTGCACAAGGAGCTCCCTTGCTGGCAAGAGTGATAACACAGGACACAGTTACAACTCAGAACCAATTTGCAAAAGGAGTGGCTATTGGGTTGGGAGGCCTTCCTCCTCAACAGGGAAAAACCTCTGAATATCAGAATACCCTGCTGGATCAGGCCAATGGCCCATCTAGTCCTGCTCCTGATCCCACAGGGGCCAAACAGATGTCCCAGTGGGAAAAACCTGCAGGCAGGATCCAAGCACAAGATCCGTCTCCCCTCCTGCGGTTTCCAGCAACTGGGATTCAGGAGCATTGCTGCCTTCAACTGTGGATGCAGAGTAGAGCCATCGTGGCTAAGAGCTGTCCCTAGCCCTCTCCTCCATGAAAACCCTGATGTTCTATGATGGTCGCAGTTCCTTCTCACGGGAACTGCACTGCATGGGTTTGAAGATCAGAGCAATGAGGCCCACTTTCCTCGACTGGAGGTTATTAAGCTGCGGTTGGATGGCTATCTGTCAAGGTTGCCTTGCTGTGATTCCAGGTGGCTGAACTAAATGGCCCTTGCCATCTCCTACAGATCTACAGTTCTATGATTTTATATTGCAGACTGCCTTCTGATCTTCAGAAGAAGGGCAGAATACCCCCCCATTATTTCCCCCTCTTATACAGTTTCTATTTCTCTTTCTCTCTCTTTTATTTATGTCTCACCATGTTTAGTGCACATATAATTATGCACTTTTTGAACTTACAATAAAGGTTTTTTAAGTTAAAGAAGAAGAAGGGCAGTATAGAAATTAATTAATTAAGTAATTAACTAAAGATGATATGATTTTTATATAATTAAAAATTATATTATATAAAGATTACATCATATAGAACTGTAGAGCTGGAAGGGACAATCTAGTCCAACAACTTGCAAAGCGGGAATCTCAACTAAAAGCATCCCTGACAGATGACCATCCAACCTCTGCTTCAAAGCCTCCAAGGAAGGAGAGTCCACAAAGCATCTTCTCTACCACCCACCAACAGATTCTCTTTTAGAGACATGGGGCAGCTGTTCAGAGATCATTTTGTTGTTGTTGTTTAGTCATTTAGCCGTGTCCGACTCTTCGTGACCCCATGGACCAGAGCACACCAGGCACTCCTGTCTTCTGCTGCCTCCTACACTTTGGTAAAACTCATGCTGGTAGCTTTGAGAACACTATCCCACCATCTCGTCCTCCGTCGTCCCCTTCTCCTTGTGCCCTCCATCTTTCCCAACATCAGGGTCTTTTCCAGGGAGTCTTCTCTTCTCATGAGGTGGCCAAAGTCTTGGAGCCTCAGCTTCAGGATCTGTCCTTCCAGTGAGCACTCAGGGCTGATTTCCTTCAGAATGGAGAGGTTTGATCTCCTTGCAGTCCATGGGACTCTCAAGAGTCTCCTCCAGCACCATGATTCAAAAGCATCCATTCTTCGGCGATCAGCTTCTCCTTTACCCAATGACTTCCCATCCAGTTGCCCTGGAGGGAAGAAGTCTGCCTCAAAGCCAGCATTTGCTACCAGACATTTTCTCCCATACATTCTGGGCACCCCAGTTTAAGAAGGAGATTGGAATGTGTGCAGAAGAGGGTGACCGTGACGATTAAGGATCTTGGAAACCCAGAAGCCTTATGGGGAACAGTTGAGGGAATTGGGTATATTTCACCTGGAAAAGAGGAGAGTGAGGAGAGATGGGATGCCCACCTTCATCTTCCATGGGACAGCCATTCCTATAACTGGAGCAAGATAGCTTTCTGCTGCTCTGGAGGGTGAGATCCAAACCAATGGATTCAAATGGCAAGGAAGGACATCTCAGCAAAATGCCAGGAAGAGCTTTCTGACAGTAAGAGCTGTTCCTCTGTGGAAAGGTGGTGGACCTCCTTCCTTGGAGGTTTTCAAGCAGAGGTTGGGTGGCCATCTGCCAGGGAGACTTTAGGTGGGAATTGCAGCTGGACTGGACCAGATGACCCTCAAGGTCCCTTCCAACTCTATGTTTCTATGGTTCTATGCAGGTGGCACTGTGGGCTAAACCACAGAGCCTAGGACTTGCCGATCAGAAGGTCGGCGGTTCGAATCCCCGCGACGGGGTGAGCTCCCGTTGCTCGGTCCCAGCTCCTGCCCACCTAGCAGTTCCTAAAGCATGTCAAAGTGCAAGTAGATAAATAGGTACCTCTCCGGCGGGAAGGTAAACGGCGTTTCCATGCGCTGCTCTGGTTCGCCAGAAGCAGCTTAGTCATGCTGGCCACATGACCCGGAAGCTGTACGCTGGCTCCCTCAGCCACTAAAGCGAGATGAGCAGCGCAACTCCAGAGTAGGTCACAACTGGACCTAATGGTCAGGGGTCCCTTTACCTTTACCTTTAAGACATCTGGGGACCCCGGTTGAAGAAAGCTCAGCTGGGTGGACCAAATTCCAGCCTTGCTGTAACCCCGCCTTCTACGCTTCTTGTTGAAGGCTGGTCCACATGTGTCATGGGAAACTGCCTGTTGACTTACAGCTTAATGGCTTGCACGTGTGAATAAGTCACTGCAGGTTAACTGCCAGGGAGAGGTGGAACTCTGTACCTCCTGACATCAGCTCCAATTGTATGCTCTGCATACAATTGTGAGGAGGAGGAAAGTCAAAAGATGATGAGTGACTGTGTCGCAGGGGGCTGGATTAGATGACACGGGTTCCCTCCCTTCCAACTCTTCAATTCCACAGCTCTCTCTGAAAATGAAGCTGTTTATCACAGACCCCAGAAACAAGCTTAATGTATTGAGTGGCTTTACACTATCTTACAAGGGAAGTAATAGTGCCACTGTATTCTGCTCTCGTCAGACCTCACCTGGAGTACTGTGTCCAGTTCTGGGCACCACAGTTCAAGAAGGACACTGACAAACTGGAACGGGTCCAGAGGAGGGCAACCAAAATGGTCAAAGGCCTGCCTTATGAGGAACGGCTAAGGGAGCTGGGCATGTTTAGCCTGGAGAAGAGGAGGTTAAGGGGTGATATGATAGCCATGTTCAAATATATAAAAGGATGTCACATAGAGGAGGGAGAAAGGTTGTTTTCTGCTGCTCCAGAGAAGCGGACACGGAGCAATGGATCCAAACTACAAGAAAGAAGATTCCACCTAAACATTAGGAAGAACTTCCTGACAGTAAGAGCTGTTTGACAGTGGAATTTGCTGCCAAGGAGTGTGGTGGAGTCTCCTTCTTTGGAGGTCTTTAAGCAGAGGCTTGACAACCATATGTCAGGAGTGCTCTGATGGTGTTTCCTGCTTGGCAGGGGGTTGGACTCGATGGCCCTTGTGGTCTCTTCCAACTCTATGATTCTATGATTCTATCTTTTGCTCAGGTTGGTGGACCCATTGAAATGAATGGTGCCCTATCCATTCACTTCAATGGATCCCTCCTCCTCTTTCTCTTTATGATTTCCACCCTAGGAGTCTTTGCAAAGGAGTGAGGGGGGGGGGGGAATGGAGTTAAGCAAGAGTGAGAATAATAATAATAATAATAATAATAATAATAATAATAATAATAATTTATTTATTTATACCCAGCTCTCCCCAGCCAGAGCTGGGCTCAGGGCAGCTAACATCAATAAAATTCCAGTAAAAGCATAATAAGAAAAAAAGAAAAAGAAATTAAAATACGGGTTAAAATGCAATTTAAAATGGCAGAAAGCCCCCCTTCGCTCAGGATCCAGCCTTCCTCTCCATGACAGGACAAAGAGCTTTTAACAAATGAGGGGAAATAAGTAGGAAAAAACCCCCATCTCCTTTTAAGGAGAAAAGCTTTCAAAATGCATATACTTGATTAAAACAGCAAAGCTACATCAGAAGGGATCTGGAGGAGGAGGAGGAGGCAGATTTTTTTTTCTTTTTTTTTCCACCACAAGAAGGCATTTTGTCAAACTGGTTCGACCAGGCTAGACGCCCCGGGGCAGGAGGGAAGATGAGCAGGTAGGGAAAGGAAGGCCTCCCCCAACCTCCCCCCCCAAAAATCCCTAGTGAAAGGATGGCTGGGGGAGAGACAGAATTGAGTTTTGTTCCCTCTTGCTCCCAACTCAGAGACCTGAGTGTTTGGCTAACCCCTTCCTGGGAGCTCAAGGTTCAAGGGTAGCTTAGCAAGGGCTGCTCAAAGGCAGCCAGCCACGAACCCCTGACTTTGGGGCGTGCAGATGTTTTTTTCTTCCTCTCTCCTAACGTGAAAACTCCGGGGAATATGAATGTAGGAAGATCCAGGGGAGGTGAAAGGAAGGGCTTTTTCATGTGCTGCAGAGTTAAAGGGCAAAGCAGAGCTTCCACTCCCTAAAAAAGCAGAATCATAAGAATTGGGAGGGACCCTCAAAGGTCATCCAGTCCAACCCCTGCAATGCAGGAATCTCAGCAAAAGCATCCATGACAGATGGCCACCCAACCTCTGCTTGGAAGCCTCTAACACAGCCTTTCTCAACCTGTGGGTCCCCAGATGTTGTTGGACTATGAAATATACTCGGAGTCGAGAGTGGATTCCATGCTCTTTATTCAGCTCATAGTGGTGAGGAGGAATGGAAGTTCCCCCAGAATGTCTGCTTTATATACATTATTTACACAATAGGCCCCACGTGATTGGCTAATTCCGGGATTCTCCTGTAGGCCAATCAGGTTGCGGATTCACTTCCACCTGGAGCTGGATTGGGTGGCTCCTATGGACCTATCAGACTGCTGCATTCTGAATCCTATTGTTCTAGGACCAATCAGACTGCTGCATTCTGGATCCTATTGTTCTAGGACCAATCAGACTGCTGCATTTTGGATCCTATTCAACTCAGTACATAACAGACTACAACTCCCATCACCCCTAGCTAGCAAGGCCAGAGGTCAGGGATGATGGGAGTTGTAGTCCACCAACATCTGGGGACCCACAGGTTGAGAACCGCTGCTCTAATGGAAGAGAGTCCACCATCTCCTGAGGAGATCTGTTCCACTATCATAAAAAGCTCTTCCTGTCAGAAAGGTTTTCCTAACGTTCCATCGGAATCTCCTTTCTTGTCCTTTGAGTTCATTGGGTCCTTCCCTTCAGAGCAGCAGGAAGCCAGCTTGCTCCATCTTCCAGGGGACAGGCCTTCAGATCTTAGAAGATGGCCTTCATTTCACTTCTCAGTGTAATCCGAAACTTCAGAGGGCGCCGGGTTGGGGGAGACTGCCTTGAAGGAATAAACTATTTTGCCAGACTTTGTAGCTGCAGTGCACATTTAAGCTTAGGATGCAATTTGGCAAGTCAAAAGATACTTCTTCTGCAGCAACACACTAAAATGTTTGTTTTTATTGTTCCATGTCATTGTCCATATTTGTTTATGTCTCATAATATTTAAATACCGCTTGACTGAACAACAACAAAAAAGCACTTTATCCTTGCATTTCGGAGGGGAGTGAGGCTGGGCGTGCATGGCTTCCCTCAAGCCACTTTGTGGAGGAAGAGAGATTCGAATGCAGACCCCCCCCCCCAGTTTATAGCTGGAGGAGGGCAAGGGAAAAGCCACCAGCCAGCGGCAACAGAGCATCTGCTTGGCATTCAGAAGGCTCAATTCCCCAGCAACTTCGAGCAGGGCTAGGAAGGACCGAGAGGGAGCGGCTGCCAGTCAGTGCAGACACCACTGGATCAGATGCACCAACTGGTCTGTATTGGTATGAAGCGTCTGGCAATGTTCCTTTTTACCTGGAAGGTAAAAACTCTGCACATGCTCAGAGACACTCTATTCGAAGCCACAACCTTGAGATCAGGAGTCCGATGCTCTTAGCCCTTGTTGCAAAGCTGGCATTGGGCAGGGTGATGGGAGCTTCCTGTGTCCCAGGGAGAGCAGAAGCTCAGCCTCCAAGGAAATGATCTCAGGTCACAGGACTGGGAGAGGCTTCAGACACCCACTGCTGTCAGGCAACACCAGGGAAGACGGAAGCAAGGGGAAAACACCTGCTTTGCATGCAGAGAGCTCCAGGTTCAATTCCTGGAACCTTCAGGTAGGGCTGGGAAGGTATTCTACCAGAAACACCCTGGACAGCAATATGCAGGCAATATGGAACTGGGCAAACCAATGGTCTTGGTCAGCAGAAGGCAGCTTCTGACATCTCAGTCACCACCAACAACATGGTGGGTCACCAGAGAGAAGAGACAGTGAATGAATGAATGAACTGCCAAGGAGTGTGGTGGAGTCTCCTTCTTCGGAGGTCTTTAAGCAGAGGCTTGACAACCATATGTCAGGAGTGCTCTGATGGTGTTTCCTGCTTGTTGTTTTTTTTTATAAATATTTATTAAACTTTTTCAAAAAAAAACATTGTAAAACAAAAAGAAAAAACAACAAAAATACATAATACATAAAATACAAAAACAGAAAAAATAAAAACA
The DNA here is from genome assembly GCF_964106915.1 of Podarcis gaigeae. NCBI lineage: Eukaryota > Metazoa > Chordata > Lepidosauria > Squamata > Lacertidae > Podarcis > Podarcis gaigeae. The sequence goes on along the minus strand of NC_139681.1, from coordinate 99,336,380 downwards.
CATAAAATTTCCATTTACTTATTTTCTTTTAACTTATTTTCCAGACCTCCTCATGCCTCCCTTATATTCCAGTTCAAATTATTAACTCAGCAAATTATTAGTTCTCACCATTAATTTTGCTTATTTCAAAATCTTATTTTTCATATCTCTTAAAACATTACAGCTGGAAACCACTTAATTTCGATGGTGTTTCCTGCTTGGCAGGGGGTTGGACTCGATGACCCTTGTGGTCTCTTCCAACTCTATGATTCTATGATTCTATGAACTTTATTACGGTCACAGACCAGGATTAAAAAAAAACAACAACAACATATAAATAAAATAGCAGTTAGGATTTTTTTTAACTGATAAATGTTGGTGCAAATAAGGACAAAGAAACAAGCATAGGATGAAACATCTGAATAAAATACAAGGTTAAACACGGATAATGGATGGCTAAAAACTGATAATTAAAACAGATAAGAACTAAAAACAAATAAAAACATGCAGTTAAAACAACTGTAAGAGCATAAGAACTAAAAGACTCGCAGTTAAAACAACTATAAGAGGCTGCAGAATAGAAGCCTCTGAAATAGACGACACTCACAGCATTAGAAACTGATGTGCAAATATGGTTAAAACAGACAATTAAAACAATGTACAACAATAAATTTAGAAACAGTGGAAGAAGACTGGAAGAAGTTTAAGGAATATCTGAAAAAATATGTTAATATTTAAATCTTAGAATAAGCTTTGGAAGTGGGTATAGGCTGTAGGGTTAGAAGTAGAAGATAGGGGATTTTTAAAAAGTATTATTTGTAAGTGATAAAATGTGAAGTTATTTTAAGTGTGATTTTTTTAAAAAAAATATGGTTAGAAATTATGATATATGAAATCTGCCAAAGAGGAAGTAAAATGAAAATCAGATAGGTGGGACTTGGGGAAGTCAACTTAACAATGTTTAGAAAATTAAGGATATGACAAGAATTTGTTCGTATCTTTTGTCTTTTCTGTTTGTGTTTTTTATTTGTGTTATAAAATGAATATTTTTTTTGGGGGGGGGATGACAACAACATGGTGGGCTGCCTGGGACATCCAAGAACATCAGGAGAGCCTACTGGATCTGGCCAACGTCCAAGTTGCTCAACCAGATGCCCCAGTTGGAAGCCTGCAAGCAACAGCCAATCAAAAGTATTGCTGCCTAGATGCCTTTCAAAGAGGATTGGACAAATTCCTGGAGGAGGCAAGGGCTATTAGTGGCTGTCTCCTGGCCAGGATGGCATAGCTGTCAACTTACAGATTTGAAAATAAGGGATCAGCAGCCAAAATAAGGGATTTTCCAAGCACAGGTATGTTCAACTTCTGAGCCCCTCCAAGCCAAAGGCAGAAAGCCCAGCCAGCAGCCAAGCAAAGCCTCAAGCGGTGGTTCCCACAGCGCAGCAACCCGGCAAAGGGGATGCAGCAAGGAAAACCACCGTCACCTCTCAGCTGGGAAGCGCTGAGCAAAGGCGAGTCCCCAGGCAAAGCACACAAGGCATGCAAGCTCCACCTCCCAGTCGTTCTTAGACTCCTTATTGGGTGAACAACGCAGCCAAGCAACACGGTTGGAGCCTCCCTCCTCCCTGGCCGGCAGGGAGGGAGGGAGAGGAGCTGCTTCCTTTGAAACCTGGGAAATTTAAGGGACATCATCAATAAGGGACAGCAGAGGGACACAGCGCTGGGATAAGGGACTTTCGCACCAAATAAGGGACGGTTGACAGCTATGCAGGATGGTCCTGCTCCATGGTTGGAGGCAGCGATGCTTCTGAATGTCAGCTGCTGGAAAACCCAGGAGGGGAGAGTTGCTCTTGTGTTCGAATCCTGCTTGCAGGTTTCCCACTGGCAACTGTTTGGCCATTGGCTGGACTAGATGGATCATTGGCCTAAGCCAGCAGTTTCTTCTTATGTTGTCCAGCATGGGAGCAAAGCCATCGTGGCAGGTTGCCTTCGATAGCATAGTATACCTGAAAGAGCGTCTCCACCCGCATTGTTCAGCCCGGACACTGAGGAGCAGCGCCGAGGGCCTTCTGGCAGTTCCCTCCTTGTGAGAAGTGAGGTTACAGGGAACCAGGCAGAGGGCCTTCTCGGTGGTGGCGTCCACCCGGTGGAACGCCCTCCCATCAGATGTCAAGGAGATAAAGAACTACAGTGGTACCTCGGGTTAAGTACTTAATTTGTTCTGGAGGTCCGTTCTTAACCTGAAACTGTTCTGAACCTGAAGCACCACTTTAGCTAATGGGGCCTCCTGCTGCCGCCGCGCCGCCGGAGCACGATTTCTGTTCTCATCCTGAAGCAAAGTTCTTAACCTGAAGCACTATGAGTTAGCGGAGTCTGTAACCTGAAGGGTATGTAACCTGAAGCATATGTAACCTGAGGTACCACTGTATCTGACTTTTAGAAGACATTTGAAGGCAGACCTGTTTAGGGAAGTTTATAATGTCTGATGTTTTATTGTTTTGTCATCATCATTATCATCAATTCTGTTGGGAACCACCCAGAGTGGCTGTGGAAACCTGGCCAGATGGGCACGGTTTAAACAATAAATCATCATCATCATCATCATCATCATCATCATCATCATAGAAATGGAGTTGGAAGGGACCCCAAGGGTCATCTAGGCCAACCCCCTGCAATGCAGGAATATTTTTGCCCAATGTGGGGCTTGAACTCTTGACGCCATGATTAAGAGTCTGGATCTCCTACCGACTGAGCTATCCCATTGCTTTCTTACCGCCAGCTCTGTCCCTGAAGGTTTTGCACCTCCACATTCCTTTATATATTTACCTGCCCCCATTTCCCAACCCTCCCTTGCCCTGGCAGAGAGTTTTAGGCAGAGAGAGAGAGGGAGAGGGAGAGAGAGGCCGCTGCCTCTTCTGAAGTGGCACGGCAGGGTGAGACCGGTGGCAGGTGCTGGGCGTCCGCTTAGCCTGGGGCGACGCATAAGGAAAGCAGGAGGGGGAGAAAGGGCCGAGGCGAGGGCTGCATTTCTGATTAAACGCAGCAAAACACCTCGCCTGGGGCGACAGGTTCCTCTCGCTGCCTTCCTGGGGAATTGCAAAGCAAACAGCCGACTCCTCCGCCAGGCTGGGCTGCCACCTGTCAAGCGATGTTTGACAATTTATTAAATAAATAAAAAAGAGGGGAGTGGGAGCGGGGGCAGAGAGACAAACTTTCCCCTGTTTCCAGAACAAACTGTTTGCACAGAGTCCCGGGAGGAGGAACGAGACCGTGGTGGCCGCCAAAAGCCTTTTGTGAATGAATGAGCGACTGAATGAATTGGATGGATGGGTGCAGGGGGCGTGAGCCAGAGGGCCGGGAGAGCAGCATATTTCTGCAGGGAAGACGGGGGGGGGGGGCAGAGAGCACTTAGCGGCGGGCCTTGAGTCAACAGCAGATTAGAGCCACACGCCAGAGTTGCTCTGAATCGCAAGAGCGGCATGCCTCGGAGGCAGCGGCCTGGAAGGAGCAGGCCCCACGCTCCCAGGAGGACGGCGGCAGCAGCAGGCAGCCGCCCGGGGCACAGAGCTCGGGAAGAGCACGTCTCCCAGCAGCTGAGCAAATGCTCACGAATAATAATAATAATAATAATAATAATAATATATTTATATCCCGCCCTCCCCAGCTGAAGCCGGGCTCAGAGCAGCTAACAACACTAAAATAAATCAGTTCATTATAAAATCAGTTCAAATCAAATTAATGGCAACCATTGGGCTAGAGTTCTATGAGGATCACCGAAGGAGGGGGTCAGACTGTACCTTGGCCAAAAGCCTGGTGGAACAGCTCTGTCTTGCAAGCCCTGAGGAAAGATCTCAAGTCCCGCAGGGCCCTAGGCTCTTTTGACAGAGCTTTCCACCAGATTGGGGCCATGACCGAAAAAGCCCTGGCTCTGGTTGAGGCCAGCGTAACCTCCCTGTGGCCTGGGACCTCCAAGATGTTTTTGTTTGAAGACCGTAAGGTCCTCCGTGGGACATACCAGGAGAGGTGGTCCCGTAGGTAGGAAGGTCCTAGGCCATATAGGGCTTTAAAGGTTAAAACCAGCACCTTGAACCTAATCCTGTACTCTGGTATAGCAGTGGGTGAATGTGATCCCGCAGCGAGGAGTCTCGCCACGGCATTCTGCACCCGCTGGAGTTTCTGGGTCAGTCTCAAGGGCAGCCCCACGTAGAGCGAGTTACAAAAATCCAGTCTGGAGGTGACCGTCGCGTGGATCACAGTGGCTAGGTCAGGGCGAGAGAGATAAGGGGCCAACTGCTTAGCTTGGCGGAGATGAAAAAATGCCGCCTTTGTTATAGCTGCAATCTGCGCCTCCATGGAGAGGGAGGTATCGAAGATTACACCCAAACTCTTAACGGACGGTGCTGGCACTAATTGCACCCCCGCAAGAGATGGGAGTTGCCCCCCCATCCCATATTGTCCTGACCCAGCCAAAGGACCTCTGTCTTCAAAGGATTTAACTTCAACCAAAAAGGAGAGGAAAGGAGTCGGAAGGGACCCGAGGGTCATCTAGTCCAACCCACGGCAATGCGGGGGAGGGGGAGGGGAAAGGTCTTCTCTCCTGCAAGCCTGAGCAGGACTTTGGGTTTGGGGCAACAAGACAGCTGTCCTGAGGTTGGGATAAAAAAAAAAGTGGTGGGGTCCTCCTGATTAGAACCCAAGTTCGAAAGGACGCGTGCAAGCTTCTGCAATGCACAGAACTCCCCCACAGGGTTGTTCTCGCTTTATTAAGTTTAAGAATCACTTTTTCAGCAAGGGAACTCGTTGTGACTTACAACTAAGAAACATACATGTTAAAACCAGCATGAAAGAAAACGAAGGAAGATCTAAAGAGCGATCCTATTTTTGAGAAGCACAATAAGAACATTCCTCCCATTCAAAGAGGCCGCAGATAATTAAAAGCCAAAAAATAATGCATGATCAAGTACAGCTTGCCAAAACCTTTGGCAGTGAGCAAGCATTGCACATCCACACATACGATATTTTTCATGCAGCCACCACTTTGAACCTGGTTTACCTTCTATGATAAACTGGTACTTTAAAAAAACCCAACCTTTCTTTCCACATATGCCCTGGACTACAGTTTATTTATATCCCACCTTTCATCCCAGGAGTTCAAGGCAGAGTGTGTGGTTCTCCCCCCACCCTCAATACACGGACACTCATCTTATTTTCACAACATCCCTGCGAGGCGGGTTAAGATAAGTATCCATGATTGGCCCAAGCGTCCCGGGTCGTAGCCCAACATCCTAACCGCAGCATCCTGACATTGGCTACTCACCCACATTGGGTCTCTGATCTCTGAATCCTGCATCCGAATGCAATCCATGCTGATCTCAATTTTGTTCGCGGGGCCATTTTCCGTTTCCTCCTCCAGGAAATTCAAGTCAATGGGCTGGACTGAGCAGATGGGCCTGCGGAATATGAGAGGGGTCTGAAAAGTGTTTCACTCGACATCAAAGATGGAAGCCCACACAAGGAGAGTCTGGTTGCTGGCTCAGGCCAAAGGCCCGTCTCACCCAGCGTCCTCAAACCAGAAACCGAGATGGCATCAGTAAATCCAGGACTGTCCCTGGAAAACATGGACACGTGGAAGGTCTGCTACTTGGAGATGCAAAGCAGATGTGCTCCACAACTGAGTTACGATCTGAGCAGCTTCCAGTCAGAGTAGACACTATTAGGCTAGATGGAGAAATCGACTGGCTGCCTCTGACATTTGGCATATTGAGCAACTGTTGGGTGGGACTCCAAGGCCCTTCCAATTTGACAAGTAGAACATAACACACCCCCACACCAGACAATCCCCCGTCTGATTCATCCATCTTGCTACTCACTGATGATCGAGGATATCCCAGATTTGCTGGAAAACTTCCGGACGGCCATATTCTCTCGCCTGCGAGCCTTGAGGCATGGTAGAGCGGTAATAACTCTCCGTCCAGGAGAAATGGCCTGGGGTGTCCACAAACCTACACAAAAGGTCCAAATCGTATTTGTAAACATATATATAAATATATATATAACCACCTTTTCCGCAAAGTGGATGGCGAAAGAAAAGGCAATCAGTAAAGTATTTTAAACAAAAATGATTGAATTGTCATTTAAAAGTTTTAAAATCTAAGACACAGTGGTAGGATTAAACACATGCAGGCACAAATCTAGCAGTGCAATCTTAAACATATTTGCTCAGAAGTAAGTCCATGACAAACCTAGACAGCATCTTAAAAAGCAGAGACATCACCTTGCCAACAAAGGTCCGTATAGTTAAAGCTATGGTTTTCCCAGTAGTGATGTATGGAAGTGAGAGCTGGACCATCAAGAAGGCTGATCGCCGAAGAATGGATGCTTTTGAATTCTGGTGCTGGAGGAGACTCTTGAGAGTCTCATGGACTGCAAGAAGATCAAACCTCTCCATTCTGAAGGAAATCAGCCCTGAGTGCTCACTGGAAGGACAGATCCTGAAGCTGAGGCTCCAAGACTTTGGCCACCTCGTGAGAAGAGAAGACTCCCTGGAAAAGACCCTGATGTTGGGAAAGATGGAGGGCACAAGGAGAAGGGGACAACAGAGGACGAGATGGTGGGACAGTGTTCTCGAAGCTACCAGAATGAGTTTGACCAAACTGCGGGAGGCAGTGGAAGACAGGAGTGCCTGGCGTGCTCTGGTCCAGGGGGTCACGAAGAGGCGGACACAACTAAACAACTAAACAACAACAACAACAATAAAGCTACAATCACACCATGCACTTAAAGCGCTATCATACCACTTTAAGCATCACTGCCTTCTTCCTTTTCACTTTTTGGGGGTATAATTCTTTATTAAACTTTTCTGTTTTACATTTTAGAATATTCATTTAAACAACCTTAAAATATCAATGACTTCTCTTATTCTTCTCTTTCCATCTTGCATAACATAAATCCCTGCATATTTTACATAAACTAAACAATTCAGTATTCCGTCATTGCATCCATCAAAACTCATTTACAATGTTGAATTGATCTTAATGCTGCCAATGTTTTCAAGTGTACACAATTGCCGCCCCCCATATATTCAATAAACATTTTCCCAATCCTCTTTCTGTTCTCTTAGTCTATGAGTTTGTTCTGCAATCTGCTCTTATTCCATCATTTTTACTTGCCATTGTTCTTTGGTTGGGACCTCGCTTGTTTTCCATTTGGGGGCAAACAAAACATGGGCCGTGGTAGTAGCATAGATAAATAACCTTTTTTGACACCTGGGAATTTCAAACTGAATTATCCCCAAGGAAAAGGACTCTGGTTTTTTGGGGGGTAAAAGAACTTTTAAACATTTTGTTCAATTTATTATAAATTATTTCCCAATACTCTTTTACCCTTTTACAAGTCCACCACATATCAAATATGGAGCAATGCCTTCTTACAGATTATCCTGGGAACTGTAGTTTGCTAAGGGTGCTGAGAGTTGTGAAGAACACCCCCTGTTCTTCTCTGAGGGTTGCAGTTTCCACAGTTGTTTAAAAACCAGTCCCTCTTTGCAGAGAATGAGAGGAGCTATGGTACTACCAACCTTACTTTATGCTTGTGAAACATGGACCACTTATAAACACCATCTCCAACTCCTCAAAAGATTCCATCAACGGGGTCTCTGAAAATTTCCACACATGACTTGGGAAGACAGGCGAACTAATGCCAGTGTACTGGAAGAAGCAAAGATCACCATTGTTGAAGCAAAGATTCTTCAACATCAACTTTGTTGCACTGGTCTTATTGTGCTGATGCCTGATTATCATCTTCCAAAGCAACTACTCTATTTCCAACATAAAAATGGAAAGCGTAATGCTGGTGGGTCAACAAAAACAGTTTAAAGACTGAAGGCAAATATTTAAAAATGTAGTCTAAACATCAATAATTGGGAAACACTGGCCTGCGAGTGTTCCAGCTGGAGAACAGCCTTTACAAAGGTGTCCTGGGCTTTGAAAACAAAAAAATTCCTTCCAGTAGCACCTTAAAGACCAACTAAGTTAGTTCTTGGTATGAGCTTTTGTGTGCATGCACACTTCTTCAGATGCCTCTGAAGAAGCCTCTGAAGAAGTGTGCATGCACACGAAAGCTCATACGAAGAACTAACTTAGTTGGTCTTTAAGGTGCTACTGGAAGGAATTTTTTTGTTTTGACTATGGCAGACCAACACGGCTACCTATCTGTAACTGGGCTTTGAAGACATTCGAACTCAGGACACAAGGGAGAAATGTGCTGAGAGGAAGGCATGCTTGGCAAACCCTCACTGGGATCAACTCCCACCCAGTAACCTCTGTCCCCACTGTGGAAAGATCCAGAACTGGCCTCCACAGTCACTTACGGACTCACTTTTAAAACCGTGTTCATGGAAGACAATATTACTCAGCTACGAGGGATCACCAAAGAAGATAAATGAAATCAATCCATCAATTTCATTCTCCCCCTGGCCGCTGACTAGCACTGAAGCCCACACAACTTAAGCAAGCAAGCAAATGTCATTCTGGGAATTGCATTGAGATCCAATGACCTCTAGCAGGATTGGGGTGCTGGAGCCTGCAGGGAGGCCCTGACCTGTTGATGAACCGAAGAGAGGTTGCAAAGGGGGTGGCTTAAATCGCATAGGGCCCTCCTTATTTCTGCACGGTGCCGGGAATTGCATGCCCTCCCCTTACTCTGGGCCCGTTAGCCTATTTGCGAAATTTGAGAGGCTCCTGCAAAACAGGATGCAGCTAAAGGCTGTCGGGGAACTGAGAGAAAAGAGACGCACTTCGTTGTTGGGGTGGGAAGTGGTGATTAAACAGGTTTATTAGTAGGAGAGAGAAGCCTGTTGCCCGTGCAGAATGAGCATTGTTTTAACTATGGAAAGGCGGCATACAGATTACCAGATTGCTCTATAAGACTCACTTTTTCCCTCCTAAAAAGCAAGGGGAAATGTGTGTGCGTCTTATGGAGCGAATGCAGGCTGCGCAGCTATCCCAGAAACCAGAACAGCAAGAGGGATTGCTGCTTTCACTGCACAGTGATCCCTCTTGCTGTTCTGGCTTCTGAAATTCAGATTTTTCTTGTTTTCCTCCTCCAAAAACTAGGTGCGTCTTGTGGTCTGGTGCGTCTTATAGAGCGAAAACTATGGTAAATGATGATGATGGTGATGCTCATTTATCAGCTGCCATTGCAGCCGTAGACGGCATTGCAGAGATGCTGTGCTGTGATGCTAGCCAGAGATGCTAGCCATGTTCAAATATATAAAAGGATGTCACATAGAGAAGGGAGAAAGGTTGTTTTCTGCTGCTCCAGAGAAGCGGACACGGAGCAATGGATCCAAACTACAAGAAAGAAGATTCCACCTAAACATTAGGAAGAACTTCCTGACAGTAAGAGCTGTTTGACAGTGGAATTTGCTGCCAAGGAGTGTGGTGGAGTCTCCTTCTTTGGAGGTCTTTAAGCAGAGGCTTGACAACCATATGTCAGGAGTGCTCTGATGGTGTTTCCTGCTTGGCAGGGGGTTGGACTCGATGGCCCTTGTGGTCTCTTCCAACTCTATGATTCTATGATTCTATGAGTATCATGGGAAGAAGGCCCTTGATGGAGTTTGGAGGCATAGTTGGTTTTCTTTTTTGTGTGTATATTTTTTATTAAATTTTCTGTTTTACTTGTTAAAATATTCATTTAGTAAAGGCCCCTGACCATTACGTCCAGTCGTGACCGACTCTGGGGTTGCGGTGCTCATCTCGCTTTATTGGCCAAGGGAGCCGGCGTACAGCTTCCAGGTCATGTGGCCAGAATGACTTCCAGCTCTCACTTCCATACATCGCTACTGGGAAAACCATGGCTTTTACGATACGGACCTTTGTTGGCAAGGTGATGTCTCTGCTTTTTAAGATGGGTCTAGGTTTGTCATTTTGACTAAACTGAGGGAGGCAGTGGAAGACAGAAGTGCCCGGTGTGCTCTGGTCCATGGGGTCACAAAGAGTAGGACATGACTAAACGACTAAACAACAACAACAAGGTTTGTCATTGCTTTTCTCCCAAGAAGCAGGCGTCTTTTAATTTTGTGGCTGCTGTCACCATCTGCAGTGATCATGGAGCCCAAGCTTTATTAGTTTATGGGAAAAAACCCAAACTCTCTTTTCTTGGGGCTGCCTCTTCCTTCTCCTTCCTTCTCCAACTCTTCCCAGACAGATTCCCAGACCGACTGAGGCCACAACCATTACGATAAGTTTAAAGAGCCCTAGCAGCCCTCACAAAGTCTTGGCTCTCCCCATGCCTCCCCACCCCAAAGATTCCAGGGAACTGTAGTTGGAGAACCTGATTGCCCCCATCATTCTGCCCAGACCCTGAGGTCCAGCTCTGAGGACCTCCTTGCGGTTCCCTCCCTGAGAGAAGTGAAGCTACAAGGAACCAGACAGAGGGACTTCTCGGTGGTGGTGCCTGCCCTGTGGAATGCCCTCCCAGCAGATGTCAAGGAAATAAAGAACTATATGACATTTAGAAGACATCTGAAGGCAGCCCTGTTTAGGGAAGCTTTTAATATCTGATGTTTTATTCTGTTTTTAATTTGTTGGGAGCTGCCCAGAGTGCCTGGGGAAACGGTTTGGCAGATGATACTACTAGACTTTGCAGAGATGGCTAGACTGACTGGGAGAATCAGGAATCAGGAGGACCAAAACCTGAGCAGGTAATGGGATAAATACAGATTGTATTTGAAAGAAGACTGTAAACACTTGAAGTCTTTGGCAGGCTTTGAATAACTCTTGCGATGTTACGAGGACTTTGGACATTTTGGATGACCATAATTGGGATGAAATACAATATGCAGTTGATTAAGATATTCAAAGGACCCACGGAGGGGAGGAGGGATTTTGAATATTTTGTTGGAAGCAGCCCAGAGTGGCTGGGGAAACCCAGCCAGATGGGCGGCATATAAAAAATAAATAAATTGTTATTGTTGTTATTGTTATTGTTACTGTTACTGTTACCATGTTGGAGAATGCTGACCTAAGCTATTGGGGAATGCAGATGTGTTCATGGAAAGTCTTGCAAAGAAGGTACCATGAAGCTTGTTCAGGGTTTCTTCTTGCAGGGAGGAAGTTTTCAGGACCTCTTAGCTTTGGAGATTCCAGCTAAATATTGGGAAGAGCTTTTTCCAAGGGCAACAGCCACTCAGCAGTGGAATGCATGACCTCAAAAGGTGGTGGAATCTCCTTACCTGGAGGTTTTTATGCAGAGGTTGGATGGCCATCTGTTAGAAATGCTTTAGCTGAAATTCTTGCATTGCTGGAGGGTTAATTTTTATTTTTTATTATTACTATCCCACTTTTTCTCCAGACTGGGACTCAAGGAGGCTTTACAAATAAAGCAGAAGTAGCTAAACCATAGCAGGGAAAAATCACTAGAAAGCAATTAAACACAAATTATTTATTATTTATATTAATGAATTTGTACACCCCCCTTCATCTGTAGATCTTGGGGCAGTTCATGATATAAAAATGCAAAATAACAACCCCAAAATAGATAACAAGAAGAAAAGACATGAACCAATAAACCCCTCTCCCCTAATACTTATTAAATTAGAATTAAAACTATATATGAACTGCTGTATCTATCACTATGTGAGAACTACTAAAACATACAGCTAAATACATTAAAAAACATTATATAGAGAAGGTGTGCTGAAGGCCTACTCAATGCAACAAGAGGGTAGGAGGCGATTGCAAACGTGTTCCAAATATTAAGCACTGCAGGTACTATTATTATTATTATTAAACAGCAAACAAACCTTGTCTAAACAGCTGCTTAAAAATATGTAAAATGCCTTGCTTCCTTTTCTACCCCCCCAAAAAACCCCCAGATGCAACCATTTATAAACTGACCTCAATTTTTCCACATGTATAATGGAAATAAACTTACTAAACGGACTTTCCTATTTGCTTGCTGGGGCAATAGATTTACTGCCTTCACGTTTTGTCATCTCTTCCATTGGAGTTTATTTACATATACCGAATTCATTTAAACTGTTTGCAGACTTAGAATTTCCCGTTAGCTTCCTCGCCCAAACTCTGCTCTGGGAGGGGGGCAGCGTGTACAAAATTGGCTCCTTCCAAACATAATCGGTCACCTGACCAATTTGAATGGCAATGTCCATCAACTTGGGGGTGGGCCTGGCCCCCTCAAATATTTTATTTTGGGGTGGGGGCAAAGATCCCTCGGCCCCTAGGAGTTGGCTCCTAGGAGTTGGAAGGGATTCCAATCTGAACATATTGCCAGTTATGCAGATCTATAGGTTTATGAAATCAGAACACAACATACTAGTCTTTGTGACTGTATCATTTTATTGCAAAAGAGTTCTGTGTTGGCAGCCGTGCTGCACCAGCATGTACAAAATAACCTCTCTGCAGGGCCACAAATCCAACTCATTGTTGTAACGCTGGAAAATGTTGATCACTTCTCCTACCTGGGCAGTTATCTTTCCACAAGGGCCAATACCGATGCCGAAATCCAGCATCGCCTGAACTCTGCGAGTGCAGCTTTCTCCCAATTGAAGTGCAGAGTGTTCGAGGGCTGGGACATTCACAGGGAAACCAAAATTCTTGTTTACAAAGCTATTGTACTACCATTTTTACTGAATGCTTGTGAAACATGGACCACTTATAAATGTCATCTCCAACTCCTCAAAAGATTCCATCAACGGTGTCTCTTAAAAATTTTTCACATCACTTGGGAAGACAGGCAAACTAATATCAGTGTACTGGAAGAAGCAAAGATCACCAGTGTTGAAGCAATGATTCTCCAACATCAACTTTGTTGGACTGGTCATTGTTGGTGCCTGATTATTGTCTTCCAAAGCAACTACGCTATTCCCAACGTAAAAATGGAAAGCTTAATGCTGGTGGTCAACAAAAAGGGTTTAAAGACTGTCTCAAGGCAAATCTTAAAAAATGTAGTATAAGCACCAACAATTGGGAAACAGTGGCCTGCGAGCGCTCCAGTTGGAGAAGAGCCTTTACCAAAGGCGACATGGCCTTTGAAGACACTCAAACTCAGGACACAAGGGAGAAACCTGCTAAGAGGGAGGCACGCTTGGCAAACCCACACCACGATCAACTCTCGCCCAGAAAGCAATGTACCCACTATGGAAGGATGTGTGGTTCCAGAATTGGCCTCCACAGTCACTTACGGAGTCACTTTCAAAACTGTGTTTCTGGAAGACCATCTTACTCAGCTACGAGGGATCACCAAAGAAGAGAAGAATTGCAAAAGAGTTCTGGCAGTACGGGGTTATAGGTAGGATAGCAATAGGGCAGGACTTGAACCCAGGGCTTCAAGTTACAAAGGAGATTCTGAATCAACATCGGGAAGAACTTCTCGACAGTAAGAACCGGGCTGCCTTGGAAGGTAGTGGACTCGACTTTCTTGTAGGTTTTTAAGCAGAGGCTGGATGGCCATCTGCCCTGGATTCTTCAGCTGAGATTCCTGCATTGCAGGGGGTCGGACTGGATGACCCTCAGGCTCCCTTCCAACTCAACGATTCCATCATTCTATGGCTGTTCCTAGCACCCCAGTTAGAGGCTGCAGTCTTGGGGAGAGCGATCAAAGTCCCTGCTTGCTAGCTGCGGTTTGAGCAGCTCAGCCACAGGATTTCTGAAGCCTTCAGGGCCACCCCCCTGGGTAAAATGGTTGTCATGATTATTTATTGCATTTATCTACCTTCCTCATTCAACCCCAACAAGAACCCTACGAGGTAGGTTAGCATAGCTGTCAACTTACAGATTTGAAAATAAGGGATCAGCAGCCAAAATAAGGGATGGAGCCATGCTGCTTTTGCTGCCACTGACTGTGTTTTGCAGGGGGTTGGACTAGATGATCCTAAGGGTCTACAACTCCCACCAAAGAAGAGGGGCAGACAAAACTGATGAACGACGTCGAGATGGCAAAGCTTACAGGCAGAATTAGAAACCAGGAAGAGGACCTCTTTAATAAAGAATCGGGAAAGTTTATAATTAATTTGAAAAGCTATTGTAAAGAGTTACATACATTCATAGGATTGACAGAAAACTTGTAGTAAAAAATTGAACTATGGATGGACAAATGATTTATAAAAATAGAGTTATGAAAGGGGTGCAGAGGGGGAAATCACTACATTAAGATGCTGCACTGGTTGGAGGGGATGCTAAGCAGCACGTCGGGGCTGCCGTCGTCCTGGTGCGAGGAGTTCCATCGGCCCTTCCCCGCCCGAGAGAGAGGGAGGGAGGGAGGGAGAGAGACTCTCGCCCATGCCACCCGCGAGCCCAGCATGAGGTGGTTGTGGCGCCGTGGCAGCCCGCCTGCCCGCCCGCCGCCACCCGTCTCCTCACAATGCGCCCCTGAGGGGGAAAAGGGAGAGACGGAGACGCAGCAACTCGTGCGCGCGCTCCCTCTCACGGCGAAGGACCCCAAGCCGCTGCTTCCCTCCCGAGCCGGGCGACCATGAAACCCAGCAAATTTAAGGGACATCATCAATAAGGGACAGCAGCGGGACACAGCACTGGGATAAGGGAGTTTCCCGCCAAATAAGGGACAGTTGACAGCTATGTAGGTTAGGCTGAGAGATGACTGGCCCAAGGCCACCCAGTGAGAGCTTTGAGGCCGAGCAGGGATTCAAACCCGGTTCTCTCTCCCAGGTCTGAGTCCTAATATTCTGTCTTATCGTGTTTTTTAATATTCAGTTGGGAGCTGCCCAGAGTGGCTAGGGGAAAACAGCCAGATGGGTGGGGTATAAATAAATTATGGGTGGGGTATAAATAAATTATTATTATTAATTATTATTATTATTATTCTAACCACTGCACAGCACTGCTCCCAGTCTGAAGCTGGCCTCTTGTTCCATTGATGCTCCAGGCAGAACCAGGGTCAGGAAAGCTGCTTAGGGAGATGGTGGGTGTCCATTCGGCCACGACTGCCAGCTAAGCCCTGGACTCTGTTCCTGTATTTTTAGCCCTTGACAGGGGGTGGGGAAGGGGGGGTGAACTCACGTCAGAGCTTGAGGGTCTTGGCAGCGCCCAGTGTGCTGGAATTCCCCTCTGCCGCATTTTAACACGCGGGTGATTTGTAGACAGCAGGCAGGCTATGAAATGGAGCGCACAGCTGTGTGAAGGGAGAAGGAGGGAGGGAGGGAGAAGGAGGGAGGGAGGGAGGGGATTTTTCTGGATGGGCCAACCAGTTTCAAGCAAGGCATCCCGTCATCTGGAATTCCCCTAATTCTGCAGGGTCCCATTTATTCCCCACATACCCCTGACTCCGCCATCCTATCGCCATCTGGGACAACCGAGTCAGGGACTTAAAAGCAGGCTGGGAGCCCACCCTCCCATATCTGCCCTGGGAGGAAACAGATTTTAATTTGATTTAGTCGTTGCATTGTGCTCTCCCAACGACAAAGGGACTTGCAATAATTGCAATAATGGCATGGGACAACGACGATGTTTTCAATTTTAATATTTTCTGTTGCTAGAATCCCCAGGAAGAGAGAGCGCTCTTGTATTTGAACTCTTGGAAATCCCATGGAAGCAAAAGTTTGAAGATTCAGGACAGGTGACATGAGGGGACTGCTCAGCATGTCGGACTATGACCTGGGAGATCAGAGTTCGAATCTCCCCACTCAGCCACTGAGTGACCTTGGGGGAGGCAGTCACTCCCTCTCAGCCTAAGCTACCTCAAAGGGTTGTTGTTCTGAGGATTAAATGCAGAGGGAGAAAAGAACCTTGAGCTCTTTGGAGAGAAAGGTAGCATATAAGTGCAAAGAATAAATGTTATTGTTACTTACCCACACCCCTCAGGCCCCAAGGCAGGTTACGACCTTTAAATCACATAATTAAAATCACTTTTAAACAGCTTTCCATCACAGAGATACGGTGGGGCCGAAAAATATGCATTTCAGTTGTCAAAAGAGCTGCGTCTTCGACATCCTCCGAAAGCAGGACAATACAGTGGCCAAGACAACTCTGTCCAAAAGAGGCCCTGGTTTGAAAGTGGCAAGATCACACGCATGGGAAAATTTGCAGTGTAATCCTGTATAATTCTACTTGGAATAAAGCCCCATTGAGCTCAGTGGCGCTTACTCCCAGGGAAAGGGTGCTGATTCGCAGGCACAGTCTTGGCTTCTAAAGACCCTGGGAAAGGGCTGAAACTTGAGGGATGGAAACATCCCCCAAACCCACAAACCCTGAGTGTGATGTTACAGGGACTGTCCCTGGTAAACGGAGAATAGTTTGTGCTGGATACTGTTCTGATATCTGTTTCTGAATGCATTTGTGTGTGTGTCTAGCAGGTAGAGAAGAGTTGCTGCGGTTTGCATGGGGAATCTGCACCTTGAAGTGTGAACATTTTTATATTATAAAAAAATCTATATTTCTTTTAAATGGTGAATGGATTTTGTGTGCGCCAGGCTTTCACTTTGAGGGGATCTCTCTTTCTGACTGTGTTTAAGGCGACTCAGTTTGTCAGCAGAGTCTTGGCAGCAGAACATGAATTCTGAACTTCAAATATCAAACTTGCAAAATGGTCCCCGAAAATATCCTTGTGCAATACTTTACATTCTTCTGTCTGGTAGTTTGTAATTTTCTTTTTTTCCCCCTGGTCTGCTTTGCAACATACCCCAAGAAGTGAAGCGCATTTGCCAGGGAGAAATTCTTAAGCACCTATTTGCACTTTACAACTGCATCTCAAATACCTGGACTCTGATCTGTATTGGAGACAATATGCTGAGATTCCAATAAACTGATATCCTGCATTCATAATTTGGAGTTAAAGCAAGTGATGGCAGCTGCCCCACACTGCCTGGTACTGGTGGGAAGTGTAGTTCAGCAGCACCTGGAGGTGCCAAGATGCCAAAGACTGAGACGGGCCTTTGGTTTGATTTAGCAGGACATCTTATGCAAGGGGACATGTAACATAACTGAGTAGAGAAGAAGAGTTTGGATTTGATATCCCACTTTATCACTACCCGGAGGAGTCTCAAAGCGGCTCACAATCTCCTTTCCCTTCCTCCCCCACAGCAAACACTCTGTGAGGTGAGTGGGGCTGAGAGACTTCAAAGAAGTGTGACTGGCCCAAGGTCACCCAGTAGCTGCATGTGGAGGAGCTGGTAAGCGAACCCAGTTCCCCAGATTATGAGTCCACTGTTCTTAACCACTACACCACACTGGCACTCAGAGTATTTATTTCTCACCACACTGGCTCTCGGAGTATTTATTTCTCATCATGCTTCTAAGCCAGCCTTCAACTCAACAAATCCTGGAGCAAATATATTTGTTGTTGTTTAGTCGTTTAGTCGTGTCCGACTCTTTGTGACCCCCTGGACCAGAGCACGCCAGGCACTTCTATCTTCCACTGCCTCCCGCAGTTTGGTCAAACTCATGCTGGTAAGCTTCGAGAACACTATCCAACCATCTCGTCTTGAAGATCCTGAAGCTGAGGCTCCAAGACTTTGGCCACCTCCTGAGAAGAGAAGACTCCCTGGAAAAGACCCTGATGTTGGGAAAGATGGAGGGCACAAGGAGAAGGGGACGACAGAGGATGAGATGGTTGGATAGTGTTCTCGAAGCTACCAGCATGAGTTTGACCAAACTGCGGGAGGCAGTGGAAGACAGGAGTGCCTGGAGTGCTCTGGTCCAGGGGGTCACGGAGAATCGAACATGACTAAACGACTAAACAACAACAATGTCCTGTCCTTTATCCAGATGTAGAGATGGGTCTCTGACCCGCTTTGCAGGCATGGCGCAACGCCAAGATCAAATGCATAATAACTACCTCTTACAGGAGTCACAGACCGGACCTTTCCAATTGGCCGGGGTCAGGCCCAGGAGTCGGGACCTCGACGAAAAGCGCCGGCATCAGGCTGATCTCAAAACATTTGACAGACCCATGTCTCTATTTCTCCCCCCCCCCCGTCCCCCCTTGCAACAAATCTCAAGGTCCTGGAGGTGGTCAGCCTGGTGAGAGTACAGTGGACGCTCGGGTTGCAAACATGATCCGCAGCATCTGCAACCTGCAATCGCTGGTTGCGATTTGGTGCTTCTGCACATGTGCAAAGTGCGATTTAGTGCTTCTGCGCATGTGAGAGCATCAAAACCCAGAAGTAACCCGGTTCGGTACTTCCGGGTTTCGGTGCGTCCATAACCCAAAAACGCACAACCTGAAGACTCTGTAACCCGAGGTATGACTGTACTAAGGGTTGCAGTGCTTTGGAGAGAGCAGGTGCCGAAGTGTTGCTCTCACAGGTCAGGCAAGGCAGACATTTCCCAGATTCAGGCGCGGTGAGAGAAGCAAGAGTGACGGCCGGCCGAGGTGACATCATTCCTGGGGGGGGGGATTAAAGAGGGGACCCCCCCATCTCAGAGAGAGAGAGAGAAAGGCTGTTGCAGAAACTGACGCCTCCTGGACGAAATGACAGGGAGCTCAAATTTAGAAGGCTAGCCTCAGAGGAGTGGGATTGTGACCACGCACTCCAGGCGTGAAATCGAGGAGGCTGTTGAAAACATAATAAAAACAACCCCCAGCAGGATTCGCACTGGTGCTACGCTGTGCTTTTATCGGTGTACAAAGCCCTCGGACGCCCAAGACCAAAGGGAGGTAACTAAAGGAAGGTCACCTTGCTCCTATGGGCTCACCAGACCACTTTGACTCCAAAACCAGCTCCTTCGCAAGTGCCACATAGTTTTTGTTCTGCTCTTGCAAGAAATCAATATTTTAGTTTCACAGGTCCTGCTCTTCGGGCAGATATCTTCATTGTACTGCTTTTGATGTCTGCTAAAAGATTTCTTTCCCTTTAGGCAAGCCTACACAGGCATTTCACTATAGAATAATAGAATTATAGAAATGGAAGGGACCTGTTGCTAGCCAATTAACTGCTTTCCATGACATTAAAATTTATATACCGCCCTGTACCCACAGGTCTCAGGGAGGTTCACAAGACTGAAGATGAATATTATTATTCATCTCCAAAAAAGATTCTGATATCTCCTGATATTAATTAATATATAGACAAAATAAACCAATGATAAAGAGCATAAAGAAATACCACAGAGCAGGTTGAAAACAGCCTATGTTTGGACATTATCACAGATCAGGTTCAAACTATTACAAAAAGCATACATTTCCCCATAAATCTGTTAGGCTGATTTATATGCATTCTTTTGTAATAAATTAGCCCAGTCCTAATTAGTTTGGGCCAATTTCCCCCCATCCATTCAGATATAGTAGGAAATACACTCCAATTTTTAGCCATTATAATCTTAGCAGAAGTTGTAAGCTTGAACACTGTTTCTTGAGCTGAATTTTGCTGGATCTGAATTTTGCAGATCTGAATATTCTGATTTCTCTGTGTGTGGAAGTCCTCCCATCATTTCCAAGTGAATCCAAGGTGACCTGGACGAATTCACCCACCTTTAAGATAAACTGAAATGTCTAGATGTTTGACAGGTAGGACTCGAACCAATGGATTCAAGTTACAAGAAAGGAGATTCCGTCTAAACGTTAGGGGAAACTTTCTGATGGTAAGAGTCATTCGACAGTAGAGCAAACTCCCTCGGGTGGTGGCAGATTCTCCTTCCTTGGAGGTTTGTAAACAGAGGTTGGGTGGTTATCTGCCATCTGCCTATGCAGCCTAGGACCCACATACCTAC
This sequence comes from Podarcis gaigeae, assembly GCF_964106915.1. Taxonomy (NCBI): domain Eukaryota; kingdom Metazoa; phylum Chordata; class Lepidosauria; order Squamata; family Lacertidae; genus Podarcis; species Podarcis gaigeae. The sequence continues at coordinate 99,316,722 of NC_139681.1, read as the reverse complement.
GGGGCCGCCTCTCCTGGTATGCCCCGCGGAGAGGTCCCCAAATGACAACATTTTGGAGGTCCCGAGCCTCAAGGAGGTTAGATTGGTCTCAACTAGGGCCAGGGCCTTTTCAGTACTGGCCCCAACGTGGTGGAACGCTCTGTCCCAAGAGACCAGGGCCCTGCGGGACTTGATATCTTTCCGCAGGGCCTGCAAGACGGAGCTGTTCCGCCTGGCCTTTGGTTTGGACTCAGTCTGATCCTTATGTTTCCCTCCCCTTACGGTTTTGATCTATGGGCTACTTTTAAAATGAGGCTGCATTTTAAATTGCATTTTAACCTGTATTTTAAATTGGGGTTTTTTAAAATGTAATTTTACTGGTGTTAGCCGCCTTGAGCCCGGCTCTGGCCAGGGAGGGAGGGGTATAAATAAAATGATGATGATGATGATGATGGATGCTTTAGCTGAGATTCCTGCAATACAGGGGGTTGGGCTAGATGACTTTTGGGTGTCCCTTCCAACTCTACAATTCTACAATTCTATAACAAATGCTCAGGGCTGGCAATGGCACCCTCTGGCTTCTCCTCCTGAGCCCTCAGACCTGCTGCTGTACTGTCACAAGGACTCTTAGCATCCTGTCTCCAATGCTAAAGTAAGATTCATTTTTGGACCACCTTGTCCTTTGCCTCAGCCATCCAAGTATCCCGTGTTTCTCTCCATCCAAATATCCCTGTTTCTCTCCATCGGTAATTTGCCACCTTGCTCCAAACTCCTCCATGTGAAGCAGACCTCATCTCTTTACATATAGTCGTACCTTGGAAGTCGAACAGAATCCCTTCCAGAAGTCCATTCGACTTCCAAAAAGTTCGACTTCCGAAGCGCAGCTTCTGATTGGCTGCAAGAAGCTCCCGGAGCCAATCGGAAGACCCATCGGATGTGCGGCTTCCAAAAGAACATTCAGAAACCGGAACACTCACATCTGAGTTTACAATGTTTGGGAGCCAAAACGTTCGGGAACTAAGTTGTTCCACTTCCAAGGCACTTGGAGCCATAATTGTGGTGATCCATGGGGAAATCCCTCCTGGCAAATAGAAGGGGAAGAAATGGAGGCAGTGAGAGATTTTACTTTCTTGGGCTCCATGATCACTGCAGATGGTGACAGCAGCCACGAAATTAAAAGACGCCTGCTTCTTGGGAGAAAAACAATGACAAACCTAGACAGCATCTTAAAAAGCAGAGACATCACCCTGCCAACATAGGTTTGTATAGTTAAAGCTATGGTTTTCCCAGTAGTGATGTATGGAAGTGAGAGCTGGAGAATAAAGAAGGCTGATCACCAAAGAATTGATGCTTTTGAATTATGGTGCTGGAGGAGACTCTTGAGAGTCCCATGGACTGCAAGAAGATCAAACCTCTCCATTCTGAAGGAAATCAGCCCTGAGTGCTCACTGGAAGGACAGATCCTGAAGCTGAGGCTCCAAGACTTTGGCCACCTCGTGAGAAGAGAAGACTCCATGGAAAAGACCCTGATGTTGGGAAAGATGGAGGGCACAAGGAGAAGGGGGCGACAGAGGGCAAGATGGTTGGACAGTGTTCTCGAAGCTTCCAGCATGAGTTTGACCAAACTGCGGGAGGCAGTGGAAGACAGGAGTACCTGGTGTGCTCTGATCCAGGGGGTCACGAAGAGTCAGACACGACTAAACGACTAAACAACAACAACATGGGGAAATCTGCTGTTGTTGCTTTTTGACAAACAAACAAACAAACAAACAGAACCCGACCAAATCCTGCAGAGGCGCACAAAATGGGCACAGCAATTTCACTTTTAAGGAAGGAACCAGTAGGCTGATATGGCAGAAATCCATTTTACAGCGTTTCCCGCAAACACGAAGCACATCTGAAGAACCCGGCTATTGAGCCCTTAATTCCCATTCCCAGCTTTCTCCAAAGCAGGGACCACATGAAAGATCAGGAATATTCAGCTTGCCTCCCCCTTTAGGGCTTAGGTGGGGGTGGTTTTTTTGGAGGGGGGGAGAGAAAAGAAGACAGAGCAGTAATGGGGGAATCAGCTCCTGTGTAATCCTTTAAAAGACTCGATCCGGGCTTCTCTCAGACAGGCAGCTTAGGAGCCTATTCTCCTTCCAAATCTCCTTTAGAACATCTAAAGCCCCCTGGATGGCTCAAAGAGGAGGCAGGTGAGATCCCCGCGAGGAAGGAGGGAGGACGAACAGGGTGAGGCAGCAGAAAGAGTGGGCAATGCTCTTCCCAGTGCTGACCGCTGCAGGCTGCCTGCTGGAGCCTGGGGGATCTGTGTGTTTGATTCATTGCATCCATGCCACACCTTTCCTCCAGGGGGCTTAAGGTGGCGTACATGGCTTCTCTCCCTCCCCATTTTATCATCACAACAATCCTGTGAGGTAGGCGATGCTGAGAGTCAGAGGCCGGCCCAAATTTGCCGGATGAGGGGGGATTCAAACTCTGGCTTCGGCCCAGTATATCTGAAGGTGCGTCTCCACCCCCATCGTTCTGCCCGGACACTGAGGTCCAGCTCCGAGGGCCTTCTGGTGATTCCCTACCTGCGAGAAGCAAAGTCACAGGGAACAAAGCAGAGGGGCTTCTCGGTGGTGGCGCCCGCCTGTGGAACGCCCTCCCACCAGATGTCAAAGAGAAAAACAACTACCAGACGTTTGAAAGATATCTGAAGGCAGCCCTGTTTAGGGAAGCTTTTAATGTTTAACAGACTACTGTATTTTAATATTCTGTTGGAAGCCGCCCAGAGTGGCTGGGGGGACCCAGCCAGATGGGTGGGGTATAAATAAATTATTATTATGAGTTTGACCAAACTGCGGGAGGCCGTGGAAGACAGGAGTGCCTGGCATGCTCTGGTCCAGGGGGTCACAAAGAGGTGGACACGACTAAACGACTAAACAACAACAATCCTCAAAGTGGTGTGTTTTTATTCTTTTGTTTTTAAAGAAACCCAAACAATAAGCAGAATTACAAAAAAGAGAGTTTTTTTAAAAAAAATCTTTCTTTTTTTAAAAAATCAGTAGTCTGGGTAGGCAAAATATTTTTAGGAAGCACTGAAAAGAGTGCAGCAAAAGTGACTACCTGATGTCAATAGGCAGGGAGTTCCAAAGTTTAGGTGCTGTTGCCCTAAAATATTGATTTCTTACAAATATGGAATGGGCATTACGAGGTATCTGTAACATTGCCAGTTCTGCTGATCAATGGGGTCGAATAGGCATCGACAGGGATGGCGATTTCACAGGGATGCTGGTCACAAGTTGTTAAGAGCTATAACATACTAATAGGAAAGCCTTGAACTCAGAGCCTGCTCCCGCTTTCTGTTGCCCTGCAGCCAGGCTCGCTCACTCAAGCCACCTGCTGCCAGCGGTTCTACAGGCCTCTTCACACGACCCACTTAGCAACCAATGTGGTGGGAAGAATTATACAGGCGTTCGTGGCTGATGGTGGTTTTGTGTCGAGGACTTTTAGCACCGGGTGAAGGCGCTGGGGGCAGGGAGGGTTGGAGCAGAAAGCGCCGTGTTTTAGAGGGAACAGGTGCAACAATTTCAAAGCCGCCCTTAATCCGAGCCCCTACACCTCGGAGTTCCAGCATCGTCTGGCTGTCATTTCCGAAATGGGAGTGGCTGGTCTGCAAACAACCCTCCCCCTGTCTAATCTCGGGGGGGGGGGCAGGGGGTGTAATTGCATAGCTGGGAGCATCGAGCCTTTGATCGCAATTACAGAGCCATCGTGGACTTGGCTGTGGTTGCTTTCCGTCTCAGCGGTGGGAAAGAGACATTTCTGGCAAGGCACATAATTCCGCCTCCCGGTAACGTCACAGAATCATAGAATTGTAGCATTGGAAGGGATCCCAGGGGTCATCTAGCCCAACCCCCTGCGATGCAGGAATCGCAGCTGCCCCCCTCTCCATTTCCCATCACTGTCCAAACCCAGAGAGCCCCCTTCAGTCGGGCAGCTGCACAGCTGAGATTTCCTTACGACCAGAAGCTGGTAAGGCACTGTCTGTTGCGTGGATGATTTCAGAAGGGAAACAGACCTGCCTTCTACTCCCATCTTATCTCCTCCATGCTACCCTTTTCCTGGGCTGGATTCCACATTCCCCAAGCCTTGCCAGCTGAAGTACAAGAGGTGGTTGCAATTTCACACCGCAAGTTCCCTGCTAGATGGTGCTGGCCCTCTCCTTTTCGCACAGGCCTGCCAAACGGGGCAGCGAAGAGGAACACAGCAAAGAGAGCCGAGCAGATTAAAGAAGACCTCCATGCAAGAACAAATCCCATTAAGCTAAAGAAAAAGGGGGCTCACCTACACTTTTTTATATACATCCATTAATTCTCCATTGTCCGTATTTATCTTATCTTATTTATTTTGCATTTCGTTTCCACTTCTCTCTCCAAGGAGCTCAAGGTGGCATACGTGGTTTTCTCCCCGTCCTCATTTAACCCCCCAAACAACAACCCTGTGAGGTAGGTTCGGCTGAGAGGCAGTGAGTGGCCCAAGGTCACCCAGAGAGCTTCATGGCGGAGTGGAAGATTTGAACCCCAGTCCACCAGTCTGATACTCTAACCACTACACCACACTGGCTCTCCTCCAAATCAGTGCCTTCCCGCAATTCCCCCTCTCAGTCCATCATTTTCAGAGCAAAGGAACTCCAAAAGGGAGAAACTGTATGGGAAAAAAACCTCAGATTGAGGGAGGGGAAAGTGTGGAAACAGAGAGATTTGGAGGATAATCTCATATCGACAACAGAGATTTGGTGCAGGTACAGTGGTACCTTGGGTTACATACACTTCAGGTTACGTACGCTTCAGGTTACAGACTCGCTAACCCAGAAATAGTACCTCAGGTTAAGAACTTTTTTCAGGATGAGAACAGAAATCGTGCTCCGGCGGCGCGGCAGCAGCAGGAGGCCCCATTAGCTAAAGTGGTGCTTCAGGTTAAGAACAGTTTCAGGATAAGAAAGGACCTCCGGAACGAATTATGTACTTAACCTGAGGTACCACTGTACCTTGAATCTTCCTATCTACCTTAAACAGCATGACCACCCTACCCAGTCAAATGCTATATGTCTGTACAGCCCTGTGATTTTTGCGCCAGCGATGAAAGAGACCCAGGCACAATGATGTGTCCCAGACTGCAGTCGTAACCACACTGAGAATCACAGAATTGTAGAGTTGGTAGGGACCCCCAAAGGTCATTTAGGCTAACCCCCTGCAATGCAGGAATCACAGTTCAAGAATTCCGGACATATGACCATCTAACCTCTACTTGAAAACCTCCACTGAAAGGGAGTCCACCACCTAACCTGGCAGCGAGCCCCTCTGATTTCAGTAGGACTTATTTCTGGTTCAACATGGTTAGGATTTCAGCCTCAGTCCATTTCTTAGGCAATGCAAGAGGTCTTGAAAGGAAACCTGACTTTGCCATGGATGGGTGAAATTCCAAAAACCAGCTTTAACATCACATTTCATCTAACTGGGAAGCTCTGCTCACTAATGCCACATAGGTAAAGGTAAAGGGACCCCTGACCATTAGGTCCAGTCGTGGCCGACTCTAGGGTTGCGGCGCTCCTGTCACTTTATTGGCCGAGGGAGCCGGCGTACAGCTTCCAGGTCATGTGGCCAGCATGACTAAGCTGCTTCTGGTGAACCAGAGCAGCGCATGGAAATGCCATTTACCTTCCCACCGGAGCGGTACCTATTTATCTACTTGCACTTTGACATGCTTTCGAACCGCTAGGTTGGCAGGAGCAGAGACCGAGCAACGGGAGCTCACCCTGTCGCGGGGATTCGAACCACCGACCTTCTGATCGGCAAGTCCTAGGCTCTGTGGTTTAACCCACAGCGCCACCCATGTCCACATAAAGGTAAAGGTAAAGGTACCCCTGCCCGTACGGGCCAGTCTTGACAGACTCTGGGGTTGTGCGCCCATCTCACTCAAGAGGCCAGGGGCCAGCGCTGTCCGGAGACACTTCCGGGTCACGTGGCCAGCGTGACATCGCTGCTCTGGCGAGCCAGAGCCGCACACGGAAACGCCGTTTACCTTCCCGCTGGTAAGCGCTCCCTATTTATCTACTTGCACCCGGAGGTGCTTTCGAACTGCTAGGTTGGCAGGCGCTGGGACCGAGCAGCGGGAGCGCACCCCGCCGCAGGGATTTGAACCGCCGACCTTTCAATCGGCAAGTCCTAGGCGCTGAGGCTTTAACCCACAGCGCCACCTGCGTCCCCCCCATGTCCACATACCAAATAGCAAAAAAGAATATACACTGCGCATACTCAGAGGCACACTTTCTTTAGTAGTATTAACCCTATAGCAGAGCTCGTCTTGGCTCTGCATGGAAATTTTGTTCCCAAACCATTTCCCCCTCCCAATGTCAGACTAAAGCTTTGCAACAAGGGTAGCACAGAACAGCCCACCTCTGAGCATATGCAGAGTCCTTTTCTTCCTCATGCTTCCCAGCCTCTGCACACATTAGACTGGGGGGAATGCCTTCCGGGTCAAGACAAACATTGGAACCTGCCTTATAGTAAATCAGCTACGTATTGTCTAAATGGACTGGTAGCAGCTCTCTGAGATTTCAGGCAGGGTTGTCTTCCAGCCATGTCTTGAGATGCCATCGGAGGCTGAACCTGAGATCTTCTGCATGTAGCGCAAACACTCGATCACTGAACCACAGTCTCCGAAGATCAGATTTCCAAGCATATCAGAACCCAATAACTTCTTTTAGAAACTGAGAGCTTGACACAACCAGACATCCGTCAGAAATGCCAAGGACCAATATATAGATCCAGAAGCAGGTGGTTTCCTAGGAACTTAGACCTAGTACAAATCCAGAGCTGGATAATAGGGACTGCAATCCTAGCCACGTGCACTCAAAGGTAAAACCCACAGAATTCAACAGGGCTTCCTTCCAGGTAAGTGGGATTTCAGTCATTATAAGTATGGGCGCCTCTGAGCACATGCAAAGTGTCTTCCGTCATCCCCAGCTCACCACAACCTGGAATAACCATCACAAGATCGGGAAAAGCCAAAACCAAAGCCTATGTCTATCCAACTGTCCTCGTGTTGATGTGATTAAGCTAAAACACTGAAAGCTGAGCAAGTGATTGTTCAAGCAGCCATTAACTTCTGCAAACCCCTGGCACGAGATGTGGGGGACAGAGGTGACTAGATGGTTTGAAAATAGGATAGCGGGCAAGGTGGAGCGTGCAGACAATGGCCATTAGAGCAAAATGGTACCTAAGCAACATATCTCTGAATGCCAGATATGTGAAAAAAAGAAGAGAAGAAGGATTACCAGCATTTAGCATACTCTACTTGTGGATCACCCCTCCTTGGAAACAAAATTCTGCACAGATGATGGGAGGTGGCAGACCTACATTTGGGGGGCCCTGAAGCTCGAACTGTTATGGGGGCTCCTTCACAACCAGCAAAGAGGTCCAGGTAACCACTGTTATCTTCTTTTTTAGAAAGCCCTCCCCCCAATAGTGATTCTCTGCCCATCATTGCTTTTTCCAGTGCGTTGCCATATACTTGAGTTTTCCCTTAAAGGTAAAGGGACCCCTGACCATTAGGTCCAGTCGTGGCCGACTCTGGGGTTATGGCGCTCATCTCGCTTTATTGGCCGAGGGAGCCGGCGTACAGCTTCCGGGTTGTGTGGCCAGCATGACCAAGCCGCTTCTGGCGAACCAGAGCAGTGCACGGAAATGCCGTTTACCTTCCCGCTGGAGCGGTACCTATTTATCTACTTGCACTTTGACGTGATTTCAAACTGCTAGGTTCTGGGACTCTCCCTGGAAAACAGGGACTCTTGGAGGGTCTGCAATGTGGATAAAAGACACATTTGGGGTCCCTCTGGGATTAGGGCCCCCAAAGATTAAGCTCCATTAGTTTCATAGTAGTTTAACCCTGGGGGCTGTTCTGATGCAGCCCAGCAACCCTGAGGTTCTTAGGAACTATCCACAGCATTCAAGCATCTCGGATGTTGGGACCTGCCCTGATCATTCTGATGCACACACATTCCTTTAAATCCAAAGATTGCCTTTTTCTCCCCTGAATGAGATGCTCAGGGCGCTCTCTCTCAGTGTACGCCCATGCTGGAATGCACATGGAATTCTGGAACTATTTATTTAGCTAGGAACACACTCAGCTACACTTGCTCGCTGTATCTTCTCTGGGTCTCCTGCAGATGTCAACATACAGATTGACACAGATATAGATATTATTATTTCTTTTACTCTGCTGCCAGGACCCAAGGTCCTTTCTCGTCTTCAGTCACTCTGCGTGACACTTGTCAAGCGATCTGTCCTCCGGGCAAGCTTTTCTGCCTATCCTCCCCTCTTTATTTACTGCCAAAACAGAGGGTTGCCTCCGATGGAACAATAACTAACCGGGCGGCCAAAAATAATAATCAGCCTTGCAGAGCATGAAGCAAGTGGTATATTTCTTCGGAGACACACAGCACAGACAGGCGTGCAGGGAGCCCGGCCCAGCCAGCTGCCACCATCTGATAGCAGAAGAGATAAAAAAAAAAAATTGCACAGCAAATGCAGGCTGACAAGAAGAAGAAAGAAGGAGACTCACCGCTGGAGGTAGGCGTCAGGGCAGCATGGCAAGGTGGGATACGGGGCAGCTTCAAAAGTCATTTCCTCCCAGGATGTCCTCTCTGGGTGTCAACCAAGCCAAATAAATAAATATCTCTGGGCGTATAATAAGGTCAGCCAGCAAAGCGCGATAGGGTCAAGAGGCATTTGGAGATAGGGTTTTCCGAAGGTTTCTTTTACACTTGCAGAGGGGTGGGGCCGTCCGGGGGGCTGGCCAATGGGATCTGCCCCCCCCCCGGCATCAGCCTTGCAAAGTGTCACTCTCCCCAAACCAAGCATCTCTCTCCTCTCTCTCTCTCTCTATCTGCAAAAGTGTCTCACCCTCCCTCCCTCCCTTCTGCCTGCAGGACACAGAATTGCCACTGGCAGCCCTGAAGACCAGGATTTTGGGAAGTGGTCCAGGCCATTGCTGAACTTCTGATCTCGACGCTGGTTGGCTGTTTCCGACAGATGATATCAGGGCGTAATCCTGGAAATACGGAGCAACTGCATCTCAAATCAGTCCCCCGCAGAGGTAAGGCCGCTTTGTAGCTTTCATAGAATCATAGAATCCTAGAGTTGGAAGAGACCACAAGGGCCATCGAGTCCAACCCCCTGCCAAGCAGGAAACACCATCAGAGCACTCCTGACATATGGTTGTCAAGCCTCTGCTTAAAGACCTCCAAAGAAGGAGACTCCACCACACTCCTTGGCAGCAAATTCCACTGTCGAACAGGTTCAGGTTCAGCTGCCTCTGCAGGAAACTCTGAACTAAAGGATCTTTCTTTCTAATATCGCTGGCCCGTTATTTTGCAGTTACAGGCAGTGGTTTTAAAAGCAAACTTAGGGAAATCCCACTGGGTAGTTTCTCTCTCTCTCTCTCTCTCTCTCTCTCTCTCTCTCTCTCTCTCTCTTATAAAAAGCCCAGGGACTCAAGCACCACCAGTCTGCCATAGAACCATAGACTCAAAGAATCGTACAGTTGGAAGGAAACCCAAAGGTGATCTAGTCCAAACCGCTGCAATGCAGGAATCTCAGCTAAAGCAGCCATGGCAGATGGCCACCCAACCTCTGTTTACAAACCTCCAAGGAAGGAGAGTCCACCACCTCCCGAGGGAGTTTGTTCCACTGTCATAAAGCTCTCACTGTCAGAAAGTCCTTCCTGATGTTGAGTCAGAATCTCTTGTCTTGTAACTTGAAGCCATGAGTTCGAGTCCTACCCTCCAGAGCAGGAGGAAACGGGCCCGGTCCATCTTAATCACCTATTAGACCCAAGCACCTGTTAGAAAGATCTCAAGGAGGCTTCTATAGCCTGTTTTTTCTGCTCACCCTTCGCAGCAAAATGGAACCTCCAGCCACCTAAGCACTATACCTCTGAATATGAGGTAAGGGGAAGGAAGGAGAGAAGGAGAGTTTGGCACCACCTTGCAGTCTCTGCTTGTGAATCAGCCCTTGCTGGAAACATGATTCCACTTTGGATACACAGATATTTTTAAAGCAATTCCCAAGGAGAGAACTGTGAATGTAGAGGGGAATCAGTCCCTCAGAGGACCTGATCTCCCTGGTTATCAGAGGGGCGGCTGAGACGCCACCAACCTCTGCAGTAGAAAACTGAGCCTTGACAGAGAGAGAAGGAGAGAGAGATATATAAATAGATCTGATCAACATCAAGAAGAAAACAAGTTTTACAATGCCCCTTTCTCCGGGCAGACGTAACTGATTAAGTTCCTCCTTGTCTCGCTCAGTAGGGCAGGCTGCAAACCTAGACTACTTTGTGGTTTTGGGGAATGAACGGGGTATTAATCAGGAGCTAAATTAAAATGGATTCCAGGGGGTGGGGGTAGCTAGATGGTGACTACGTGCCTATGCTCCACAGAAGACAATGCCATGCAGGCCTGCAAGTGCTTTGCTCGCACACTGATGTGCCACCCGAGAAATTTTATACACCGCTTGGTTATAGGCAAATGAAAAACATACCCCAAAGCAGTTTGCAAAGGAATAGCATTATAAAATTATCAGCTGGTATGGTTAAAAGAAGCACGCGGGTGGCACTGTGGGTTAAACCACAGAGCCTAGGACTTGCTGATCAGAAGGTTGGCGGTTTGAATCCCCGTGACGGGGTGAGTTCCCGTTGCTCGGTCCCTGCTCCTGCCAACCTAGCAGTTCGAAAGCACATCAAAGTGCCAGTAGACAAATAGGTACTGCTCTGGCAGGAAGGTAAACAGCGTTTCCGTGTGCTGCTCTGGTTCGCCAGAAGCGGCTTACTCATGCTGGCCACATGACCCGGAAGCTGTACGCTGGCTCCCTCGGCCAGTAAAGCGAGATGAGCGCCGCAACCCCAGAGTCGGTCGCGACTGGACCTAATGGTCAGGGGTTCCTTTACCTTTTTACTTATGGTTGAAGGATGAAAAATAAAATCAGCAATCAACTGAAAACAGATTAAAGCCTATGTCAACACGCTGCATGATGTTTCCAGCAACTCATCATCCCTCTACTCTGTCTTTCTGTGGAAGCGCCGAGAGAGGAGGTGTCTGCCCAGTTCCTTGCTTGGAAGGCTGTGGCGTGGAATAAAATACCCTCTGCCGCTTGCGCCTGAGTGGCAGGAGGAAGCTATTTAAAAACTTGACATTCTCCACCGCCCACCCCTGTCTCTGATGAGTCCTCAGCATCTGTGAATTGTGGACTCAAGGAAGGCGAGGGGAGGGGGAGAGAATTGCTCTCTTTTGGTCCGGGTTGTCCAAGAAACAAGGAAGACTTGGCTGCAAACATGGAGAGCCGTGGCTGAAGAAAACCTTTGCACTAATTGGGAAGTATCTCAGCAACGTGCAGGGGGCCTTTCCATCAAAAAGCCCTCCAGGTCGACATTCGGACAAAAACATCCCCATTCCTCCCCAAAAATAATTGCTGATTTATTAGCACTGGTTAAAAAGGCCCCTTCCGAGCCAATGGATGTTAGCATTCTGTTCCATATCCTGGTCCAAAGTGTGGTTTTGAATTATTATTACAGTGGTACCTCGGTTTACGAACTTAATCCGTTCCGGAAGTCCGTTCTTAAACCAAGAAGCGAAGCGCTTTCCCGAATGAGGCCTCCCACCGCAAGTGTCCTTCCACCGTTCGGATTCTGTTCTTAGACCGAGATAAAGTTTGCAAACCGGGACACTACTTCCGGTTTTGTGGAGTTCATAAACCGAATCATTCGCAAACAGGGCTGTTCTTAAACCGAGGTACCACTGTATAGAGTGACTGGGGGAACCCACAGGGTGGTTCAGAATATAAAAATATAAAATATAAAAACACAAGAACACATACCATTGCAACAAACAAAAACCGAATCCAGAACAATCTCTTTTAAGGGTCCAGCTAGATATACAGTGGTACCTCGGGTTAAGAACTTAATTCGATCCGGAGGTCTGTTCTTAACCTGAAACTGTACTTAACCTGAAGCACCACTTCAGTGGGGCCTCCCACTGACACTGTGCTGCTGCTGCACGATTTCTGTTCTCATCCTGAAGCAAAGTTCTTAACCTGAGGTAATATTTCTGGGTTAGCGGAATCTGTAACCTGAAGCGTATGTAACCTGAAGCGTATGTAACCCGAGGTACCACTGTATATGAATATTTATTTTAAGAAGTAGTAATTAGGAGGGGGCAAAGGGAATCAGGAGAGTGCATTGTTAAACTATGGAACTCACTTCTGCAGGAAGCAATCTTGGCCACCAGCTTAAAAAGGTAAAGGTACCCCTGCCCATACGGGCCAGTCTTGACAGACTCTGGGGTTGTGTGCCCATCTCACTCAAGAGGCCAGGGGCCAGCGCTGTCCGGAGACACTTCCGGGTCACGTGGCCAGCGTGAGATCGCTGCTCTAGCGAGCCAGAGCCGCACACGGAAACGCCGTTTACCTTCCCGCTAGAAAGCGGTCCCTATTTATCTCCTTGCACCCGGAGGTGCTTTCAAACTGCTAGGTTGGCAGGCGCTGGGACCGAGCAGCGGGAGCGCACCCCGCTGCAGGGATTTGAACCGCCGACCTTTCGATCGGCAAGTCCTAGGCGCTGAGGCTTTAACCCACAGCGCCACCTGCGTCCGGCCACCAGCTTAGATGGCTTTAAAAGAGGATTGGACAAATTCATGGAACCTGCTGGTGAAGAAAGGCAGGTAAGAAGTTCATATCATCATCATTAACCACAAGAAGGGAGGGCAGGAGCCTTGAAGATAACCATCCACAGGGAACAGGTACAAACATTGGTCAACTTGGTCTCAGCCTCAATGATGAGACGGACTGCATAGCTATCTTTTTAATCCTTTCTTATTGCTATTTTTCAGCAGCCCAGGACCCACAGCCTCTTGCATGCTATTTGAACAGAGATTTTTCACAACGAAACATCCCCTTCAACTTCAGCTTTGGAGACCCTATGGCAGGAAGCATAACACAAAAACAACAAACAAATTACTATTTGTTACTCAAATCCACAAGTTGGCACTTACCTCTGGGGCTAACCTTTCATTTCCTCAGATGCTGGTGCACATTATAAAGTTCCACCCATGCTCCGGCAAAAGTGTCCTCATGTTTTTGTTCTTTTTGCTCATTTCAATTTTGCTGTTATTTTCCCTAGAAGAGTGATTATCCCTGAAAACCTGGGTGAATAAAAAAGACTACATCCGACACCAGAAGACCAACCATGTCGGAGACTGAAATATACTCGGAGTCGAGAGTGGATTCCATGCTCTTTATTCAGCTCATAGTGGTGAGGAGGAATGGAAGTTCCCCCAGAATGTCTGCTTTATATACATTATTTACACAATGGGCCCCACGTGATTGGCTATTTCTCCTGTAGGCCAATCAGGCTGCAGATTCACTTCCACCTGGAGCTGGATTGGGTGGCTCCTGTGAACCAATCAGACTGCTGCATTCTGGACCCTATTGTTCTAGGACCAATCAGACTGCTGCATTCTGAATCCTATTGTTCTAGGGCCAATCAGACTGCTGCATTCTGGATCCTATTGTTCTAGGACCAATCAGACTGCTGCATTCTGGACCCTATTGTTCTAGGACCAATCAGACTGCTGCATTCTGGATCCTATTGTTCTAGAACCAATCAGACTGCTGCATTCTGGACCCTATTGTTCTAGGACCAATCAGACTGCTGCATTCTGAATCCTATTGTTCTAGGACCAATCAGACTGCTGCATTCTGGATCCTATTGTTCTAGGACCAATCAGACTGCTGCATTCTGGATCCTATTGTTCTAGGACCAATCAGACTGCTGCATTCTGGACCCTATTGTTCTAGGACCAATCAGACTGCTGCATTCTGGATCCTATTGTTCTAGGACCAATCAGACTGCTGCATTCTGGATCCTATTGTTCTAGGACCAATCAGACTGCTGCATTCTGGATCCTATTGTTCTAGAACCAATCAGACTGCTGCATTCTGGACCCTATTGTTCTAGGACCAATCAGACTGCTGCATTCTGGATCCTATTGTTCTAGGACCAATCAGACTGCTGCATTCTGGATCCTATTGTTCTAGGACCAATCAGACTGCTGCATTCGGGATCCTATTGTTCTAGGACCAATCAGACTGCTGCATTCTGGATCCTATTGTTCTAGGACCAATCAGACTGCTGCATTCTGGATCCTATTGTTCTAGGACCAATCAGACTGCTGCATTCGGGATCCTATTGTTCTAGAACCAATCAGACTGCTGCATTCTGGACCCTATTGTTCTAGGACCAATCAGACTGCTGCATTCTGAATCCTATTGTTCCAGGACCAAACAGACTGCTGCATTTTGGATCCCATTCAACTCAGTACATAACGGAGAGAGATGCACCTCTAAAGGAGGAGGGTCACAGAGAAGACGATCCTTTGGGCTCCCTCCCCGCAAATCCTCGCAGGGACCTCACCGTGTGCATTTTTCAGAGCCACGAACAGTATCACAAAATTCAGATAAAGCACGAACTCTGAAGGATAATTCTTTTCCAGCCGGTCTATTAGGCTGGGTGGTGTAAAAAAAAAAAAAGTTTTTAAAAGTAGGTTTTGCTTCAGTAGGTAGATCAGATGTTAACCAGAGTAAGGCAAGATTCCCTGGGAGTGACAACAGGCCCAGCCAATCAGGACACTTTATCCTACCCGCCAGTCACAGGAGCTGATGTCACACAACCTTCTTCAATCTTTGACCATGCTGAGGTTAGCTTAGGTCCTTGTGTGCAGAAAGACAATTTGTTTTATTGTTTATTTATTTCATTTCATTTTGTGCAATTTATATTCAGCTTGATTTTAACAAACAAACAAACAAAATAGCAGACTACATGAAAGATGAAACAATAAAATTATCACTAAGAAGAATTAGCAACAATGATTGAATACATTTGAAAGGTTAAAACAGCAATAGACTAAAAACAGATTGAAACTCTCAAGTCTCAGCTAGAGCCAGGGCCTTTTCAGCACTGGCCCCGACTTCGTGGAACGCTCTGTCACAAGAGACCAGGGCCCTGTGGGATGTAACATCTTTCCGCAGGGCCTGCAAGATGGAGCTGTTCTGCCTGCCTTTGGCTTGGACTCAGTCTGACCCCTTATACAGGATTTGGTATATAAATTTTCCCTTGGCTTTTTTTGCTGGCCCAGGTGAATATCTGATGTTTACTCCCTTTATGGTATTGATTTATAGGCTACTACTAGAATGAGGGAAGTGAGAGCTGGACCATAAAGAAGGCTGATCACGGAAGAATGGATGCTTTTGAATCCTGGTGCTGGAGGAGACTCTTGAGAGTCCCATGGACTGCAAGAAGATCAGACCTCTCCATTCTGAAGGAAATCAGCCCTGAGTGCTCCCTGGAAGGACAGATCCTGATGCTGAGGCTCCAAGACTTTGGCCACCTCATGAGAAGAGAAGACTCCCTGGAAAAGACCCTGATGCTGGGAAAGATGGAGGGCCCAAGGAGAAGGGGATGAGAGAGGGCGAGATGGTGGGACAGTGTTCTTGAAGCTACCAGCATGAGTTTGACCAAACTGCGGGAGGCAGTGGAAGACAGGAGTGCCTGGTGTGCTCTGGTCCAGGGGGTCACGAAGAGGCGGACATGACTAAATGACTCAACAACAACAACACTAGAATGAGACTGCATTTTAAGTTGTATTTTAAACCGTATTTTAAGCCATATTTTAAGCAACTGTTTTTTCTTTCTTTCTGTTACGTTTTATTATAATTTATATTTGGTGTTAGCCGCCCTGAGCCCGGCCCTGGCCAGGGAGGGCAGGGTATAAATAAAATTATTATTATTATTATTATTATTATTATTATTATTATTAAACTCAACTTTCTTAAGTCCCTGGACAGGCTTGTCTAAACAAAGATGTTTTGAGCATGCACGGGACAGAGCACAGTGAAGCTGCCTGGTTGATGGGAGTCCCACAGTTCTTTAAAATGTGCTATGGGTATGGGCACATGTATGGGTGCCCATTCCACCGATCAAAGCAGAATTGCAATCCTTATATGACGCGAGAGCTATTCAGTGAGGCCTGAGCCTCTCCGCCTGGCTGTGGGGTTTGGGGATCCCCCTGACAGCTGAGGGCAGAGATGTGCTGGCCACAAACATCTGAGCAGGAGGATTTAGAGCTCTGGGACTCTGGGGACCCACAATATTCAGGTGGCTCCAGCAGCTATGTCTGGAGAATGTGTGTAGGTGGTCTCAAAATGCAGTGACTCATTTGCCGTTGCCGTTTTTAAGTCCGGGGGAAGCAGACAAAAGCAGGGCGGCAAGTTGGGAGGGTGTTATGGCAGCCCAACTGTTCCCACGCAGTGCTGTCCCCATCTTTGCGGTGAATATTTCCTGGAAGGGGAATCCGGGTGATTGAAAATATCCCCCCCCCCCCAATGCTCAGTGCATTCGATTCTCTAGTTGTGCTAGAGAAAGAGGAGAGAGAGGTGACAGAACTGGACCAGAGAAGAGTGTGCATAAAAAGAGGCAGCGGTGGTGTAGTGGTTAGAGCATCGCACCAGGAGCTGGGAGAGGCCACAGTTTGACTCTCCCCACTCGGCCACAGCTGAGCTCACTGGGTGACCTTGGGTGGCATGCGCAGCCCTCACAGCCTAACCTACCTGGCAGAGTTGTTGTGTAGGGGATTTTAAATGGGGAGCTCCTTTGGGACGTGGGTGGCACCGTGGGTTAAACCACAGAGCCTAGGACTTGCCAATCAGAAGGTCAGCCGTTCGAATCCCCGCGACAGGGTGAGCTCCCGTTGCTCGGTCCCTGCTCCTGCCAACCTAGCAGTTCAAAAGCACGTCAAAGTGCAAGTAGATAAATAGGTACCGCTCTGGCGGGAAGGTAAACGGTGTTTCTGTGTGCTGCTCTGGTTCACCAGAAGTGGCTTAGTCATGCTGGCCACATGACCCGGAAGTTGTACGCTGGCTCCCTCGGTCAATAAAGTGAGATGAGCGCCGCAACCCCAGAGTCGGTCACGACTGGACCTAATGGTCAGGGGTTCCTTTACCTTACCTTTGGGGGGAAAGGTGGAATAGAAACATGATATAAACCAATGTCAATTCACAGTAAATGGTTAGAAAAATTGAACTGTAGACCTGGCAGGGATCCTGAGGATCTTCTAGGACCAACCCGCTGCAATGCAAGCATCTCGACTACATCACACATGACAGAGGGAAGTCCAATCTCTGATTAATGGCTGGTTCCCATCCTAGCTGCCAGGAGTAAAGGGATGATAATTTCTTTACCATTCTCCAAGGCTGCCTGTTTTAATATCACCGAACAGAACAGCTCATAGATCAAGCGTCAAATTATATATCTCACTGTGTTCCTTTGAAAACAAAACTAGAAAAACTGAACTGTTCCTGCTCTGGGCTTCTGTGTCCTGTTGGTGACACCACACGCCATGCATCAAAGATCTGCAGCAGAATCAGGCCCACAGGGATGCCGAGAACAGATTCAAGTCCCAGTGGAGAAAGCAGGGTCTTCCCCCAGCAAGCACGGAGCAGCTAAAATTATTTACTCAGGATTTAAAATAGATGTGTGATCTCACTTTTATGTTAATGAGAAATATGGTAATGTTAGGTCCTTTTAGAGAAGGTTAAGATCCTAATGGCTAATTTTGATAATATAAGCAGCCCCACGATGGCTACTGAACTAAGCATACATTTTGGTGAACTAAAACCAGTGTACTGGAAGAAGCAAAGATCCCCAGTGTCGAAGCAATGATTCTTCAACATCAACTTCGTTGGACTGGTCATGTTGTGCAGATGCCTGATGATCGTCTTCCAAAGCAACTACTCTGTTCCGAATGTAAAAATGGAAAGCGTAAAGCTGGTGGTCAACAAAAGAGGTTTAAAGACTCTCTCAAGGCAAACTCCCCCCAAAAATTAGTATATACACCAACAACTGGGAAACACTGGCCTGCGAGCGCTTCAGTTGGAGAACAGCCTTGACCAAAGGTGTCCTGGGCTTTGAAGACACTCAAACTCAGGACGCAAGGGAGAAACATGCTAAGAGGAAGGCACACTTGGCAAATCCACAACGTGATTGACTCCCCCCACCCCGGAAACCAATGTCCCCACTGTGGAAGGATGTGTGGATCCAGATTTGGTCTCCCCAGTCACTTATGGACTCACTGTTAAAAACAGTTTTCATGGAAGACAATCTTACTTGGCTATGAGGGATCACGAAAGAAGAAGAGGACATTTTGAATGTTGAACTTGTCTGTGTAACACAAAGGAATGGGCACCGCACAACCACTGGGGAAACCCAGCCAGATGGGCAGGGTATAAATAATAAATTATTATTATTATTATTATTATTATTATTATTATTATTAGTTGTTGTTGTTTTCGCACGGTGTTCACAATTGCAGCTATGAATCAAAAGAGGAGATGGCAGTGTCTCAGAAGACTGCCTTATTCAACCTGTGCCCACCTTGACCACTTCAACTGGCAGAATTGCCACTGCTACAGGTGCCACACAGGGTACTCATTCTACATTTCATAGAATCATAAAACTGTAGAGTTGGAAGGGACCCTGAGGGTCATCTAGTCCAACCCCCTGCAATGCAGGAATCTTTTGCCCAACCTGGATTTCGAAAACACAGCCCTGAGCTTAAGAGTCTCATGCTCTACTGGCTGAGCTAATGTGTAAGAAACCAATCTTCCAGTGCGGCAGCACCTGCACTTTGGAACTCCCTGCCTCTTGATATCAGTCAAGCACTTTCCATGTATTCTTTGCAGCACCCGCTAAAATAATTCCTTTCTGCCCCGTTCAGGTACTTTGAAAATGGACGTGAATTTCAACCTGTATTACTATGTTTACTTCTTGTATGCTTTAAACTATTCTTGTATGTTTTTTCTCAGTTTTCCCATTTTATATTGTTGTAAAGCACTTTGAGGTGCTGGTTATTTTTACAACCAAACAGTGCATAACTTTTATGAAATAGCTTTTGCATGGAGTCAGAAACACTGGGTGGAATTTGCTGACTTTTACAATGGAGAAGTAATTGTAGAACTAAGAAAGATGAAAACATACGTAATAGAATCATAGAATCATAGAATCATAGAGTTGGAAGAGACCACAAGGGCCAGCGAGTCCAACCCCCTGCCAAGCAGGAAACACCATCAGAGCACTCCTGACATATGGTTGTCAAGCCTCTGCTTAAAGACCTCCAAAGAAGGAGACTCCACCACACTCCTTGGCAGCAAATTCCACTGTCGAACAGCTCTTACTGTCAGGAAGTTCTTCCTAATGTTTAGGTGGAATCTTCTTTCTTGTAGTTTGGATCCATTGCTCCATGTCCGCTTCTCTGGAGCAGCAGAAAACAACCTTTCTCCCTCCTCTATGTGACATCCTTTTATATATTTGAACATGGCTATCATATCACCCCTTAACCTCCTCTTCTCCAGGCTAAACATGCCCAGCTCCCTTAGCCGTTCCTCATAAGGCATCGTTTCCAGGCCTTTGACCATTTTGGTTGCCCTCCTCTGGACACGTTCCAGTTTGTCAGTGTCCTTCTTGAACTGTGGTGCCCAGAACTGGACACAGTACTCCAGGTGAGGTCTGACCAGAGCAGAATACAGTGGCACGATTACTTCCCTTGATCTAGATGCTATACTCCTATTGATGCAGCCCAGAATTGCATTGGCTTTTTATAATTATAATATAATTGGGGCCCGGGGCCCCTTCCAGGCTGGACCCCCCAGCTTCCCCCTACCCCGCCCTCATCAGTCCTGAGGCCCAATGGCCCATTTAGTCCAGAATCCTAATGACTGGCAGAATCCGAGACCAGGGAGAAGAGTCGGTGGAAGAAGATTGGAAAAAGTTTAAAGACTATTTACAGAAATATTGCAAAATTAATGAATGTTAGAAAAATGTGGGAATGAAGTTATATGGCTTTAGTAGAAATGCTATAAGGAATTAAGTATAAATAGATTATTAGAGTATTAAAAGAAAAAATAAGGTTAGAATATGTTAAGATAATTATAGGATAGAAAACAGAGGAAGATGGAAAGGAATTGCTGAAACAATTAACAGAAGTGGAATACAAAAAGGGAGGTGTGAGGAGGTCGTTGAAATAAGTGAATGAAGGATAGGATGATGAAACTGTATGATGTGTTTTAAACTGTTTTTATTTTGTTGAGTTAGTTTAATGTGTTAGTGTTGTGTGGTGTTTTTGTATTGTATTGTATTGTCTATTTTGTTTTGTAATGTTTAAATTGTTGGAAAAGTAATAAATATTATTTAAAAAAACCCAAACAGAATCCTGACCTCAGTGGCTTGCCAGATGCTCCCAGTGGGAAACCCCCATAGAATCAGGAGTCCAGGTCGCATCAAGCATGGCTATGTCTCCTGCTTGAGATTTTTTTCCCCTTTTTTCTTTACCTGGGGGGGCATGTTTGCACCCCTGATGAATGATGGGCTACAGCCAGAAGCTTTATAAGATTTTAACTGAAGCGAATGCGATTACTGACACCTTCTTAAAACGTTGGGGTAGATGGACAAAATAGAGGTTCGGATTAATCACGGGTGGTACAAAGGAGAGGAAGTTCAGCCGTTGAAGAGGCAGGTGTGAACCATCTTATACAAGACCAGCAGAACCAGTACTGGGTGTTGAGATCGCAAGGAGATAGAGCAAAAGCAAGAGTACAAAACAGCTACGGCAGCAAATCAATTAGTTCCAAAAACACTTGTGAAATAAGATGCAAACGAGGACGGGATCGAGCGTCACGGCCACTCCTTAGGTCTTTAAGTCTCTTCAGCCAAAAATACTCTGCAAAGCAATTGACGGCAGGCCTTAGATAGTAACACACACTTGGCCTTAAACTGAACGGGATTGTTTTAGGCTGTTTCGGCAAAATATCAAAAGCTGCTTGGTGTTCTTATTGCCTTTAGGGCTGCAGTTCTGTTCAGTGGTTGGCTAAGAGCCCGGGGATTGGTAGTGGGACAACAATGAGCGGTCGCAGGCAGAAGAGGAGGCGACAGAGGTTGAAGAGGTAACAGGGTTTAGTGAGCGGGGAGAGTCTGTGGCAGAGAGAAGTGCGGAAGCAAGAGCTGGAGCTGATGCAGGAGAGGTGGGTGGCCAAGAGGCAGAGATCAGTCAAGCTGGTGAGGGAGCCAGGGGGTCTTCTGTCCTTCTGCCACCAGCAACCCCTCCCCGCTGGCCTTCCAGAACCAGAAGAGATATGAAGAGGGTGGAGCAAAGACAGACAAGGAGACAGCGTCTCAGATTGCTTGAGGAAGACCTTGGGGAGGAGGAAATTGATGCAGCTGTAGGAAGGTGGGGACCTTTGGTCTCCACAACTGCCTCAAAGGGGCAAGACCTACTGTGAAGGTTGTTGTGACTCCTGGCCAGACCTTGTTTCTGCTGATAAAGAGTTCCTGTACTCTATGTGATTTGTTGCTGGTTAGCTCCCTGATATCCACTCCCCAGCTGAAATTGCCACCCCCCACTGCCTTTGCTGGGACGCGGGTGGCACTGTGGGTTAAACCACAGAGCCTAGGATTTGCCGATCAGAAGGTCGGCAGTTCAAATCCCCCCGGTGGGGTGAGCTCCTGCTGCTTGGTCCCTGCTCATGCCAACCTAGCAGTTTGAAAACATGTCAAAGTGCAAGTAGATAAATAGGTACCACTCCGGTGGGAAGGTAAACGGCATTTCCGTGCACTGCTCTGGTTTGCCAGAAGTGGCTTAGTCATGCTGGCCGCATGACCCGGAAGTTGTACGCCGGCTCCCTTGGTCAATAAAGTGAGATGAGTGCCGCAACCCCTGAGTCGGTCACGACAGGACCTAATGGCCAGGGGTCCCTTTAACTTTACCTTTACTGCCTTTGCCACCCTACCCACTAGATTTCCACCTTCCCCCTGCCCCATGGCTCAACCTCTGAAATCTTCTCGCAGGACCAAGCAGCTGTCCTCCTCTTCCTTGTTAGCCTAAACATCCCTGTCTGGATGACAGGGTTGGGTTGGGGCAGCGACCCCATTCCACAGTCTCTCCCCACCCCTTGGGGGCAAATAATGGCAATGTGCGGATTACGCCTCTCCAAGATCTCAGCAGACCTTGACACCTCCGCTGCTAACTTGCATGGAATTGAGGAGAGGTCTGAGCTTTGGCAAGCAGGAGAGGCTATGGCTCGCTCCACCTTGTTGCTGATGGAAAGCATTTAGTCTTCCCAGTTCTGAAGAGGCTTCAATACTAAACCACAGATTTGTACTTGGGTGGGACCCCAAGGGTCATCAAAGCCAGCTCCTCAGTGCAGGAATCACAGCAGACAGATGACCATCCAACATCCGTTTGAAAATCTCCAATGAAGGAGAGTCCATCACCACCTGAAGTGGTCTGTTCTGCTGCCGAACAGCTCTTAATCTCAGAAAATTCTCCCTAGTTGGAATCTCCTTTCCTGAAATTTGAATCCATTGGTAAGAGTCCTCTCATCAGAAGAAGTTTGAGGGGTGTGTGACAAAGTGGGGCCTGACCAGGAACCCCAAAGGGGTCTGATAAATCCCCCTCCTGGAAGTGTGTCAATATATTTTGCAGAAATTTGAACTACACACATGCAAATGTTTTGCTGCTGAAAAACAGCAACAACAACAAAAATTCTCATGATTGAAGGTGTCACCCCATCAGACTCCAGCTTTTGCAAAGGAAAACAATATGCAAAACTCTCTCGCTTCAAAATGGGCATTGCAAAACTGGAGTTGCTAGGAGAGGTCAGAGGGTCGCATGGAGTCCTCCGTTCCTTTGCAAGTTCATAAAATGAACATTGTAAAACCTCAATGCTGGTTTGCGCAGACCAGATGTCTTCCAAATGGCATTCACGATCATGGTCAGTAAGCATACCTAAGCCTTTCCAAATTTGCCCAATTTCTTTTTAAAGCCACCCGAGCAGCTATTTATCACCACATCTTGTGGCAGGGAGTTCAATGGGTTTCATTACACGCGAGGAAGTGGTTTATGTTTTTTGATCTGCACACTTGAAATGGGAAAGGGGACAAAAAGAAAGAAAAGTCGTGACCTATTTCGTAGTGATGTAAGGAAGTGAGAGCTGGACCATAAAGAAGGCTGATCGCCGAAGAATTGATGCTTTTGAATTCTGGTGCTGGAGGAGACTCTTGAGAGTCCCATGGACTGCAAGAAGAACTCCAACTGCTCCGTTCTGAAGGAAATCAGCCCTGAGTGCTCAGTGGTAGGACAGATTGTGAAGCTGAGGCTCCAATACTTTGGCCACCTCATGAGAAGAGAAGACTCCCTGGAAAAGACCCTGATGTTGGAAAAGAGAAGGGCACAAGGAGAAGGGGACAACAGAAGAACCCAGGGATCAAGAGTTTGGCCAAGCAGTGCAAACCAGTGAGGGGTTTCTCTGCCTCGCATTGGCACACAGACAACTGCGACCAGTTTGAAAGACGCCACCGAAACTTCTCTGTTCCTGCCCAGCATGCGTTGTCTTTGAGGAGGGCTCTCAGGAATTTCCCACTGACCTGCTGCTTTTGAAACTGCTGGGGGGAAATCCCAAGCGCCCAGCAGTGAAGCGGGTTGGGTTTAAAAATAAAAATAAATGACATACCCAAGAAGAGAATCGTAGAGCTGGAAGGGACCACAAGGGTCATCCAGACAAACCCCCTGCATCACAGGAATATTTTACCCAACGTGGAACTCAAACCCGCAACCTTGAGACGACGAGTCTCATGCTTTGTTGGCTGAGCTATCCCACTAGTCAGTAGCCAAGCAAGAGAACAAGTTCTTAGAAGGATGGGAGTTTTTCATAAGCTATTGGAATCAAAGAGTCAAATGGGGGAACATCTACCCTTATAAACTATTTTCAATTATCTGGCTATCTCTCCTCTGCAAAATAAACACACACATTTTTTTCTGTCCCCCCCCCTTCCCCTCTTTTCCCATTTTCTCTTCTTCCCCCCCCCCTTTTTTCTCCTTTCCACCCCCTTTTTCTTTCTATGTGACTCCTGCATTGAAGGCGTTTGGACTAAATGACCCTTCCAATTCATTTTTTAAAAAATGATTAAAAAATTCTGCAAGTTTTTTTAACTGGGCTGAGAGGTAGTGCTGGTTATAGAAAGAGAGACAGGATTTTTTTTTTTTTTTTTGAGATCAGGACACTCTGCAATAATAAACAGCAACAAATTGCTTCTGTTAACCAGCATCACCTCAGTGGTCCTAGAGATCTTCCATCCCAAGCTGCATCTCTTTAAGAACTGGTGCCTGGGTTTGCTCATTTTTCTTTTCCCTCCCCAAGCCTATTTCCTTTCCTGCTGCACCTTTGGGAGTGTAATTCTGAGGGTAGGGAGGCACTGCCTCGACGCGGGTGGTGCAGTGGGTTAAACCACAAAGCCTAGGACTTGCCAATCAGAAGGTCGGCGGTTCGAATCCCTGCAACGGGGTGAGCTCCCGTTGCTCGGTCCTTGCTCCTGCCAACCTAGCAGTTCAAAAGCACAAAGTGCAAGTAGATAAAGAGGTACCACTCCAGCGGGAAGGTAAACTGTGTTTCTGTGCGCTGCTCTGGTTCACCAGAAGCGGCTCAGTCCTGCTGGCCACATGACCCGGAAGCTGTACGCCGGCTCCCTCGGCCGATAAAGTGAGATGAGTGCCACAACCCCAGAGTTGTCCGTGACTGGACTTAATGGTCAGGGGTCCCTTTACCTTTACGATGCTCTACAAACAATTTGTGTTGAAGAGCAGAGTAAAAACTGACCAAGCCTTCCTCAAACTTGGTAATTTCCAGATGTTGTGAACTACAACTCCCATCAGCCACGGACAACACGTATTGACTTTGGCTGAAAAGCACAAAGCAAGAATGGCAGATGAAGATGTTGGACTTTTTGGAGTTGGCCGACCTGACTGGTAGAATCCGCGAGCAGAAAGAGGAGGAGTATCAAGAAGACTGGAAGAAATTTAAAGATTATTTAGCCAAACATTGTAACATAAGATAATTAGAATTAACTTGGAAGTATCAAATAGGCTTAGGATTAGAATAATAATTTATTGTAAAGTATTAAGGATTAGAATACTAAGAAAAGAGAAGAAGATAGTAAATTGAAGAAGTAAATTATATTAGAAGCATGATTTTGGAGAACTATTACATAGTGATACAATGAAATTCAGTTAGAGGGGATGTGAGGAAGTCAGTTAACAATGAAAATTAAATTAGGTTTTAGAAGTAAGAAGTGTCTTTCTTTTTTCTTTCTTTTTATTTAGTATTGTAATGTGTTTTCTTTTGTATGTTTTGTATGTTATTTCTGTTATAAATGTGGAAAACTAATTAATTTTTTTTTAAAAAAAGCACCAAGCAAGCAACAGTTTAGGGAAGGCTTACAGCTCAGTTGGCAGAGCATGAGATAATAATGATGATGATGATGATGATGAATAATAATAATAATAATAATAATAATAATAATAATTTATTACTTATACCCCACCAATCTGGCTTGGTTTCCCCAGCCACTCTGAGCAGCTTCCAACAGGAGATTAAAAATACATTATCTGAGGGTCAAGGGTTTGAGCCCCATGTTGGGCAAAAGATTCCTGCATTTCAGGGGGTTGGACTAGATGACCCTTGTAGTCTTTTCTGACACTACAGTTCAATGATTCAAGGCCCGTTTCTGTAAGGAGCACTAGTAGTCAGAAGAAGAGAAGAGTTTGGATTTGATATCCCGCTTTATCACTACCCGAAGTGGCTAACATTCTCCTTTCCCTTCCTCCCCCACAACAAACACTCTGTGAGGTGAGTGGGGCTGAGAGACTTCAGAGAAGTGTGACTGGCCCAAGGTCACCCAGCAGCTGCATGTGGAGGAGCGGGGAAGCGAACCCGGTTCCCCAGATCACGAATCCACAGCTCTGAACCACTACACCACACTGGCTCTAGTCGGTTGCTTAGGAATCTCCTGGCTAGAGGGCAAGTCAAGGAAATGATTCTTTCCATTAGGGCCGAGAGAAAATGAAAAGGAAGCAGCTATGGGCATCAACTTGGAGAGCTTTAAAACGGTTCGTTTATTTATTTCATTTATTTCATGCAATCTATATCCTGATTGATTGTCAAAAGAGAAAGCTCACCAACTTGGAGAGCTTTAGAGGGTTTCCTTTATTCACTTCCGTTAACCTCAAAGTGGTATATAGCAAGGTAAAACAAGAAGATCGGGGAAACTAAGAAGACGCGAGAGGAAGTGGAAGATAAAATGACCCGTGCAAAGAGAAGAAGGGAAGTCCTTCAACAACGTTGTTGTTGTTGTTGTTTTGAATGTAATAGAATGTGTAATATGTAATTTTCTTTATCCTATTTCCTATTACTTTTGGAGTGGTTGTTGTTGCTTTCCTTGTGCTGAAATGTATCCAAAATAAATTTTAAATAGTAAAAAAAAAAAAAAGAATATCAAAGGGGAGGGAATCACAGCAATGCTTTAAAACGTACAAAAAGTTAAATTCACTTGGACTTTTTAAGCATCTGGTTTGGCTCATCTAAAAAAAGGATGTTTTTAACAAGCACTGAAAAGGATACTGTTTGATGTCAACAGACAGGGAGTTCCAAAGTATAAGTGCCTTGAATTATATTCTGTCAGTCATTCTGCATTGTGTCAGCCAGAAAAACAGTCTTCTGTATTTTCCATATTAAACTTTGCATGATCTAAAAGCAGTTCTGGTGATTTATTTTTGATAGTTTTTAAACAGCAACGCAGCAGTCTTGAGGTCTGGTGCGAAATCCTTCTCATTCTGACAACATGGAGTTGCTTTCAGACGGTGATGACGCTTCTCACACATTTCCTCTCTGCAGGTTTTCTGGGTTTTTCCTGCACGAGGAGACCATGATGCAGCCACGTCTCGTATTAATACTGAGAGTAGCTGGAATGACTCAGCCCTGAGACTCAAAGGGATGGTGTCTTGAACATGGGTTCCTGGGTTCATGGGAACATGGGTTCATGGGTGGCCATGAACATTTATCCAGAGCCAGGAAAGCCCATGGTTGGGGAAGGTGGGGGAGAGAAGACAAGAAGAGTCCTACTGGATCCGTCCCATGACCTATCTAGTCCTGTCCTCACAGTCTGGGCCAGATTGAGGTTTGATGAGGCCCTAAGCTCCTGAAGGTAATGGGGCCCTTTATATGACCGGCTGTCCTTTGCCAACAACAGGTTGTCACTGTTTTTTTGTGTTGAATAGATGCTATATGGTAATTTATGGACCTCATATGCCTGTTGTCTTTGTCCATGGAGTTTTCTTGGCAGGGATACTGGAGTGGCTTGCCGGTTCCTGCTCCAGGTGGATCACGTTTGGTCAAAACTCTCCACTATGACCTGTCCATTTTAGGTGGCCCTGCATGGCATAGCTCATAGCTTCTCTGAGTTATTCAAACCCCTGCGCCACAGCAAGGCAGTGATCCATGAAGGACTTTCAAGAAGATCCAACCTATCCATTCTGAAGGAAATCAGTCCTGAGTGCTCACTGGAAGGACAGATCCTGAAGCTGAGGCTCCAATACTTGGGCCACCTCCTGAGAAGAGAAGACACCCTGATGTTGGAAAAGGTGGAGGGCACAAGGAGAAGGGGACGACAGAGGGCAAGATGGTTGGACAGATGGTTGGGCGAGATGTTACTGTACAGTCATACCTCTTGTTACTTTTGCTTCAGGTTAAATCTTTTCAGGTTGCGTCCCACAGCGACCCAGAAGTACCGGAAAGAGTTTCTTCCGGTTTTCGCCACTCGTGCATGTGCAGACGCTCAAAATGACATCACATGCATGCGCAGAAGCAGCGAATCGCAAGCTACGCATGCGCAGATGCACAGACATAGGTTGCATTCTGCTCATGTTGCGAACAGGGTTCCAGAACGGATCCCATTTGCAACCAGAGGTACCACTGTATATATTTTCCCCAATTTGAACTACAAAATGGTGATTTTCTTTAGTCAAAATGAGAGTACCCCAAATGTTTTTTTTTAGGGGGGGAAGCATTGTATAGAGTAGAAAAGGTTTCCAGTCTTCTTTAAAATATTCTAAGTTTATTCTCTTTTATCAGTGCCATAATTTTATAATCTTCTATCACGTCACCTCTTGTCCTTTCTCTGAAGCTGAAGGTCCCAAACTCTGCCATCTTTCCTCGTGGAATTACACAAAACAAATGAAAAGCCGTGAAAATCCCTGAAATGGGAAGTAATCGATTATAGAGTTAAACAAAATAACAAAAATCAGAAAGTTTAAGGAAAAAAATTAACCTAGAATTAAACAAAGACTTAACGAGATGCCAGCTACAAAACTCGTTTCACTGAACTAATCGGTCTCCTCAGAAGGAAATAAAGAAATCACAAACCTTCAATGATTTTAAACAAACTCAAGAGCAGGGCTGAAGTGCTTCCCTGAGTTTACAAAAAAGGTATGTAAACCTCAAGGACAAGTTTTAGACATAGCCCTATTCAAGAGAGCCAAGATGATCAGTCTTGAACATCAGCAGTCAGGAGCGCTTCAGCCCTGCTTTTGAGTTTGTTTAAAATCTAAAACGGCTTATCTCGTATTCCTTTGTAAGTTTTTTTTAAAACCTTTTTGTAAAGGCAATACTAGAGTTTTTACAGCTGAGTCCTCAATTTCTTATTACTACTGCTTGGCTCTCTTAAATAATTTCTTGGTTCCACGACTGTCTTTTCCCCCCACTGATATCTTTCCCCGTGGAGCAGTCAGTCCATCCCTCAGATTGCCCTTGCCCGCTTCCGAGATGGATTTGTTGTTAAGAGGTTGGGGGGAAACTGAGTCACCTCTCTCTGAGTCAACAGTTCACCAGGTGCCTGACAGCTTTTGCTGGTGCAGCAGAAAACAGCATTTCAATACGTCTGGATTCTGCCAGCAGGGAAGAAGTGTTCATTAGCATCCAGTGACGGCGCTGGGAGCGGCTGAGGCAATACTGACTTTACTGTGTTAAGAAACTGCCTGAAATTTGGGTATATTATCAGAAGGTAACTGAAACCATCAGCAGAACTGTACAGAAGAACCTCACATTTACAGAGCAAAATGTCGTCTTGAATTATATACCCAGCACATGGAACCTTACAAAAGGACAATACGAGTGGACTCTCCACGCCTTTTCCGCAGCAAAAAGACTGAAATAATAATAATAATAATAATAATAATAATAATAATAATAATAATAATTTATTTATACCCTGCTCATCTGGCTGGGTTTCCCCAGCCATTC
The DNA here is from genome assembly GCF_964106915.1 of Podarcis gaigeae. Classification (NCBI taxonomy): domain Eukaryota; kingdom Metazoa; phylum Chordata; class Lepidosauria; order Squamata; family Lacertidae; genus Podarcis; species Podarcis gaigeae. Next base: position 99,287,470 of record NC_139681.1, on the reverse strand, counting down.
TGGGCTGTTTCCACCAAAATATTAAAATACAATAATTCATGATACTGATGAACTGGAAAAATAAAAACATACAAACAACTTGCATATAAACGCAGACTTGCCATGGACAAATTCAATGATATTTGGAATCCATTCTTACAAATACTGCAATAGGTTAAGATCTGGTGAAGTTGTACAATAACAACTTTGTAAAATATACAGTTTGGGGTCTGTCCCCCCCCCTTTGTTTTCCCTTTGGCACGGGTTCCGGTTCTCTTTCTCATTTTCTCTTTTTGGTTTGTGTCTCACCGTGTTTGCTGCATGTATGGTTTTATACTTTTTGAACTTTCAATAAAGATGTTGAAAGACAGAAAGAAAGAAAGAAAGAAAGAAAGAAAGAAAGAAAGAAAGAGCCTGAAATGGAGATTTACTTAGGGCAGGAGTGATGGATCAGTAGGGTGGTCGTTGCAGGAGGCTCTGATCTGCATAAAATTCACATTTCCTAATGCATACATATACATGCAAATTTAGAAGGGTTCATTTTGATTTAAACCAGGGGTTCCCAAACTCTTTTGAGCCACAGGCCCCTTGGTTCCACGAAGTCATCCACAGTGCTGTCCACTCTATAAAAAGTGTTATTCAGAATAACCCGCTTAGGAAGATAAAACACGACAAAATTCAAAACAGTAAGAATTGGTTGCACATTCATTCAAAATCCAATGAGAGGCATCTCCTCTAATTCCACAAATGGATGAATTCGATCCAGGGAAACCAGCCTTTCAAAGTCCTATATTCATTTACACCTCCTGTGCCCCCTTGCCACCCTAGTTAATTGCACTGACTCCAGGGGGCGCTACTGTATTTCCCATCAAACTCTTGCTAATAATAATAATAATAATAATAATAATAATAATAATAATAATAATTTATTTATACCCTGCCCATCTGGCTGGGTTTCCCCATGCACTCTGGGAGGCAACCAACCAAACATTAAAAACACAATACAGCATTAGACATTAAAAACTTCCCTAAACAGGGGTGCCTTCAAATGCCTCCAGCTGTACATAGACAAGGTCCTCTTTTTCCTCAGAAACTAGTATTTAAAAAGTGGCAGGATGAGGGCTTGGGGGAATCTCACCCAGGTGCTACAGGGTGCAGGGAGACCTCTGAACTAGGCTCCACCCACCCCACAAGGCTCCACCCTCATCTGACAGGCACCGCCCCTTAGCAATTAGGCTCCTCCCTTTGAGTCTACCAGAGTTTGAGCCTCAGGAAACATGACAGCTCTCAGCCCCCGCTGTTTTGATAGAGTAATTTTTTAAAGCATGTAATAATTCATCCCTGCAGGAATCCTTTTATTTAATTTATTTAATTTTAAACCGCTTGATTGCATGGAAAAGAAAAGAACCTCAAAGCAGTTTTCAGAACTGATAAAGTTATCAACAAGAGAAAAATCACAACTATTTAAAATGTTCAAAAACTTCAAATAACAAAAGGCTAAAAACAGATTAAAACTCATTATATGTATGGTATCTCGCATCTTTTTAAATGTTTGAGACGTTTGGGGAATTTTGCACCAAATAAATTTGCATTCATGTATAGAAATGTGCTGCTGTTCCTCCCCCCCCCCCCCCATTATTTTGGGAAACTTTTCAACTTTGGAAATATTGATGCCAAAGTTGTTTCCCATGGTCCCTCTCTTTTTCTGAAAGGAAGCCCGCTTCGAGATTTCACATCAGACAGCGGCAGGGGGAAAGTGGCTTGCAGGAAAGACGCTTCTTTGCAATATATGTCCCCCAATTTCGCTTTCAGTATGAGTCAGGCAGGTGGAGCCTTCCTGGAATGGGTGTGGATGTTCAGCACTTGGAATGCAGCCTAAATCACCCCGGCTCTCTCTTTATCATTTCCCTACAGTCAAAGACATAAATCATGTTCATAGGAGTGTCTTGCACCCCTGGCCAAAGTTCTCCATCTCCAGCCAGCCTGGAGGGTGGGGGAAATCCTTTTTTTAAATAAATAAATAAATAAATAAATAAATAAAAAATAATAATAATAATAAATGCTTTATTGAACTTAGAAAAACGTAACATAGAATCAGAGTTATCCATAGAAAAACAAAAAAATTATCTGATACACCTTATCACAGACTTCTTAAGGTTCCAACAACTTCCCGCCCACTCCTTATGTCTTAAAATGTTCATTTACCTAGCACAGTTTTTGGTTGTTAATTATCAGAAAGATTGTACTTTCTTACACTTATCCACTATATTGCAGAAGTTATTCGAAGGCTGCCACAGGCATCATGCTGTTACAACAGTCTTTCAGGTGCCTTTTAAACAAACCCCATTTATTAATAAATGTTTGTTCCGTATGGTCTCTCCTTCTTTCTGTTAATTTAGCCCGTTCTGTGTATTCCATTAATTTTTGTTTCCACTCCAACTCTGATGGTATTTTTCCACTGGAGGGTGGGGGAAATTGCTTGCTTGCTTGTTTTAATGCATATTGGATTATTTATATGATGTTAGCCGCTCTGAGCCCGGCCGGGGAGGGCAGGGTCTAAATAAAAATGTATTATTTATTATTATTTACTATGTTATCTGCAGTGTAAGGGACATGGGTGGTGCTGTGGGTTAAACCACAGAGCCAAGGACTTGCCGGTCAGAAGGTCGGCGGTTCGAATCCCCGCGACGGGGTGAGCTCCCGTTGCTCGGTCCCTGCTCCTGCCAACCTAGCAGTTTGAAAACATGTCAAAGTGCAAGTAGATAAAAAGGTACCACTCCGGCGGGAAGGTAAACGGCGTTTCTGTGTGCTGCTCTGGTTCGCCAGAAGCGGCTTAGTCATGCTGGCCACATGACCCGGAAGCTGTACGCCGGCTCCCTCAGCCAGTAAAGCGAGATGAGCGCTGCAACCCCAGAGTCAGCCACAACTGGACCTAATGGTCAGGGGTCCCTTTACCTTTATGTTATCCGCAGTGTAATCTTGCACCCAGCTACTCAGGAGTAAGCCCCTCTGCCTTAAATGGGAGCTAGGGTGTGCCTGTAGCACTGTTCTCGCCACAGCGGGGTAAGACTGCCTCCCCTCCTTTTGCCCCGGAGCCAGAGCGCATTTGACAGCGGCAGATTTAATGCATCCGTGATCTGAGCCACTTCTTTGGAATGTACCTGGAGTCATTGCCGAGGTCACGGAAAACGGTGCGCACACACTCACGCCGGCCCTTCACCTCTCTGAGTCAAGCCGCAAAACGATGAAAGCCTAATCTCCGCCTTTCTTTGCTTAAGACGTTTTCTGAAGTGAGCCTGAGGTCGGTTTGTCATCTCCAGAGCCTTAAATCCCAATATTCTCTTAAGACCAGGTGCTCAAACAAGAATGGGCGGGAAGACCCAGGAAGGAGTTATTCATTATATATGTATATGTACCCTTTATTGGTTTGCAATATAGCGCCCCCCCCCCCCGAATATGAAGCTTAATGTATAACTCAGCAGAACGACACACACACACAAAAGTGGGTACATTTTTCAATACTGGTAAGTATAATGTATGTTGTTTCATATTGTTTGCTGCAGGTCTGTCATAACTCATGAAAAGCCCGAGTCAAACTTCTGTGCTGTGTTGGTGGACATTTATACAAATATATTCATGAAGGTTTTAATGTTTAATCGATTATTAAATTATTATATAAAATATTATTGTATTTTAATATTCTGTTGAAAGCCGCCCAGAGTGGCTGGGGAAACCCAGCCAGATGGGCAGGGTATAAATAAATAAATTATTCTTATTCTTATTACTACTACTAATGGCAAAAATCTATGTGATTTAATGGCTACAGGTTAGCAGGAGTGCCTGGCTATCATAAATTTCCCTTTAGTATTATATTCATTCTGTTTTACTAGTTATAGTTAAAAAAAAAAAAAGAGCCAGACCTGTGAAATAGAGCAGAACTTGCTTCTGAATAACAGCAGAGAATTGGAGCGGAAGGTTGGAAGCCTATGGCTAATTTACTTGCGAGTAAACCCCACTGAATGGGATTTGCTTCTTGGAGTCAGTAAACGTGTACAGGATTGTGCCCTAAACCTTTGCCTCGTTGCACCAGCAGGACTTGCCCCCCTCTTTTCATCACTGAAGGGGGCTGGACTAGATGACCAACCCTTCGGGGGACCCCTCTGCTTCTACAATCTTGTGATTCAGTTGAATCTGGCCCAAATTAACTAAATAATAAGGGGAAATGGGGTGGTGCAAGGTACCGTTCGGCATATCAGAAAGGATTGTCAGCAAAGCATCCTGACTCAAAGCAGATCCCCCCACGAAGCCTTGTGCTGCTCTATTGTCACCCAGTGCCCTTTTAAAATGTTTTTTCCCCCCGGTAGGTGTGTTATTTTGTTATTTCTGTTTTTATTTTGATTATGTATTCTGTGTTTTTATATTGCGGTTTTACCACGTGAGCCACCCTGAGACCAGCTCGTATAGGGCAGTATAATAATAATAATAATAATAATAATAATAATAATAATAATAATCACGAAGAGTCGGACACGACTAAATGACTAAACAACAACAACAATAATAAAGTTTCTGTACTTTGTTTTCCTATATACTATGTCTCTATGGTTTGCTGTGTAGCTTTTCTTAAGATCCATGGGCTATACGAGAAATGAGCCTTTCCAGAATCTGGTTTAGGAGTCCATCTTGAAAGACCCACATTGGCTCCCAGTACGTTTCTGGGCACAATTCAAAGTGTTGGTGCTGACCTTTAAAGCCCCAAATGGCCCCAGCCCAGTAGACCTGAAGGAGCATCTCCACCTCCATTGTTCTGAGGTCCAGCTCCAAGGGTCTTCTGGTGGTTCCCTCACTGTGAGAAATGAGGTTACAGGGAACCAGGCAGAGGACCTTCTTATTATTTATACCCCGCCCATCTGGCTGGGCTTCCCCAGCCACTCTGGGTGGCTTCCAACAGAATATTAAAATACAATAGTCTATTAAACATTAAAAGCTTCCCTAAACAGGGCTGCCTTCAGATGTCTTCTAAAAGTCTGGTAGTTGTTTTTCTCTTCAACATCTGATTGGAGGCCGTTCCACAGGGTGGGCGCCACCACCGAGAAGGCCCTCTGCCTGGTTCCCTGTAACTTGGCTTCTCGCAGAGAGGGAACCACCAGAAGGCCCTCAGAGCTGGACCTCAGTGTCCGGGCAGAATGATGGGGGTGGAGATGCTCCTTCACGTCTACTGGATGTCCCTTGGCTTCTCCTTCCAACTTTAAGATTCTGTGACTTTGGGCCTATTACTCACTGTGTGCCCAGCCTACCTAACAAGTTGCCAGGAGGGAAAAAGTGGGGTGAGCCAAGATCAGAAACGCAGCTCTGAGCTCCTTGGAGGCAGGGTGGCGTGGAGAAAAAACACCACAAAATGAACTTCTTGACATCTCTCCTCTTAACAATGGTGCTGAATTTCTCTTGCAGGAAGGCAAGGCTAGCTCTACGATTCAATGAGTCTGTGATTCTAGGATCCTCTGAAATTTGCACTTCTCTGAATTTTGCGGTGCTCTTCTCTAGCCATGTGACATGCCCCTAAAATCATTGGGTAACAGGTGCATTAAAAAAAAAAAAACATGCAACAAACTGTCTTGGAGGTCCCAGGCCACAGAGAGGTTAGGCTGGCCTCAACCAGAGCCAGGGCTTTTTCGGCTGTGGCTCCGATCTGGTGGAACGCTCTGTCACAAGAGACCAGGGCCCTGCGGGACTTGACATCTTTCCGCAGGGCCTGCAAGACAGAGCTGTTTCACCAGGCCTTTGGCCAGGGCACAGCCTGACTCCCTCCTTTGGCAATCTCCACAGAACCCAAGCCCAATGGTTGCCATCAATTTGATTTGAATTAATTTTATAATGAATTAATTTTAGAATGTTGTATTATTTTATTGTTGTTAGCCGCCCTGAGCCCGGCTTCGGCTGGGGAGGGCGGGATATAAATAAATTATTATTATTATTATTATTATTATTATTATTATTATTATTATTATTAGACATTGCTTTGTAAAAATGTGCTTTTGGGTGAATTGCATGCAAAAACACGGACATATGGGGAAAATTCGCTCTAAAACGGCAGTGGGTATTCACGACTTTTCGTTTCATTTTTGAAATCGTTATTTGCTGTGGGAACTGGATGAAACACCGGAAAGCTGAAACTACAGAGAGATTTTTTTCCCCAGCGGGGAGCAGAAGGATAATGTGGATGAGCCCTAGGCTGTCGATCTTCTGGCCTCAGGTTCCATGGGTTGTTCTGTGTGAATAAGTACTTTCTTTTGTATGCCTTTAGAAAGAGAAAGAAAGGGAAGCTTTGGTTCCAAGAAGCCTGTGAGTCACAACCTCGTTAGTTTTGAAAGCTGGTTATTTCAGCCATTTTAGCTGCTCTCCGTGGCTTATATTAGCTGTCATTGCTGTCTGTGTTGACTTAAGCATTGTTTGCAAAGCCTGGTGACAGGGAGATGAAGGATTCTCCACCAGGCGCTGATGTAAAGGCACAATGAGGAGAGTTGGGCTGTTCTCCTGGCTCAGCCACGCAGAACCCTTCGCTCTCACCCAAAAGGAAAGGGAACTTTTAACCAAATCTGAACTTGGGCCAGGTTTCCAAAACCTTTCCAGTCAGAAATGTTAACAAGTTCATAATTTGTAAGGGGTGGGGTTGGTTTAAAAATGTGAACCGAAAACTGAATTTAGTTGGTATAGTCCATTTGATGCCTTCAACATCCAACGGTGTTACTTAAAGTTCAATTTGACTGGAAAGCCCTGCTGGTGAGTTTTCATAATGTGCAAATCCAGTTTTCAATTCATTTATTCTTTAGCCTAACTCAGAACTTCCCCAGCCTGAATTTTGAAACCCGCTTCGCTTCAATACACAGCACCATCAACACCACCAACTCACAGCCAAAATAATAGTGTGGCATTAAAAGGTAAAGGGACCCCTGACCATTAGGTCCAGTCGTGACCGACTCTGGGGTTGCAGCACTCATCTCACTTTACTGGCCGAGGGAGCCAGCGTACAGCTTCCGGGTCATGTGGCCAGCATGACTAAGCCACTTCTGGCGAACCAGAGCAGCGCACGGAAACGCCGTTTCCCTTCCCGCCAGAGCGGTACCTATTGATCTACTTGCACTTTTGACATGCTTTTGAACAGCAGCAGGGACCGAGCAACGGGAGCTCACCCTGTTGTGGGGATTCAAACTGCCGACCTTCTGATCGGCAAGTCCTAGGCTCTGTGGTTTAACCCACAGCGCATTAGGAGAACATAATTCTGAATGATGCAAACACAAATTTGAGTGCTTGAAAATTGTTCCCCTTAATTAAGAAGCATTTACTGCCTGCACCTCAGTGACAGCTGCAAACTGCTTTTCTTTTGTACTACATTGGTGCAGCACCCCAATTGTGCATATAGGGCTGTATACAAACAAACAAACAACAACAACCACTGCCACTACTAGTGTGGGTCTTGTGTAAGGAGGACTGGAATGGCTTATATACTTATATTCTCACCCAGTGCTGCCTTTGAATGGGGCAGGAGAGCTGAGAAAAACTGAAAATATTGTTTCCTCTGAAATTTATGTTTTTATTTGGGGTATTTGTACCCCACCATTCAGTCCAAAAGGTTCCTGGAGCAGCTTACATGCCATCAGAACAAGTCCCCATCTGCAGGCTTATGAGCTAAGAAAGTCACAGCATGCAAGGGAAACGGGACGGGGAGGGAAGAGGAAAAACAGAATCCAAATTTGGGCAACAATTTCTAAGGAGCTGCTGCTCTGTTGACAATTTACCATTTATTTACAAGTAGAAACATTATTTAAAATGACACATTTGATTGCTAAGTTCTTTACAAAGTTGAGTATTGGAGGGCTGCGAGTAGTGGCGGCGGGGGCACCCTCAGGCAGTGCCCCCCTAATCCAGGAAACAGCTCACCAGGGAGATCCATTAGGGATCCCGCTGTGGAACACTTTCCCACGGAAGAGAACCAAAGTGGGGGGCCTTGCACATATCCTGTGCACTCTGATGGAGCATCTGCAGGAAAAGGTCCAGCCAGATTGTGCCCCCCAAGATCCATGCGTGGGCACCGGCCCCACTGCTGCCCCTGCACAATCACACATCCCTCTGCCCCCTTTTCAGGAGGGACACTGCAGTGAGGTCTCGCCCCTGCCAAACTCCATGCTCTGTTGACCAGTTCAGAAGCAAGGAAGTGCCTGGAGGAGCTGGACCTTCAGCAAAGCTAAAGAAATTGTCCTTCTTCCCGTCTCTCCCATTGAGGTGATCTAATGGAAGTTGAGGCACGGTGTACCTATTGGCTACCACACACCAACATCCTATTTTAGCCTGCTATCTGATGCTGATGATGCTAATGATCACATCTCTCTTTTTTTGAAGTAGCATTCCTGGTGCAAAGCAATATCTAGCCCAGCCCAGCCCAGACACAGAATCATAGAATTGTAGTTCAACCCCCTGCAGTGAAGGAGTACAGTGGTCAGCACAGTTCCTTCAAATGGGTCTGAATAGTGCAGAGACTCCAAAAGACTAAAGAGAAGCCATCATGCTTAAAGGGGGGTGTCATATGGGTTGATGATGTCATCATGATGACCACATATCTGGCCTTCTGGCCTGGTGACATCATTAATAAGAAAAGTTCTGTGGGATCAGACCATAGGGAACCCACCCAGTCCAGTATCTCATAGTGGCCAACCAAACGTCAAAGTAGAAAACAGGATTCCCCTCTCTCGATCTTCACTTTACTTCTGAAAGTTTATTGGAAATCGTATCATCACCTCTCTAAACCAGTCACACCTTATTGTAGCCTGACTTGGATGTTGTTGTTTTAAAAAATGCAGTTTACAGAACAGATAAAGTTAACAACAAGAAAAAAATACAATTATTTAAAATGTTCAAAAACTTCAAATAACAAAAGGCTAAAAACAGATTAAAACTCATTGTATATATTATATCTTGTGTCTTCTTTTTTTAAAAGTTTGAAACATTTTGGAAATTCTGCACCAAAGAGATTTGCATTCATGTCTAGAAATTTGCTGCTTTTCCTTTTTTTATTTATTTTGGAAACTTTCCAGCTTTGGAACTATAGCTACCAAAGTTGTCTCACATGGTCCCCTGCTTTTTGAAAGGAAGCCCGCTTCAAGATTTCACATTAGACAGGGAAAGGGGAAAAGCGGCTTGCAGGAAAGACACTTGTTTGCAATATATATTCCCCAATTTCGCTTTCAGTGTGAGTGGCATGATCTTCACTAGTATAAGCTCCCTGTTGCTGGTCAGGATACGACCCCAAATGGGTGCCCTCCTGGGGTGATGGGAATTGTGGTCCAAAACAGCTGAAAGTTGCACCAGATTGGGTAAAGCTCATTTACAATCGAAGGCAGCAAGTTCTTGGGCTGCCAGTTTGCACCTCTTGCAAACTGCCAGTAAAGTTTTGCTGCCCGTTCCGCATGCCAGCCCCTTCCTGGCAGGTATTCTTGGCTACGAACATTTGTACGTGCCTCTCATAAATCCCGGACTCTGCAAAATTATAGGTGAAATCTCCCCTGGCTTAGCCAAGAAAGGAGATGCTAACCAGTGATTAATAATCAAAATATATAAAAGAGAAGACAGCGAGTTACCAGCCCCGGTATAATTAAAATGAATAGGGTTTTCTGCCTCTCCAGCACACACACACAAGCAAATCCCCTTGCGCTGACTTCCTCTGCGTCACGCCCAAATACGCCCAGGCCTCGCCTTGCAAAAGTATTTCTCCTGTCATCGTAGCCTAGAGCAAACACCTACATCCTCCCAGGGAAAGCCAAGGCTGCCAGTTAGTGGGATGGAGAGGAGAAAGGGCATCCGTCTTTGGAGGGAATTTTGCCTCCCTGGCACAAGGCAACAGGACAGCGCTCTGAAAGGCACCTTCTCCCGTGTGATGGGGGTGGGAGGGAGAACCTAAGAACCTAAGATGAGGCCTCCTGGATCAGGCCAACAGCCCATCTATCCCAGTGTCCTATACTCACAGCAGTCAAATACCCCAAGAACCTAGAAACCAAAATAGACTGCCACTGGACTGGGAGGTTCTATGAGAACCTAAGAGGAGCCTGCCTGCTGGATCAGGCAAATAGCCCATCTATCCCAGCATCCTGTGGCAGTGAGTTCCATAGTTTGAAACATAAAAAATTGCTTTCTTTTATCTAGGGTCTGGAAACCAAGCCTGATGAGGAAGGGTGGAAGGAGCTGGGTATGTTTAGCCTGGAAAGAGAAGGGATATGAGAGCCGCCTTCAAATATCCGAAGGGCTGTCATATGGAGGATGGAGCAAGCTTCTTTTCTCCTGCTTCGGAGGGTAGGACTCGAACCCATAGCTTCAAGTTACAAGAACGGAGATTCCGATTCAACATTAGGAAAATAACCTGACAGTAGAATCATAGAATCATAGAGTTGGAAGAGACCACAAGGGACATCGAGTCCAACCCCCTGATTGACCGTGGAATCTTCCCCCTCTGGAGGTGGTGGACTCTCCTTCCTTGGAGGTTCTTAAGCAGAGGTTGGAGGGCCATCTGTCTTGGATGCTTTAGCTGAGATTCTTGCAGTGCAGGGGGCTGGACTAGATGACCCCTGGGGTCCCTTCCAACTATACAATTCTATGATTCTGCGATCCTGCAATTTGTCCTGAATCTTCCCACATTCAGCTTCATCTGAAGAAGTGTGCATGCACATGAAAGCTTATACCCAAAACCTTTAAAGCCCTATACGGCTTAGGCCCCTCGTACCTACGGGACCGCCTCTCCTGGTATGTCCCACGGAGGACCTTACGGTCTTCAAATAAAAACATCTTGGAGATCCCGGGCCACAGGGAGGTTAGGCTGGCCTCAACCAGAGCCAGGGCTTTTTCGGCCGTGGCCCCGATCTGGTGGAATGCTTTGTCACAAGAGACTAGGGCCCTGCGGGACTTGACATCTTTCCGCAGGGCCTGCAAGACGGAGCTGTTCCACCAGGCCTTTGGCCGAGGCACAGTCTGACCCACCTCCTTCAGTGATCCTCATAGAACTCTAGCCCAATGGTTGCCATAAATTTGACTCTGAATTGATTTTAGAATGAATTGATTTTAGAATGCATTTCAATTAATTGATTGTGATTTTATGTAAACTGTTATTTTTACTGTTGTTAGCCACTCTGAGCCCGGCTTTTGCTGGGGAGGGCAGGATATAGATACAATGTTGTTGTTGTTGTTGTTGTTGTTGTTGTTGTTGTTGTTGTTATTATCATCATCATCAAACTTAGTTGGTCTCTAAGGTGCTACTTTTATATGCCTGTTGTCTTTGTCCATGGAGGCAGTGAGAGAATTTACTTTCTTGAGAGTCCCATGGACTGCAAGAAGATCAAACCTCTCCATTCTTAAGGAAATTAGCCCTGAGTGCTCACTGGAAGGACAGATCCTGAAACTGAGGTTCCAAGACTTTGGCCACCTCATGAGAAGAGAAGACTCCCTGGAAAAGACCCTGATGTCGGGAAAGATGGAGGGCACAAGGAGAAGGGGACGACAGAGGACGAGATGGTTGGACAGTGTTCTCAAAGCTACCAGCATGAGTTTGACCAAACTGCAGGAGGCAGTGGAAGACAGGAGGGCCTGTCATGCTCTGGTCCAGGGGGTCACGAAGAGCCAGAGACAACTAAATGACTAAACAACAACAACAAATGTGCTACTGGACAATTTTTTAATTTATTTCGACTGCGTCAGACCAACACGGCTACCTGCCTGAATCTGGCTTCATTGGTGTGTTCACAGGTTCCAGCATTAGGAGGGAGGGACGCGGGTGGCGCTGTTGGTTAAACCACAGAGCCTAGGACTTGCCGATCAGAACGTCAGCAGTTCGAATCCCCGCGACGGGGTGATCTCCCATTGCTCAGTCCCTGCTCCTGCCCACCTAGCAGTTCGAAAGCACATCAAAGTCCAAGTAGATAAATAGGTACCGCTCTGGCGGGAAGGTAAACGGCATTTCTGTGTGCTGCTCTGGTTCTCCAGAAGCGGCTTAGTCCTGCTGGCCACATGACCTGGAAGCTGTACGCCGGCTCCCTCGGCCAGTAAAGCGAGATGAGCGCCGCAACCCCAGAGTCGGTCACGACTGGACCTAATGGTTAGGGGTCCCTTTACCTTTAGCATTAGGAGTGATGTTTTCCCCCCTATGCACTTTCTCCATGCCGTGAATAATCTTATAAATTTCCCTTCCCCTTTCTCCTAAACGCTGCAGCATTTCTGCACAGGGGAGTTGCTCCCATCGCCGGTTTAAGATCCTTTGGGGCCCGAATCTGGGTGGCTTTGATGTTCGGTAGGGCACCTTAGAAAACCATTTTGCAACACTGAGCAATGCGGTGTCGGGCAACAGGCGTGGTTTGGGATATTTCTCTGTTGTTTCATCTTTTGCAAATTAGGCGCATTGGGAGCCGGTGGGTGAGTGTGAGAGCGCAACACCTGGGAGGAGGGTGGAATCGCCCTCTGCGTGCGCCCTGGGGATACGAGGGTCTGATGTGGAGAGAGGAGGGAAGAGTGCAGAGTATGCAGTTGCTGCCTTGCTCCAGGCAGGATGAGTTAGACTTAGAGCACAAAGCATTCCAGCCACTCTCTTTTGATCCAGGAGCTTTGTGGGACTGGGTGGTTCTTGGAGCTGAAAGGGGAGATCACACAGGGGATCACTCTGATCCCTGGACCAACACCCAGTCTGCTGCTACTTGGAAAGCAGTTTCTTTCTTTATATATACATATAAAATTTTATTTTTCATTTCCCACTTTTACAAATATTTTAACGAGAAAAACAAAACATGTGCAAATCTAATTTACCTTCCCCTCAACTTCCCTCCCCTCCTTTCTGTGGCCATTTACTTCATATCTTTTTATTACTGCATATCCAATTCGAATATATTTACAAAATTTTCCTTATCTTTATATTAGTCTCACTAATGCTTCAATTTGTGTACAATGTGTCTTCAAATAGTCAATAATTTTTCCCCATTCTATTTTATAAAGTCTCTCTTGATTTCTTATTCTTCCAGTGAATTTCGCCGTTTCTGCATATTCCGTTAATTTTAATTGCCAATCTTCCATTGTTGGAACTGTTTCTTCCTTCCATCTTTGGGTATAAATCGTTTGAGCAACTATGGTGCATGCATAAACATTTTTTTTCCTTCTTGTCCAGCAATTATACCTAAAAGCAAAGCTTCTGCTTTTTTCACAAAAGTTATCTTCATCCTTTTTCCCAACTCATTTTACATCATTTCCCAGAAAGCTTTTACTGTCTTACATAGCCACCACATGTGGATAAAGTACCTTCTTTTTCTTTACATTTGCAACAGGTCTCTGATTCCAATTGGAAAGCAATTTCCGATTCAGTGCACCTATCGGTACATTGCAATGCGCCTTCATAGCACTTACAGACAACAATCTCCCTTCATAAGGGGGCATTGCAAAGTGGCTCAGAGATGCCCAGTTTTAGCGAGATCTCTGAATGGCTGGGATCGCTCAGGTGACCGATGCAGGTGGTGGACTCATCTCCATTGTAGATTTTAAGCATAGGTTGGGCGGCCATCTGCCAGGGATGCTTGCATTAAAATTCCTGCATTGCAGGGGGTTGGGCTAGATGACCCTCGGGGTCCCTCCCAACTCTACAGTTAATAACAATAATAATAAAATTTTATTTATATCCCACCCTCCCCAGCTGAAGCAGCTAACAACACTAAAAGTAACACAGTTTCCATAAAATCACAATTAATTGAAATACATTCCAAAATAAATTCAGTCAAATTAATGGCAACCATTGGGCTAGAGTTCTATGAGGATTACAGAAGAAGAGAGGGGGTCAGACTATGCCTTGGCCAAAGGCCTGGTGGAACAGCTCCGTCTTGCAGGCCCTGCGGAAAGATGTCAAGTCTCTTGTGACAGAACGTTCCACCAGTTCGGGGCCACGACCGAAAAAGCCCTGGCTCTGGTTGAGGCCAGTTCTATGATTCATTGCTTTTTCTCTAATGACTGGCACATGGCGTCCTGGAACTCCGGCCTGAGCAATGGAATTTACGATCATCCTATTATCTGTCGGCCACCTTTCTGTAGTTAAAACCCTGCTTAGGGAGACTTACAAGATGAAAAGAGTTTACATATTTACAAGCATAACAAAAGTAATCGTAAACAACAAATAAAACACAACAAAAGGTACACAACCAAATTGAACAGTTTCCACGGAAATCAGGTGTGAAAAGAGCAGCAACAAAAGCTTCCAAAGAAACCTCTGAAAAAAAATATTCCAGTCCAGGAATCTGTTCAACAGCTTTTGTAGCTGGAGTCAGTCCGGGCTTCACCCTCCCAGGTCAGGTGGAAAAGGCCTGCAAGGCAGGGAGCAGGTCTTCCAGGACTCCCAGCCATGAACATCTCTGGCTGCTGGATCAAGCACATCTAGTCCGGCATCCTGTTCTCCCAGTGGTTACCCATATGCCTTAATGGGAAACCCAGAAGCAGGATCCAAGCATCAGAGCCTTCTCCTCTCCTACAGTTTCCAGCAAGCGATATTCAGAAGCATTGCTTCTGCCCCCAACTTTGGAAGCGGGGCAGAGCCATCTTGGCCAGCAGCCATCCCAAGCCTTCTCCTCTTCCACGAACTGGTCCAGTCCTCTTTTAAAGTCATTCAGGTTTGTATTCTCCACTGCCTCCGGTGGCAATGAGTTCCATAGTTCCACACTGCGCCATGCGAAGAAATACTTTTCTTTGTTCAGAATCTCCTAACATTCTTGGGCCTGTCTGGACCTCTCAGCTGTGATAGACGTGCCTTTTCTTCTCTCCCAAGTCGGAAGGCCAGCCTAGTAGAAGCACCTCTTGTTCTTGTTACGGATTCGGCCCCAGTTGACTTCCTCACTTCCAAGTGGCCTCAGCCGAGCCCAGACACTGAGTAAGCAGCAAGAGCTCTGTGCCTTTAATGGGGAGGGAGAGAGGGAGAAAGGGGAAGGGCTGTCATCAGTGCACAATGTCATATCTCTGGAAACAAACCCGCATTCTAAATCTTCATTTAAGACTATGTCTTAGGGTGGCTGAACATAGTCCAGGTCAAGTCTCATTTGAAGATAAAGGCCTGCTTTGCAAACCACCTTAAATATCCTGATAACTGGCTCAGTTGGTTAGAGTGCCAAGATCGCAGGTTTGATCCCCACATGAGATAGCTGCAAAATCCTGCCCTGTAGAGGGTTGCACTAGATGATCCTTGAGGTCCCTTCCAACTCTACAGTTCAATCAGTTCTATGAAATCAGTGGTCCCCAAACTTTTCCTGGCCCCCGCTTCCTAGGTTGCATAAGCTCACCCCCAACACCCCCAACCCTGTAAAAAAGCATGGCTCAGAATAGTGGTATCGCAACCCGCTAATAATAATAATAATAATAATAATAATAATTTATTATTTATACCCCGTCCATCTGGCTGGGCTTCCCCAGCCATCTGGGCAGCTTTCAACAAAATATTAAAATACAGTAATGCATCAAACATTAAAAGCTTCCCTAAACAGGGCTGCCTTCAGATGTCTTCTAAAAGTCTGGTAGTTGTTTATCTCTTTGACATCTGGTGGGAGGGTGTTGCACAAGGCAGGTGCCACCACCAAGAAGGCCCTCTGCCTTGTTCCCTGTAGCTTTGCTTCTCGCAGGGAGGGAACCGCCAGAAGGCCCTCGGAGCTGGACCTCAGTGTCCAGGCAGAACGATGGGGGTGGAGACGCTCCTTCAGGTCTACTGGACCGAGGCCATTTAGGGCTTTCAAGGTCAGCACCAACACTTTGAATTGTGCTCGAAACATACTGGCAGCCAATGTAGAAAGAAAGGTAAGAAAGATAATAGCACCATAAAATTCAAAAGAGCAACAATTAACTGCAGATTTATTCAAAATCCAATTAAAACTATTTAGCTCAATTAATTCAACCAAACCGATTAACGTGATGCAGTCTTATAACCGTTTGCACCCGGCACTGTTCCCTTGCCTCTTGGTCTCCCCCTAAGTAATCCTGCCACTTTGGGATCCACTGCTTAAGCCATAGATTAATCTTAACTATGGTTTAAAGGCGAATGCACAGCATGCTGGTTAAAAACAAGATTTAATGCTCATGGTCCGTTTGGAGGAAACAAAACCAAGTTTGGAGATAATGCTAAGCGCAGCTATGGCTTAGTTCTGGGCAGGATAGCAGGAGAAGAGGAGCAGGAAAGCACTCGTAGTTTTATCCCTTTACTCCAGCATTCTCTGTACACACCTTTGAAACCATAGGTAAGCTTAAGGTAAAGGGTAAAGGGTCCCCTGACCATTAGGTCCAGTCGTGGTCGACTCTGGGGTTGCAGCGCTCATCTCGCTTTATTGGCCGAGGGAGCCAGCGTACAGCTTCCCAGTCATGTGGCCAGCATGGCTAAGCCACTTCTGGGGAACTAGAGCAGCGCACGAAAACCCCGTTTACCTTCCCGCTGGAGCAGTACCTATTTATCTACTTGCACTTTGATGTGCTTTCGAACTGCTAGGTTGGCAGGAGCAGGGACCGAGCAATGGGAGCTCACCCCATCACAGGGATTCGAACCGCCAACCTTCCGATCAGCAAGTCCTAGGCTCTGTGGTTTAACCCACAGCGCCACCTGCATCCCTATAGGTAAGCTTAACCACGTTTTAAAGTGATGCAGGGACAAAGTTAATGCAACCTCAAAAAGGAGAGCAATAGTTCTCAATCAGCAACACGCTCATAATTTTTTTGGGTGTTGCACATTGTTCCTGTTGTTTTCATTTACCTTTTGCTCTAAGGTCCCTGGGTGGGTTGTAACAGTTTAAAGCACAAATGCTAGAAACAGTTTGGAACGAATCAGGATAATAGGATGGGTCCTATATAAATCCCAATCTGGACCGCTATTCATTCTTTTTTTTTCCTTTTAATAAAACATTGTGGTTTACGGAGCGGAAGACAAAAAAATGAAGCAATGAGAACAAACGCCCCAAATTCTAGTAAAATGACTGGGAAATATTATAATGAAAAGCAATAGAAGGAACAGGTTGGGCTGGGTGATGCTTGGGGTCCCTTGAAAATCTACAATTCTGTGAAACGGGAAAGGAAAAGTCCTTTTTCCATAGCCATCCAAAGAAGAAACATTTTAAAACTTGGCTTGGAAAGGCCAGCAGAGAGAAGGATGCATGAACCTCTCTCTCCGAAGGGGTTCTGTAGCAGCGGGGCTGTTCCGGAAAAGGCCCTGCTTGTGATAGGGGTGATTCTAAGCTCCCTGTAACCTTGAACCCTGTACCCAGAGCAGGGCCTCATCAGAAGGTCTCAAGCACCAGGCCTGAAGTCCTAGGGAAGGATGCATTCCAGGAGATAACTGGAAACCCGAGTTGTTTAGGGCATCAGAAGTAAGAATATGCACATTTGCTCACAGCTTGCTTCGACGGCTGAAATTCTTGGAGCACCTTCAAAGACCACTCTGCATAGAACAGATTGCAATGGTTTGAACGGGAGAACAAAGATGGCATTCTGTGCCAGCCTGGTCTCAACTGCATACTTCACAGAAGGAGGGATTTTAAAAAGAGCTCTCTGGGATAACGCAGGGAGGTCCCCAAAAGACAACAGAATACTCTCCAAGTCCCAAAACTTTAACACCAGGAATGCACGTGCCGAAGCATTGCTGAACTTAACCAGAATTCCTATAGTTGTGTCGCAGGAAGTTGGCCATGTTAAGGAGCTTGCGTCATTTGTAGCCTGCAAACGCACCCCACCCCACATTTGTAAGAAATCAATATTATAGTAGTGTAGCAGCTGCACTTTGGAACTCCCTGCCCATTGACATCAGGCAAGTGTCTTCGCTGTACGCTTTCCGACGCCTGCTAAGAACATGTTCGCTTCGACAAGCCTGCCTGGATGCTTAGAAAGGACTTGCAGAATAAATCTGTGTCCAAGATTCACTATGCAATTCGTTCTCTATGAGGATGTACCTATGGGTTTTGGCAATCAAACAGCTAAGCAGAGCAAAGGCTGCCAACACTACATTTCAGGCCTTTTTGCACACGATATCCTAAGCATCACTTTGCATTTTGTGGATCCAGACTGCAGCTGGAGCAAACCAACACCCACCTCCCTGCAGAAGAATGATAATCATAAAGGGACAAAAAGAGAGTGTGTCACGGAACGCCAATTTCCCAAGGAAATAAGGAGAGGGAGAGAGGGAGAGGGAAGGCGATATAAATCCGTTAACGGTTATGCAATCAAGTAATTAATTCTCCACGGGCGTAGTCACATGCCATTCCTCTGGCTTTAGATTTAATTAAGCAAAAGGGCTGATTAGGACTGAGAGGGAGAAGGCAGAGAAATTTAGAACACTTGCAACAAACATTCCCTTCTGCTTATATATCTCAGTTTGTCCAAGCCAGTATAGCGGTGAATGAAAGCCAAGCTACAGGGAACGACTGGGTGTGTTTTGTGCTGAAGTGCCTGTGTTTCCATAGGATTCTGGAGTTGGAACGGAAGGGATCCCCCAAGGGTCATCTAGCCCAACCCCCTGCAATGTGGCAATCACAGCCAATAATCCCTGGCAGACAGCTTTAAAACTTCCAAAGATGGAGAGTCACCCACCTTCAAAGGTTATCTTAACACTCAGAAAGTTCTTCCTAATCTCATTCGTTTGTTTGTTTTGCATTTTATTTATAAATTTCAAAATTTTGCAGGTTTAATACATCTTCATAGTTTTCAATTAACACGTGACTTCCCCTCCACCCCTCCCTGGTTTCCCCATAATTTCTAATACTGCTCCATATTATACCATGTCTGCTCCACATTAATCCCCAATGCTCATTTTACTGCTGCTCATTATTCAAATCCTACTTGGGTTTTAACGTATTTACGATAACTCTTTATATATTCTGCAAAAATAAAATAAAAATCTGATCCTCCTTAAACCAGAAAACAAGCTTGCTCCATCTTCCATGTGACAGCTCTCACATGGAAGATGGCTCTCAGCCTTCTCTTCTCCGACGCCTTTCACTATTTCACTTTAGTTTCTTTCTTTGCAGCTGTGGGGGTGCAGATATGGATCAGGACCCTGGCGTGTGGGTCAGGGCTGTGGGACGATCTCTTTCCTCCATGCTGTGGTCACAATGGAACTGCCACCGCAGCTGCAATGTTCCCCAAGGACAAAAATGCTGAAATTGGCCTTTTGAACCAAGTCCCAAATGCTTGGCTGGCTCTCGGTGCATCTGCCTGGCGTTGCTTATCAAGATGATGCTCTTACGGTCCCTTACTGTTTATCTTGATTTACGAAGGCCGGATTGCAGCAATGAAAGGTGCAGCTGCCCTGGGCATCGTCAGCTGCTTGCTTCACCAAGGCCAGTGGTGTCTGCTCCAGCTGGTGAAAGCTCTCCAAGGCCTCAGGCTGAGGAGGAGGTCAATTTCCTCTCCCTGAGATCCAAGATTCTTGTAACTGGAGAATGAATGCAGGGCCAGCATTCAGAACACAGCGAGATGCACACAGCTTCCAGTGTGCAACGTGGAGGCAGTGTTGTTTGGCGCTGTCACGGTCCGGTCTACGGGCGATCAAAGTCCCGGCTGAGGATGTTGGGACCGGGGGGCAAGATGGCGGGGTGGGAGCAGGAATGAGAGTCCAGAAGCCAGGGGTCCGAGGGTCAGGAAGCAAGGAGTCAAGAAGCCAAAGTCCGAGGATCAGGAAGCAAGAAGCCAAACAGAGCAAGGAGGAAACGAATTGCTGTGGAAAAGAGCTGAAGGGAAATGCTGACCTTATATCCCTTCCCGGCTTTTGCCACCAGGTGCTGTGAGTTACCAATCAGCCTCACCTGTGAGGCCACGCATTGCCTCTCCAGAACAAACTTAGGAAGGCCCCAGTCCTGTGAAGCCCTACTGGTCACAGGGCCTGGCTCCTGCACACACTCCTGAAAGGCGCTCCCGCTGAAACCTCAATGGTATGTGCAGTTCACAGGTGTGGCACCCTGGAATAATAGAATTGTAAAGATAGAAGGGACCCCAAGAGTCATCTAGACCAACCCCTTCCGATGGAGGACACTCAGCTAAAGCATCTGTGACAGAGGGCCAGCCAACCTCTGCTTAAAAACCTCCAAAGAGAGTTCACAACCTCTCAAGGGAGTCTGTTACACCACCAAGCAGCTCTCACAGTCAGGAAGTTCTTTGTCATGTTTAGTCAGAATCCACCTTCTTGTTGTTTTAATCCATTGGTTCAGATCCTACCCTCTGGAGCTGCAGAAAACAAGCTTGCTCCATCTTCCATGGCTCAGCCCTTCGGATATTTGCAGATGGCTCTCATGTCCCCTGTTCAAAAGCACTCCAGTGCAAGTAGATAAATAGGTACCACTCCTGCGGGAAGGTAAACGGTGTTTCCGTGCGCTCTGTTTTCCGTCATGGTGTTCCGTTGCGCCAGAAGCTGCTTAGTCATGCTGGCCACATGACCCAGAAAAACTGTCTGCAGACAAACACCAGCTCCCTTGGCCTTTAAAGCGAGATGAGCACCGCAAACCCAGAGTTGTTTGCGACTGGACTTAATTGTCAGGGGTACCTTTACCTTTACCTTTTACTCATGTCCCCTCTCAGTCCCCTCTTTCCCAGGCTAAACATACCCAGCTCCTTCTAGCATTCCTCATCAGGCTTGGTTTCCAGACCCTGGATCATCTTGGTTGCCCTCCTCTGCCCAACTTCCAGCTTATCAAGATCCTTCCTAAATGGAGCTCAGAACTGGATGGAGTCTCCAGGTGTGTTCTGAGCAAGGTCTCACCAGATTTTTATGTGAGTCTGAGGATGTTCATAGAATTATTGAATAGCGGGATCGTAGAGTTGGAAGGGACCCCCAGGGTCATCTAGACCAACCCCCTGCAATGCAGGAATCTCAGCTAAAGCATCCATGACAGATGGCCATCCAACCTCTGCTTAAAGGAGAATCCAAAACCTCTCAAGGGAGCTTGTTCCACTGTCAAACAGCTCTCATTGTCAGAAGGTTCTTCCTTATTTTTAGCTGGAATATCTTGAAATGATGATGATGATGATGATGATAACAACAACAATAACAACAACAACAATAATAATTTATTTATACCCCACCCATCTGGCTGGGTTTCCCCAGCCACTCTGGGTGGCTTCCAACAGAATATTAAAATACAATAATCTATTAAAATTAAAAGCTTCCCTAAATAGGGCTGCCTTCAGATGCCTTCTAAAAGTCTTGGAGTTGTTTTTCTCTTTGACATCTGGTGAGAGGGTGTTCCACAGGGCAGACGCCACCACCGAGAAGGCCTTCTGCCTGGTTCCCTGTAACTTCACTTCTCACAGGGAGGGAACCGCCAGAAGGCCCTCAGCGCTGGACCTCAGTGTCCAGGCAGAACGATGGGGGTGGAGACGCTCTTTCAGGTCTACTGAACCGAGGCTGTTTAGGGCTTTAAAGGTCAGTACCAATACTTTGAATTGTGCTCGGAAACGTACTGGGAGCCAATGTAGGTCTTTCAGGACCAGTATTATCTGGTCTTGGCAGCCGCTCCCAGTCCTCAGTCTGGCTGTCGCATTCTGGATTACTTGCGGTTTCTGGTTCACTTTCAAAGGTAGCCCCACATAGAGAGCATTGCAGTAGTCCAAGCCGAAGATAACTAGAGCATGTGCCACTCTGGCGAGACAGTGCGCGGGCAGGTAGGGTCTCAGCCTGCGTACCAGGTGGAGCTGGTAGACAGCTGCCTTCATTATACACCTTTAGGCGCCAGGCGAAAATGTTCCTTTTTAACCAGGCCTTTGGTTGGCCTGATGGACATCCTATGCCCTTTGAAAATGTGGCTCTTTTCGGGGGGGGGGTGTTATTGGGTTATTGTTTTTATTTTGATTTTATGTATTGTGATATTTTCTGTGAACCTCCCTGAGATCTCTGGGTGTAGGGCAATATATAAATTCAATCATCATCATCATCATCATCATCATCCTCCAACCCAGGGATCAAACCTGCAACCTTGGCATTCTCAGACCACATGCTAACCAACTGAGCTGTGTTCACAAGGGATGGGGTGGGTATTTCATAGTCAGGGTGAGATGCTGGGGGACAAATAAACCTCTTTCTCTCAACTTTTGCAACCATTGGAACGCCTGTCTCTCCCTGAAGCCAAAATCTAGCAGCAGAGCCCTTCCTTCCCGACCGAAGGAGCCTAGAAGGGAGGCCAAGGCGTTGACGCACCTTGTGTTGAGTAACAGATCATTACGTTTCCAGAGGCTGGCAAATCCCTTTCCATTGTTTGTTTCCTCAGAACTCATCTACGTCTTGGAAGGTGAGTCACGGGATGCAAATGCTGAAGGATGTTGTAAGAAGGAGATGATGGGGGAGGGGTGTGGAAATTGAAGTGGGGGGGGGAACTGGGGTAAAGTTCACTTTGGTGCATCTCCTAGAGCCAAATAAGCAAAGGGAAAGTTGTGAAACCAATGGAGATGTGATAGCAGAACATTCCGGAAGGGCCTGTTTAACTAACTCTACTGGGTGGCTTGGTCTGAGATACAACATGAGAACCACAATAACTCTGATTACGATACGATACGATAATCCTTATTGTTATTGTCCCGTACAGAACAACAAAATTGAAAAAAATCTACATAAGACATTTAAAAACCAACAAGACATTTAAAAATCAACAGCTATCCCAGCCTGGTTAGCCCCCTAAAAACTCTGATACTCCATTTTGAAATACAATATACTCCCACAGAGACTCCTTATACTGCATTTAAAACCAAAATTGCATTTGGATAGAAACTGTTTCTCAGGCAGCTAGTCCTAGTCTTTATAACCCTGAACAAAAAAAATTCCTTCCAGTAGCACCTAAAAGACCAACTAAGTTAGTTCTTGGTATGAGCTTTCGTGTGCATGCACACTTCTTCAGATACACTGAAACAGAAGTTTCCAGACCCTTCTATATAGTGAGAAGGTGGGGAGGGGTATTACTCAGAAGGGTGGTGGGAATGGGTGATTGGCAGATAGCTGTGATGAGCCTGTTGACGACTCTTAACGACTGCAATAGGTCTACAGGAAAAAGCAAGGGGCGAGAAGGTGAAAAATGGCTTTGTCATGTATAATGAGATAAGAATCCAATGTCTTTGTTCAGACCAGGTCTCTCCATGGTTTTAAGTTTGGTGATAAGTTGCAATTCAGCAGCTTCTCTTTCCAGTCTATTTCTGAAATTCCTTTGTAGTAAAACAGCTACTTTGAGATCTTGTATAGAATGTCCTGGGAGATTGAAGTGTAGGAGACCTGTGTGGTGTAGTGGTTAAGAGCGGTAGTCTCGTAATCCTGGGTAAGCGGGTTCGCGTCTCCGCTCCTCCACATGCAGCTGCTGGGTGACCTTGGGCCAGTCACACTTCCTTGAAGTCTCTCAGCCCCACTCACCTCACAGAGTGTTTGTTGTGGGGGAGGAAGGGAAAGGAGAATGTTAGCCGCTTTGAGACTCCTTAAAGGGAGTGAAAGGCGGGATATCAAATCCAAACTCTTCTTCTTCTTCTAGCCATTGGTCATCCTCTTCTCTGTGAACTTGTCTGCTCCTCTTCCAAAGACACCCAGGTGGTTGGCCATCGCTGCCTCCTGCGGAAAGGAGTTCCACAGTTTAGCTCTGTGCTGCGTGAAGGACTCTCTTCTGTCTGTTCCTGTGATGGATCTCGACAACAGAAGCTCCTCCCCAAGGACACATCCTTAACAGGCAGCTGTCCAACCTTATCTGCAGCAGAGACTCCACAACCTCTCTCTCCCCATCTCATGCGAGGCACAAGGATATATTATGAGTCATTGATCCTGAAGAAGTGTCATTGCCCTGGAAGTGCAGAGAGGTGCTTCAAGAAAGACACACGTCTCTTTCAAATAGTTCTGTGGCACTTTTACGAGACTCGCCAACTCATTAGCTGCTTCCGAGCGAGAAATCCCATTATTTAATTACTCTAGCCTTCGTCAACCCGGTGCCTGCCAGACGTAATCCCAGCAGAAATGGAGTCCAAAACATCTGGGGGGCACCCGGTTGGTGATGGCTGAATTGCACTTTCATGACCCAAAGAGAAGGAGGATGAAATTTCAGTTTCTCTGTTCACTGTTCCCCAGGATTTATTTTCAGAATGCATGGTATAGGACAGGGAGGTAAAGTGGTTTAGACCACAGGGACGTGGATGGCGCTGTGGTCTAAACCACTGAGCCCCTTGGGCTTGCCGATCCAAGGTCTGAGGTTCGAATCCCTGCGACAGGGTGAGCTCTTGTTGCTCTGACCCAGCTCCTGCCAATCTAGCAGTTTGAAAGCACACCAGTGCAAGTAGATAAATAGGCATCACTGCAGCAGGAAGGTAAATGGTGTTTCCATGCTCTCTGGTTTCCGTCACGGTCTTCCATTGCACCAGAAGCAGTTTAGTCCTGCTGGCCACATGACCCAGAAAGCTGTCTGTGGACAAACGCTGGCTCCCTCAGCCTGAAAGCGAGATGAGCGCCACAACCCCAGAGTCGCCTTTGACTGGACTTAACAGTCCAGGGGTCCTTTACTCTATTTTTACCACAGGACAGGGAGTGATCATTTGCCCATATACGATTCTGTGACTTGCATCAAGCTTGCACAGTGGGTGGTGGGGATGGTGGATGGGGAATAGGAACACATCTGTTTGTCCATCCCTGTCACCAGCCCAAGCCTTCACCCATTCAAAGGGGAACCAGTAGAGCTTTTGTATATTTTTTTGGATCCTGTGCTCTGTCTCCTTCTCCACTGCCTGGTCCCCTTGTTCTAACAGACCTTTTCAGGTACCACCCCAGCGTTATTGTCTACATCACCCCCACCCTGGGTGACTCAGAGCCAGAGGCATGCTGAAGGCAGAGCTTATTTTAGGTCTGCATTACACAGGAATCTTTAAAAAGATGGTGTCCTTATGCTTTGGGAGCTGGCTCAGCAACATGCTTTGTAGGGGACGGCACCTTCTCCATTTGGTCACTTACTTCTGAAATACACCGATGACCTAAACTCCTCCACGTCTCATATTTGAGCGTGGAGATATTGCTTACTGCTGACTTCCCCCACCCACCCCAGTGGCCCGCTCACCGATTGGGCCTTGAGGAGGTCCCTGTGGCCAATCGAGACTCAAGTACTGAGCAGAGATGCTTGGAGACTGCATCTCGGAGCCCCATCCTGCCTCCAGTAACCCTAGGAAGGGTGACCCTATCGCTTTGGTCACTGGATACTTTTACAAAAATATCCCCTATAGTAAACGCAGAGTTATGATCCCAGCGACACGAGGAATGTAACTGTAGTGGCTTCTGCTCTCCTCATATGGCACCAGCTCCAAAGCGGAGGTGGCTCTGACCTCTGCAGCTAACTGGACCCATTTCGGGCTGGCTGATTTCAATGTGGACCAAAAAGGGGCCTCCATCAATACAACATGCATCAGGCCCCCCCAGAAGCCTCTTGTCCCCTTCAGATGCTTCAGATGCATCAAAGGGTCTTAGAGATACCAGTAAGGATTTCTGTTTGAAGGACTGTCCGTTCATCAAAACATAGAACTGTAAGGGACACCCAAGGCTCATCTAGTTCAGCTTCCTGCAATGCAGGAGTCACAGCTAGAGAATCGCTGGCAGGTGGCCCTCCAACCTCTGCTTGAAAACCTCCAATGAGGGGCAAGAGAAGTTGATGGACTACGCAGAAGTGGCTAAATTGACATACAAACTGTGAGATGAGGACAACTGGGACTTTAAAGAAGAATGGGAACTCTTCACACATTACTTAAAAAGGCAAAATAAATCAGACTCCTTTGCAGGTTTTGAATAAACATACTCAAATTTATTGATTGTTAACATAGTAGATAGATAATGTAAGGATTTATACAATTTTACAGTATGCAGAGAATTATATGGGTTGAGAAATCAGAGAGAGGAGCTGAGGGAAGTCTCGGGGGGGAGGGTTTGATGGGGAGGTGAGGGGAAATTTGGGGGGGGGTAATGAATATGAGATGTTTTGATATTTTGTTAGGTTGAAATTGTTGATATTTTTTTTTTAAAAAAAAAAAAACCTCCAATGAGGGAGAGTCCACTACGTCTAAGAGAGTCTGTTCCACTGATTGCGTTAATCAGAATCTCCTATTTTGTAACTTGAAGCAATGAGTTTAAGTCCTACCCTCCAGAACAGGAGAAAACAAGCTTGCTCCCTCTTCCATGTGACAGCCCTTGAGATATTTGAAGACGGCTCTTCTATCTCTTCCCAGTCTCCTCTTTTCCAGGCTAAACATCTCCAGCTCCCTCAACCGCTGCTCACAAACCTTGGTTTCCAGACAGTTGATCATCTTGGTTACCCAGAACTGGACGAATGATTCCATTGCCTCCCAACCTCTGCTTGTTGTTGTTGTTTAGTCATTCAGTCATGTCCAACTCGTGGTTTTTTGTTTTTGTTTTAAATGTTTTATTGATTTTTTTAAATAAACAAACAAAAATTTGTCCAGAGAAATAAAATAGGTAATAAGTGTTACATCCAATCACAATGAATTCTTCTTTCTTCTATAATGACTTCCTGTCACAACACCATGCATCTACTACTTATCTTGTCCATTTTTTTCCCGTTGTTGTTGTTTAGTCGTGTCCGCCTCTTCGTGAGCCCCTGGACCAGAGCACGCCAGGCACTCCTGTCTTCCACTGCCTCCTGCGGTTTGGTCAAACTCATGCTGGTAGCTTTGAGAACACTGTCCCACCATCTCGTCCTCTGTCGTCCCCTTCTCCTTGTGACCATCTTTCCCAACATCAGAAGGTGGCCAAAGTGTTGGAGCTTCAGCTTCAGGATCTGTCCTTCCAGTGAGCACTCAGGGCTGATTTCCTCCATAATGGAGAGGTTTGATCTTCTTGCAGTCCATTGGACTCTCAAGAGTCTCCTCCAGACCATAATTCAAAAGCGTCAATTCTTTGGCGATCAGCCTTCTTTATGGTCCAGCTCTCACTTCCATACATCACGACTGAGAAAAACCATAGCTTGAACTATACAGACCTTTGTTGGCAAGGTGATGTCTCTGCTTTTTAAGATGCTGACCTCTGCTTAAAAGCCTCCAATGAAAAGCTTCATTTTGCTATGGCCCCTTTAGTATATTTGTTGTCATTGTTACACACCTCCATAATCTCTGAGCGGTGAGAGAATCCAGGAGTTCCAGGCACTTGCCCGGGACTTTTTCATTGCAGTGAAGGTCAGCAGAGACTCTGGTGTCTTTAATATATATGCGGTTTTATTTACATGTATATCCAACCTGAGTACAAGGTGGTGGCGCCTCACAGCATTGACACTCAGCAGATCTTGCTTCTCCAGCAACCTTGGATCCAGTCCAGAGCAAGCCGGTCTCTGCATCTCCTGCTTCCATCTTACCTCCAACTCAGCTCCCACACAACTCTGGCTATTGTCCTCCTAGCTAGCAGCTGGGGTGGTGGAGGAGGAAAGACTCATCCATTAGTCCAGAGGGTCCCATCCCTTAGTTGTTTCTCTTGCAACTGAGCTCATTTTTCAGGTGGGGGATCATAGATCATTGAATTGTAGAGTTGGAAGGGATCCCAAAGATCTAGTCAAACCCCCTGCAATGCAGGAATCTCAGCTGAAGCATCCATGCCAGTTGGCCATCCAACCTCTGCTTGAAAATCTCCAGGGAAAGAGAGTCCACCACCATCTGAGATGGTCTATTGTACTGTTTAACAACTATTACCCTATTCTTAATGTTTAGTCAGATTCTTCTTTCTTGTAACTTGAATCCATTGATTTGGGTCCTGCCCTCTGGAGTTGCAGAAAACAAGCTGACTCCATCTTCAAGGTGGCAGTCAATATTATTCCATCAAAGTTCTCTTCTCTCAACACCACCTTCTTCTTCTTCTTCTTCTTCTTCTTCTTCTTCTTCTTCTTCTTCTTCTTCTTCTTCTTCTTCTTCTTCTTCCCTTGATGGCTTCCTTGCCTTTCATCGCATTGCTCCAACCTTTCCCTTGCCAACCATTCCTCCAGTGTAGGGATGAAAAAGAAATCTCATTCAGTTTTGCATTGAAACTACCCAATTCACACTTTCCTAAAATAGCAACCAGCCTTCCAAGTTCGCTCTCCTCTGAATTTTGCGATGCAATTCTCCAGCCGATCAAAGTGTACGAATATGCATATTCTAGGGTAGAGAGTGCATATAAATGCATATATCAATGCAAAAATGTTTTCTATTATGGGAAACTGCTGTGGGAAAATGTGTGCATTCAGGAAAAAGTTTTTTTACAAGCATAGGAGAAATTCTCACTAAATGAACGTTCAGAATCATTTTTAAAAATCTGTGAAATGATGTGAAGAATATGATGGGGAACACATGGCTTAAACACGTGAAAAAGATCTAAGGGTCTTGTTGGACCACAATCTTAACATGAGTCAATGGTGTGATTCAGCAGCAAAAAAAGCTAACGCTATTCTAGGCTGAATCAACAGAAGTTGAGTGTCCAGATCAAGGAAAGTCATATTACCACTCTATTCTGCTTCAGTCAAACCACATTTGGGGTCCTGTGTCCAGTTCTGGGCACTACAATTTAAGAAGGATATTGACAAGCTGGAAGGTGGGCAGGCGAGGGCGACCAAGATGATTGAGGGTCTGGAAATTAAGCCTGATGAGGAACGGTTGAAGGAGCTGGGCATGTTTTTTTTGTGTGGAGTGTGAATTCTATACTTGACCTCCTTTGCAATGTTTTATTTTGAAATCTTTGGGATAATATTTTAGTTTTTTAATTATTTTAGTTAATTATGTTGCTTTGAATGTATATATATTTGACTTTCTTCAGATTATTTTATTGATGTTTTAATGTGCTGTAAACTGCTTTGAGATTTTTCTTAAAAATATAAAGCGGTATAGAAAAGAATAATAATAATAATAATAATAATAATATAGCCTGGTAAAGAGGAGACTGAAAGGTGAGATGGGCTGTCCATACTACTGGACATCTACCGGCAGTTTCAGCAGTCAGATAGATTGGCCAGTGGTCCAACTACTGCAGACTAAGGTAGTCTCATATGCTCAGAGATAGTTGGGAATATCTCCTTGTTTAATATTGTGAAGGGCTGAGATGTCTCTCCAGCAACAGACAGACAAACCAAGGGCAACATCAGAAAGTTTGCATAAGTTTCTTATGTGGATTTCTTCTAGATCTCTGTACTTTTAAAGATATATTTTACCTGCATAATTTATACCCCACCCTTCCTCGAAAAGGACCACAGAGCAGCAAAATGCATTCTATTCGAATATTCTTAATTTTAAAAATTACCATTGATTTCCCCCTATCTTTTTCTTCAAAAGTTAAGGGTATTAATCAACTGGTCATTTTGAACCACTTTTACCCCACTTTTCCTCAAAAAGGGTGTCCAAGGCAGCATACACTTAATAAAAGCAGGAAAAAACCGATGTCAAAATAGATAAGGAGGAAGAACTAGATGACAAAGCTAAGAACTTCAGGATACAATCCTCTGATTGGCTTCAGCTAGAGAGAAATGGCTCATTGAGGAAGGTTATAGGCTTGAAATATCTTTAAATTTAAAAAACCAGCACTATCTTAACACACCTGGCTTATTCTAATGCTTTTTATTTGTCAGAAGTTATAGGTTATCATTAAAAGTATTAGGCAGGATTTCAAAACACATAGATCAATTCCTGCACACCTGAGAGGAATCCACTGGACTGTTAAGATTGTGATTATGAGGAATATTAACCAAGCCATGTTCAAGGTGTTACTATTAGTCTTCTTCTTTGGCGATCCCTCGTTGTCAAGTAAGACTGTGTTCCATAAGCATGGTTTTAACAATGAGTCCGTAAGTGACTGTGGAGGCCAATTCTGGATCCACACATCCTTCCACAGTGGGGACATTGGTTTCTGGATGGGAGTTGATCATGGTGTGGATTTGCCAAGCCTGCCTTCCTCTTAGCACGTGTCTCCCTTGCGTCCTGAGTTCGAGTGTCTTCAAAGCCATGACACCTTTGGGAAAGGCTGTTCTCCAACTGGAGTGTTTGCAGGCCAGTGTTTCCCAAATGTTGTTGTTTATACTACATTTTTTTTAGATTTGCCTTGAGACAGTCTGTAAGCCTGTTTAGTTGACCACCTGCATTACACTTTCCATTTTTAAGTCTGGAATAGAGTAGCTGCTTTGGAAGACAATCATCAGGCATCCGCATAACAAGACCAGGGAGACAAAGTTGATATTGAAGAATCATTGCTTCCACATGGGTGATCTTTGCTTCTTCCAGTACATGGTATTAGTTTGTCTGTCTTCCCAAGTGATGTGTAAAATTTTTCGGAGACACCGTTGATGGAATCTTTTGAGGAGTTTGAGATGGTCCATGTTTCATAAGCATACACCTACAGGGGCCATATAAGACCTGGTCAGCATCTGTAAGAACTCGATCTTTTCGTGTGGCAGACCTTACACTCTGGAACTCCCTGCCTATTGATGCCAGCCAGCCAGGCCCCTTCACTGTTCTCTGCTAAAACATTTTGTTTTGTTTTGTTTTCAGATCCTTAGAAAGTGGATGTGATTTTTGTGATCTTAAACTCTGGCATGTTTTAAAGAGCTGTTTTTACCAACATTATTACCATTTTATTCTCTTTGTAAACAGCCTTGAGGTTTTTTTTAAATTCTGTCTTACAGCCAAGCAGTGTATAAATTCTGTGAAATAAATATGAAGCAAATAAATCGATGCCGTCTGGTGTGATTTTATTCCCTGTGCTTCGGAACTTGATGCTCAATATTCACCGTCCACATCTGCCCAGGAAATAGGAGTGCCTTGATTTACACATTGAGAAGGTTGTCAATAAAACTTAGAATAAATAAATACTGTATTTTTTTTGCTCTATAAGTCTCACTTTTTCCCTCCTAAAAAGTAAGGGGAAATGTGTGTGCATCTTATGGAGCGAATGCAGGCTGCGCAGCTATCCCAGAAGCCAGAACAGCAAGAGGGATTGCTGCTTTCACTGCGCAGTGATCCCTCTTGCTATTCTGGCTTCTGAGATTCAGAATATTTTTTTTCTTGTTTTCCTCCTCCAAAAACTAGGTGCATCTTGTGGTCTGGTGCATCTTATAGAGCGAAAAATACGGTAAGTAATCTTTATTGTTATTCCATTAATTGATCCATTATGGTTCCCTTGCTGTTGGAACTTGTCTGGGACCAGTTGCAGTGTGTCACTGCCTCTCTGGAGCAGCAGGGTCTTGTGCTGTAATGAGATCTCTTGCTTCAAAAAACCCCCAAGTCCGTCCTCTGGGTAATTCTACCACGCTTGTCTTGGAGCCCTGGAATGCAGTCTCTCTTAGAGGGGGCTGCACATCATGTGTCCTTATGCACGCCTAGAGGTCACGGAGGCTGCAGAGAGGCAACAGGAACACTCCTGCTCTCCGGGAGACTGCAGCTAGCAAAGGAGAGAGATTGTTTGCATATGCTAATCTGCATTAATAACGCATTAACGCTCGCTTGCAGGCTGAACAAGAAGGTAAATCAGCCAGCTGTCTGAGAAGCAGATGGAAGATGACACCGTTCACCAAATCATTGGAGGAGGACTGTAGCTCAGTGGTTAGAGAATCTGCCTGGTCCCAGGTTTGATTCACCCTCTGGCATCTCCAAGCAGGACTAGGAAAGAAGGCTCCCTGCCTGAACCCCTGCAAATCCACTGCTGCCTGCCAGTGCAGACAATACAGAACTAGTTGGACCAGTGTTCTGAATTGGTACAAAGCAGCTTGGGCACCGTGATCACTGCAGATGGTGACAGCAGCCACGAAATTAAAAGACGCCTGCTTCTTGGGAGAAACGCAATGACAAACCTAGACAGCATCTTAAAAAGCAGAGACATCACCTTGCCAACAAAGGTCTGTATAGTTCAAGCTATGGTTTTCCCAGTAGCGATGTATGG
This sequence comes from Podarcis gaigeae, assembly GCF_964106915.1. Taxonomy (NCBI): domain Eukaryota; kingdom Metazoa; phylum Chordata; class Lepidosauria; order Squamata; family Lacertidae; genus Podarcis; species Podarcis gaigeae. The sequence goes on along the minus strand of NC_139681.1, from coordinate 99,255,579 downwards.
AAGTGAGAGCTGGACCATCAAGAAGGCTGATCGCCAAAGAATGGATGCTTTTGAATTCTGGTGTTGGAGGAGACTCTTGAGCATCAATTCTTCTGTGATCGGCCTTCTTTATGGTCCAGCTCTCACTTCCATACATTGCTACTGGGAAAACCAGAGCTTGAACTATACGGACCTTTGTTGGCAAGGTGATGTCTCTGCTTTTTAAGATGCTGCATAGTACAGTAGAGATGGAAATAACCCCAAGGCTCATCTAGTTCACCCCCTGCAATGCTGGGATGATGTTCTTGAGGTGTCAACCAAACAGGGAGCACTGCAGGCGGAAGAGCATAGCCTGCCTTCGCCAGGTGGATGGGTGCCAATCGCCACCGTCCAGCAGACTCCTGGGCACTTTAATGAGCTTGTAAAGAAAAGGGCAGAGCCATTAAAAATGGATTCTGAGGGCAGCCGGACCCTCCTAAATGGCCATGTAATTGCTCCATTAGCACCCGTGCCAAGAAGGTCTCTCTTTCCCTCCCCACCCGCAGGAAGGGTCATTTGGGGAAGACACAGTGAAAGATGAGGAGAAAGGAGGTGGCCTCGCGGAGGCGCCAGCTGTCAGTCAAGGGCAGCAGCTGCCAGCCTCAGCAAGTGGCAAGAGAAAGGCAGAAGGGGTCATAAATAATCCCGTTTGTTGTGATCGCGTCACATTCCCTGGGCTGTCCGTCATGAGCCCGTATTGTGAGCATCTCTCATCCCCAGCCGTGTCCGTCCGCTCTCCAGAAAGTGCTGAGCTGAGAAACAGGCAGGCCCTTACATCTCGCTTGCAGGAATTTTGCATGGCGTCTCCAATAGAGGAGCCGTAGCTTTGCATGCAGTAAAAGAATCGGAATTTGGTTTAGAAGCCTGCTGGAATAAAAAAAAGCAGCCTTTGGTGTAAGCGCCAGAGGTTGAATGGGGAAGGGGCCTGCATGGCCTCAACTGGAAGGGAATTCCATGAAGCTGGGCCAACAATACTGAATGCATCAGTCTTCTTCTTTGTTGTCTTCTTCTTCTTCTTCTTCTTCTTCTTCTTCTTCTTCTTCTTCTTCTTCTTCTTCTTCTTAATTTTTAATTTTATTTGCTCAACACATAACAACAACAACAACAAAAAGACATATTGCACCATAATAAGAATATCATCGGTCACGCACTACATAAAGAATTAATATAAATTCCACAATCCATAAACAGTAATGGTCTCTTCTTTTTAAATCTGACTTCCTAACTATTCCATAAATCTAATTACCATTCTTTGCTGCCTATACATGTTATTGCTAACATGTCAAATCAGTTCAAAATGTATTATATCATATACCTAATGAACGATATTGCTGGTATTATTCAAATGCTGCAACGGATTTTAAGTCAGTATTATTAATTTTCAAATCTATTTTAAATGCTTCCCATTTTGAAATAAATTCTTTCCTTGGTTTGTTCTTTAATTTTTCAGATAGGCTGTCTAATTCAGCATAGTCAATCATTTTTTGGACCCACTCTTGTCTTGAGGGAGTTTTTCACTTTTCCATGTTGTGTCTATAAGAATCCTTGCTGCCTCCGTTGCATAGAGAAAAATATCCTTAAATTTATTAGGAAAGTCCGTATCAATAATACCCAATAAGTATGCCTCTGGTTTGAAATTAAAGGAGACTCTTAACATATTTTCGAGTTCTAAATGGATATCCTCGCAGAACATTCTACTTCTTTTTCTTCTTCTTCTTCTTCTTCTTCTTCTTCTTCTTCTTCTTCTTCTTCTTCTTCTTCTTCAAGTCAAGCTGTGCATCTGAGCCATTGGGGACCACCGACAGCAACTCCCCAGAAGACCTCAGTAATCGGGAAGAGATAAAAGGATTCAGTCCCTGAGGTTATCCTGGAGCCAAGTTGTTAAGGGCTGTGTAAACTAATGCACAATTTTGGCCTGGTAGCATACAGGAAGACCATGCAAGCTTCTGAGCACCTGAATTTTGTGTGGACTGTTGTGACAAAAGTTAGGCGCCACCCCCACTCTCTGCCGAGCAGTAGTGAGAGTCTAAGGGGTCAAAAAAGAGGACTTTACTTCCTCTGTCCTGAATCGTCCAACACTCAGCTTCATAGGTTGTCCACGAGTTCTCATATTAGGAGAGAGAGAGAGAGAGAGAGAGAGAGAGAGAGAGAGAGAGAGAGAGAACCTTTTCCCTACCTTCTATCTACAAGCCATGCATCATTTTATAAACATGTATCATATTGCACCTTTTCTCTAAGCTAAGAAGACCCAAGTGCTGCAATCTTTCTTTACAGGGGAGTGTCTCTACCTGCTCCCTTAATCATTTTGCCTGCCCTTTTCTGACTCTACAATATCCATTTTGAGGTGAAACAGCTAGGGTGGGGCTGCTACCCAAAGTCCAAACTTCACCAGAAATGCTCTGACTGTGAAAATGGGGCTAAGACCAGCCCACCTAAATCCAGACCTCTCTTCTCTCTCCACTGATTTAGCAAGAACTGAATCAAGTGAGCGAAGGGACGTGGGTGGCGCTGTGGGTTAAACCACAGAGCCTAGGGCTTGCCGATCAGAAGGTCGGCAGTTCGAATCCCCGTGACGGGGTGAGCTCCCGTTGCTCGGTCTCTGCTCCTGCCCACCTAGCAGTTCAAAAGCACATCAAAGTGCAAGTAGATAAATAGGTACCGCTCCGGCGGGAAGGTAAACGGCATTTCCGTGCACTGCTCTGGTTCGCCAGAAGCGGCTTAGTCCTGCTGGCCACATGACCTGGAAGCTGTACGCCGGCTTCCTCGGTCAGTAAAGAGAGATGAGCGCCGCAACCCCAGAGTTGGCCACGACTGGACCTAACGGTCAGGGGTCCCTTTACCTTTACCTTTAAATCAAGTGATCAACAACTACAGAAAATGGAATTCTTCCTATTTCTGTGGCGAATCTGCTGGGCTTGTGGGGCAGAGGCCCCTCAGCAGTGGTGCCTGGGCTGCCAAACTCTTTCCCCACAGAAGTTCATCTGTATCTTTCTTATTCTGAGAAATGAATAAGACGATTCTTCACTGCTGAAATTTTGGCAGTGCTTAGGGACTTCTCTCTCATTTTGTCATACCATATTTGCTCTTTTTGGTCTTTGCTTAATGCAGTCATGGCCAAACTTGGCCCTCCAGCTGTTTTGGGACTACAATTCCCATCATCCCTGACCACTGGTCCTGTTAGCTAGGGATGATGGGAGTTGTAGTCCCAAAACAGCTGGAGGGCCAGGTTTGGCCATCACTGGACCACATACCATTCCTGATTTTGGGTGCTGATGCTATTGCCATCTATGGATTTGCTTCTTTTGTGCACTTATTATATTGCTTAACTATATATCTATAATTTTAACCCTGGTGTGTGCTGCTTTCACTGAGTGCTCACTGGAAGGACAGATTGTGAAGCTGAGGCTCCAATACTTTGGCCACCTCATGAGAAGAGAAGACTCCCTGGAGAAGACCCTGATGTTGGGAAAGATGGAGGGCACAAGGAGAAGGGGACGGCAGAGGACGAGATGGTTGGATAGTGTTTTCGAGGTTACCAGCATGAGTTTGACCAAACTGCGGAAGGCAGTGGAGGACAGAGGTGCCTGGCGTTCTCTGGTCCATGGGGTCACGAAGAGTCGGACACGACTAAACGACTAAACAACAACAACAAAGTGCTGCTTTCATGGCTTCTGGCCCAAATATATCTTACATGTGAATAACAATGTAGGGTAAGAAGACATGCCAAGGAAATTTTGTGAAAGAGAGAGGAAGGAAGGAAGGAAGGAAGGAAGGAAGGAAGGTTGGTTTTAGATTTATTTTTTAAAGAAAGTGGGAGAGAGAACTGGCTCAAGACTTTGGGTCAAAACATTCTGGACTTCCTCCAAGCTCCCCAGGTGTTCTGCCTGAGGAGATTTGCTCTGAACATCAACATCTCTCTTTGTTGCAAACTTGCCACCCTTTTCCCTCCAACCACCGCTTGTCCATCTGTGAGGGAAGCACGTTGTTCACAGGCCGCCTGGTAACCATGGCACAGCACACTTTGTTTCCGAAACATGGGCCAAAGGATGGAAAGGGAGTGCATGGAACTGACTGGCAGAGACAGGGCCCTGCTCACTTCTCTATGAATCACCGATTGGTGAGATGTTGTGACGACCGTCTCAGAGGTGACGGCACCATCCCCAAAGAGATTGACTCACACGGGGAAGGAGAAGGATGCTGGGGATTCACAAACCACGAGGCAGGCTAGGCTGCGAGAAGCTTGTCCCAGCTGCATACCCACTTGTTCAGGGGAAGTGTAACCCTATCGAGACAAGCTTCAAGAGCAGCTTATGCCAGAGTAGCAGCTGAAGAATTACGTTATGCAAAAAGAAAAGAAAAATCTGAAAGGAACTGCAGCTGTAAAAGGTAAATACAGAAAGGAGCCAGGTTGCAAGAGCTGAGGCAAGCAGGGAAAGGTGGCTGCGCAGAAAGCTATTGTGACAACATCATAGTCGTAGTTTCTGCTTTGAATGAATGCTCCACAAATTGTCCGGGAATTCCCCCTGTAGTGAGGGCAGGAATTATCCAGCTCTTCTGCAGAGAAACAGCTGGCAATCCCACAAGGAGAGGCAGGGTGGTACAATCCTGCATTTCCTCTGTAAAACTTTTTTTTTAAAAGAAATATTTATTAAAGTTTTACAAAAACGTAATGTCAGAGCTGCCTCTAGGTCCCAGCTCACAGAGGACCAACGCTAGGCTGTCGTAACGTCCAAAATCTTTATTGAAGTTCAGTTTCCATTTCAAAGCCGCAGCGTGCAGCCCTACGTCTTAAACCCTAGATCGGCGAAGTCCCGTCTGAGTCCCCTCCCCTCTGACACCAGTTTAAGATCCTAGCCCTGCTCCACCTTTTCCGCTGCTCTCTCCTCCTCTGGGTCCTCCTGCCTGCTGGGGCATTGCCCTTTCTGGACTCTTCCGACGCTGAGTCGCTTAGCTCCTCCCCCTGCCTCCGGCGGGCTTTAGGACCCGGTTCCCAATCCTCATTCTCTGCTGTCCCGCGCTCCTGTACATTTGAACTTGCCTCTCGCGCCAACCCAGTGACCTTTCTCCTAACCGTTACACTACTTCTGTCACTGCTTCCCTCTTCCGGGATACTGGCCGGATCTGACCTCCCCTCCGTTGTCCGACTCTCCGATGGAGGCGTGGTCAGCCCTGCCTCGTCTTCTCTCCCTGGTGGGGAATGCACTGGCCCCGATACTTGGGACTCTTCCCCCCCACTCTGCTCTGGTGGGGAAGCTGGTCCTGATTTCCAACTACTGCTCTGGGAGTCCCTGCTGCCCCCTTGCTCCTGGGGCGTTCCCCTTGGGAATCCCCTACCCCTGGCCACTGGCGCCCCCTTCTGTGAATCTTCCGATTCGCTGGAGAGGCTCATGGAATCCCTCGGGCCACTGTCCTCTTCTCCTACGCTCCCCTCGGATTCTTCCCCTTCGCTCTCCATTTCCTCTCTTCCCTTTGCCTCTGCTCCTGAGCCCCTGACATCCATCCCCCCTCGAAGCCCCCCCTTCCCCCCTCCCCCTCTTCAGGTGTGGGTTCTGGGTGCTCCAGTGTTGTGGGGGTGAGTGCAGGATACAGTTCTTCCCCCGTGGTGTGCAGCCAGCCGGTTATATTCGGACAGTCCTCAATGGGCTCGTCGACATCGATCTCCTCAGCTCCCATCTCTCTGGAGGTGTGTTCGAACCCTGGATCTTCCCCCAACACGATCATGACCCCCTCTCCCCCTGTCGCCTGGGGTGACGCTGCGTGCGAAGGCCCGCTCGGCAGTTCTCTGCGCCACCCCACCTCAGGTTGATCATCCCACCAATAAGATCCGCCTGTGCCAAACCCTGAGAGGGATCCCTCTGGGGAGCTAGTCTCCGGCGCCGTGTCCTCAGCTGAAGAGAACCCCTGGAACGTGCTGGCTGAGAGTGTGGGTGTGAAAAGATATTCGTCAAAATAATCTGCCGGCATGGGCCTGTGTGGGAAAAGTGCGTGGAACTCGTCTTTGAGGTAGTGCTCCTCCACCGCATAGTACGGTACCCAGCTGTTGGCGCTGGCAGGGGTACCCTCCCTGGTGAGGAAATATTCAACCCCCTCTTCCCCCATCTCGAATCCAAAATCTCTGTGACCTTGTTGAGCGGCTCCGCCCTCGGCGACCCCCCCTTCGTGGGTGCGTCTCTGAGCGGGCTAGGAGCTGTCCCTGGCGCCTGGAACCTGTGAGGTGCCTTGTAGGGCGTGAGCACCAATCTATGAAAGACCGGGTGCATTCTGGATCCCTCCGGGAGTGTCAACCGGAAAGCCACTGGGTTGATCTGTGCCTCGACTTGGTAAGGGCCTAGCTGCTTATGTCCGAGCTTCTTCTTAGCTAACGATCTGGCCGGCACTGCCTGGGCTGCTAACCAGACCCAGTCCCCCACCCGGATGTCCTCCCCAACTCTCCTGTGTCGGTCTGCCTGCATTTTGTAAGCGTGTTTTGCTAGCTCTAACTGCCTACGGAGCTGTTCATGGACCTCCTGTAACTCCGCTGCCAAGGCCTCTGCTTCCTGCGGCTCCCCTCCCCCACTTTCTCTAAACCCGGGAAGGTTCTGGGATGCCGCCCATTGTTGGCGAAAAACGGAGTCACCCCCGTGGACACGTGTTTCGTGTTGTTGTAGGCAAACTCGGCCAGCGGTAGGTAGTCCACCCAGGTCGAGGGCTGTTGGTTCGCGTAGCATCTCAGGTACTGCTGCATGATGGCGTTGACCCTCTCCGCTTGTCCGTTGGTCTGCGGGTGTCTTGCCGACGCTAGGTTGACCTTGACGTTCAGGATGCCCATCAGCTTTTGCCAGAAACTCGAGATGAACTGGCGCCCCCGGTCGGACAGGATAGATCGTGGTAGGCCGTGCACCTTGAACACGTGGTCTATGAACAGCTTGGCTGTCTGTTCCACTGTGGCCACCTTCGCGCAAGGAATGAAGTGGGCCATCTTGGTGAACAAGTCTACTATCACAAGTACTGCTGTTTTGCCCCTCGAGCTGGGCAGATCAGTGACAAAATCCAGGGCCACCCTCTCCCACGGTTCGAACGGGGTCTGTAGCGGTTCCAACAGTCCCGCCGGCGGTCTGTGTACCGGCTTGGCCCTTTGGCATGTGTCGCACCTAGTGACGTAATCCGCGACTTCTCCCCGCATCTTGGGCCACCAAAAGTCTCTGGCTACTAATTCCACCGTCTTGTCCTTGTCGAAATGTCCGGCGCTGGGTGCGTCGTGTAACTGTTGCAGTACTCTCGCGCGGAGGTCGTCTCCCGGCACGTAGATGGCCCCTTTGCGGATGAGCAGTCCGTCGCATATCTGGAACTCGTCGTCCTTCGCTGTGCCGCTGCGCACTTCCTCCATCTTGGATCGTGCGAAGGAATCCGTTCGCAGCGCGCGACGTATTGCTTCCAGGTCCACGGTGGCCGAAGCGCATGCCCACGCTTTAGGTGCGAAAATGTGTTTGGCTGCCACCGGTGCCGCTTCCTCAAGATACTGCGGCTTCCTGGATAGCGCATCAGCCATGATGTTGTTGTCTCCCAGGATATATTCTATCCTTAAGTCGAAATCCGCAAAGAACTCCGCCCAGCGGATGTGTCTCTGGTTCAGGAACCGCGCCGTGCACCAGTACTCCAGGTTCTTATGATTCGTGCGAACTTGCACTGTGTGTTTGGCTCCAATGAGGAAGTGCCGCCACGCCTTGAATGCTGCATGAATGGCCAGCAACTCTCTGTCCCAGGTGGTGTAGTTCTGCTCCGACTTGCTGAGTTTCCTGGAGTAGAAAGCGCACGGCCTCCAGTCCCCTTGCGGTTCTTGCTGCAACAGGACTGCCCCCACGGCTCTGTCGGAGGCATCCGTTTCAACCCTCATGGGTTTGTTGAGGTTCACATGTAGCAGTTGGTCTTCGGACGCGAAGAGACGCTTGAGTTTCTGAAAGGACTGCTCTGCCTGCTCCGTCCAGATGAACTTCTTCTTCTTGGAGCTGAGGGTGTCCGTGATGGCCGCCGTTTGCATAGCGAAACCCTTGATAAACTTGCGATAAAAGTTGGCAAAGCCGGCAAACTTCTGGACCTCCTTCCGATTGCGTGGGCTCTTCCAGTCCAGTACCAAGCGGACCTTAGCGCTGTCCATGGCGAGTCCCTTGTCGGACAGCTTGTAGCCCAGGAAATCCACCTCCGTCACGTCGAACTGGCACTTCTCCAGTTTGGCGTAAAGTCTGTGCTCTCGTAGTCTCTGCAGGACTTCCTTGACATCTCTCTCGTGAGCCTCCTGCGATTCCGAGAAGATCAGAATGTCGTCCAGGAAGCAGACGCACTTCATGTAGAGGAGCCCCGCTAACACGTGATGCATGAAGGCTTGGAAGCAGTGGGAGCCATTTTGCAAACCAAACGGCATAACCCTATATTCATAGGTGCCCAAGGGCGTAAACATGGCCGTCTTCCACTCGTCGCCCTCCCGCATGCGTATAAGATTGTATGCCCCTCGTAGATCCAACTTGGTGAAGATGCGTCCCTTCCTCACCGTCGCGAGCAAGTCGTCGATCTTGGGCATCGGGAACGCCGTGGGCTTGGTTTTCGAATTTAAAATTCTAAAATTAACTACCAGCCTCTTTTGGGGCATGTCCTTTTTCTTCATGAAGAACACAGGACTGCCCCCCACTGCTTTGGACTCCCGGATGAATCCTCGCTTCAAGTTGTGATCTATGAACTCCCTGAGCTCTTGCAGTTCGTCTTCAGACATGGAATACAGTTTTCCAGTCGGCAGCGTCGCCCCCGGCAGGAGGTCAATCTTGCAGTCGTATGGTCTGTGGGGTGGTAGTTTGTCCGCCTCCTTCTCACAGAAGACCTCCAAAAACCCTCTGTACTTGTCGGGTACCGCTTGCAGCATGCCCAATTGTAACTGCGGTCCATCTTCTTGCCCCTCATCTTCCTGGGCAGGCAGTATGCAGTTTGCTGCGCAGTAGGAGGAGCTGAAGGTCAATTGGCGCTGGTACCATGCTAGTGCCGGACTGTGCCTGTCCAGCCAACTCATGCCCAACACTATGGGCGTGTCTGACAGGCGGGTCACATTGAAGCTGATGACTTCCCGGTGATTTCCAATTTGCATCACCATTGGCGGCGTTTGCTGTACCACCTGTCCCCCCAGCAATTCTCTGCCATCGACGGTGACTACTTTTAGGGGCATCGTGGCCGGCAGGAGCGCTATGCCATGTTGCTGGATGAAATCCACTCCTATAAAGTCTGCATTGCTGCCAGAGTCAATGGTAATAGGGACTTCCATGGTGAGCCCATTGGGAAGTTGGAGGGATGCGGTGAGCTGCACCACTGGTTTGGGTGGGAGGGGGGTCTGTGGGCTGTAAGATTCCTGGGGACTGCTTCACTGACTCGTCTGGCTGGGCCCCAGTGCCTCTGCCTCCAGCCAGACTTCGTCGTTTCCCTGCAGTGATTCCTCCTGCTGAACTGTTCCCTTTACTGTTGCTGAGGCTGCAGTGTGCTTGTGGATCCTCTGGGGACACTCTTTCGCCATGTGCTGAGCACTGTCACAGACGTAACACTTCCTGTTCCCTCTAGGAGCTTTCGTTTTGACTGCTCCCGGTGTCAGGGCTCTGGCTGCTGACTGAGCCCTGGCACCACCTAACTCCATCGGCTCCTCTCCCCCTCCCAGTGGAGGCATGGATTGAGCACGCGCTGTGTCCCTGGGAAAGAAAGGAGGTGCTCTAGCTGGCGTGCGTCCCCAACGCCCTTCGTCTTTGCTCCAAGGACGTTCCTCCAGCCTCACTCCAATCGCCAGCGCTCTCTGGACCACTTCTTTAGTGCTCTGGGGTCTCTCCCCCCTTGCAATTTCGTCTTTCACAGCCCCGTTCAACCCCTCCCAGAACAGGTCCCGGACGGCAGCTGAGTCTTTTTCCCATCCCAGCGCGTTGACCAATGCAAAAAAGCGGGAGTGATATTGCCTTACAGTGGCTCTGCCTTGTTTCAATCCATGTATCTCCTTTCTGGCGACATCTACATCTACCGCTGATAAAAAACAAGCGTCCATCGCCTTAATGAAGGCATCCGCATTTCGGAGGGCTGGGTCATTATCTCGCCACAGATTGCGCAGCCACGCTTTAGCTTCTCCATGGAGATGAGTTAGTATGAAGCCTACTTTCTCCTGCTCATCTCTAAAGTCCTTCTCCAGCAACTTAAGTGCAAAAACCACGTCTGCTCTGAAGTTAGGATACTGCTGCAGACTCCCATCGAAATGAGACACGAGGCTGCCTCCCCTCTTTCCTAGACCAATCCCCTCTGGTTTGGCACCCGGTAGCCCCTGTTTAGTCAACATTTCCAACCTGGTTTGCAGATCCCGGCAGGCAGCGGCTGCTTCGTCTTCTCTCTTTCTGGATGCTAATATTTCCATGTTAAGCCTTGTCACTGCGTCTTGCAGGGCTGCCATTTGTTCTTCGGTAGTCATCCTGTCCTGCTTTCGTGAGCTCGCGAAGCACCAATCTTCGCCCCTCGCTGCGCCCACTCACGTTGCGAGGTTTTATGAGAGACGGGACTTACTCTCAGAGCTGCCTCTAGGTCCCAGCTCACAGAGGACCAACGCTAGGCTGTAGTAATGTACAAAAGTCTTTATTGAAGTTCAGTTTTCATTTCAAAGCCACAGCGTGCAGCCCTACGTCTTAAACCCTAGATCGGCGAAGTCCCGTCTGAGTCTCCTCCCCTCTGACACCAGTTTAAGATCCTAGCCCTGCTAAACCTTTTCCGCTGCTCTCTCCTCCTCTGGGTCCTCCTGCCTGCTGGGGCATTGCCCTTTCTGGACTCTCCCGACGCTGAGTCGCTTAGCTCCTCCCCCTGCCTCCGGCGGGCTTTAGGACCCGGTTCCCAATCCTCATTCTCTGCTGTCCCGCGCTCCTGTACATTTAAACTTGCCTCTCGTGCCAACCCAGTGACCTTTCTCCTAACCATTACACTACTTCTGTCACTGTTTCCCCCTTCCGGGATACTGGCCGGATCTGACCTCCCCTCCGTTGTCCGACTCTCCGATGGAGGCGTGGTCAGCCCTGCCTCGTCTTCTCTCCCTGGTGGGGAATGCACTGGCCCCGATACTTGGGACCCTTCCCCCCACTCTGCTCTGGTGGGGAAGCTGGTCCTGATTTCCAACTACTGCTCTGGGAGTCCCTGCTGCCCCCTTGCTCCTGGGGCGTTCCCCTTGGGAACCCCCTACCCCTGGCCACTGGCGCCCCCTTCTGTGAATCTTCCGATTTGCTGGAGAGGCTCATGGAATCCCTCAGGCCACTGTCCTCTTCTCCTACGCTCCCCTCAGATTCTTCCCCTTCGCTCTCCATTTCCTCTCTTCCCTTTGCCTCTGCTCCTGAGCCCCTGACACGTAAGTACAAAAATACATGAAAAAATAAAAAAAATAAAAATGCAACATACAACATACAAAGGACAAAAAGAAAATAAGAAAAAATTAAAAACAAATCCGTTTTTCATAAGTTTAAACTCATTTGCTTGTTTCTTTGACCTCCTCACACCTCCCCTTCTTGTGTTCCCATTTACATAATCAAATCAGCAAATCCTTACCCTCTTTCATTTATCTTAACTCTATATCTTAACATTTTATGACTCTATATTTTCATCCATTATCAATTCATTTTTGCATATTCTTATTAACTTTGTTGCTAATGACACTTATTTTCAATCCAACATCATTTTAACATTCATTAATTTTACAGTGTTTCTGCAGATAGTCTTTAAATTTCTTCCAATCTTCTTCCACCAACTGTTCTCCCAGGTCTCGGATTCTGCCAGTCATTTCCGTTAATTCCATATAGTCCATCACCTTCATCTGCCACTCTTCCAAGGTGGGTAGATCTTGTGTCTTCCAATACTTTGCAATAAGTATTTGTGCTGCTGTTGTTGCATACATGAAGAAAGCTCTATCTTTCTTTGGCACCAATTGGCCAACTATGCCCAGGAGAAAGGCCTCTGGTTTCTTCCCTCTGTAAAACTAATGCAGGGAGATTTGTGCACAGGGATGAGGTGTGTGACCCATTTTGCTTCCACTGATTCCCCCTGCAAATAGGCAAGCATAGGGCTGCCATACGTCTGGACATTTCCCAGACATTACTGGGATTTCAAAGGCGGAATTGAGGTCCAGGGGGGATTTCTGAAAGGAGGTGTTTCGTCCTGGATCTTACGCAACCGAAAAACCACTTCCTAGGGGGGGGTCTTCCTAACAAAAGTTCTCAACAACTGTCGGGGTGTCCTGGTTTTTACTTTTTGAAACATGGCAACCCGAGGCAAGCAGTTTTTATAAATTCTCCATTCTCATATTGGAACAATGAACACAGGCCCAAGCTTCCTCTGCGCATGTCCAAGTGTTTGCATGGAAACAGGTACACTTGCTGGTTTGCAGAGTGCCACTATTTAGCCCTGTTTAGGGAAGTTTTTTATATGCCTGTTGTCTTTGTCCATGGAGTTTTCTTGGCAGGGATACTGGAGTGGCTTGCCGGTTCCTCCTCCAGGTGGATCATGTTTGGTCAAAACTCTCCACTATGACCTGTTCATCTTGGGTGCCCTGCCCGGCATAGTTCATAGCTTCTCTGAGTTCTTCAAGCCCCTTCGCCACGGCAAGGCTGTGATGACCATAAAGAAGGCTGATCGCCGAAGAATTGATGCTTTTGAACTATGGTGCTGGAGGAGACTCTTGAGAGTCCCATGGACTGCAAGAAGATCAAACCTCTCCATTCTGAAGGAAATCAGCCCTGAGTGCTCACTGGAAGGACAGATCCTGAAGCTGAGGCTCCAAGACTTTGGCCACCTTATGAGAAGAGAAGACTGCCTGGAAAAGACCCTGATGTTGGGAAAGAAGGAGGGCACAAGGAGAAGGGGACGATGGAGGCCGAGATGGTGGGACAGTGTTGTCAAAGCTACCAGCATGAGTTTGACCAAACTGCGGGAAGCAGTGGAAGAGAGGAGTGCCTGGCGTGCTCTGGTCCAGGGGGTCACGGAGAGTTGGACACGACTAAACAACAACAGAAATGGGTCCATCAGTGGATCAACTCACCTGTTCTCTCCATCCCTTACGCAGAAATTCCCCCTTGCAATGTCTCCTCCAATGCCCGATTTAAATATGCAACTCCAATCGACTAAAAATAGGGTGGATAGGGGATATCAGGGAGCCATTGCAGTCCTCCGGGCCTCTCTGTTAGGAATCAGGCTTTCTTTGTTGTGACTCCTCCTCGAGAGGACCGGAGGGTGGCAACACAAGAACGGGGCCTTCTCTGCAGTGGCTCCCTGTCTGTGGAATGCTCTCCCCAGGGAAGTTTGCCTGGCGCCTTCATTACACACCTTTTTTTTGTGACCAAACTGCGGGAGGCAGTGGAAGACAGGAGTGCCTAACGTGCTCTGGTCCATGGGGTCACGAAGATTAAGACACGACTAAACGACTAAACAACAACAGGGAAGTTTTTAATGTTTAATGCTGTATTGTGTTTTTAATATTCAGCTGGTAGCTGTCAGGAGTGGCTGGGGAAACCCAGCCAGATGGGTGGGGTATAAATAATACATTATTATTATTATTATTATTATTATTATTATTATTATTATTACACATGCAGTTATGGAGAACATACAGCCTTTGAACATGACATGTGAATAACTGCATGTTTCAACTGTTAATGTACACGGATCCAACAACTGTACACTTGTTGAATAGAACATGTGAACCGGGATTCCTGCATTGCAGAGGGTTGGACTGGATGACCCCTGGACCCATTCCAGCTCTAAAGTTCTATGATTCTAATGCTCCTTATATGAGATAATGAAGAAAGGTAGTTTTTTGGGGGGGAGGGGGTCTGATCTTTTACGAAGCTGGAAATAAGCTTTCGCCCATGTTAGTTCCTTGCAGCGTCTGACCACCCGCCCACCGCAATTCGAACTGTTTCCTCTGGGCGTGCAGATAATTGTGTCCCTTCAGCCGTAAAGTATGCGTTCCCTTTTTGGGGATGTTTCCACCTCATCCAGGTGGAAAGTCCCCTCCGGACAGTCCCCCTGAAGTCACTTCAAAATGCTCCCGTGCAGGCGTGAGGGAGTATAAATACAAGGACAGCCTTCCTCCCATCCATCTGGCCTTATTTGTCCTCGTCCCCTCGCACAGCCGCCTTCCCAGGATGATGCCGTCACCAGTTGGTGCTCCTGACAGATGGATGGAGGGCCTCGAGATGTGAGACCTGCGCGAGAGGAAGCTGAGGGACAGGCAGAGAGGGTCTTGGCAGAAGCGATTCAAGTGCTGTGGAATTAAAGCTCTCTGCCACCCGGGCACAGGAAATCCACTTTTAAGCAAGCTGCCGGCTTTTTGCAGTATGGAAAGTAATGGGGAAACACACCAGGAAAATGTGGGACAGACTAATGGTTGATGAGAAGCAGAGCTGGCCCAAGGCGTTTGGCTGCTTGAAGCAAACCAGAAAATGGCACCAACGCTTCTGGGAATTGTAGTTTGTTAAGGGTGCTGGCTTCAAGCATGGATAGGGGCTCAAGAGAGCCTTTGCAGTCCTCCAGGCTTCTCTGTTAGGGATCAGGCTTTCTTTGTTGTGACTCCTCCTCAAGAGGACCGGAGGGTGGCAACACGAGAACAGGGCCTTCTCTGCAGTGGCTCCCCATCTCTGAAATGCTCTCCCCAGGGAAGTTTGCCTGGCGCCTTCATTACACCTTTAGGCGCCAGGCAAAAATGATCCTTTTTGACCAGGCCTTGGGTTGATTTGATTGACATCCTATGCCCTTTTAAAATGTGGGGACGACGACTATTGTGTTGTTGCTATTATTCTGATTATGTATTTTGTGGTTTTATATTCTGATTTTAATCTCTGCCCCGAGACCTGCACTTATAGGGCAGTTTGAAAGCACACCAGTGCAAGTAGATAAATAGGTACCACTGCGGTGGAAAGGTAAACGGCGTTTCTGTGTGCTCTGGCTCTTGTCACGGTGTTCCTTTGTGCCAGAAGCGGTTTGGTCATGCTGGTCATATGACCCAGGAATGGGAGGGCGTTGCACAGTGCAGGCGCCACTACCGAGAAGGCCCTTTTATACTACACTTTTCTCTAAATGGAATGCCATTTTCAAAAGCTGTGCAAACGAAAAATTGCTTTCACACTTTTTGTTTCTCTCCATTGCATTTCAGCATGAAGTTCTCAACAGAGATACGTTTTAATATGCAAGTTTGCCTAAAAAATGTGTTTTTGCACATATGCTATCTTCGCAAATCTACTCACTGTTACACGCACCTTGGTACCCATGTGACTTGGTTGAAGAAATGCATTGCAAAATTTGGAAAAGGGGGAGTTTCAAAGGATGGCTATTTTTCATGAAGTGCAAACCCAGTGCGTTCACCTTTCAATGTGAACAGAACAGAAATTCATCCCTATCCTTACCAAAGACTAACAGAGAGCTTTCCCACTCTACTAAGTGACGTCAAACTGCATCTGGGACTTTTTAGTTTAGAAATACATGTTTTATTTCATGTGCCCATAAAAAGATCCACTTTTCAGATCACAGGATTTTATTACATACAAAATTTGTGCACTAGTCTAATGTAGCAGCTTTTGCGGGTTTTACTAGAAGATCAAGACAGTGGCATAGCGTGGGTTGTCAGCACCCGGGGCAAGGCAAGTAATTTGCGCCCCCTAACCCATGGATTTTAGGTAGGGGCAGAGAGCTGCGAGCGCGCGCCCCCCAGATGTTGCGCCCGGTGCGGCCAGCCCCCCCTGTACCCCCACGCTACGCCACTGGATCAAGATCCTGGCTGCGTTAGCCCTAGAAAAGGGTTTCCACCAACTAAATCCTTACATTTGTCAATAACAACAAATAAATCCCTTAAAATGATGTAAACAAAATTCTTCCTATCATGTTCTTTGCCATTCTAATCCAGTCTTTTGGGACTCACACTCCTTCGAGGGCCTCCTGGTGGAGAACGACCTGGTGGAGAGCCAGTGTGGTGTAGTGGTTAAGAGCGGTAGTCTCGTAATCTGGGGAACCGGGTTCGCGTCTCCGCTCCTCCACATGCAGCTGCTGGGTGACCTTGGGCCAGTCACACTTCTCTGAAGTCTCTCAGCCCCACTCACCTCACAGAGTGTTTGTTGTGGGGGAGGAAGGGAAAGGAGAATGTGAGCCGCTTTGAGACTCCTTAAAGGGAGTGAAAGGCGGGGTATCAAATCCAAACTCTTCTTCTTCTTCTTCTTTAAAGATGGGGGTCTTGATTTGGAATGGCTGGAGCTGGATCTTGACCTTGACCGAGACTTTGATCTTTTTAAAGAACCTGAACGGGATCTGCTTGGCGAGACAGATCTGGATCTCTGGGGGGAGAGTGATCTGGTTCTCCGGCCATGACTTCGACTAGAGAAAAGTAGTGTAAAAGGCAACACAATAGAAGTTTATAAAATTATGCCTGGCATGGAAGAAGTGCGTAGAGGGAAGCTTTTATCTCTTTCTCATAATGCTGGAACCAGGCAGAGCTTTTTTTTTTTCCAGCCAGAACTTGTCAGAACTCAGTTCTGCCAACTCTCAAGCGGGCGCCATTGCCATTCTAAGAGAACAGGGAAGGTGTTTGTGGTGAGTTGCGGCACCTCCTTTTCTCGAAAAATAGTACTGGAACTAGCCGATATTCAGTCAGTGCAGCTGAATTTGGGTAGATTTAGGACAGATAGGACGCGGGTGGCACTGTGGGTTAAACCACAGATCCTAGGACTTGCCGATCAGAAGGTCAGCGGTTCGAATCCCCGCGACGGGGTGAGCTCCCGTTGCTCGGTCCCTGCTCCTGCCAACCTAGCAGTTTGAAAGCACATCAAAGTGCAAGTAGATAAATAGGTACCGCTCCGGCGGGAAGGTAAACGGCGTTTCCGTGTGCTGCTCTGGTTCGCCGGAAGTGGCTTAGTCCTGCTGGACACATGACCCGGAAGCTGTACGCCGGCTCCCTCAGCCAGTAAAGTGAGATGAGTGCCGCAACCCCAGAGTTGGTCACGACTGGACCTAACGGTCAGGGGTCCCTTTACCTTTACCTTAGGACAGATAAAAAGCAGAGACATCACCTTGCCGACAAAGGTCCGTGTAGTTAAAGCTATGGTTTCCCCAGTAGTGATGTATGGAAGTGAGAGCTGGACCATAAAGAAGGCTGATCGCCGAAGAATTGATGCTTTTGAATTCTGGTGATGGAGGAGACTCTTGAGAGTCCCATGGACTGCAAGAAGATCAAACCTCTCCATTCTGAAGGAAATCAGCCCTGAGTGCTCACTGGAAGGACAGATTCTGAAGCTGAGGCTCCAAGACTTTGGCCACCTCATGAGAAGAGAAGACTCCCTGGAAAAGACCCTGATGTTGGGAAAGATGGAGGGCACAAGGAGAAGGGGACGACAGAGGATGAGATGGTGGGACAGTGTTCTCGAAGCTACCAGCATGAGTTTGACCAAACTGCGGAAGGCGGTGGAAGACAGGAGTGCCTGGCGTGCTCTGGTCCAGGGGGTCACGAAGAGGCGGACATGACTAAACAGCAACAACAACCACAACAACAGGACAGATAAAAGCAATTATTTAAACAATGGAACACGCTCCCATGGGAGGCAGGAATACCCACCAACCAAGATGGCCTAAAAAAGGATTAGACTAATTTGTGGAGAGAGCTATTGCTGGCTACTGGTCAAGGTGGCTTTGGTTGATTATTTTTTAATTGATTATTTAATTTATGCAGCACTTAAGATATGGGAAAAAAATTCTGTATACTAGGGACATAGCAGAAAAAAATGGAGTGGTCAAGCTTGGGGAACAGATTCGGTTGTTTCCCAGGAAGGTATGGGGAGATGTGCTAATTTGCTAATGTATTAATTTACACTTCCTGAAACAATGTGCAAATTGAAACACAGCTGTCATTTGAAATTTGCACTTCTCTGAATTTCACGGTGAATTCTCTAACCAAATAATGTGTACAAAAATGCACATATCGGGGGGGGGGAGTGTACATAAAATGAGTATATTTAAATATGAAAATACATCAAATGAGGGGAAATTACTTGCAAAAATGCGTTCATTGCATGTTTTAGTTCCCACTTCTCCCAATATACACATTTTCGCAAGCGATATTCGCAAGCGATTTTCGCTCATTTCAAATTTTCACTAATATTTTTGTAATTGTAGCAACTTTTCCAAATCCTCAGATTCAAAGCTTATCAAACCTATTGGAAAATGTGGAGAAAGGAAGACATTTTATTCTTTTATTCATTTCGCAAAATTAAAAAACCACTTGACTGTAAAAAAAAACCTCAGAGCAGTTTACAAAAGACTAAAGTGAGAACATTATCAATGGAACTAATCGAAAGATTAAAAAGAACAAGAGAGGGAAAACACAACAGCATTACAGATACCTTGGGCAGGGTTGCTAAACAAAAATGTTTTAAGTAAGAGATGAAAAGAGCACAGTTAAGAAAAGACGCACGCCTGATTTCAAGAGGCAGGGAGTTCCATAGATGCTGCAACATATAAATATTGATTTCTTACAAGTCCTGCATGTGTAAAAGGGCTTGTTGCACCAGCTGAGGTGGTTGAGAGGGTGAATATGGGATTTAGGCCATCTCGCAGGTAGACTGTTGCCAAGTTATATGGGGCTTTGTGTACTAGAACTATACCAGTATCCTTGCCTTCCTTGGAGATTTTAAAACAGAGTTTGTATGGCCATCGGTCATGGATGCTTTAGTTGAGATTCCTGCATTGAAGGGGGTTGGTCTGGATGACCCTTGGATCCTTTACAACTCTACAATCCTACAAACACTTTAAACCTATCCTATGTGGTGGACCTGTAAAAGGGTAATGGAGTACTGGGAAATAATTCATAATGAATTGGAAGAAATGTTTAAAAGTACTTTTCCAAAAAAAAAAATATCAGAGTCCTTTTTATTGGGGATAATTCAGATGGAAATCCCCAGGTGTCAAAAAAAGGTATTTATGTGTGCCACTACTGCAGCCTGTGTTTTGTTAGCCCAAAAATGGAAAACGAGCGAGGTCTCAACCAAAGAAGAATGGCAACTTAAGCTGATGGAATATGCACAGCTTGCGGACCTAACAAATAGAATAAGAGAACAAGAAGAACATAGGTTTAAAGAATATTGGAAAATGTTTACTGAATATATGGGGGTGGGGTTGTGTACGCTTGAAAACGTCAGCAGCATTAAGATAAATTCAACAGTGTAAATAAGTTTTGACAGATGTAATAATGGAATGCTGAATGGTTTAGTTTATGTAAAATATGCAGGGATTTATGTTATGCAAAATGAAAAGAGAAGAATAAGGGAAGTCACTGATATTTCAAGGTTGTTTAAATGAATATTCTAAAATGTAAAACAGAAAATTTATTATTGAAGAAGAAGAAGAAGAAAGCACTTTGAACCTGGCCTGGCAGCAAATCGACAATCATTTGCAGATCTCTGCTTTTCCAAACTTCAGCTCAGGAAAAAATGATGAATTGAGAAGAATTCAACTGTACAGATCTTCCCAGCTCTCCTCCAGGGTGAACATTTGGAGTCCCAGCCTGCAGTAGCGAAACGCCGAAGAGATCCACTGATCTTCCTCACTCACCTGGTTGCATTTGGAGCGCGTGGAGCAGATTCAGCAAGCGTCGAATTGACAGTGCCCATCTTCCGGTGACACTCTTGTAAATAAGAGGCCTTCAACTCTGCCAGGAATTCCAGACCCTGGAGCGCCCAGAGGTGGCGAACGGGTTAAGGCCAGGCCATCTGGAGAAACCGGAGACCTCAGCTGTTCTTCCATTGACATCTTCTTGGGTCAGATTCGTCTCCTGCACACCAAGAGCCAACACTTGGGGGTCGGCCTTGCGGCCGAGCAGAGGAGAGGGCTCTCTGTTCTGCAGCGACAGGGACAATGGTCAGCCCACTTCGATGGCAAGCTTGCGGGTTTAGAATATAGAATAAGAGAACAAGAAGAACATATGTTTAAAGAAGATTGGAAAACCTTTATTGAATATATGGAGGGAAATTGTGCACACTTGAAAACGTGGGCAGCATTAAGATAAATGCAACAGTGCAAACAAGTATTGATAGATGTACCAATGCCATAAGTTTTGTCAGAAGTCTGTTTTATTTAAGTGTTTATTTAAGTATTAATTAGGAAGATTAAGTTTTTTTATGCATGTAAATCTGCTTTTTCTTCTTTCTTTTTTCTGTATTTTCTTCTTTTCTTTTTTCTTACTTTTTTCTTTAACTTTCTTTTTGTAGTAGGAGATTGTAAATTCTTTGTAAATTCTTTGTATATGTGTGTAATTTAAATTAATAAAGATTATTTTTTTAAAAAAATGTAATACCGTGGTACCTCGGGTTAAGTACTTAATTCATTCTGGAGGTCTGTACTTAACCTGAAACTGTTCTTAACCTGAAGCACCACTTTAGCTAATGGGGCCTCCCACTGCTGCCGTGCCGCCGGAGCACAATTTCTGTTCTCATCCTGAAGTGGGATGAGAACAATTTCTGTTCTCATCCCACCCCACTGCAAATTTCAAAAAGGTAATTTCTGGCAGTCCAGAGTATAAAGATGTTGTTGTTGTTGTTGTTGTTATATACACCCCTCACTGAGAATCACATAACACTTTGTGATATAAAAACACAAAAATACAGACCATAAACCCTTGACACAGACACACACAAGTACAACCCCCTTTTAGCGTAGGGTGAAGGGCACTGGGAATGCATTTATGGAACCAAGGTGGTCCAAATATCTGGATATCTGGCTATCATGGGTATCTGGGCGCTCTACGGTTTGCAACGAGAGCTCCGAGCAGTTTTGTTTTTTTTAAAATTAATAATTTAATTGTTTATTTACTTCTGGCTCTGGAGATCTGCCCCCCAAGGAGATCTTTTGCTTCACAGCTGGCACAAAGCTTCCTTCTTCTTCCTGCCCTTCCATTCATAGACCGGGAGAAGAATGCGAGAGCACCTGCCGCAAGCTGAAGGTTTGGCTCCCGGTGCCAAGAGAGATGGCAATGAACAGAAGTCGCCCGCTGCCAAGGGCGGAACAAAATGTACTCTGGTATTTTTAACCTGGGGTTTATTTATTTTTTGATGCCTGAGGATTCAGCCCACTGGGGAGGGCAGGGGGGGCTTGTGGGACCTTTCAGGGATTTGTGCATTTGTCCCTTGGTCCCAAAATGGGCATTTCAGCACCCTCGCTCCAGAGGCCTCGTCTCCCGGATGAGGGGGACATACAGTGGAGAGCCTTCCTTCGGGAAGAGCTGTAGACCAGGCACAGTTTGCATGCTGAAGGACTCGGGTTTGATCCTGGCATCTGCAGGCAGGGTTGGGGAAGGTCTCTTGCCTGAAGCCATAGGAGGCTCTGATGGCCATCAGCTTGAAAGGCTCTACCTCTTTTTCAAACCAGTGAAGGCGGTGAAGGTCCTGTGTGAGTGCCTGGAGGCGGTTGGAGGATGGATGGTGGCTAAAGGATTGAGGTTGAATCCTGACAAGACAGAAGTACTGTTTTAGGGGGACAGGGGGCAGGCAGGTGTGGAGGACTCCCTGGTCCTGAATGGGTTAACTGTGCCCCTGAAGGACCAGGTGCGCAGCCTGGGAGTCATTTTGGACTCACAGCTGTCCATGGAGGCACAGGTCTATTCTGTGTCCAGGGCAGCTGTTTACCAGCTCCATCTGGTACGCAGGATGAGACCCTCCCTGCCCGCAGACTGTCTCACCAGAGTGGTACAAGCTCTGGTTATCTCCCGTTTGGACTACTGCAATGCGCTCTATGTGGGGCTACCTTAGAAGGTGACCTGGAAACTGCAACTAATCCAGAATGCGGCAGCTAGACTGGTGACTGGAAGCAGCCGCCGAGACCACATAACACTGGTTCTGAAAGACCTACATTGGCTCCGAGTACGTTTCTGAGCACAATTCAAAGTGTTGGTGCTGACCTTTAAAGCCCTAAACGGCATCAGCCCAGTAGACCTGAAGGAGCATCTCCACCCCCATCGCTCAGCCCAGACACTGAGGTCCAGCTCCGAGGGCCTTCTGGCGGTTCCCTCACTGCGAGAAGCCAAGTTACAGGGAACCAGGCAGAGCGCCTTCTTGGTAGTGGCGTCCACCCTGTGGAATGCCCTCCCTGCAGATGTCAAAGAGATAAACAACTACCTGACATTTAGAAGACATCTGAAGGCAGCCCTGTTCAGGGAAATTTTTAATGTGTGATATTTTAATGTATTTTTAATCTTTGTTGGAAGCCGCCCAGAGTAAATGAACAAAATGAATGAATTCCTCCATCCCACAAATAACCCAGAGATGCCTTTTAAATAAAAGGGCACATTCTATTCATGTAAAAACATGTTGATTCTCGGACCATCCATGGGCCAGATTGAGAAAGTGATTGGGCCAGATCCGGCCCCCGGGCCTTAGTTTACCTACCCATGGACTAAAGGATTCGGCCCAATGCCTAAAACCGCCAAAGTTGTGACAATTGCTATGGGGAAGGCAAAACCTGCAGAGGAGGGGAAATTCCTTCCCGGCTTTGAGAAAACAGCAACCATCGTGCGACCATAGCAACGCCAGAGAACTTAGAAAGGAGAATGGATGGGTTGTAAGAAAAAACAAGATTAGAGGATGGGCAGGGTGGGCGATGCTCTGGGGCTGACTGCGGTGCCGACGTCATCTCTGGCCGCTTTTTATGCTTCTGGAGTGAACCAGAGTGAATCCTGCTCCAACTCGGTTTGCTCCTATAGCCCCACACCCCAGGCCACCGCAGATAGGCCAGAATTTTTTATATATTTTTTTATTAAAGATTTTCTTGATTTACAGAAGCATGTGTCTCTTGTATTTTTTCCATGTAACATTTTTACAAATCAGTTTCATTTGTTGAGACATTAGGAAGAAAAGGGGTGGAGGGGTGGAAGATGGGTGGGGTAAGGTGGAGATGTTTCTATTTTGCTTAATATATGTGGGGTTTGGTGTCAGCATTGTTTGTGCAGGTTCTTTGTTGTTCACTTGTGTTCCTTTGTTGGTGAGAGAGGTTGGGGTTGGCCCAGGGTGTGGTTGTTCATTTGTGGTTGGCTGTGGTGGTCTTTGTTTTCATGTGTGAGTGGGGTGGGTGGGTGTTTTTGGTCAGGTTAGCCATATTGATTTATATGCTGTTTGTGGATTAGTGCATTGTTTTGTTGGGCTGTGTATGTGATAAAGGAGAGCCATACCCGGGTGAAGGCATCTTTTTCTATTTTCCCTGTGGCAGTTTCAGTTTATTGGTTAATTTTTCTCGTAAGGCTGTTACCCATACTATTTGGTACCATTGGTCCATGCTTACTCCTGACAGGTCTCTCCAGTGTCTGGTTATGGTGTTTCTGCCTGCTGAAAGTAGGTGGGTTATGAGTTCTTTGTGGTGTAAGTGGGCATTGTTGTCTTGGAAGAAGATAGGCCAGAATTTGAATCTGGGTTTGGTGGAAACCTGTCAGGCATCGTGGCAGCCAGGAAAGTGGAGCAACGGCTGGCGGAACAGCGTGGCTTCAGGAGGACGGGGAAACCACATGCCGAGCCACATGAGCCAACAGTGTGACGCGGCAGCTAAAAAAGCCAATGCAATTCTGGGCTGCATCAATAGGAGTACAGCATATAGATCAAGGGAAGTAATAGTGCCACTGTATTCTGCTCTGGTCAGACCTCACCTGGAATACTGTGTCCAGTTCTGGGCACCACAGTTCAAGAAGGACACTGACAAACTGGAACGTGTCCAGAGGAGGGCAACCAAAATGGTCAAAGGCCTGGAAACGATGCCTTATGAGGAACGGCTAAGGGAGCTGGGCATCTTTAGCCTGGAGAAGAGGAGGTGAAGGGGTGATATGATAGCCATGTTCAAATATATAAAAGGATGTCACATAGAGGAGGGAGAAAGGTTGTTTTCTGCTGCTCCAGAGAAGCGGACACGGAGCAATGGATCCAAACTACAAGAAAGAAAATTCCACCTAAACATTAGGAAGAATTTCCTGACAGTAAGAGCTGTTCAACAGTGGAATTTGCTGCCAAGGAGTGTGGTGGAGTCTCCTTCTTTGGAGGTCTTTAAGTAAAGGCTTGACAACCATATGTCAGGAGTGCTCTGATGGTGTTTCCTGCTTGGCAGGGGGTTGGACTTGATGGCCCTTGTGGTCTCTTCCAACTCTATGATTATATCAAATTTGTATACCGCCGTTCAATCAAAAATCACAACATGGAAAGAAAAGAAAAAAACTAGAAAGCAAAATATATAACCCCCCCCCCCCCAACAACCCTTGCGATCAATTAAAGGGAAGATACAGCACAACTTTTGTACCTGGCTCAGACTCCAGCACATCGCAAGACATGCAACATTAACAGTGCCAGAAAACCAAAGAGGACCATGGTGAAACCTTATCCCCCTGCTCCCGGGATCAGAGGTTTGAATTCTGCCCCGTTCAGAGGGCCTTTAGGATGACGGGCTGTGGGGAAGTCGGGAGAGTGGCTGTCAGTCAAAACTGACCACATCGGCCCACGTAGACATGAGCTCGGGCAGATTCTTGTATGCTTAAATGTGGCTGCGCTCAGCTCTCCCCCCGACCCTCTCTCTTTTAAATCAAACATTCTTCTCTGACTCTAATAGCAGGAGGGTTTAAGAAGGAATGAAAGGATAAATAAATAAAGCAAGAAAGGACCCTTCCTTTTTGCAGCAACAGGTGTGTGTGCATATATATATATATATATATATATATATATATATATATATATACCTGGTTATGATAGGAAATGAAACACAGTTGCTGGTTTTAGTTATACTGCCCTCTAGTGCCCAACATTATAGGACAATTGTCTTATGTACCAATTCAGTGATTCAACACTTTTGAAAATTGTTAAACAGATTTCAAGATCCTCCCTCGGTCCCCCCTCCCCAAACCCAAACATTTCTTAAATGCATTTCTAAATAGATGTTTTGGTTCAGATCAGCGGGGGTTTTTCTTTTCTTTTTAGAGGGCAGAAGACTGAGAAATAACGCACAAGAGCAAGCTAATGTATTACAAAGAATCAACTGTGGTCCCTTTCTTAAAAGGCGCTTTTGCTAAGGCTGAGAGGGGCTTCCAGCCAATCTAGAGGAATCTCTGTTTGGGGAGATCGTTAAGAGATGGTCAGGTTCTGCCGTGCCAGTTTCATCACTACTAAATAAGAGATTTGTGATGGAAAACCTTTCCTGAGAAGCACCTGAGGTTCCTAGATTGCTGGCAGCACTTTTCCAATAAAACCTACTCTAAGAAAGGAGGCAGATTTTTAAAAGGCACAGGGAGGCTGTTACGTACTGAGTTGAACAGGATCCAAAATGCAGCAGTCTGATTGGTCCTAGAACAATAGGATCCAAAATGCAGCAGTCTGATTGGTCCTAGAACAATGCAGCAGTATGATTGGTCCACAGGAGCCACCCAATCCAGCTCCAGGTGGAAGTGAATCCACAACCTGATTGGCCTACAGGAGAATCCCGGAATTAACCAATCACGTGGGGCCCATTGTGTAAATAATGTATATAAAGCAGATATTGTGGGGGAACTTCCATTCCTCCTCACCACTATGAGCTGAATAAAGAGCATGAAATCCACTCTCAACTCCGAGTATATTTCAGAGGCGATGCCTCTGCAGGTTGCTAAAACTGTAACCCGCCCCCCCCCCCATCAAACCACCAAAAGTGCCCTGAGCGCCTTAAGAATTCCTTCAACCACTCGGTATTTTCATGCCCCCCATTGTGCCCTCCCCACACCCCCACAAACATGCAGAAAATGTTCTCGAAGGAATGTCCAGCAGGGCCTTCATCCTTTTCCCCGTTCTGTTTCTTCTTATCTCCCTCTCAATATCTCTGCCTTGCATTCGACGCCTCCTGAATTCCTGCTGGAGGAAGAGAATTTCTAAAGTTAACCCCGGAAGGGAGAAGGGCTTGTGCGACTCAGGGACAGGACACCTGCTTGGAATGAAGAAGGACCCAGGTGGGATTCCCAGTGATCTCCAGGTGGAACGAGGACAGTCTCTTCTCATGAAAGTTTATGGCAACCCAGGTCGATAGTACAGAGCTAGATGGAACAACTAATTATTAAGCTGATGCCTTTGCACATAAAACTACACTGAGGGTCTGTGTTTTCATTATATTTTCATTGTTTTATCAGTGGACCCAGGTACTCTGGTGTCTCAGAAGTAGAAAAATACAGGAAAAACTTGAAAGAACTGAAGGTTGTGTGTGAAAGTGGATCACATGCAATGATTTGTGCAGAGGCTGGAAATGAAGAAACTGGAGCAATGGGGAATCCCCATTTTGTTGACCCCACTGTGGAAAGAAGACCAGGTGCATTCAAAGTCGGGGGGTTTCTGAATAAGCTGGCTCTTGTTGCTTCCCTCGCTAAGAACTAGGATGGACAGTGCTCTACAACCCAAGGGATGCTTTGCTCCAGGAGGGCATTCTGCAAATGTGGGGCCATGCCGGAAAAAGCCCTGTCTTCAAGCGAAACCCACCTGGCCTTCAGAAGCTGTGGGGCTTCTGAAGATGACTTTAGCAAACTGGCAATGCTCTTCGGCATAGCAATAAAAACACTTGCCAGTCAAGGTCTATCCAGGTAATTATACCCATAATTCTTACATTTTGGTACCAAGCAGTACTTAAAAGCGCCCAATTATCCCATGACAGAGGCTGCAGTGGAAGCAGCTAATTACTCTGCTAAAAACTTTCTTGTTTCCATCTTGTATCAACAAGAGAGGAGGACGTCTGCCTGGAAGCCCCACAGACCGTTGCAAAGATGCTCGGAGGGACGCAAGAGGCTTATCACCTAAACAGAGCTCAAAAAGCCATATTCTAAGCTTGTTTGGGGGATGCAATTATGGGATTTGGGGGAGGGGAGAGAGAGAGAGCTGGAAGGCTTGCAGTACAACTTTCACGTTTCCCCTGGGGCTAGTGGTGGGGAGGTTTTGGCCCATAGGAGCAACAATACTTGCATGAGTTTCCCACTTGCCTGCAGGATATTCCGGGTTCAGTCCCTGATATATCCAGTTGAAAGGATGAAGCAGTGGGTTTGGGGGGAAACTTCACATAGCAGAGGGAGGGCAGAAGAAATTCTATTTGGTTTGCATTCCATTGCAAACACACACACACAAACAAACAAACCAATTTTGTACTTCCTGAAACAATAGGCAAATCTAAGCGCAACTTTCCACTGAAATTCATGCTGATCTGAATTTTGTGAAAGCCATTTCTGACCTGGGAGGAGAGGCGGTTGCGGGCTAACCCCTCCCACACACGCGGGGGCTGGCCTTTTGCCCCCCGCGTGAACAGGGAATCCCCGGGCATGTCTTCAACCCTGCCCGCCAATTGGCGGGCCGGGGAGGCGGGGCCTAGCCTATTTAAGGCCAGGCACACCCGGGGACCACCCTCTTTCCCCTTTCCAGCTGAGCGCCATCAACTTCCCTCAATGAAAAGGGTAGTCCAGTAGAGGACTCCGGGGGGCGTTGCCTTGTCCGAAACCTAGGGAGGTAAGGGCCTCCGGCACGCCCCCAAGCGGTGACACCCGTGGGATCCTAGTTGGCGTACTTCAACAGGACTCCCACGGCTTGTGGATAACCCTTCCCGGTCTCCATGCCGGGTAGTCGATAGGAGCCCAATGCCTAATCAATAAAGTTGTGACCTTTTTATGCCCATTAACCTTAAATAGTGTCCAGAGTCTTCATTTCACATGGGGGAGGGGACTTGCCACGCAAGCAGTTCTCCAATAAAAAAATGAGACTTTCAAGAGCATAAAGAGGCCAGTGACCCATCTAGTCTCAATTTCTGAGACCTAAGTCTACCTGATAAATCTGTTGTATGTATAAGATGAGATAATAGTTGCACATCAACCACGGAAAAGCGAAATACAGATCGCTCTCGGTGGCTCATGTCCTCTCCATCTAGAAGAAAACAAAACCTGCATTTATTTGTTTTATATTTGGTTTGATGTTTCATTTCATAATTTGCAGTGTACCCTGGAAATGGAACTGTGTGCAAAACTGCAAAACCATGCTGTTGGAAAATCTGCGCAGTGCTGAATCCTTGTTTGCCCTTTAAAATTCCTGAGTTTCAGGTCAGGATCTGAGAAGAACAAACTGGCCTCTTGGAAATATAGGTTCCAGTGAAAGGCTTTATTCATCTCTATATTTATCGCCTGTTCTGAATATTCCCAAGGCTACTCCAACATTCAATCATCTCTGAGAAGCATCTGCTCACATCTGCAAACATCGCATATTCCTGAAATGTGTGAATTATTGCAGTGCCTCAGTTTTGACATACATCATCATCTTTGTCTAGTACAGGGGAGTAATGATGCTCTTATTGGCAATGGTGGCATCAGTCAATGGGAGTTTGTGAGTTTATTTGCATTTACTGTACAGTCATACCTCAGGTTAAATATGCTTCAGGTTGAGCGTTTTCAGGTTGAGCGTTTTCAGGTTACGCTCCGCGGCGACCCGGAAGTAACGGAACGCATTACTTCCGTGTTTCACCGCTCGTGCATGCACAGACACTCAAAATGACATCACACGCATGTGCGGAAGCAGCAAAATGTGACCGACGAACATGCAGAAGCGCAGTTGCATTTTACGTTCTACTCAGGATGCAAACAGGGCTCCGGAACGGATCCCGTTCGCATCCAGACATACCACTGTATAGTCCAGGGAGCCCTAGGTGGCATATACAGACCTCCTTCCTTAATCTTATCCTCACAACAGCCCTGAAGGGTAGGCGAGGCTGACAGAGACAGCTTGCCCCAGGGCTGCCCAGCGAGTCTCATGGCTGAATCATCTGGAGGGCTGCAAGTTCAACACCCTGCCTGGAAAGTATTCCTGAAATCAAAATGGGAAACAGCAAAAATAATCTACCTCCCAACAGAACCCAGATAACAACAACTGCTGCTGCTGCTGACCTCACTGGTGCAGCTGGACTGATTAATTTGCATCAACCCGACGAGGAGTTTCCCCCAAAGCCACACTGACCACAAACAAGGCAGAAGTGACTAAAAACAGCCCCACTGCAACATATTCATTGCAAACAGTTTGAAGGTGGGGGAAACCCTTCAGTGAGATCGTTTTTCCAGCACCAGTGTCTGAGAAGCTGTCATTGTGGCATCCAAAAAAAGTCTCCTCTGCAAACGGCAATTTTGCTGTTTCCTTCTTGGGAGGTTGGCACAGAATGCACAATTATTTGCCCAAACACTCAAGCTGCACTTATTAAATCTATATACAGACAGTGTGTTGCCCATTTCCTTACTGATTGCACCAGCCGGAGCTGAGCATACCGGGGGTGTCCCTGATAAATGGAGCCAATTGTGCAGATCGACCTCTCTTAATGTACCTAGGTTAAAATACACTGACCTAAGAATGGCTTTGCTGGATCCAGCTGCCAGGGTCCACTGCCTAAGAGCATCCTGCTTTCAGCAATGGCCTGCGGGATCTCATAAGCAGAGTTTGAAAAAGGGCCATCTCATAGACTCATAGGTTGGTAGAGTGGGAGGGGACCCCGGGGTCATCTAGACCAACCCCCTGCAATCCAGGAATCTCATCCAAAGCATCCCTGACAGATGGCCATCCAACCTCTGATTTAAAACCTGGAAGAAAGGAGAGACCACCACTTTGCGAGGAAGTCTGTTCCACTGCTCAGCACCTCCCATGCCAGAATGTAAGACGAGGCTGCTGGATCAGGCCAATGGCCCAACTAGACCAGCATCCTGTTCTCACAGTGGCCAGCCAAATGCCTATGAGAAGCCCACAAGCAAGATCTGAGCACAGGAACCCTCTCTCCTCATGTGGTTTCCAACAACTGAAGAAGAGGAGGAGGAGGAGGAGGAGTTTGGATTTGATATCCTGCTTTATCACTACCCGAAGGAGTTTCCAAGCAGCTAACATTCTCCTTTCCCTTCCTCCCCCACAACAAACACTCTGTGAGGTGAGTGGGGCTGAGAGACTTCAGAGAAGTGTGACCGGCCCAAGGTCACCCAGCAGCTGCAGGTGGAGGAGCGGAGACCCGAACCCGGTTCCCCAGATTACGAATCCACCGCTCTGAACCACTACATCAACTGAGATTCAGAAGCATTGCTGCCTCAACCACGGAGGCAGAACAGAGCCACCCTTTCTCAAGAGCCTTCTCCACTGTGAATTTGTCCAATCCTCTTTTAAAGCCATGCAGGTTGGTGCCCATCACGATCTTCTCCAGAAGGTGGTGGACTCTCCTTCCCTGGAGGTTTTTAAGCAGAGGTTGGATGGCCATCTGTCATGAATGCTTTGGCTGAGATTCCCGCATTTCAAGGGTTGGACTAGACGTCCTGTTGGGATGCCCCTAGTCCTTGCATACTTTAAAAAAGAATAAAAAGGTCAGTGTCAGTCTTGGGTGCAAGGGATACTCAGGAAAGGTGTATTTGGTTGTACACTGCATGCAGAAGTTACCCAGATGAATTGCAGGTGTCAGAGATGGATACATGCAGCAGGATCACATATTGATTTGCACAATTTAAACCATGCATGGTTGAAGGCAGACTGGTTGAAATTGCACAGGTGAAATTCAAGCAAAACGGAGAACTTAAAAAATCTTTGTGCAGGATCCTCTTGGCCAGAGGTCAGCAACCTTTTTCAGCCGTGCCGGTCCACTGTCCCTCAGACCTTGGGGGGGGCGGACTATATATTGAAGGGGGGGGATGAACAAATTCCTATGCCCCACAAATAACCCAGAGATGCATTTTAAATAAAAGCACACATTCTACTCATGTAAAAAACACCAGGCAGGTCCCACAAATAACCCAGAGATGCATTGTAAATAAAAGGACACATTCTGCTCATGTAAAAACATGCTGATTCCTGGACCATCTGCAGGCAGGATTTAGAAGGCGATTGGGCTGGAATCGGCCCCCGGGCCTTAGTTTGTAAGGGGCAGCATGACTGTTTCTCACAGGGGGAGCTACAACGGTTGGATATACGTGGATTTCATGTTTACGCAGAACCCTTGGAACCAAACCGCTGCATAAAATGCGACCATACTGCAAATATCTCCTGATCAAGGCCCTGCCCATGTGAGCCACTGCCCCTCAAAGTACCAGGGGTGCAGGTGGTCCAACCCTGAAGACTCAGCTCCGCAGATCTCTCTCCCCCCACCCGCCCTGCGCCCACGTTAATAATATCCACATACCCTGGACCTGAGCCTTGAGACCGAATCCAGGTTCCAGGGCCAAGCCTGGCTCAAATTAAGGATAAACTGTGAAAAATCCCAGGCGCCCCGATCATGCCAGGCACTTTAAAAATGGAAGAGATGGTTTGCATTCCTGAGACAGTGATGGAATCTTAATCTGCTCTGCTGTAACTGAAATAGTTTCAGCAGCTAGAGGAACGGGGTCAGCAGGGCTGGAAAGAAGGACCAAGGTGAACTAACAGCCTCTACGTTCTCAGAGTGGGAGAGGGGGGACTCTTTAAATCATGGCTGCCTTCTGACCAAGAGAGCTCCCAGCAGCCTACAGCAACCTCCATCATAGTTTATAGCAGGGGTCAGCAAACTTTTTCAGCCAGGGGGCCGGTCCACCGTCCCTCAGACCTCGTGGGGGGCCGGACTATATTTTGGAAAAATAATATGAACGCATTCCAATGCTCCACGAATAACCCAGAGATAAATTTTAAATAAAAGGACACATTCTACTCATGTAAAAACACGCTGACTCCTGGACCGTCCACGGGCCAGATTTGGAAGGTGATTGGGCTGGATCCGATGCACAGACCTTAGGATGCCTACCCCTGGTTTATAGTAAATAATAATAATAATAATAATAATAATAATAATAATAATAATAATAATAATAATTTATTAATTATACCCCGCTCATCTGGCTGGGCTTCCCCAGCCACTCTGGGCATCTTCCAACAGAATATTAAAATACAATAGTCTATTATACATTAAAAGCTTTCCTAAACAGGACTGCCTTCAGATATCTTCTAAAAGTCTGGTAGTTGTTGTTCTCTTTGACATCTGGTGGGAGGGCGTTCCACAGGGCGGGCGCCACCACCGAGAAGGCCCTCTGCCTGGTTCCCTGTAACTTGGCTTCTCACAGGGAGGGAACTGCCAGAGGTCCCTCAGTGCTGGACCTCAGTGTCCGGGTAGAACGATGGGGGTGGAGACGTTCCTTCAGGTCTACTGGGCCGAGGCTGTTTAGGGCTTTCAAGGTCAGCACCAACACTTTGAATTGTGCTCGGAAGTGTACTGTTCCAAGCACAGGCTGTTCTTTGTGGCTTATGCGTATGTCATGTTAGGAGAAGTGTAGCACCTCTGGGGTAGCTGGTCCACTTTTGGTCCCCATCCTGCACTTAGCTCTCACCTGTGGATCCTAGAAGCTGTCAGCAGATGGCCACACCATGGGAAATGACTGAATGGATAAACCCAGAGGTGTCTTGTTCATAGAAGCAAGTGGCGCGAGGCGCCAGGGCACCAAGTTCTGGAGGGCACCAGGGAAGAGGCGGAGGCTGGGCACAGCGGCTCCCGGCATCAACTCGCCACCCTCACCCGCCTCACTGCCAGAGGAGCCGCCCTCCAGCCGCTGCCCGCCTCCTCCACTCCTCCAGCCCCGCAAAGCTGCAGGCAGTGCCGTAAAAAGGTCAACAACTCTGGGAAATGGGGGTGGGGGTGGGGCGCCAGAGGGATCTTTGCACCATGGGGCCAGATATAGTTAAGACGGCCCTGGCTAAACCAGGTGAGAATAGCCAATGGGTCTCTAACTTTTGGTGAGTTAGGGACTTCTCCTGCATGTGAAGTCAGGCTCTGGCAGATGGCGCGGAAAAGACCAACCGTGGGTCCAATGGTCAAGAAGGCAGTTTCTGCACATACTTTAGAGGGACGTGAGGGGCAGGTGGGACTTGTCAACCTGGGAAGGTGGCCTATCTAGAAGATGAAAACTCTGCTTCTGTAGCTCCACTGCCTTGTGGGACATCTTCAGGAGAAGAAAAGGCAAAGGTGTAAAGCATATACAAATTCAGAGTGGAGTCCCTAAGGCGGTTGGAAATCCAGTAGGATTACTTGGGTGTAAGATGCACAGGAGAAGCAAAGGGGTGCTGGAGGTGTAAATAAACACCAGATTTTGAAATGCCAGTATCCCTGGATCAAGTTCATCCATTTTGCTGAATTACTTCAGCTAGTTTTAACTGGATTTTCAATCAGTGTCCAATTAATTGTTACTCTTTTAAATTTCATGGTTTTAATATCTTCCTTAGGGGGTCACGCAAGCCGCTATTCTGAAAAAGGCTTTTTATAGGGTAGGAAGCACTGGGGATGAGTTTCTGGAAGCAAAAGGGTAGGGGCTCCAAACATTTTGCTCTTAGAATATAGAATTGTAGAGTTGCACGGGACCCAGGGGTCATACAGGCCAACCCATTGCTGTGCAGGAATCACAGCCAAACTCTATAGGGGTCCACTCTACAGAGTCCTTTGCCTCAGAGTTCATCCAAATCTAGGTGGATTTTTCAAGTTCTAAATAAACCACTATCCACTGGGAATGAGAGTGGGCACACACAGAGAGGCCCTGTACATCTGTCATCTATGACAGGCTTCCTCAACCTCGGCCATCCAGATGTTTTGAGACTACAATTCCCATCA
The DNA here is from genome assembly GCF_964106915.1 of Podarcis gaigeae. Classification (NCBI taxonomy): domain Eukaryota; kingdom Metazoa; phylum Chordata; class Lepidosauria; order Squamata; family Lacertidae; genus Podarcis; species Podarcis gaigeae. The sequence continues at coordinate 99,221,922 of NC_139681.1, read as the reverse complement.
TCCCTGACCACTGATCCTGCTAGCTAGGGATCATGGGAGTTGTAGTCCCAAAACATCTGGAGGGGTGAGGTTGAGGAAGCCTAATCTATGATCTAGCTGAGATTCCTGCATGGCTGGGACTAGATGCCTCTCGGGATCTAGATTCGGGGACTAGATTCCTGATTGGTTGGACTAGATGCCTCTCGGGGTCCCTTCCAACTCAAGCGTCCACTGATTCTATTCTATGAATCGCTCAGTCTGGGACTTTTCTGCACCAAACAGGAGTGAGTGTTTGGTTTTCTCACCTTGGCAGAGGTCTCCTCGCAGAGCACCCTCTCCTTCCATGTAAATTCCTGGCAGTCAAGCTCAGCTGCCGTGCGAGTGTTGAAACGCTTGGCCAAGACTTCTGGGATGTGAATATTGAATTCCAGAATGTCTTGTTAACTTAAACCGGGGCTTAGGCTGCTGAAGCACTCGTTTTTGGCTGACCTCCCTCCATATTATGTTCACGGTGAGGATACGTGATGGCGGGTCGGAGGGTGGATTTTGTAACACTTCTGAGCAGCCCAGAGGAGCGCAAGGATTGCCTGACTGGATCTGGCCAAGGTTCATCTGATCCGGCCAAATGCCTCTGGGATGCTCATAAACAAGGCAAGGAAGTTGCTGTCCTTCCCTTGTGTCATACCCTCAGGTATACTGCCACTGCGTGTGGAAGTTCTACTGATTGCACACAGCCATTGAAACTGAGTAAGTTGCAAACCGGAAATGAGAGCTGGACCATAAAGAAGGCTGATTGCTGAAGAATGGATGCTTTTGAATTCTGGTGCTGGAGGAGACTCTTGAGAGTCCCATGGACTGCAAGAAGATCCAACCTCTCCATTCTGAAGGAAATCAGCCCTGAGTGCTCACTGGAAGGACAGATCCTGAAGCTGAGCCTCCAAGACTTTGGCCACCTCCTGAGAAGAGAAGCCTCCCTGGAAAAGACCCTGATGTTGGGAAAGATGGAGGGCACAAGCAGCAGGGGACGACAGAGGATGAGATGGTGGGACAGTGTTGTCAAAGCTACCAGCATGAGTTTGACCAAACAGGAAGACAGGAGTGCCTGGTGTGCTCTGGTCCATGGGGTCACGAAGAGTCAGACATGACTAAACAACTAAACAACAACAACAAGATGCAAACCTGCTGCCTAGCCTTAAACCATGACCAGTGAGGTGAGAGGGGTACAAATAAAATGATCGGTTAAAAAAGGTAAAGGTAGAGGACCCCTGGAGGGTTAGGTCCAGTCAAAGGCAACTATGGGGTTGCAGCGCTCATCTCGCTTTCAGGCCGAGGGAGCTGGCGTTTGTCCGCAGACAACTTTCCAGGTCATGTGGCCAGTAGGACTAAACCCCTTCTGGTGCAACGGGACACCGTGACAGAAGCTAGAGAGCATGAAAATGCTGTTTACCTTTCTGCCGCAGTGGTACCTATTTATCTACTTGCACTGGTGTGCTTTTGAACTGCTAGGCTGGCAGCAGCTGCGACGGAGCAGTGGGAGCTCACCCCGTAGCACGGATTTGAACTGCCGGCCTTCCGATTGGAAAGGCTAAGAGGCTCAGTGACCACAGCGCTACCCACGTCCCTTAAATAAAATGATAACAACAAATGCTAGATTATCCAGTCCAGACCTTTCCTCACTTCCTTACTCCTGCCTAGCACAGAGAAAAGGCCAGAGAGGGGACGATGGCGGCGTGTCTGCGATGTACCTGCCAGGGGTGAGCACTCAGCATTCTTGCCTGCAGCGTTCGACCTGAAATGGCTCCCTGGATGAGCGAGGGAAAGATGCCCCCCTGACCTGCCTCTCACCCTTGCCTTGGGCTCCTGCTGCAATCTCGACCCCTCTGTCTGGGGTTCTGCAGTAGAGCCAAGTCCTGTTTGAAAACAGCACCCTGTCTGATTGCTGTGTGAGGTTAGGAGGTTGGGGACAGGGGGCTGTTTGTGTGTCTTTTGGCAAGGGGTGTGAGTCTGTAGGCACCTCTCGTGGTATGCCCCACAGAGGACCTTAAGATCCATAAATAGCAACACCCTAGTGGTCCCGGGCCCTAAGGAAGTCAGATTAGCCTCAGCCAGAGCCAGGGCCTTTTCAACACTGGCCCCAACTTGGTGGAACGCTCTGTCTCATGAGACCAGGACCCTGCAGGATCTGATTTCTTTCCGCAGGGCCTGTAAGACAGAGTTGTTCCTCCTGGCCTTTGGCTTGGAGTCAATTTGATCCCCTTCTCCTCTTTCTTTCTTTTTTCCTTTCTCCTTCTGTGATGGAACTCTTATTTGGGGACTTCCCTGGTTTTTTTCTGGCCCACGTAGGACCAGTCTGGATAGTTGGCCTTGGTGAAGATTTGACGTTTTCTCCCCCCCCCCCCCAAAAAACAGTTTTTGATCTGGGCTTCCACTGAAATGAGGCTGCATTTTAAATTGTATTTTAATGCTGTTTCTAAGTTGTATTTTATTCAATTGTTTTCATACCGGATGTTAGCCGCCCTGAGCCTGGTCTTCGCTGGGGAGAGCGGGGTATAAATAAAACTTATGATTATTATTATTGTAGGCGCAACATTTTTCGGTTGTGTGTTTCTTGCAAGGACTGCCTCTTCGGATGAGTTTCCGACGGCTGCGCAGGAAAAACAACAACAACCCTTCCCTGATTCGATGACCCAGACACAACACCAACAGCTGCCTGGGAAAGAAATGAAATTTATATTTCAAAAAAACCCACTGAGTATTTTGATCTCCAAAGGGAGGTGTTTGGGGAGAGAACATGCCTGGCAATTGGGACAGCGGAGGTTCAGCTGTGTGATGGGCAGTTGCAATGAACAGCCAGAGCTGGACATTTTTTCGGGGGGGCGGGTGTTTTTGATTTTTTGGCAGGAGGATAAACGTCCTACCAATGCAAGCAATGCTGGAAAGACGTGGGGAGAGAGAGCAAGGCGTGGGCATACTTGCGACAGGTGGATTGTGTTTACGACCCGGGTGAGCGGGGCAGATGGCCGCTCGCGTTACCTGCCGTGACCTCGGATGACCCGTGGGCCTGGTGGTGTTTGGGGAGCAGCCACGACCGAGGGGCTGAGCCGGGGAGGTGCTGAGCGCGCCCCAAACCCAAAGGATGTTAAAAGATTCAGGGCAGATGTCAGGGTTTCAGGGACAGAGAGCGAGGGGGAGGGGTCCCAGGGTGACGAGGAAGAGGACGACGATGACCCGAGGTTGTCAGTGAGTCCGTCAAGTGAATCCGAGGATTCCCAAAAGGGAGCCCCCCTGGTCAGGCCAAGGGGCAGTAGAGAGGGAAGCAGTCAGAAGCAGGGGAACGAAGAGGGAATCCCCAGTGGGGGTTGGAGATCGGGACCGGCCTCTCCGTCGGAACGGAGTGAAGGGGGTGGAGTTACCAGTGTGTCAGAAGGAGCAGAACAGGGAGCAGAGAGGGGAAGGAGTTCGGAGCAGAACGTCCTGCCGGAAGGGGAGGAGTGTAGTACCGAGAGTAGCGTAACGGTCGAAAGGAAGGTCAGAGGCAACGTACGCGTGCCAAGTTCAAATGTGGAGGCGCGCGGAAATGAGGAGAGCCCTGAGGAGGAGCCTGGTCCCAAAGCACGAAGGAGGGGGGAGCAGGCGTCAGAAGACTCAGCCTCGGGGGAGTCCCGAAGGGAGGGAGCACAGGGGGGCAGGAAGACCCTGCGGAAAAGGAAGGAGAGGAAAAGGTGGAGCAGTACAAGCCTCTTAAGCTGGTGCAGGGGTGGGACTGACTCAGAGGGGACTTCAAACATCTAAGGGTAACAGATGCTGAGCCACTGAGCCTGGACGTAACGACAACAATGTTCTTCAATAAAACCTTTTGTATATAACTTGGACTGGATTTTGGTCTCTTGTGAGCTGGGACCTCGGGTGGCTCTGACAGCAGAGAAAAGGAAGGATTTATTCCTGAATTGCATCGTTAATCTACGGAACTCCCTCCTGCAGTGATAACCACCAACCTCAGAGCTGGCATACAGCCAGAATTTCCCGGACATGTCCGGGATTCAAATGGCGAAACTAGAGTCTGGGGGAATTTTGAAAAACTGGCAAATTGTCCAGGGTTTTGCCAACAGAACCAGAAAGTCAGGAAGTGTGTGTTTGAGTATCACTCTCTGCCTTTTGGGGGGCAAATCCCCCCCCCCAAAAAAAGCTGTCTGGATCTTTACTTCTTGAAATATGGCAACCCTAACCAACCTAGTTGACTTTGAAAGAGGATTGCGAAAATTCATGGTGAAGAGGACAATCGTTGGTTACTAGCCATGGTGGCAGTCCTGCAGATCCGCAGTCAGAAGCAGCAATGCTTCTGAACACCAGTTTTTTGGAAACCAGAGGAGAGGAGAGTTGCTCTTGTGTTCGAATCCTGCTTGTGGGCTTCCCGGGGCACCTGCTTGACCATCAGGACGCTGGACTAGACGGACAACTGGCACTCCCAGAACTGCAGAGCTAGCCTTGCCTTCTTGCAAGAGAAATTCAGCACCATTGTTAAGAGGAGAGACATCAAGAAGTTCATTTTGTGGTGTTTTTTCCCACGCCGCCCTGCCTCCAAGGAGCTCAGAGCTGTGTTTCTGATCTTGGCTCACCCCACTTTCCCCCTCCTGACCACCTTGTTAGGTAGGCTGGACACACAGTGAGTAATAGGCCCAAAGTCACAGAATCTTAGAGTTGGAAGGGGAAGCCAAGGCTCATCCTGTCCAACCCCTGCAATGCAGGAATCTCAGCTAAAGCATCCCTGACAAATGGCCATCCAAACTCTGCTTAAGAACCTTTGAGGAAGGAGAGTCCTCACCAAGTAAGTTCTATGACCAAGGCGGGATTTGAACCCAGGTCTTGACAGTTGAACAACTACACAAGTGAAATATACTCGGAGTCGAGAGCGGATTTCATGCTCTTTATTCAGCTCATAGTGGTGAGGAGGAATGGAAGTTCCCCCAGAATGTTTGCTTTATATACATTATTTACACAATGGGCCCCACGTGATTGGCTAATTCCGGGATTCTCCTGTAGGCCAATCAGGTTGCAGATTCACTTCTACCTGGAGCTGGATTGGGTGGCTCCTGTGGACCAATTAGACTGCTGCATTCTGGGTCCTATTGTTCTGGACCAATCAGACTGCTGCATTTTGGATCCTATTCAACTCAGTACATAACAACAAGGCAGCAGACTGGATTGCCTATTTATTAAATTTGTTTTAAAATCAGTGCAGAAGGGGGAGAGGGACGATTAGATCAAGACCGGAGGGCCTTAAACATTTTGCTTCCTTATTATTTTCCCACTGTAACTTGAGCCACTAGCACCGCAGTCTGTCATTTGCCCCATTAGGGAAGATGCATGGTGATGCTTCTGTTTTTCCTTTTGGGGCAAATAGCGAATTCCCCCCCCCCCTTTATTTTTTTTCTGGGGCAGGTGGGGGTCACATTGCAAAAAGCAAGCAAGAAAAAAAAGGGCTCCACTCATCAGAAGAATCCTAATCCTGTTTAAAAAGTCCTGTTTAAATGCTTAAAATAAGCAGATTAAATAAACAGATTAAAAGACATCTGAAGGCAGCCCTGTTTAGGGAAGTTTTAATATTAAATGCTGTATTGTTTTTAACACTTGATTGGAAGCCGCCCAGAGGGGCTGGGGAAACTCAGCCAGATGGGTGGGGTATAAATTATTATTATTATTATTATTATTATTATTATTATTATTATTATTAGATTGCAGGTGATAAAATGATAAAATCATAGACTTGGAAGGGACCCCATGGGTCATCTAGTCTGACCTGTTACAATGCAGGAATCTGCACCCATATGGGGCTCAAACCCAAGACCTTGGCATCAGCAGCAACACCCTCTAACCAGGTGCTGGTCTGTAATTTTTATGTTGAAGGTTTCTTGCTCTATGCCTTTTTATAATGTGCTCTTTGTATTTATGTTTTATGCACCTGACAATTTTTTAAAGTGACTTTTAAGAGACGTTTCTGTGTGGCATGTAACTGAATAGTAATAATAATAAAAGCCATGTGATGGGTTGTTATAGGCAGTATATCAATACTTTGATAAAACAAATAAATGGATTCACATGGTAGTTGTGTGAGCCGTTTGTTTGCTTCCTAAAAGTATTTACATGCAGCCTGTAACAATCTGTGTCAAGGTAATGTGAGGGTTAAAACAATAAAGCAATAAAACGCTAAAACAACAATGCTATAAATACAATGCAATTCCCTACCCAAAGGGCACCATTAATTAATTCCTAACCTTAAGGGTTGCGAGTGCAGACAGGTTTTTAACTATGGGATGCATGTATTCATCAGTAAGATGATGGCATGGAAGAATATCCTAAATCCTAACTAATATAAAACCTACACTGCTCACTTGCCAACTAAGAGTACTGACTTGGAGTTTTTTGTTTTTTTTAAAAAAAATGCAAAATCCTCAAAATTTGTAATTCTGAGATCAGGCAAACATTTAAATTGGCAGGTGGCATGTTTGTGTCTCGTATAAACCTCAAGCCAAGCAGGGAAATATTATTAGGCTTATACACACCTGAATTCCCTCGATAAAAATACAAAAAAGTCTGAAGACGGTGCAGTTTAGTGGGTGGTTAAATTTAATGAAATCTTTACTAGGGCAGGTTATATTTCAGACACTCCGGCTGTGACTTCAGTTTCAGCTGCAGCTGAGCGTTTATTGGCTTTCCATGGAAGGGAAGCCGAATATTCACACAAGAAGAACCGGGCTGCAAAATCCGAACGAAGCAAAGAGGAAACAAATTAATGCAATGAGAATACAGAAAGATGCTCCCAGGTGGTTACCAGGGTTGCCATGTTGCAAAAAGTAAAAACACCCTAAAATTGTTGAGCATTATTTTTTTAAGTAAACTACCAAAATCGTTGAGCTCTTTTTAGGAAAACCTGAAGACAAAGCGCTGCCTTTCTTAAATCCCCCCCAGACATCAATTCTGATCCTGTTCCCCCAAACTACCGTGGTGCCTTGCAAGACGAAATTAATCCGTTCCGCGATTTTCTTCGTCTAGCGGTTTTTTCGTCTTGCGAAGCAAGCCCATTGACAGCTTAGCGGATTAGCGCTATTAGCGGTCTAGCGGCTTTTAGCGATCAGCTGAGAAGAGGCTTATCAGCGGAACAGCTGATAAGCGGCTTAGCGCTTAGGGAAAGGGCGGAAAAAGCAGAAAAAAAACGCGGGAACTCGCAAGATTTTTTCGTCTTGCGAAGCAACCCCATAGAGAAATTCGTTTAGCGAAGCGCCTCCAAAAACGGAAAACCCTTTCGTCTAGCGGGTTTTTCGTCTTGCGAGGCGTTCGTCTTGCGGGGCACCACTGTAGATGTTTCCGGAAAGCCCACCTGCAGGGTATGATGGGAATTTTGGCCTAAGGGCTAAGCAAAGTGGAGGGCACTGCTGTTTTGCACTCAGGTCCACCTTGCAGGCTTCCCAGAAGGAGCACCCGGTTGAAAGCAAAGGATGCTGGACTAGGTGGGCATTGAACCCAGCTGCAGGGCTCTCTTTCCGTGATCCGAAGGGTGCTCAGCGAGGGGCAAACCCTTGATCAAGCGTGCAGCAGGCCGGTTCTCCAAAACACACGGCGGTCCTGGCGTTTTTGCTCTGTGGGCCGGCCGTGAACACCATGCCCCATCTTCCCGGCATGTTGCAGCCTGTATGGTTACACAGTGTCCCTTTTGAGATGGGCGGCACAGCTTGGCACCGCGGTGACCTTCCCGAGCCAGGAAAACAAGAGGAGGAAGAAGAAAAGAGCAGCTGCGGAGGAAGGGAGAGGGTGCCAGCAAAGCTTAGCCTCACCTTTCCAAAGAACGCTGATTGCAAACAGACCTCCTGGAATGTGCGACGGGACAAAGCACAGTCAGAAAGGACAGTGGCCAAACGGAGTTCCCAGGGGGACCGATTTTCTCGCTCACAGCAACCGGGTGCTTTTTCTTCTTCCGGTGGGCTGTAGCCAACGAATGTGGCCCGTTGGTGCAATGATTTCCACTTGGGCAGAGGAGCTTTGTCTGCTCTCCTTCCATCCTGGTGGGTAGAACCTCTGCCTTGTGTGAAGAAGGTCCCAGGTTTCAATCGCCAATGGCATCTCCAGTTATGGTTGGCAGAGCATCCCTGCCTGACCTTCTGGAGGCACCATTTGCAGTAAACAGTACTGAGCTGGGTGGACTGGTGTTCCGATTTAGTATTTGTCAGCTTCCTGTGTTCCTGTTGGGTAAAGGTAAAGGCCCCATGGATGGTTAAAGGTAAAGGTAAAGGTACCCCTGACCATTAAGTCCAGTCGTGGACGACTCTGGGGTTGCGGCGCTCATCTCATTCTATAAGCCGAGGGTGCCGGTGTACAGCTTCCGGGTCACGTGGCCAGCATGACTAAGCTGCTTCTGGCGAACCAGAACAGCACACAGAAATGCTGTTTATCTTCCCACCAGAGCAGTACCTATTTATCTACTTGCACTTCATGCTTTCGAATTCCTAGGTTGGCAGGAGCAGGGACTGAGCAGCGGGAGCTCACCCCGCCGCGGGGATTCAAACCGCCGACTTTCTGATCGGCGAGTCCTAGGCTCTGTGGTTTAACCTACAGCGCCACTCGCATCCATCCATGGATGGTTAAGTCCAGTCAAAGGTGACTCTGGGGTTGTGGTGCTCATATCACTTTTCAGGCTGAGGGAGCCGGCGTTTGTCCACAGACAGCTTTCCGGGTCATGTGGCCAGCAGGACTAAACTGCTTCTGGCACAATGGGACACCGTGGCGGAAATGCCATTTACCTTCCCGCCACAGCGGTACCTGTTTATCTACTTGCACTAGTGTGCTTTCGAACTGCTAGTTCCTGTTCAGCCCCTGTGTGTGCCCCAACACCTCCCCCAATCTGCTTGTGGATGCTGGGGGGGGGCATTCAAAACAGATTTGGGGGGGCACATTCCATGGAGGAGGAGCAGAAAGTTCAGTTGTGCAAGCGTATCCATGCTGCAACAGAGCACTGTTCTTTGCACTACATTAGACAAAACCCATTTCTACATTTCTTTAAATTGTATTTTAGTCCCATTGCAAATCCCTTAGGGGCTTTTTGGTCCCAATGATAAGAGGTATTGATTCAGCGTTCATTCTGATTGGTTTCCAGGAAGGTTAAACGTGAGGCGGATCAAACAAAAATGTTAATACTGAATCCCTTGCTTTCTTAATCATGTGTCCACCGAATGAATAAAGATGTAATAAGAGTAAAATACGATAAAGTAAAAATACATGGGTGTGTATATTTATGTAACCCATAAGGTGGATGAACCATCCAACCATGTTCCTTCTTATTCATAAACGATAGGAAATCAAACCATACTGACAAAAAACTTTTTTTACTAGAGCCGCTCTAGAGACTTTCAGCTTTATTTTCTGACCAAAAGAGCCCCCCAATCCATAGCCTTGTTTTTTCTCCTTCCCGACGAGCCAGAGGAAGATAGAGCCAGCCACGGCAAGAGGAAAATGATGAAGGTGTCTTGTAAAGTGATAGTGAGCAACTGATGAAGTGATAAAAATCTCTCCTTGTATGACTTGGATTCGGGGAAGAGAGGCACGGCTGTCAGCGTTCAGATTTTACGAACTGGCTCGAGGAGTTTACAAGAGAGAATCTGGCCTTGATCACACAGACAAACACCAACTATATACACACTTCTCTCCCGAGAATTCAGGTCCTCAAATAATTTTTTGGCTGGGTCACGGTGACCTTTCATGAACATTTGGGGTGGGGGGCAAGCCAAGAATGCAACAGCAGCAGCAATTGGGTGAGTTTTTCCTCCTTGGCACGGCCAAATCCCGCCTGGCCAGGGTGGCGCCAAGGCTTCTGGAGGTCAGGAAAGGAAAAGTTGTGAGTCCATGTGAATTCCAGAATTTTATTTCCCTCCGAGGACTTTTTAGACTTCTACCTTGTGGTTCCAAGTCTCAAATCACTGAGCAAACACAGCATGTTTATTTGAAAGTCCAGGCTCGGATGACTCTGTATAGCTCAAGTGCCAGTGAAGTTCCCCTTCTAGATTTTATCCTTTCCCCCAATTTTTCTTCTTTTCCCAAAGCAAGCGAGAAAAGGAAGTGAAAGAATAAAGCTCAGTTATGGGGGGATGGACGAAGGATGAAGACAGAAGAAGAAGTACTGTTTTGGGGGGACGGGGCGGGCAGGTGTGGGGGATTCCCTGGTCCTGAATGGGGCAACTGTGCCCCTGAAGGACCAGGTGCGCAGCCTGGGAGTCATTTTGGACTCACAGCTGTCCATGGAGGCGCAGGTCAATTCTGTGTCCAGGGCAGCTGTCTCCCAGCTCCACCTGGTATGCAGGATGAGACCCTCCCTGCCTGCAAACTGTCTTGCCAGAGTGGTGCATGCTCTGGTTATCTCCCGCTTGGACTACTGCAATGCGCTCTACGTGGGGCTACCTTTGAAGGTGACCCGGAAACTACAGTTACTCCAGAATGCAGCAGCTAGACTGGTGACTAGGAGCGGCTGCCGAGACCATATAACATCAGTCTTGAAAGACCTACACTGGCTGCCAGTATGTGTCCGTGTTGGTGTTGACCTTGAAAGCCCTAAACAGCCTTGGCCTAGTATACCTGAAGGAGCGCCTCCACCCCCATCATTCTGCCCGGACACTGAGGTCCAGCTCCGAGTGTCTTCTGGCGGTTCCCTCACTGCAAGAAGCCAAGTTACAGGGAACCAGGCAGGGGGCCTTCTCGGTGGTGGCGTCCACCCTGTGGAACACACTCCCATCAGATCCCATCAGATATGAAGGAAATAAGCAGCTATCCTATTTTTAAAAGACATCTGATGGCAGCCCTGTTTAGGGAAGTTTTTAACATTTAATGCTGTATTGTTTTTAGCACTCAATTGGGAGCCGCCCAGAGTGGCTGGAGAAACTCAGCCAGATGCAAGGGGTATAAATAATAATTTATTATTATATTATTATTATATATGAGAAACCAGTGATGAAGGGAAAACACTCCCCAGTCCATTCCAGTTGAAAAAACCTCAGCTTGCAAGAGGGGGAAATATCTTTGCTGCGGAGGTCTTGCCATCATTGGCATTCTTTCTATACTGTCTTTTGGCCAAAAGATGGCAAGTTCTCAATGTTTCCATAAAGGTGAAAAACAAAATGCACCCTGTTCCCGTTGAAAGGCAAAGACCTACATTGGCTCCCAGGACGTTTCCGAGCACAATTCAAAGTGTTGGTGCTGACCTTTCAAGCCCTAGATGGCCTCTGTCAGTATATCTGAAGGAGCGTCTCCACCCCCATCATTCTACCAGGACACTGAGGTCCAGCGCCAAGGGCCTTCTGGTGGTTCCCTCACTGCAAGAAGCCAAGTTACAGGGAACCAGGCAGAAGGCCTTCTTGGTAGTGGCGCCCGCCCTGTGGAACGCCCTCCCACCAGATGTCAAAGAGAACAACTACCAGACTTTTAGAAGACATCTGAAGGCAGCTCTGTTTAGGGGAGCTTTTAATGTTTGATGTATCACAGTATTTTAACATTCTTTTGGAAGCCGCCCAGAGTGGCTGGGGAAGCCCAGCCAGATGGGCGGGGTATAAATAATAAATTATTATTATTATTATTATTATTATTATTATTATTATTATTGGGGACCCCCACAAAAAGGTCAAAGAAAGCAGGGGAACAGGAGAAGAGCTGGCTGGATCAGGCCAGTGACCCACATAGTCCAGCATCCTGTTCTCACAGTGGCCAACCAGGCGCCTAAGGAAAACCAGCAAGCAGGATTCGAACACAGGAGCAACTCTCCCCTCCTTCAAGTTATGATTTCTGCAATTGAGTTGCATCTGTTATGAGACATTAGTGTTACATGCAATGTTAGGTTAGGAAGAAAAGAGAGGGAAAGAAGGGGAATGGTGGGTGGGGTGGGGTCAGGTGGTTATGTTTCTATTATTCTACTTGGTGTATGTGTAGGGTTTTGTGTCAGCGTTACTTGTAGGGTTTTCTTACTATTTACTTGTTGTGTTTGCTTGGTGATGAGAGAGGTAGAGGGTGGCTTAGGGAGTGATTGGTTGGGTGGCTGGAGTGAGATTTGCTTGTGTGAGAGAGCAGGGTGTGTGTGTGTGTGTGTGTGTGTGTGTGTGTGTGTGTGTGTGTATTTAACATCTTCCAGTACCACCTTAGAGACCAACTAATAACAAACTAAGGTGCTACTGGGAGGAATTTTTTTTATGATTTTAACAGTGAGTCTGTAAGTGACTGTGGAGGCCAATTCTGGACCCACACGTCCTTCCACAGTGGGGACATTGATTTCTGGGTGGGAGTTGATCACAGTGTGGATTTGCCAAGCGTGCCTTCCTCCTAGCACGTTTCTCCCTTGTGTCCTGAGTTCGAGTGTCTTCAAAGCCCATGACACCTTTGGTCAAGGCTGTTCTCCAACTGGAGTGCTCGCAGGCCAGTGTTTCTCAATTGTTGGTGTTTATGCTACATTTATATATATATATTTGCCTTCAGCCAGTCTTTAATCTTCTTTTGTTTTGTGGCAAACCCTCACCATGGTCAACTCCAACCCGGAAACCAATGTCCCCACTGTGGAAGGATGTGTGGATCCAGAATTGGCCTCCACAGTCACTTACGGACTCATTGTTAAAACCATGTTTATGGAAGACCATCTTACTCGGCTATGAGTGATCGCCAAAGAAGAAAACGACGACACTGGTTTTGTTTTCAGTATATATTGCCTTGCACTCCTCCATTGTCTTCCGAGACAGATGGATGCCAACTTACTATGTGCTACTTTATGGAGTCCAAGATCTCTGCCCCGAGAGGCTTACAGATTAAACTTCAATGCTGGGTTTGGGGGCAAAAGGAAGGGTGCCCAGTGGAGGCAGAAGCAAACACGGTGTAGAATGTGTGGTTCTTGTAGGTTAAGAGAGCAGGTCCCATGAGAGAAGCAAGCCATGCGCAATTCTTTCGCTTTCAAATGATCAGACTTGTTTACAGACTGAGTTAGAACGAGGAGGCCAGCGGTGGCGGTTGCCATTTTTGACATACGTGGGGCCCTCTCTTCCAGCCTTCTTTCCAAAACGAAAAAGCCAATTTATGAACCACTGTGGCTCTGGGGACCTCATCCAAGTTGTATAACGTGGGCGCCTGCCAACTGTGTGGTTTCTATGAAAGGTTAATTGCAAAGGATATTTTTTTTATATAAAAGCGTAGTGTTTGTTATCAAAAACGGGCTGGGCGATCTGACATAACGCTCTGAGGGCTCTCCTCTTCTGGCAAACACAGAATATAAAAGTCTAACACCAGGAAGGTGGGAGGCGTCGCTTGGGGTGGAAGAATAAAGAGCAGCGAGGGAGAGAAAGGTTTTAAGAAAGAGAGGAAAATATATTAAAAATTGCAGTCTCTTTACATAATCCGTGCGATCAACATTTCCTCAAGACTTTCTGAGCCACAGGATTTTCCTTGACTGGATTAGAGGATTTTCTGGGAGAGAGCTCTGCGGCTGTAATTACGTTTGTGCAATCCCAAAACAAAGAGATGGCGTGCCAGTTTCAAAGAGAGTTTGCTGCTGTGCTGAGAAAGATGGTTGCCCCTCAAGCACACACCTTGAAGCAGCCCCCCTGCTCTTCCTACCACAAGAAGGGCTAGTGCAGAAGCCAGAACGCTTCACCCCCATAAGAATTAAGTGCACTGAGGGGTGAAATCTACCCATTTTGTGCTCTTCCTTGCATTCTTTTCCAAGGGGGCTTCACGGAAGAGACTTCACTGAACTTCAGGGCAAAGTGCTGGTCTTGACCTATGAAGTCTTGCATGGATCTGGACCCCAGTTCTGCCCAAACCACCCAAATGATGCTAAGGGTGGGAGAATTTGTACGTTCCAAAACAACACAAGAACCAAAACACAGCCAGGCTTCAAAATTTGCACATCTCCTAATTTTGCATTGCAGTTCCGCGTCAAAATAGTGAGCACACAAATGCATATTATAGGATAAAGGTGCATTTATATAAATAGCCCAGGCTATCTGAAAGACCACATTCCCGCATATGAGCCTGCCTAGGTTTGGAGATCTTTAGGGGAAACCGTTCTCTTGGTCTTGGCACTCTCACAGGCCTGCTTGGTGGGGACGCAGGAGAGGGCCTTCTCAGTGGTGGCTCCTCCCAGATTACTTTGGAACTCCTTTCCTAGATAAAGCAGACTGGCTCCTTCCTTGGTGTCCCTCTGCCGAAAGGTGACGATTGTTTCATTCCAACAGGCTTTTGAGAACTGACTGCATTTGGTGAAAGGGCTAATGCTGCAAAGTGTTTATTGTACAGTCATACCTCGGGTTACAGACGCTTCAGGTTACGTGTTTTCAGGTTGTGCACTGTGCTGAACCTGGAAGCACCAGAAGAGGTTACTTCTGGGTTTCAGTGCTTGTGCATGCGCAGAAGCGCTAAATCGTGCTTTGCAAATAATAATAATAATAATAATAATAATAATAATAATAATAATAATAATAATATATTATTTATACCCCGCCCATCTGGCTGGGTCCCCCCAGCCACTCTGGGAGGCTTCCAACAAAACACTAAAATACAATAACCAATTAAACATTAAAAGCTTCCCTAAAGAGGGCTGGCTTTAGATGTCTTCTAAAAGTTTGGTAGTTATTTTTCTCTTTGACATCTGGCGGGAGGGCGTTCCACAGGGCGGGCGCCACTACCAAGAAGGCCCTCTGCCTGGTTCCCTGTAACTTGGCTTCTCGCAGTGAGGGAACCGCCCGAAGGCCCTTGGCGCTGGACCTCAGTGTCCTGGTAGAATGATGGGGGTGGAGACGCTCCTTCAGATATACTGACAGAGGCCATCTAGGGCTTTAAAGGTCAGCACCAACACTTTGAATTGTGCTCGGAAACGTCCTGGGAGCCAATGTAGGTCTTTGCCTTTCAACGGGAACAGGGTGCATTTTGTTTTTCACCTTTATGGAAACATTGAGAACTTGCCATCTTTTGGCCAAAAGACAGTATAGAAAGAACGCCAATGATGGCAAGACCTCCGCAGCAAAGATATTTCCCCCTCTTGCAAGCTGAGGTTTTTTCAACTGGAATGGACTGGGGAGTGTTTTCCCTTCATCACTGGTTTCTCATATATAATAATAATATAATAATAAATTATTATTTATACCCCTTGCATCTGGCTGAGTTTCTCCAGCCACTCTGGGCGGCTCCCAATTGAGTGCTAAAAACAATACAGCATTAAATGTTAAAAACTTCCCTAAACAGGGCTGCCATCAGATGTCTTTTAAAAATAGGATAGCTGCTTATTTCCTTCATATCTGATGGGATCTGATGGGAGTGTGTTCCACAGGGTGGACGCCACCACCGAGAAGGCCCTCTGCCTGGTTCCCTGTAACTTGGCTTCTTGCAGTGAGGGAACCGCCAGAAGACCCTCGGAGCTGGACCTCAGTGTCCGGGCAGAATGATGGGGGTGGAGGCGCTCCTTCAGGTATACTAGGCCAAGGCTGTTTAGGGCTTTCAAGGTCAGCACCAACACTTTGAATTGAGCTTGCAAACATACTGAGAGCAGAAACGTACATGAGGAGAAGCACTGAATCGCGACCCACACATGCACAGATGTGGCACTGTGGGTTGCGAACATGCCTCCACGTTTGCAACCTGAGCAGCCACTGTCATTATCTGCATGTTTTAATAGAATATATATATATATATATATATATATATATATATATATATATATATATTTCTCCCACACTTGCAGTTAGAAGTTATGCAAACACCCATCTCTGCTTATGCACCTCCATTCAAAAGACCCACAGTGAGCTGCAAAACCCATCTGTACAGATGTCTGCCAACAGTCCCTCGAACCCGACACCCCTGGGTGCTTTGGGGAGAGCAGCCTCTGTCTCTGGTGCCCCCCCCAATAAGATGCACATGGATTCCTTTTTGTCCGTCCACATTTGCAAGTGTGGTGTGAAGGCTTCACTCATCACAGCCCCCCGGGCAGATACTTCTGAGGCGAGCTTTGCAAAAGCCCCCCGGGCGCACTGAACGGGCATGTGAGCAGCTAACTTTAGACGCTGGGGGTTTAATTAGCGAGAGGCGCGAAGGACTGGTCGTGAGCCCCACCACATTCTCAGGATTGCAGGCCTGGATACATTAAGGGTGTTTAGATGCTCTCCCGCCCTCTGTCCCGTCCCTCCCCGTTTTGGAAGCCTGTCATCGCTCGGATGCTTTGAGACAGTTGGAGCAGCTTGTTAACTGCCAGCCTTGTCACTGGGCCAAAGGGACGGGGAAGATAAACGAAGAACAGAGTGAGGAAATCTAGGCAAAAGCAGGGAAGAGGGAGAGGGAGAACGAAAGAAAATAACACCACTTATGGGTTAAACCACAGAGCCTAGGACTTGCCAATCAGAAGGTCGGCGATTCGAATCCCCGCGACGGGGGTGAGCTCCCATTGCTCCGTCCCTGCTCCTGCCAACCTAGTAGTTCAAAAGCACATTAAAGTTCAAGTAGATAAATAGGTACCACTGCGGCGGGAAGGTAAACGACATTTCCATGCGCTGCCATGGTTCTCCAGAAGCGGCTTAGTCATGCTGGCCACATGACCCAGAAGCTGTACGCCTTCACCCTCGGCCAATAAAGCGAGATGAGCGCCGCAACCCCAGAGTCGGCCACGACTGGACCTAATGGTCAGGAGCCCCTTTACCTTTACCTTTATGGAAGGGAAAGTGATAAGTGCTCCTTTCAGTTCCTTGGTTGTTTGGGCTGTGAGCAGAGACCTGCAAATTTATCTCTCTCTCTTCTTTCTTTTTATTTATTGCTTTTCCTGGAATCGTAGAATTGTTAAGCTGGAAGTGACCCCCCCCCCCTCCAAAGAGTCATCTAGTCCAACCGCAGGCAATGCAGGAATAAATTTATCAATTTTGTATCCCATCTTGTATATTGACTGATCAATTTCGATCCCACATTTTCCCCCCAACACCTCATTTAAGTCATACAACAACCCTGTGAGGTAGGTTAGTCTGAGAGGCAGTGACTGGCCAAAGGTCACCCAGTGAGTATTATGGCCGAGATTCGAACCCAGGCCCTAGTCCGATACTCTAAGCACTACACCACAATTCTTTATTTTTTAAAAATTTGATTTCTTAAAGAAAAACATCTTTCGGCAGAGCAGGTGAAGGATGTGTGGAAACGCCTAAGGGAATTTCCTTATGAAAACCCTCCTTGCTTCCCCAAACATTCATCGGATCTCAAAATTCACCTCAAACATTTTTGCACTGGCAGGAACCAAACAGGAGCCCTTGCACTAAAGCATCGGGTCTGAGGGTTATTCTTTGTTCCTTCATTACCTTCCTATCCTTTCTTCCACTAGGAAGCTCAAAGTGGGGTGGTGACGACCCCCAGCTTGTATGATAGGAAACTGTGGAACTCACATCTGCAGGAGGCACCTAGGTGGCTTAAAAGAAGATGAGGAAAATTCATGGAGGACAATCGGTGGCTCCTAGCCAGGATAGCTCTGCTCGGCCTCCGCAGTCAAAGGCAGAAATGCTTCTGAATATCAGTTGCTGGAAACAGCAGGAGGTAAAAGTTGCTCTTGTGTTCGAATCCTTATAGTGGGTTCCCCTTTGGGGCATCCAGTTTGCCACTGTGAGAACACGATGTGGGACTTAGATGGGTCATTGCCCTCATTCAGCAAGCTCTTCTTTGTGTTTGTTTTTTATGCACTGTTTTCCCAACATGGACTTTTTATTTGGTTGGTGAATTGCTTCGGAAAATTCAGAAGATTGTAAATTCCGATGGATAGGAATTCATAGTTTCTCACACTAGTGGTTTGGCCACTGGGACAGGATCGTACCTCCCAACATTTTGTCCCCAAAACCTGGACATCAGGAAGGGTGCGTCTTCCGGTCTTCCAGGACTAGATTCTGTGCTCCGGGATGTCCTGATTAAAACAGGACACTTGCAAGCTATGCTAGATTGATTGATCCAAACAGTTCTTCTTATGTTCTTATATTCTATTCCTTTGCGCAGAAGATGGAATTTTGCAGGACCAACTTCCTCATTCCTGCAGGACTAGATGTGTTTGTAAAATAATAATAATAAATTATTGCGCTGAGGTCTCTGGTTACCTGAGCCACGATTTGTGACCCACAGTACTGGATTTACATATAAGATAAACAAGCTATAGCTGAGGGCCCCACTCTCTTGGGGACCCCCCAAAAATTAAAGGAAAAATACCTGGATGTACATTTCCAAATATAAGATAAAAAAAGAAATAAAATAAAACCTACATACAGCAACAGTGTTTTGTGTTGTGTAGGCTCCTATGATGTAAGTCATGGGCCCCGCCTGCTCGCCTGCTCCCTCAAATATCCCTGGTTCGCTCCTTTCTATGTATAGGGTGCCTACATTCTGCATTCTGCATGAGAGCTGGACCATAAAGAAGGCTGATCGCGAAGAATGGATGCTTTTGAATTGTGGTGCTGGAGGAGACTCTTGAGAGTCCCATGGACTGCAAGAAGATCAAACCTATCCATTCTTAAGGAAATCAGCCCTGGGTGCTCACTGGAAGGACAGATCCTGAAGCTGAGGCTCCAGTACTTTGGCCACCTCATGAGAAGAGAAGACTCCCTGGAAAATACCCTGATGTTGGGAAAGACGGAGGGCACAAGGAGAAGGGGACGGCAGAGGACGAGATGGTTGGACAGTGTTCTCGAAGCTACCGGCATGAGTTTGACCAAACTGCGGGAGGCAGTGGAAGACAAGAGTGCCTGGCGTGTTCTGGTCCAGGGGGTCACGAAGAGTCGGACACAACTAAACGACTAAACAACAACAACATTCTGCATGGACTGGTCTCATGGCCACATGTGCAAATGGCTTTAGATACCTATGAGGTCCATAAATCACCCTATAGCGTATATTCAACACAAAAAATCTGTGGCATTTGTTGTTGACAAAGGACAGCTGGGCATATAAAGGGCCCCATTACCTTCAGTAGCTTAGGGCCTCAGCAAACCTAATTCCAGCCGTGGTGACCCACGAGGCTCAAGGCAACTAAGCTTGCCGGCAGCTTGCCGGCAGCTGGGGAAATGCCTTAAATAGGTTGGGTCAAACGGGTACAGCGTGGGTGAGAAGGGAAAACAAAACACGGAAATTCCTCTGCTCTCCAGCCTGTGGGCACCTGGCAAAAAGGCCCTCAACGGGACCCACATGCGGTTTCACGGAGAAATGCTTTGGGGAAGCGCGTCTTAGGCCCCTGACATATTGTTAGAGCCAGGCCAAACCCTGCAGCTGTAACAGCTGGCACCGCCCAGGCCCCATTGCCAAGGATACAGTGCCCACCTCGTGCCAACGGTGATTCAGGCGGAGGCAATTCCTGTAAGCTGAAGAAGGAAGGGAGTGGCCCTGTCTTTTTTCCTCGAGGGAAGGGCCGGCTGTCTTCACCGTGGAGGCGGCACAGCAGGTGCGGGGAAGAGGGGCGGACCCCAATTGCGGCAATGTTGCGCCACCCTTGCCAGCTTGAATCCTGCGCAGGCCCCTGCGCTCGCATCCCATTTCCTGTGCTGCAGGGCTAAGGCGGCTGCCCCAGAATGGCTCCATCCTGCTGCACATTGTGGTCCTTTGCAGGAACGTGGCGTGGGCTTGCCCTCATCTCCCTGCAGGATTGCTGCCCGTGGAGTGAGCTAAGTTGCAGGCAAGGGAGCGGGGCAGAGGGTGTGCCTTTTCGTGCATTCGCATAAAAATTGCGCGATTGCAACAGGCCTCTTAAAATATGCAGGTATCTGTACACGGTTGCATCAAGTAAGTTTTTCCTGCTTTCTCCCAACTGCTAGGAAGCTTCCTTGTAAGAAGTGTGCAATAGAAAGCTGTACATGTTTGGCACCTGAGTACTATCCCACTTTTTGCAAATGCAGCAGTTAAACTCTGGGACGCTGTTAAATCCTGGATAAAGTTGGTAGACAAATGTTTGTTGCGTGGCGAGACCTCTCCCCCCCAAGTGAAATGAAGACACTGGACACATTATTTAAGGTTAATGGGCATAAAAAGGCCACAACTTTATTGATTACAGAATTGGAAGGTATTGGCCTTAGGCATTGGGCTCCTATCGACTACCCGGCATGGAGACCGGGAAGGGTTATCCACAAGCCGTGGGAGTCCTGTTGAAGTACGCCAACTAGGATCCCACGGGTGTCACCGCTCGGGGGCATGCCGGAGGCCCTCACCTCCCTAGGTTTCGGACAAGGCAACACCCCCCAGAGTCCTCTACCAGACTACCCTTTCCATTGGGGAAGGTGATGGCGCTTCCTTCCCCCCTTCATTTGCATAACAATTAACCCCTGCCAATGCCTAACCGCCAATACCGAAGAAGTTGTGACGTTTGCTACAAGGTAGGCAAAAAAACCAAAAGGCTGGAAGTGCGCCAAGTTGGAAAAATTCCTACCAGGCCCCTTGCGGCGACCAACCGGAGTCCATAGCAAGGTCATAGCTAGCTAAGCCTAAAGGGTGAGTGGGATGGGAAAACCGGCCAGCTGGAACGGGGCAAAGAGGGCGGTTCCCGGGCGTGCCGGCCTTAAATGGGCTAGGCCACGCCTCCCCTGCCCGCCGATTGGCGGGCCAGGTTGCAGACACGCCCAGGGATTCCCTCTTCTCGCGGGGGCTAAAACCAGCCCCCGCGTGTGAGGGAGAGGGTGGCCTGCAACCCCCCTCCTCTCAAGCTCGGAAGGGGCTTTTTCTATCCCTCCTAATACTAAAACCTCCAATGAAGGCTGAATGGTGGAAGAGCCAGAACATGTGGCACATTGTTAAACTGTGGAACTCCCTGCCACAGGAGGCAGTGATGACTACCAAAGGAGATAGCTTTAAATGTCAGCTTGACAAATTCATGGAGTGCTATTCCATGGCTACTAGCCATAACAGCTGGGTTCACGCTCTCTACACTCGGAAGAAATTAAGAGAAGTATTTTCTGGCAAATTAGAGGCAGGGGGAGAGTTGACTCATTCAGGTCCTGTTTTCGAGGGGGATCTGGTGGCCACTGTGGGAACAGGATGCTGGACTAGCGGGACCATGGGCCTGATCCTGCTGAAGGAGCGTCTCCACCCCCATCGTTCTACCTGTACACTGAGGTCCAGTTCCGAGGGCCTTCCGGCGGTTCCCTCATTGTGAGAAGCCAGGTTGCAGGGAACCAGGCAGAGGGCCTTCTCGGTGGTGGCACGCGCCCTGTGGAACGCCCTCCCACCAGATGTCAAAGAGAAAAACAAGTACCAGACTTTTAGAAGACATCTGAAGGCAGCCCTCTTTAGGGAAGCTTTTAATGTTTGATGCATTACTGTATTTTAATATTTTGCTAGAAGCTGCCCAGAGTGGCTGGGGAAGCCCAGCCAGATGAGCGGGGTATAAATAATAAATTCTTCTTCTTCTTCTTCTTCTTCTTCTTCTTCTTCTTCTTCTTCTTCTTCTTCTCCTTCTTCTTCTTCTTCTTCTTCTTCTTCTTCTTCTTCTTCTTCTTCTTCTTCCTCCTCCTCCTCCTCCTCCTCCTCCTCCTCCTCCTCCTCCTCCTCCCCTTCCTCTTCTTCTTCTTGTGTTCTCAAAGGTCGAGCAGCCGGAAAAGTAGTAGCTCAAGTCCCCAAATAGCACCGGTCCTCCAAAAGCCAGCAACAGACACTTGCATTTCTCCTAGTCTGTCTCAGACCTCTGAGCTGCCAACCTTGCAGGGTTGGCATCAGTATCTGTGGGCACTGCCAGGGTTCCTGCCCCCCAGTGAGTGACACCTGCCCCGGACTCTCTTTTTAAAAAGTCCTTACTTAGCTGCGATTCCTGCACTTACTGGGGTTGGACAATGAGTCTTGGGGTCTCTTCCAATTCTAAGATTCTATGGCCTTTTGTAGCTGCCATCTTTATTTTTGAAAAAGCCCTGTATGGATATGAGGGATGGCTGACTTTATCACATTAAGTTTCTTGGCTGGAGAACCACAGTCCAATATTTGGAGCAGTGCAGCTTCCAAAGGATTGCTGTGTTTCAGTTCTCAAATTGTTTTCAAAAGTACAAATTAGGAAGATTTAACTTTAAATGTGAACTGAATGTAGTTCCCACCCATCTGTGAATTGATTACTTAACTCCCCACCCCCTTCATCAATAGTTTATCAAGGTTTTCACATTTTATTTAAACACCTAATGATTTCTTTTACTGTTTCCTTGCTTTGCCCTTCCCTCAAACAAAGGCATGGATGCTTCCCCTGACCCAAAATTCTAAATTTTCTGCTGCTCCAGAGGTTGGTTTCTGCTGCTCCAGAGAAGCGGACACGGAGCAATGGATCCAAACTACAAGAAAGAAGATTCCACCTAAACAATAGGAAGAACTTCCTGACAGTAAGAGCTGTTCGACAGTGGAATTTGCTGCCAAGGAGTGTGGTGGAGTCTCCTTCTTTGACGGTCTTTATGCAGAGGCTTGACAACCATATGTCAGGAGTGCTCTGATGGTGTTTCCTGCTTGGCAGGGGGTTGGACTCGATGGCCTTTGTGGTCTCTTCCAACTCTATGATTCTATGATTCTATGATTCTATGAAATAATTCAACCCACTCTTAATATGGTAACACAGAATATGTATGTCTTTATTGGGACCATTTTTGCGCCGCTCCTCAGCAAATAAAGGCTCCCAGAGCAGCTTACAGACTATGAAAACAAGCCAGTCTCTTCCCACGGACGTACAATAGAAAAAAGAAAAACACGGTACACAAAGGAAAAGAGACAAAGAGGGACGAGGAAAATCAAACACAAGCAGCAATCTCTAAACAGTTGTTCTTCTAATGACCAACTAATAATCTAGATAACACAAACGTAACTGAAATAAAACAATAAGAAGAAAATAACTTCTGGTCCAGGGTTGGGGTACAGATTGAGGCACCAGGGTCACCTAGATTAGGCTGTCATGACCTGCCATTTGCTATGGGAAGTGTGTGTGTGTCTCATTCATAGGGTGGGCACCAGGTGGTACTTTGTTGGGGACCCCATCCATCCTGCACCCATCCCCAATTCCCCAGGTGCCTTTAGCCTTCTCTGCCCCCACTGCAAAGCCAATTCCATCACCTGGACAGGTGGCTGTGACCTGTCTTCCAGATTACCTCTCTTATCCCCTAGTCCAGCATCCTGTTCTCACAATGGCCGACCCAATGTGCCAGTTTGCATTTCCTAGTGCAGAAAGTATTGCCCTGATGTGTAGAGATCTTTCCTATTCTACTCAATTCAAGAGGGTTCTGGAAGCTCCTATGCGTGAAAGAAACAAGCAGAAGGTTCATGTTGTTTGGGTTATTCCTTCAGAGAAGATGAGTACACTTGGCTTAAATTGGTTCTCTTCTCTCTTTCTGTCAAGGTCATGCTCGCTATAATAGTGAGGGCAGAAGGAGCCTGGGTTTCTCTTTCTATCTCTTTTATTTCTGGTGTGGTGTTCTATACATAGTATGCTATAGTGTTAAGGTTTAGTCTTATTACAAGTTATTGTAAGTTTATGTTAAGCCTGCTGCAACTGGATTTCTTATGGACAGGGCCAATCCTGAATGTAATTGATTTGTGACCATTATGTTCATTTGTCTTCAGTAGCAGTAAAGCCAACAAAGGTGTCAACAAAGGTCCGTATAGTAAAAGCTATGGTTTTCCCAGTAGTGATGTACGGAAGTGAGAGCTGGACCATAAAGAAGGCTGATCTCTGAAGAATTGATGGAATTCTGGTGCTGGAGGAGACTCTTGAGAGTCCCATGGACTGCAAGAAGATCAAAACTCTCCATTCTGAAGGAAATCAGCCCTGAGTGCTCACTGGAAGGACAGATCCTGAAGCTGAGGCTCCAAGACTTTGGCCACCTCATGAGAAGAGAAGACTCCCTGGAAAAGACCCTGATGTTGGGAAAGATGGAGGGCACAAGGAGAAGGGAATGACAGAGGACGAGGTGGTGGGACAGTGTTCTCGAAGCTACAAACATGAGTTTGACCAAACTGCGGGAGGCAGTGGAAGACAGGAGTGCCCGGCGTGCTCTGGTCCATAGGGTCACGAAGAGTCGGACATGACTAAACGACTAAACAACAAAGCAGTAAAGCTCAGCTGGATGAAATACAATGGCCTCTGGTCTATTTGTTGGGAATCCTGCGACATGTTCAAGTTGTTACGCTGCCAACTATACACTGGGATCTACTCTGGATCAATACTGAGTAGAACTTCACTGACAAGATGCCCATTATGGGAAACCCACAAACAAGGACTTGAGCAACTCTTTCCTTCTATGGTTTACAACAACAGTTGTTCAGCCACTCTCACTGAAATAATAGCACTTATATTGCAGCCTAGGGCACAGTCCTATGCAATTCACATTGTGCCCCATGGGCTTCAGTGGCTTAGGACTGCAGCCGCAGAATATTCTAAGGACTCCACGTTGCCTCGTACAACAACCTTGCTGGGTAGGCTTGCCTAATCCCTAGGTTGTAGAGGTGGAAACCTGGGACTAGGCGAGGGTGGTTTTGCTTTGGCAACAGGGCCAGATTCACCGAAATGTGCCACGGATTTTCTTTTTTCTTGTCACTGCATTTTAGATACAATGAGCTTAATATGATACAATAATATTTTTTGTCATACAGAATGACGAATTTGAAAATCTACATCAGACATTCAGAAACCAACAAGGCTGCTATCCCAGCTATCCCAGCCTGGTTAGCCCTCTAAAAACTCTGATGCCCCATAATTAAATACAATATACTCCCATAGAGACTCCTTACACTGCGTTTAAAACCAAAATTGCATTTGAATAGAAACTGTTTCTAAGGCGGCTGGTCCTAGTCTTTATAACCCTGGACCTTCTTCCAGAAGGCAGAAGCTGGAAGAGATCGTTTCCGGGGTGTGCACTATCCTGCGCTATCTCTGCAGCTTTCTTATGGCACCTGGAAGCATAGATTTGATCCAAGGTGTGGAGAGTGCACCCAATTATTCTCTCAGCAATCTTTACAACCCTGGACAGCATTGTTTTTCCCCTGACCATGCAGCTCCCAAACCACACACACAGACCATAAGTTAATGCACTCTCAACAGTACAATGGTAAAATGCCATCAACAGGTCCTTTGAGAGATTCTTTTTATGGAGGATTCTCTTAATGCTCATAGAATCATAGACTGGAAAGGACCCTGAGTGCCATCTATACAGGAATCTCAGGTAAGCATCCAGCTCAGGTGTTGAAACACCTGAGTTATCAGGAGAGAAGCTTGCAATGAAAAAAACCAAGGAGGATCATGTTCAGATGTTCCTCAGATGCCACATTCCTGCACTGAAGCAGGCTGACCTAGAAGAACCCTTCCAATTCTGCAATTCTATGAACACTAGTGGAGCTGTTAGCCGCAATGACTATACTCTGCCTCAATAGCTGGAGGCAGCGATGCTTCTGAACGTCCGTTGCTGGAAACCACAGGAGAGGAACCAAAATGGTCAAAGGCCTGGAAACGATGCCTTATGAGGAACGGCTAAGGGAGCTGGGCATGTTTAGCCTGGAGAAGAGGAGGTTAAGGGGTGATATGATAGCCATGTTCAAATATATAAAAGGATGTCACATAGAGGAGGGAGAAAGGTTGTTTTCTGCTGCTCCAGAGAAGCGGACACGGAGCAATGGTTCCAAACTACAAGAAAAAAGATTCCACCTAAACATTAGGAGGAACTTCCTGACAGTAAGAGCTGTTTGACAGTGGAATTTGCTGCCAAGGAGTGTGGTGGAGTCTCCTTCTTTGGAGGTCTTTAAGCAGAGGCTTGACAACCATATGTCAGGAGTGCTCTGATGGTGTTTCCTGCTTGGCAGGGGGTTGGACTCGATGGCCCTTGTGGTCTCTTCCAACTCTATGATTCTATGATTCTATTCTAGGAGAGCATTGCTCTTGTGCTCAGCTCCTGCTTGTGGGTTTTCCCCAGGCATCTGACTGGCCCCTGTGAGAACAGGATGTTGGACTAGATGGGCCATTGTCTTGCAGACAGCTGTCAGGCTTCTAGAGAACTGTGGCTCCTTTCAACAGGGGAGATCTTTCCAGACCCTGTGGTTAAATCCTGTGTGGCCCTGAACCCTGCAAAAGGAGGATTTGCCATTCCAGGACGATAGCTCAGAGCAGCTGCTTTGCATCCAGAAGGTCCCTGGTCCAATCCCCAGGGTAATCCTGGGAAAAGTCTGCAACTTTGGAGAGCTGCTTCCAGCCTGAGACGATGCCCACGATGAGCTACATGGTTGGACTCAGCACACAGTTTCCTACATTATAAGGCCGGGGGGGGATGTTGACCTCACAGCCCTTTCAATAACAGCCCCCCACCCTCTTTAGCAACATTTCAAGGGGAATAAACACAACACATTCACCACAAAAGGAAAACCCCCAATTCGCCGGACATTCAGAAGCCAAAACTCCCCCGAGCAAGGGAATAACCCAGCTTGTTTCGGTTTCCGAGGAAAGACATCAGCCCCGTGTAGGTCTCGATGAGGAGGGGCTCATGGGCCACCTCCACCCCGGCAGTTCGGCCAGCTGTGGGATCCGTTCTTTCGGCATTCTGGACTGCTTGAACCAGCATAGCAGTGAAGGCAGAGATCTGCAGAAAGGCAGGAGAAGAATCCGGTCAGGCTGGCCACATTTTTTTGGGAACTGCTGAACAGGACAATAGATTTGTAGGCTGGTATAGTAATAATTTATGCTGGGCCATCATAACCTTGCAGATGGAAAGAGGAGGCTTTCTCTGCACAGTGCAAACTGTGGAACTCCCTCCCACAAATACATACAAATGCAAATCTTCCTCACTCCTTCTATGCAAGGATGCAGAACTGCCCTGGAATTCTTGGAGAACTAATCCAGGACAGGAGAAGTAGGCACAGGGAAAGATAGCTGCATCAGTTTTGCCCAGGATTCCAGTTTTTCCACTCTTCTGTTCTCCAAATTTCCATATCATTTTGCAAATCTTTTTTTTTAAAAAATCCACATGAAAATTCAGCAATATTTTAGTGCAATTTTCTCCTAATGTACACATTTACGTGCTGTTTTGTCCAATACAGACATATGTATTTATTTATTTTGCAAATCTCAAATATAACACATTTTTGGATGTTACCCTCTCTAATATATACCTTTCTATGCACGCTTCACCCTTCCATATGCATTCTTGTATGCCATACTTGGCTGGCAAACTGCATTGCAAAATTCAGAGAAGTGTGAATCTTGAAGGATCTCTGTGCTTTGGTTCACACACCCTGCAAAATTAGGTCTACTTGCCTACAAGTGTCAAACCAAAACAAATTTTTACCCCATCCCCATTTCTCAAGTGTGGTTGGGTGCTAAGGATGCCCACATATTAAAAATACCCTGACAGGAATGGCCAAAGCCAGCCAGCCACTGTGCACATTCTGTGGGTCGCTCCCATTGCAACCGAAGGAAAACAACAGCCTGCCTAGGAAACCAAGCGACGCTTGGCCGTCCGCAGCAAATAACATTTGAAACTGAATCCCGGCCATCTCGCTGCTGAGAATACTGAGGAACCAGGAATCTCCACTTGTCCTTCGACCACCCCTCTTATTACCACCTCCCCAGAGAACATTTTGTCCCACACTGGAAATACGCTGCAGGCTCATAAGGTGCATGAAAAATCCTCCCCCCCCCCAATTCCTGCTCTGAAAGTCTCAGGAGCTTTCAGAATCTTGTGCACATGAAAGATGCTGGCTCTTTCTGCCCCCATTCAGAGATCGAGGATTAAAAGTGGTCCATGGCAGTGACTTCTAACACGCCGAAGCATCCTCAGAACCCGGGGAGCACAAAGGAGGTTGGGTTACACGCCAGGCAGACAGACAAACCCCGTGGAGAGGTGCCAAAATCTCGAGAGTAAACAGAGAGAGCAGGGCCGTCTTAAGCATATCCGGCGCCATGGGGCAAAGCTCCCTCCAGCACACCCCCCCCCCATTTCCCATAGTATTTTAGGGAGGGCGGCTCCTCCAGCGGGGAAGAGGTGGAGGATGGAAGCGGCGCTTCCTGGCTCAGCTGGCCTCTCTGTGCCATGTTGGCCATGGCAGATGGAGGCTCCGGGCGTGGCGCTGCTTCAGCATGGCGTGGCGGAGGCAGGCAAGGGTGGAGAGCTGATGCCAGGAGGCGCCGCATCCAGCCTCCGCCTCTTCCCTGGTGCCCTCCAGAACTTTGCGCCCTGGCGCCCCGCGCCACTAGTCTCTATGTGTAAGATGGCCCTGAGCGAGAGACACAACTCGGGAAGAAGTAGCTGGTGGGTGTTTGGGGGAAACAAAGCCATGTTGCTCATGATTAACCCCCTGTTGCCTCTTCACACAGGTTCACACACATCGCTTCAGAGTTCGACGTGGAGATTGCAAGCTCCTCAGTGCAAAGAACTGTATTTCTGGAACTAAGCAATTAATGGGTAGTGAGAATTGCCAGCTCAGTTCCAGGCCCGATGTGATGCTCAGCTGGGGTGGGCTGAGAAATTCGATTCAGGTTCCCACTTAAAGGAGGACCAATCAATTTGCACTTTCTGAAACCGTGCAGGAACCCAAACACAGCCCTCCGTGGAATCTGCACGTCTCTGAAACCCTCAATGCAGTTCTCCAATAAAGTAATTTGTGCAAAATGCATATATACCAGAGTAAAGCGTGCACCAAAATTGCTTTGCAAAAAATGTATATATTAGGCAAAATTGTATTCACAAATCTGTACATTAGGAGAAATCTGGAAAAAAGGTGCTAATAAATGTTCATGAGGACAAGGAAGGAAGGAAGGAAGGAAGGAAATAAGCTGCTGTGGAAATAAGGAGAACTGATATTAAGGCTGAAAATAACGAGAAACCAAATTTGGCAGATTCACCCATCCCTCTGCTTCTAGGGCTCTGAGTGTCAAGAAGCAGGTGGCAGAAGCTGGAGTGTGAATGTTTGGAGAGGTCTCTTCCCTGAGCAGCAGGAATGTCATGGCCATTCAATGCCACCACCACCCCTCGGCTGAGCCAGTTGCAGCCACAGGATTCCCTGCCATGACAATATACCACTGCAATACAGTTGCTTATCCCAACAAGATCAGCCGGAAGAACCGATTGCAGGCATTAGGAGTGTGTGATGAAGTTGGCCAATATCCCTTGAGTGCAAAAGCAGCTCGCCTTTCTCAGATATGCTGACATCACAGAAAAGTCACTGATTCGTCATCTGCAAATGCAAATCTTTGGAGACAGGTGTCTCCAGGCACCATCCTGAATGGAAATCGGCTTGGGGTTTTCCTTAGCCGTGCCGCCCACCAGGAAGTGATGCAGACGCCTTCTTGGGAAAGGAGAGGGCACTTGGGAATCCGGGTCATGCTACCTTGCCACACCGAAAAGCCCCAAACCAAATCCCATCCTCGGTGAATGGCTGCCTCAGCGCCTGCTCATCTTGAGACAGGACCTTTCCTGGGCTGCTCCTAGATTGAGGGGTTCCCTCTCAAGAGAGTGGACTGGCTCCCTCCTTGGTTATCCATCCACCTTCCTGTCCAGACAGGCCTTTGGAGACTAAAGTACAGAAGATGTTGATTGCTGGGCTGACAACTTGGAATTTAATTGCTGGTTCCAAATGTGTTCTATTGTATTTTAACTTGTTTCTTCTTATTACTCCTTGTACAGTGGTACCTCGGGTTACATACGCTTCAGGTTACAGACTCCGCTAACCCAGAAATAGTGCTTCAGGTTAAGAACTTTGCTTCAGGATGAGAACAGAAGTTGTGCTCTGGCAATGCGGCAGCAGCAGGAGGCCCCATTAGCTAAAGTGGTGCTTCAGGTTAAGAACAGTTTCAGGTTAAGTACGGACTCCCGGAACGAAATAAGAACCGTATTTTTCGCTCTATAAGATGCACCAGACCACAAGGCGCACCTAGTTTTTGGAGGAGGAAAACAAGAAAAAATATATTCTGAATCTCAGAAGCCAGAACAGCAAGAGGGATCGCTGCACAGTGAAAGCAGCAATCCCTCTTGCTGTTCTGGCTTCTGGGATAGCTGCGCAGCCTGCATTCGCTCCGTAAGACGCACACACATTTCCCCTTCCTATTTAGGAGGGGGAAAGTGAATCTTATAGAGCCAAAAATACGGTAATTAACCTGAGGTACCACTGTATAATGTTGCAAAAAAAATTCTGTGTTGCCTTGAATCCCAACTTGGGAGAAAGCCGTGTCCTGTTCCTGGGGAGATGTCGTTGTGGCCTGTGAGCAATCCCTCCCCTGCGCCATTGAATGGTCCTCAGCCATGTCACCCTTAGGCCGTCTAATTCGGACGGTCTGGGGGCATGGCGCAGGCTATTTAAACTGCCCACAGCTGAGGACTCACCCCTGTTTTTCTCCCTGCTCGGTCCGTTCTCCCTCCCTTAGGTTAGGCTCTTTTATCTCCTGACCTTGCTATGGACCTCGGTTGGTCCCCTTGGTCGTCCAAGGGGCCTGGTAGGAATTTTTCCACTTGGCAAATTGGCCATTTGGTTTTTCCGCCTACCTCGTAGCAAATCATCACAACTTTGTAAGGTTTGGTGGTTAGGCCTTAGAGTATTAGGTTGAAGGGGAGGGGATGTAGTGGACATCACCCCCCCTCCGAATTCAAGGGTATTGTGTTAAAGGAATTGGGGGGGGTGGTCTCCGTCCGAAGCCCCAGACGGGGGGCTAGGGCCATGGCACGACCCCTAGCAGTGACCCTGGGGGAGTCCCTAGTTGATGTTCATCAGCAGGACTCCCCCTACTGGTGGTTAACCCTTTCAAGACTCCTGCAGATAGACAGGAGTCAGATATAGTTGTGTGGTTTCCAGTGCCTAAGCCAATACCACTCAATAAAGTGGTGGCATTTTTCGCCTTTTAACCAAATATACTGTTTCAGGTGTGTTTCTTTCATTTCCCAGGAAGGTTTGGGACCTTGCCACGCAAACACGGGATAAAAATGCATTAAACAGAAATACTAATAATTTATTCTCCCCTCCTTCACCACCCGCTTTTCCTGCAGTGAAGCTCTAAGTGGCTACAGCAAATCCTAGCTGGAAACCTGGTCTAAACCCCATTTTCAAAAGGGGGCAATAAAATCTAACCAGAATGGACTATTACAGGACAAGCCTAGCTAGTAGCAGCTTATGAAGCCAAAATGTCTAGGCCGGGCTTAAACTTCAAGTTCCTGCATCTGTTTGCTTCTGCTCAATCTCCAAGGTCTCTGCTGCCCTGGTAGACTGTGTTATTTGCTTGCATGCTTTCTGGAGGGCTGCCCTATTGTGACCACATTTTGCTGCTGTAAAATCTAAAAGGCGGTGTTTTGTGTGTTCGTGCCTCACGTGCTGGTCCCTTTCCACCGGAGGTGCATCTCTGCCTGCGTTTTCTGCTGCAAGTATTTGGGATTGCTGAAAAGCGATTGCACCTGGAGTCCTTCAAATGAAAGGTTCGGGGCTGGAGGGGCGACCTGAGAAGTCCGACCCACGTGCGGTTTCACCCCTTGCTCTCCCAGGATGATCTCAGAGCCCGCAAGCTCCCTCCCTCCTTCCCCTCGGAGTTTGTGGGATTCCTAGCAGCTCCTTCATCTCTTGAAGCGTGAAGGGTTCCATTCTTGCCAAGTCGGATGTTTTCCTGAAACCACTTGGGTGAGAAATCCACCCCGTCTCGTTGAAGGAAAATAAAACCTCTTTTCTCTCCTTTTCCTTGTGCCCACGAGGGAGGGGGGGTTGAAAAAGGAACAACTTCCCAACGCTCCCCAAAGCTGGATTAAAGCACTCGGAGGCGACGGAGCGTCCCTTTGAACAAGCCCCTCCGCACTCCCTCTCTCGCTCTGTTTTCCACAGGGGGATCCGGTTACTGACATCCTTACGAGTGTGCAGATGGGGAGATAATTTGGGGAGGAGGAAATATTGTTTTTGACCTGAGCATGTGTGGTTTCAAATCGATGGTTGTGCAGCTTATATTTCACACTGCGGGGAGAAGGGGGGCATATGCCACTCACTTCCTGTTTACATTAAGGCACCAGGAATCCATTATTGCATGATCTCAGTTTCATGCCATGACGTTTACCTGATGCCCACTGTGGCTACTGCAACCGCCCACACATCCCTCCTGCATTTCTACATTTGGAAATTTATTTGGAGGGCTCAGTTGCTCATGCAAGTCTTCTTTAACCTGGGATTAGCCGCAGGTGAAAAGAAGGGCTATTGGGGGCTACCAGCCACAATTGCCACTAGCCACAATGACCACGGCTGGACACAGCAATGCTTCTGGGGACCAGCTGCTGGAAGCCACTCCTTTGCTCAAATGCTCCTTTGCTTGCTGGTTTCCCACAGGATGGGTCATTGGTCTGATCCTGAACCAGGCTCTTCTTAAATTCTTATGCGGGGAGAAATTGGGATTGGTGAACATTTCTATGCAGATTTCTCAAACTGGGTATTGTGACTGGAGCATCCTTCAAAGTCCACACTTCCCTGCAGTTTGTTGTGTAGTTCTCCAATAATTAACAAAGGAGTGCAAGAATGTGTCTATTAGGAAAAGCGTGTGCATATACCTCAGTGAAAACATAACAATATACTATACATGG
This sequence comes from Podarcis gaigeae, assembly GCF_964106915.1. Taxonomy (NCBI): domain Eukaryota; kingdom Metazoa; phylum Chordata; class Lepidosauria; order Squamata; family Lacertidae; genus Podarcis; species Podarcis gaigeae. Next base: position 99,189,400 of record NC_139681.1, on the reverse strand, counting down.
GAAACTTGCTTGCAAAAAATGTGTCCATCAGTCAGAATTGCAAACAAAATGAGTGTTTTGTATTTGTTTTCATTTGGGAGTTGCCTTGTTACTTTTACAATGAAAGGTGGTCTATAAATTACCTTCAAATTTTTAAAAAATAATGTAAATATTAGCATATGGATGCACTAATATGGGAGGGCCTCTTTTAAAAACCAAATGAATCACAAACTGATGTGAAAATGTGTGAACCAAGCTTAAGGTTGGGAAAATGAGAAACCTAAATTGACAGTTCCATTGGCCTCTAATTATAGGTCGGTACCAATCCTCAGAGCTTAATTTTTAAGAAAAGCAGTCCACGGAAGGTGCAAATGGCAGTGGGGAATGGGTGCGTGGGGAGAGGGGCTTAACCCTCTCCCTGCCGGCCGTTTCCCCACTCACAATTGCCTTACTCCAAGCTGCTCTCAAGAGAGAAGTTGGTCTCAAGATGAGCTGCAAGGGAACTCTGTTATTTTTTTAATTGTTACCGTTAACATTGGGATGTCCACTTTGGAAGCTACTGGATTATACCCTTGGTACGTCGGGGAATACAGTAGTACCTCAGGTTAAGTACTTAATTCGTTCCGGAGGTCCGTTCTTAACCTGAAACTGTTCTTAACCTGAAGCATCACTTTAGCTAATGGGGCCTCCCACTGCCGCTGCTGCACCATGTCTGTTCTCATCCTGAAGCAAAGTTCTTAACCTGAGGTACTATTTCTGGGTTAGCGGAGTCTGTAACCTGAAGCGTCTGTAACCTGAAGCGTATGTAACCCGAGGTACCACTGTACTCTGAAGACGAAGGCTGGGGAATGCAGCAGCAGCAGATCAGATCAGTTCAGAAGAGGAAGAAGAGGGTTATCTGTTTGTGTTGGCAACATGATGCTGTAATAAAAAGGACTATAAAACTATCAACGGCTCGTTGATTCTGATCAGGGAGCTACCGAAGGGAGAGGGGGAAAACTCCCCTGCCTGGCACAGTATTACTATTAGCCCAATCCATTTTGTGTGTCCTCTTGACCCATTGTGGCCCACCTGGCAGATGGTGATAAACCTCTGGTTGATGTTCTTCACGGGGTGCTCTGTGAAGGTCGTGTAAGGCATGTCGGTGGAGAAGGGGTTCCAGCGCGCCAGGAGAGATGGCTCTCGCTGTTTGTCCCAGAAGATCCTCAGGCCTTCTCCCTCCCTCCTAGAAAGTGAAACATTTGGACAGGTGAGGAGCGCCGTCTTTTTCGGCAGACAGACCAAGGAGAGCAATTGGTTTGTTTCTTTCATTTATATACCACCTTTACTTCCCAAGGATCTCAAACTGGTGTACACGGTTGTTCTCTACCCACAATTCACCCTCAAAACAACCCTGTGGGTTAAGCATAGAGGTGGTAACTTGCCCAAGGTCACCCAGTGAGCTTCGTGGCTTGTTTGGGGATTCGAACGCTGATCCCCCAGGTCCTAGTCCAACGCTCTAACCATTGTGCCACAATGGCTTTCTTGTTTCATAGAATGAGGCCTGGAGAAGGCTAGAGGAGGCACAAGAATCATAGAGTTGTATAGTTGGGTCCCTGAGTGTCCTCTAGTCGAACCCCCTGCAATGCAGGAATCACAGCTGAACCATCCGCCAGGGCCAGGGCCTTTTCAACACTGGCCCCAGCCTGGTAGGACGCTCTGCCTCATGAGACCAGGGCCCTGCAGGATCTGATTTCTTTCTGCAGGGCCTGTGAGACAGAGTTGTTCCGCCTGGCCTTTGGCTTGGAATCAACTTGATCCCCCTCCCCCTCTTTCCTTTTTCCTTCTGTGATAGAACTCCTATTTGGGGACTTCCCTGGCTTTTTTCTGGCCCACGTAGGACCAGTCTGGATAGTTGGCCTTGGTGAAGACTTGACGTTTTCATCCCCAAAAAACTTTTTGATTTGAGTTTCCACTGAAATGAGGCTGCATTTTGATGTTTTAATGTTGTATTTTAATCTTGTTTTTAAAGTTGTGTTTCAATCAATTGTTTTTATATCTGGTGTTAGCCGCCCTGAGCCTGGTCTTGGCTGGAGATGGAGGGGTATATATATAAAAATTATTATTATTATTATTATTATTATTATTATTATTATTATTATTATTACTATTATTATCCATGACAGATGGCCATCCAACCTCTGCTGAAAAACGTCTGGTGAAGGAGTATCCATCACTTCTCATGGGAGACTGTTCCACAGCTCTTACTATCAGAAAGTTCTTCCTGGTGTTTAGTCGGAATCTCCTTTCTTGCAACTCGAAGCCATTGGTTTGGGACCTACCCTCTAGAGCAGCAGAAAACAGAGATTGAATGGCCACCTGTCCATGATTTGTTAGCTGAGATTCCTGCATTGCAGTGGGTTGGACTAGATGACCCTTGAGGATCCCTTCCAGTTCTACAATTCTATGAGGCTGAGAAGGGTGGAAAACAGAAACATTGTGAGTTGTGAGTGTTTGGGGTGGATACAGGAACACACCAATTTAAAGGAACTAGACTCAACTGTTTATGATTCTCTCTGTGTGTTCATTGTGGGGGGTTGCTTTTTTTAAAAAAAGTATTTGTAGGTACACTGAAACTAATGCTACTTTTTATTTTTCTTAAGTAAGAGACAGATTAGATGTTTAGAAACAAAATATGGGGGGGGGGGGAAACGACAGGTTTCCCATTTCAGATGTAATTACTGTAAAACCTCCCAAACACCTCTGCTGTGGGTGCCAAAACTCTGGCTTGGGTTTGTATTGTCTGAGAAATGAGCTAAATAAACCTTTATTTTGCTCCCTCCCCGAGACAATCCCACAAGCAGGCACTCTTTGATGGCTTCCAAGTTCTGGAACACGAAAAGCAAAAAGCGTCTCAGGGACAAAACGTTTCCCAAGTCCTGGTTTGTTTTTTTCCCCATTCAGAAAGCACCTGGCTCAGAACATAAGTGAAAAAAACAAAAACAAAGCACAGATCTCGTCTCCTGCCTCTTTGCCAATTTCCGATATTTAGTATTTTGATATTCAAGCTCCACCTCTGATTTTCTATCTAGCTAAGGAACATAAAAAGAGCCTTCTGGTCAATGGCCCATCTAGTCCAACATCCTGTTTCTCACAGTTGCCCTTTCTGGGAAACTCACAAACACAATCCGGACTCAAGAGCAATTCTTCCCTCCTGCTGTTTCCGGAAACTGCTAGCCAGAGGAATCATTGCCACTGACCAATTCTAGGTGGCCTCAAGAGAAGTTTAGCATCAAGATCAAGGGAAATAATTTGTTGTTGTTTAGTCGTTTAGTCGTGTCCGCCTCTTCGTGACCCCCTGGACCAGAGCACTCCAGGCACTCCTGTCTTCCACTGCCTCCCGCATTTTGGTCAAACTCATGCTGGCAGCTTCAAGAACACTATCCAACCATCTCATCCTCTGTCGTCCCCTTCTCCTTGTGCCCTCCATCTTTCCCAACATCAGGGTCTTTTCCAGGGAGTCTTCTCTTCTCATGAGGTGGCCAAAGTCTTGGAGCCTCAGCTTCAGGATCTGTCCTTCCAGTGAGCACTCAGGGCTGGTTTTCTTAAGAATGGAGAGGTTTGATCTTCTTGCAGTCCATGGGACTCTCAAGAGTCTCCTCCAGCACCAGAATTCAAAAGCATCCATTCTTCGGCGACCAGCCTTCTTGATGGTCCAGCTCTCACTTCCATACATCACTACTGGGAAAACCATGGCTTTAACTATACGGACCTTTGTTGGCAAGGTGATGTCTCTGCTTTTTAAGATGCTGTCTAGGTTTGCCATCACTTTTCTCCCAAGAAGGGAAATAATAGTACCGCTCTATTATGGACTTCTGTGCCCAGTTCTGGGTACCACAATTTAAGAAGGATGTTGACAAGTTGGAAGGTGTGCAGAGGAGGGCGACCAAGATTATCAAGAGTCTGGAAACCAAGCCGTATGAGGAACAGTTGAGGGAATGCTTAGCCTGGAAAAGAGGAGACTGAGAGGAGATATGATAGCCATCTTCCAATATCTCAAGGGTTGTCCCATGGAAGAGGGAGTAAGCATCTTCTCTGTTGCTGCTCCAGAGGGTAGGAACTAAACCGATGGATTCAAATGAGAAGAAAAGAGATTCAGACGAACCCTTAGGAAGAATGACTGATGGCAAGAGATGTTCAACAGCAGAACAACCTCCAAGGATCTCCTTCCTTGGAGGTTTCCAAGCAGAGGTCAGATGGTCATCTGTCATAGATGCTGGGGAACAGGACGCTGAGAGGAGATATGATAACTATCTTCAAAGATCAAAAGGGTTGTCACATGGAAGATGGAGCAAGCTTGCTTTCTGCTGCTCCAGAGGATAGGGCCCAATCCAATGGATTCCAGTTACAAGAAAGGAGATCCTGACTAAATTTCAAGAGCTGTTACACAGTGGAATGGCCTCCCTCAGAAGGTTGTGGGCTCTCTTTCCCTGGATGTTTTTAAGCAGAGGTTGGATGGCCATCTGTCATGGGTGCTTTAGCTGAGATTCCTGCTTAGCCAACTCTACAACTCTAGGTGAAATATACTCAAAGTTGAGAGTAGATTCCATGTGTGATGGCCTGGGAATCTGATTCAGAGGCTGAACCGGAGGAATCCCAGCCTGCACAGGAGTCCCTGCCTCCAGGGCCGGCTGAGCTGGGGCAGGGCCTTGATTTTGAAGCGCCTGCACCTGTGCCGGATCCTCAGGAGCAGGCACCAGGTGAATCCACTCTGGCTCCAGAGGTGATTGAGGACCCATTGCCTACAGGTGCGCCTCTCCCAGCCCTGTCAGGGGAAGGTGAGGCTGCCCCTGGGTTCAGTAACCTTCCAGCCTCTCCTGAGCTGCAGAGGCTCAGGGCAAAGAGGCGGAGGGAACTGGATTCTCTCAGGAGGAGTGCTTGCCTTAAGGCCAGGAGAGGCGGGTCACCTGTGGGCCAGGTCCGTCCCTGGCCTCAGAGAAGATAAAGGCCAGTCAGCCCGGTCCCAGGTTGCGGGAGCAACAATGTTGGAAACCTGTTTCTGCCAGCACCCAGACCTGTTTTCCCCGGGGTTCCCAACCACGCCTGGCTTCTTGCTTTGGACCCCGCTTCGCCCTTGGTGGACAGTCTCCGGACCCTCGGCCCAAGACCGGACTCTGACCACGCCTCATGGTAAACCCCCCAGGACCAGCACACCATGCTCTTTATTCAGCTCATAGTGGTGAGGAGGAATGGAAGTTCCCCCAGAATGTCTGCTTTATATACATTATTTACACAATGGGCCCCACATGATTGGCTAATTCCGGGATTCTCACGTAGGCCAATCAGGTTGCGGATTCACTTCCACCTGGAGCTGGATTGGGTGGCTCCTGTGGACCAATCAGACTGCTGCATTCTGGATCCTATTGTTTTAGGACCAATCAGACTGCTGCATTTTGGATCCTATTCAGCTCAGTACATAACACTAGGATTCTAGGATTCAGTTATTCTATTTTTCTATGAAATGGTCAGGGAGGGAAGAGGGTGGGGGAATCAAGTCTATGGTTTAGTGGTTAAATCAAGAATCAAAACGTCATCACAATAGCAATAAGTTCACCATGAGCCCATTCCCCTCTGTCTTCAGACATTGTGCTTTCCAGTCTTTTCCCCAAGTTCCCCCCATTGTCCTTTTTTGCAAGCACATTTCTTCCCTCACCCAGAGCTACAGAGGAGCACCCATTCCGATGACTAAAGCAGCACAACAGTGGCTCCCACCATCCTCTTTGTCTGCCTGAGCCTCTCCTCCCTGCAAACCTCAGAGAGGGAATTAAAAGGGTAGCCCCAGGCGGCACGCCAAGATTTACGAGGAAACGCAGACACGAATTCTTGCTCCGCAGGCTGGGCGTGGAAGCACAGCAAGGGGGAAAGTGTGTGGGGGGGGGACGACAAACATGCAGGAAGAACCGGTGGCCCAAACCCTTTCCTCCGTCAAAAGCCGCAAAGGCGTCTCTCCCCAGCAACGTAGGACGCTGCAGCCTCCATGTTTGTTTATGTTAGCGACCCAAAGTGAAAAGTTGGGACCTCAGAGGGCAAGTGGGCGCTGGTGGGTTTTGCTGACTGCATGACATCAGGAGAAGTTTCTTTCTTCCCTCCATAATGACAAGTCAGTACCCCGAGAGGTTGGCACAGAGTCAGACAAAACCAAATTTGTGTGTGTTTTTTTTCAGAGAGCGCTTACAATTCTATCCACGGGCCTGAGCTGCTCCAAAACCCAAAAAGCAGCTGCTGCCTTTATGTTCTCCAGAGTCACATGGCGCACGACCAAAAAACCTTCCAAAAGGCTTTGGGCTCAACCAAGTTAACTATCTGCTGTCCAGCCTGTGCAGGAGGCTGTGGGGGGGGGACAGACAGAGGCTCCAGGGGGGACACGACTGAACTATTTGAACCGATGATCTGGGAGGACCACCAGAGGCAATAGCAGTGGTTTTCAAAGGAGAGGAGGGCAAGGGGGGAAGGAAGACTCAAAGGCAAAGAAACATTTAAACATTTCAGCATAGCATAGCATTAAAAAATACCGTATTTTTTTGCTCTATAAGACTCACTTTTTCCCTTCTAAAAAGTAAGGGGAAATGTGTGTGCGTCTTATGGAGTGAATGCAGGCTGCGCAGCTATTCCAGAAGCCAGAACAGCAAGAGGGATTGCTGCTTTCACTGCGCAGCGATCCCTCTTGCTGTTCTGGCTTCTGAGATTCATAATATTTTTTTCCTTGTTTTCCTCCTCCAAAAACTAGGTGCGTCTTATGGTCTGGTGCGTCTTATAGAACGAAAAGTACGGTATATACAACCAAAAACAGTATCCATGCCATGCCCCTCTTCAAGAGCACTGGGTACTCTTCTACAGTTCTCCACGACATATTGTTGTGAGCAGAGATTTCCAACTTGGGCAAATATGGAAGACCAGAAAAGAGAAAGGCTTCTTTGTGCTAATGAGGAAAGGAGAATTTGTTTGACTCGAATTAGACCTAATATAAATGAGATTGCCTTGCAAAAGCAAGCTCACAGCTCTCATAATAATCAACTTAAGGAATGTATATAAAGGGCTCGTTTATCATTATATCGGGGAAATTATTCGTCTTCTTGTGTAGCTGCATTGTTTTATATTTTCTGGGTGCCACATGATCATATTATAAAGTAGTTGTGTTCTAGGTTATAAATCAAGCACTGCGAGGAATTCTCCACTCCACCCCCCCTCCGCCAAAATGTATTTATTACTAATTAAAAAAATGGTGCAGCATGAGCAATTTTTTCTTCTGAAAGTGTGGCTGGGGGAAAAAAGTTTGAGAACCACTGGTCTATACTAATGAAACTATGGAACTCGCTGCCACAGGAAGCGGTGCTAACCACCAATTTGGATGGCTTTAAAAAGAGGGTTGGGAAAATCCACGGAGGAGAGGGCTGCTGAAGGCTACTGGTCAGGGAGGGCTCTTGTGGTCAGATCCTGCTTCCTACAGGTATCTGGTTGGCCACTGTGAGAGCAGGATCCTGGACTAGATGGGCCTTCTTATGTAACCCTCCGCAGTGCATAATCACAGAAGCACAGATTTACAGAGATGGAAGGATCCACTGGGGGTCATCTAGTACACCCCCTGCAATGCAGAAATCTTTAAGCCGATGCCAGACTCGAACCCGTGACCCCAAGTTCAAGAGTCTCATGCTCTACCAACTGAGCTACCCCTCACAGCTGAAGAACCCCTGACGCCGGGCGGCCATTCTCTCCAGGCTCCCTCTCCTGCCTCTCGCTTCCCTTTTCTCATGCACTGGTTCTGCCTTCCAGGGCGGTGCAACTCTGAGCAGAGACTACGCCCTTGAAGCGACGCAGCCAAAGACCGGGATAATTACAGTCTTCAGCAGCCCAGTTTACAAGGCAGCCTAAGTGCCGTCCCAAAATCAAAGTGGGAAATGGAGAGAGGGCTTTACTAGTGACTTAGTGAGATATTATTCATGCTTTTGAAGAGCGTTTTCTTTCCTGGGAGAGGGAGGCAAAGCTAGAATTAATGGACCCTTAGGCCCAAAGTATCCTGGCTATGTCTCATTTCCCCTCCCCAATCTTCCTCCCATCCCTCCTGGAAGTTTATTTCTTCATGCAGCACACCGTTGAGCTGTGGAACTCTCTCCCACAAGATGCACTGATGGCCATCAAAGTAGATCACTTGAAAAGAGGACTGGATAAATTCATGGAGGAGAGCTATCAGCCACGACAACCATGCCATATTTGGCCAGATAAGGGTGACCGTCCACGATTTCCCCTGTCGCCCTGAAAGAGGTCTGCGTCCAATTCCTGCCCTGGGTTTGGTTGTTGTTGTTGCTGCTGCTGCTGCTCTCGTCAAGCCTAAGGGCCAGAGTTGCAGACAATGCCTTTTGGCGATAATCCCACCGGGATTTTCGAATCTCCTCTTTGTGTTCCTCTAATTACCCGCATGGTTTCAGGAGATAAATCACTTAGGGGAAGCATTTCAGGCTGCGGGTTTGGGTGCTTCCTGCAATGAATCCCCTTTGCTGCAAAATGGATTTCGGAGGACATTCTAATGCGGCACTTTAAGCAAACAAACGGGTTTGGGAGTTAAGCAAGTGAGCAGCGACTACTGCTTAACGTGAATCGGCGAGATTGGGGAGGGAAGTCAAAAGTTGTGGGTCCAATAAGCGTGTGTGTGTGTGTGTTTGTGTGTGTGTGTGTCTTAGTTGTCTATCTGGCCCAAGACACTTTGCAGCCCCAAGCAAAGGATAAGGTGGCAGCCTCCCCATATTCCATGCACAAAATCTGAGTGTGTTAGCATTTGAATCTTAATTCAAATCTGTCAAGTCAGCCTCCCCACCTCCTCCTCACCAGAGGAAGGCAGAGCTCTTTAGGACAGGCCACATGACAGAACCCCTGGTTCTGCCCTCCCAGTGCCTTCCCTAAGTCCCTAATTCCCTACTTCTCCCAGCTCCAGAGCACCCTTGCGTGAGGCAGTGGCGGCATCCATCAGCCAAATGGCAGGGCAGTCCTGCCCTCCGAACCTTACAGACCTACATTGGCTCCCAGGACGTTTCCGAGCACAATTCAAAGTGTTGGTGCTGACCTTTAAAGCCCTAAATGGCCTCGGCCCAGTAGACCTGAAGGAGCGTCTCCACCCCCATTGTTCTGCCCGGAAACTGAGGTCCAGCTCCGAGGGACCTTCTGGCGGTTCCCTCCCTGTGAGAAGCCAAGTTACAGGGAGGCCCTTCTCGGTGGTGGCGCCCGCCCTGTGGAACGCCCTCCCTTCAGATGTCAAGGAAACAAACAACTATCTTACTTTTAGAAGACATCTGAAGGCAGCCCTGTTTAGGGAAGCTTTTAATGTTTGATGCATTACTGTATTTTAATATTTTGTTGGAAGCCGCCCAGAGTGGCTGGGGAAGCCCAGCCAGATGGGTGGGATATAAATATTATTATATTATATTATATTATATTATATTATATTATATTATATTATATTATATTATATTATATTATTTATATTATACAAAACTAGGATAGTTCATGACACTCATAGATAGGGGTACAAGAAGGCATCAATGTCTCTTCTGATCTGGGTTGGCCACACGCAGCTCTCTTTCAACTCTGCTGCAGTTTGACTTCTGACATAAAAAAAAGCTACCTTATCTGCCTAGCTGTCTCTCCTGTGGTGGAATTTTACACACTTAACTAATGAGCATCCTGCTGTTCCATTCATTCCTATGCAAAGGAATGAACGCAATGCAAAACTGGAGGCCATAATAAATGACATAGAATCACAGAATTGTAGAACAGGAAGGGACAATGAGAGTCATCTAGTCCTACCCCCTGCAATGCAGGAATCTTTTTGCACAACATGGGCCTCGAAGCCACAACCCTGAGATTAAGAGTCTCATGCTCTCCTGACTGAGCTCTTGTTTGTGGGCTCAAAGCAATAACAGTGGATATGGATCAATGTTCATTCTGCATGTGGAACTAATGAGCAAACGCTGGCCATTTTTGCTCCTATTTCAGTTGGGATTCTCAGGCTTCCCAGCTCATAATCCACCTTAGATTTTGTGACTGAGGTGAGCAGATTCTCCCCTTTCTGTTGTGCTGCTGTTCCCTGGCTTAGCTCTGCACCTTTCAAGGGATGCTGGTGGCACTGTGGTCTAAACCACTGAGCCTCTTGGGCTTGCCGATCAGAAGGTCGGCAGTTCGAATCCCCGCGATGGAGTGAGCTCCCGCTGCTCTGCTCCAACTCCTGCCAACCTAGCAGTTCGAAAGCACACCAGTGCAAGCAGATAAATAGGTACCACTGTGGCAGGAAGGTAAACAGTGTTTCTGTGTGCTCTGGCTTCTGTTACAGTGTCCCGTTGTGTCAGAGCCGGTGTAGTCATGCCAGCCACATGACCCAGAAAGCTGTCTGTGGGCAAACCCCAGCTCCCTCGGCCTGAAAGCAAGATGAGTGCCACAACCCCATAGTCACCTTTGACTGGACTTTACTGTCCAGGGCTCCTTTACCTTTTACCTGCATCTTTGAACCTGCTCTTTGATTTAACCAGGGGATATTCTTTAAGTGCACATGTGCAGTTTGCTTTAGCTCTACACCTTCTTTCTCTCCCAGGCAGGTCAACGACACAGGTAAGCACCTGGAGCACCTGGTGAAACTGCCCCCAAGAGGAGGCTGGTGTGATACAAGGAGGAGAGAGGACTTGATCTTACTGGAGATGTTCTGTCCCAGCTGCAGCTACCAGAAACCCAGTATGGCCAACATTGCATAGAAGGTTTGTTGGTAATCATAAGAAGATCAGAAGAGCCAGACTGGGTCAAGGACAGACGTGGCCAGAGGATCAAAAAGCCCTGCTCCAAAGGAGGGGCAACGGCCTTTTAAAATTGCCTTCTGAGAGGTACAGAGAAAGTGAGATAGAGTCAGACATCGCCAAGGGACTGATTTGGCATTATCTGGCTGGGCTGGGCTGGCAGGAACACACCAAACCCCTGAAGGGGCAGAAAGCACACCCTAAATAATCAGCATGACTCAGGTTCGAGGAGGGCATTTAACTAGATCGTCCTTTCAGATCTTGGTTGGATGTTAGTTTCTTATTTTAATTCTCAATCTGGGGGGGGGGGGCAATGGGGAGGCTGCAGCACCAAACCCACAAACTTGGCTCCCAGTGGCATTTTCTCTTCCAAGGTGATGGCAGCCATCTGCTTTCCTCCGCTGGGAGACTCGTGCCAGATTGACGAGCAAGACCGGGCACGCTCCAAATGGCATTGCCAATCCAGAACGTCCCGGCTTCTCTCGTTCCTGCACCCCGTCCAACAGAACGGATACTTGAATCATCACAAAGTGGGGAGGAACTAAAAAAAAGCCAACCAGCTCAGCCCCTTCCTCCAAACACCAACCCGGGCTGTAATCGAAATTGAAACACGCAGAACTGCTAGATTAGGCTGCAGGGCCTATCTTCCCCAACATCCTGTCCTCACAGTGGCCAACCAGATGCCTCAATCGGAAACCTCCAGGATTCGAACACAGCTCCCCACTCCTGTGGTTTTCGCCAACTGGTGTTTGGAAGCCTTTCTGCGTCTGACCACGGCGACACAGCATAGCCATCACAGCCAACAGCCATCAATGGTATAAATCCATTACAAATGGTCTGTGGTTATTTCACTGATATGTTGCCCAAGACCCCCACAAAAACAATAAACCAGTCTGGAGGGTTCTAACACTTCCTTTTCCTAGCTTGAAAACTACTAACCAAGTTGGGGGCTGCACTCATTTCCAGCTTGTTGTGGCCTTCACAATGGGGCATCTGCTGAGCCACTAGGAGAACAGGATGGTGGATAGAATAGAATTAGAATTAGAATTAGAATTAGAATTAGAATTTTATTATTACGGTCATTTTTGCAGGAGGCAGTGGAAGACAGGAGTGCCTGGCGTGCTCTGGTCCATGGGGTCACAAAGAGTCGGACATGACTAAACGACTAAACAACAACAACATTACGGTCATAGACCAGTTCCGGCTCACTTAAAATATCAGGAAAATCATAAAACACAACAGGAATACATAACAGTATATATACTGTATATATGCTGGTATAACAGAGACCACTATGTAAGGATACCAGCTGAATAAATGACAGCCTGTTGCCACAAAAAATGGCAAATTCCAAAAGTTCTTCGGAAGACAACTGACAAAGACTAGACTTCAGCAAAGCCAACTTTAGCCTTCTAACATGGAATATCGCAATCTGGCCTAAAAAGGCACCTGACCCGTCCTTTGTTAAATTCATCCAAGGTTATGACCGTATTTTTACAAGAGACATGGAGTACAAGCAAAATAGATGTCAACGGATTTTCCTCGTTCTGCCTCTCTGGATCACCAAGAGTATAATAGAATCTTAGAACCAGAGATTTGGTAGGAACCCTGAGGATCATCTAGTCCAACCCCCTGAAATGCAGGAATATGCAGCTGTCCCATACGGGAATCGAACCCGCAACCTTGGCATTATCAGCGCCATGCTCTAACAAATGAACTAAGTATGTCTGGGCCTTTGGCCATAGGGAGCCCATCTCACCAAGCATCCTGTGGCCGGTCAGATACTCTTCTGGGAAACCCCCAAGCAGAATTGGAGCCCAAGAGCCCTCTCCCCTCCTATGGCACAGGAAACAGTGATGGCCATTGACTGGGATGGCTTGCAAAGAAGATCCATCAAATTCATGGCGGAGAAGAAGAGGGCTATCGATGGCTCTAGCAAGAAAGGCTCTGCCCTGCCTCCACAGCTGGAGGCAGCTTCTGGATCCCGGTTTCTGGGGACCACGGGAGGCAAGAGCTGGTTTCTCATTGGGGTATCTGGTCCTGCTCTGTGAGAACAGTAGGCTGGACTAGATGGGCCTGATCCAACAGACTCTTCCTGTGTTCTTATGCTTGCATTGACCCCTGGCTGCAGCCCTCCTGGAGATGAGGCCAAAGGTTGGCCCTGGAGCTTTTTGCATCCAAATAGGTCCTCTGTTGGTGACAGCAGCCACGAAATTAAAAGATGCCTGCTTCTTGGGAGAAAAGCAATGACAAACCTAGACAGCATCTTAAAAAGCATAGACATCACCTTGCCAACAAAGGTCCGTATAGTTAAAGCTATGGTTTTCCCAGTAGTGATGTATAGAAGTGAGAGCTGGACCACCAAGAAGGCTGATCGCTGAAGAATGGATGCTTTTGAATTATGGTGCTGGAGGAGACTCTTGAGAGTCCCATGGACTGGAAGAAGATCAAACCTCTCCATTCTGAAGGAAATCAGCCCTGAGTGCTCACTGGAAGGACAGATCCTGAAGCTGAGGCTCCAAGACTTTGGCCACCTCATGAGAAGAGAAGACTCCCTGGAAAAGACCCTGATGTTGGGAAAGATGGAGGATACAAGGAGAAGGGAACGACAGAGGATGAGATGGTGGGACAGTGTTCTCGAAGCTACCAGGATGAGTTTGACCAAACTACGGGAGGCAGTGGAAGACAGGAGTTCCTGGCGTGCTCTGGTCCAGGGGGTCACGAAGAGGCGGACACGACTAAATGACTAAACAACAAACAACAAGGTCCTCTGTTCCCTAAGCCACAACCTCTTCTCGGTGCTCAAAGCCATCTGAGCATCTCAGGCATGCCCATTAAGTCTTATACAATCTGAGTGTTGTCTCCACGCCAGCCCCAAATCTCTTGCAATGCTCTACAGTGGGGTGGAAGACTCTTAGATTGCGCACATGCCATCCTTGGGCCAGCGAGGGTGGGCTAGAGGAAGGACAGGAATCCTGCATCCCTTCCAGCAAATGCAAGGACCTCGGCCAGCAAATTCTCCCCGGCCTTAGAATTTGTACTCTCTCCGGGGTGAATATTTAGAGCCCTCAAGGGCAGAGCAAGGAGAAAATGGTTTGACATGTTGCCTGGAAATAACCCTTGGGAGCGCCTTCCTTCTCCTTGCGCGCCCCCCTCCCTTGGGGACATCCATCCCTCCTGTAGCCAGAGGGAAGACTGCCACCTGCTGAAGAACAGAGTGAAACTCAGCTGCACTCTTGCCTAATCCCCTGTCCAAAAACCAGCAGGCACCCAGCCTTCTCAAGCGCATGAGATCACTTGCCAAGGGCATTTTGGCTCTCCGTGAACAGCATTGCCTCATCCGTGGAATAATGGGTGGTACAGACTTCCCCACACTGTTTGGCTTACAAACCTCTCCATTCCCCCCCAAAACACACACACACACATACACACACACACACACACACACACACACACAGATAGGTTATTCTCTCTGACATAAGCTCATGTGTGAGTTGCCTGCAGCAAACACTCCTTTGCAGAGGTGGGACACCATCTCTTCTCAAACATGGAAAGTCCATAGCACAGGTACTGTGCTTGTTCAGAGGGCCTCCTCACTGCCCCAAACTAGGCCTTAATCTACCATGGGGCATGTTGTACATTGTGACTGCAAGCTGGGTCTTGGGAGGTAGAGAAAGAACCACAAAAATGATTCTAACCAGCTCCAAAGGACTTGTGTGATGACCAAATCTAAGTTTTGGGTTTCTCTCTTTTTCATATTTTCTCAGTCGTAAGTTCACTACTCTACACCAGTTGGCAATTTTTTATTTTTATTTTTTTTAAAAGCAAATTCAAAAGCACATTAGTAATAGTGTGTACAAAAGTTTTGCATAACTGCTGTATGCACTTTTTGCAATGCAATTTCCCCTTATCTAATGCACTTTAAATGCTGCTTTCACTAATAGGTGCATTTATGTACACATTACCTGGCTGGAGAAGTGAACTGCAAAATTCAGAGAAGTGTGGATTTTGAAGGGTGGTTGTGCCTTGTTTCAGAAAGCGTGTAGTCTTGAACCCATCAGTGTTTTATACACTAACACCCCACAGTCGACGCCAAGAGAGGCAGACTCTTGTCCCAAGGAATATTCAGAGTGTCCGTGGCCTATCTCAGTCTTAAACCCCTGGAGCAGGATAGGACTATCAGGTTACACCACTGCTGAAAGAGTTGCATTGCCTGCCAGCGAGTTCTGGGGCTAAAGACAAGGTGCTGGTAAAGATAAAGGTACCCCTGACCATTAGGTCCAGTCGTGGACAACTCTAGGTTGCGGCGCTCATCTCGCTTTACTGGCCGAGGGAGCCAGCGTACAGCTTCTGGGTCATGTGGCCAGCATGACTAAGCCGCTTCTGGCAAACCAGAGCAGCGCACAGAAATGCCATTTACTTTCCCGCTGGAGCGGTACCTATTTATCTACTTGCACTTTGACATGCTTTCAAACTGCTAGGTTACCAGTATCCAAAGCCCTATAGATACCTTGGGAACCAGAATACCTGAGCCTAAGAGGAGCCTGCTGGATTAGGCCAAAGAGAGACTATCCAGTCTGGCATCCTGCTCTCACCGTGGCCAACCTGATGCCTCAATGGGAAATCCACAAGCAGGATTCAAACACAGCTCTGATTTCCAGCAACTGATATTCAGAACCCCTGCTGCCTCCGATTGTGCAGGCAGAACAGAGCCACCCTGGCTAGTACATTGATAGCTTAATCCTTCATGAATTTGTCTAATACATGTAGAGTAGGGGTGGTCAACTTCCAAGAGACTGCGATCTACTCACAGAATAAAAAACTGGCAGTGATCTACCCCTTTTGCCCTGTTTTTGGTGGTTCAGGTCATTTTAGGCGTGCAGGGCAAAACTGTTGAGCTTTTTTTAGGGGAGCCAAAGTCTCATGGCCCCTTCCAAGAGTTCTATGATGCTCCTCCTTTTCCAGAAGCCCTGCCTCTAAACAATCTCCAGGTGCTGGGCAGATCTGCAAACTATTTCCAGGTAAGGGAGAGTCACTGCAAGGTCACTTGTGAGATGTGGCCAAATGTTTGAATAAGTTAATCTCTGCAGCATTCAGCGCTCTGCAGGTGTGCCAAGTGGACTGCTTCCGTTTGCATTATGTGAACAAGATGCCTTCTTTCCCCTCTTACCTTAGCCCAACACGGCCACAACAACCCCACCAGCTTGGCCTCGCCGCTTGGAAACCAAGTTTGGGCACGTCCCGAGGAGAGTCAGTAAGAAGAGCCCGACTTTGGCATGCGGTGGGCAGAGCAATTTGGGAACAGTGACCTCAAGCCAATTCTCTCTCTCCCTCCCCTCCTTTCCACCAGCCCAAGGAAGCGAGAGATGGTTGGCATGGGGAGGGCGATTTTGCACAGCACTTGGGAAACGTAGCTTAACTGGAACCCGCAGCTCAACTGGCCAGGAGTCTCAGGCCCCCTTTTGCTATGTTAAACTGGAAGATCCTTGGGGCAGGGAATCAGTCTTCTGGGAGCGTGTTAGTCTGTAAAGTGCAGCACCTGGTAATTGCTTTCCGGAAAGAGCATTATTTATATGCTTGCATTTTTGTTTGGTAAGCTGTTTCAAGCAACTTGTTTCTAGAGGGGGAAAGTTTATTCGTAAACAGATATGAATATATTAATGTCCACCAACAATTCTAGAATATTAAAACCAGAACTTTCTCCTAGCACATGAACCTGATTCTGCCTATTTCTTGGGGAGAGGCTACATTCCACATTGCACTATTATCAAACTATTATTGTTGTTATTTCAGTTGTACCTTGGAAGTCGAACAGAATCCATTTTGGAAGTCCGTCCGACTTCCAAACATTTGAAAACCAAATCACAGCTTCTGACTGGCCGCAGAAAGCTCCTGCAGCCAATCAGAAGCTGCGGAAACCTCGTCGGACGTTCAGCTTCCAAAACTAGTTTGCAAACTGGAGCAGTCACTTCCGACGTTCGGGAGCCAAAACGTTCAGGAACTAAGCTGTTCGAAAACTAAGGTATGAGACTGTATTATTATTACAGCTTGTCATGTGCTTTGGATAGCTCAGTTGATCAGAGCATGGTGCTGATAACACCAAGGTTGCAGGTTTGATTCCTGTATGGGAAAGCTGCATATTACCTAATTACGACTAAGTGACTTACATTTAAAATGTAAGACCCTAATAAGAGCCTGCTGGGTCAGCACCCTGTTCTCTCAGCACCCAACCAGATGCCTGCAGGAAACTCCCTAGCAGGATTTGAACACAAGAGCCCTCTCCCATCCCGGGGCTTCCAGGAAATGATAGTTCTCTCCTCCATCAACTTGTCCAATCCTCTCTTAAAGCCCTCCAGGCAGCACTCCCCAGGCAGGAGGGTAAAAGCAGAGTCTTGTCTGTGCACTTGAAGATTGCAGAGTGCAGAGACTTGCTCAAAACTGGGCATCTTCTGTGAGAGAGGATTGCCCCGAGATGCACACAGCAAAACGAAGCCTGGCATTTTTAAAACAAACAGGAAAGGAAGGGCCTTTTCAAACTGGGAAATGAAAAGAGCAGCCTGCAAAAATCACAAGGCGTTGGGTGTTGGAAGCGAAGGTAAGGAGCCTCTTCCACGACTGGAATGTGTCCTGTGTTCAAACTTGTCTGTGCCATTCATACGCAGCCATTCATAAGAACCTCGGCAATTATTTTCTTAAGGACCGTGTGTTATGATGAAGATTATCTTTTTAATATATATTTTAAAAGCAAACCTCGTGATGCCTGGAACGGCGTATAATTACCGCATAACCCTAAACCCAGAAAACGTTGGGAGTGGAGCCTAGGAGAGTCCGCCCCACCAAAGTCTCCCTCCTCTTTTGCCAGCTCCATTTGCTTCGCCACCGCTAAGTCTCCTTCGCTGGGACAGGGGAGTTTTGCCAGCTGCGTAGTCTCTCCAGAGGGAGCCTTTAACAAGGGAGCTGGAGGAGGCTCAGGGAAGGGCCCCCAAAATGATTGAAGGGATGGAGAAACTCCCCACCAAGAGGAATGGCTACAACATTGGGGGCTTTTCATTTTAGAGAAAAGGCCGGGTGGAGGAGACATGAAATGGGCATCCAATGAAGAAGGATGCTGGAAGATTTAGGACAGCTAAAAGGAACTCCTTCTTCATAGGCCTATGGGACCGCCTCTCCTGGTATGCCCTGCAGAGAACTTTAAGGTCCACAAATGACAACACTTTGGATGTCCCAGGTCTCAAGGTGGTTAGATTGGTCTCAACTAGGGCCAGGGTCTTTTCAGTCCTGGCCCCGACTTGGTGGAACGCTCTGTCAGAAGAGACCAGGGCCCTGCGGGACTTGACATCTTTCGGCAGGGCCTGCAAGACAGAGCTGTTCCACCTGGCCCTTGGTTTGGACTCAGTCTGACCCTTAGGTTTCCCTCCCCTTATGGTTTTGATCCATGGGCTACTTTTAAAATGAGGCTGCATTTTAAATTGCATTTTAATCTGTATTTTAAATTGGTATTTTCCCCTAATATGTTTTTACTTTAATTTTACTGGTGTTAGCCGCCCTGAGGCCGGCTCTGGCCGGGGAGGGTGGTGTATAATTTTTTATTATTATTTATTATTATTCATTATTATTATAGAATCATAGAATTTTAGAGTTGGAATGTACACCCAAGGATCATCTAGTCCAACCCCTGCAAAGCAGGAATCTCTGCTGAAGCATCCATGGCAGGTGGCCACCCAACCTCTGCTTAAAAGCCTCCAAGAAGGAGATTCCACAAAGTGATGCTTTAGTTGAGATCCCTGCACTGCAGCAGGTTGGACTGGATGACCTCGGGGGTCCCTTCCAACTTTATAATTCTGTGATTCCATGAACATTCAGGCTCCAGTTCAGCAGCGCATATCAAAAGCAGGTGGGAGCCATCACACACACACCCCGCAAATTATCACGCTGACCACCCGCAGGTGTGTTCCTCACCTGTCCAAGGACTTCTCAGGAAAGGTGAAAGGGCCCAGGCAGATCCGGTTGATGTAGCTCAGGGGGACTCTCTGCAGCTCCAAGCACTTGAGCATGATGAAGTCGTATTTGCAGACCAGGAGGGCGGAGTCTGTGATGACCACGACACGCTCCTTCTCGTTGTTCCAGTGGTCTATCCTGGAGCAGAGCAAGGAAAGGAGACCCAGCATAGTTCATTTATTTAATAAAGTTTATATACCACTAGAACGGAAGAGAAAACCTCAAAGCAGTTTGCAAAACAAGATAATGCAATATTTTTTTTAAAATGCCACCATGTTTGAAAACGTACAGAAAATTAGAACCGCAATAGAACAGGTGAAAACAAATTAAAACTTTCTCAATCTGGGTAGGCTTGCCCAAATAAGAATGTCTTCAGAGGGTCCAAAAAGCATGAAATGAAGGTGCCTGCCTGATATCAATAAGCAGGGAGTTCCAAAGTGTTGCAAAAGTGCCAATTCCATCACTCCAGGTGCTCAGGTGGGAGCATATGGGGTAAGGCGATCTCACAGGTAAACTGGTCCCAGGTTGTTAAGGGTTTCATATACTAATAGTAACACCTTGATTTTTTGTTTTTGTTTTAAAAGCTTTATTGATTTTTTAAAAAAAACAGACAAAAGTTTTTCCGGAGAAATAAAATAGGTAATAAGTGTTACATCCAATCCCAATAAATTCTTCTTTTTTCTATAATGACTTCCCATCACCACATCATGCATCTACTATTTATCTCTTCCATTTTGTTGTTGTTGTTGTTGTTTAGTCGTGTCCGCCTCTTTGTGACCCCCCTGGACCAGAGCATGCCAGGCACTCCTGTCTTCCACTGCCTCCCGCAGTTTGGTCAAACTCATGCTGGTAGCTTCGAGAACACTGTTCCACCATCTCGTCCTCTGTCGTCCCCTCCTCCTTGTGCCCTCCATCTTTCCCAACATCAGGGTCTTTTCCAGGGAGTCTTCTCTTCTCATGAGGGGGCCAAAGTCTTGGAGCCTCAGCTTCAGGATCTGTCCTTCCAGTGAGCACTCACGGCTGATTTCCTTCAGTATGGAGAGGTTTGATCTTCTTGCAGTCCATGGGACTCTCAAGAGTCTCCTCCAGCACCAGAATTCAAAAGCATCCATTCTTCAGCGATCAGCCTTCTTTATGGTCCAGCTCTCACTTCCATACATCACTACTGGGAAAACCATAGCTTTAACTATACGGATCTTGGTTGGCAAGGTGATGTCTCTGCTTTTTAAGATGCTGTCTAGGTTTGCCATTGCCTTTCTCCCAAGAAGCAGGCGTCTTTTAATTTTGTGGCTGCTGTCACCATCTGCAGTGATCATTGAGCCCAAGAAAGTAAAATCTCTCACTACCTCCATTTCTTTTCCTTCTATTTGCCAGGAGGTGATGGGACCAGTGGCCATGATCTTTGTTTTTTTGATGTTGAGCTTCAAACCATATTTTGCGCTCTCCTCTTCCACCCTCATTAAAAGGTTCTTTAATTCCTCCTCACTTTCTGCCATCAAGGTTGTGTCATCTGCATATCTGAGGTTGTTGATATTTCTCCCGGCAATCTTAATTCCGGTTTAGGATTCATCCAGTCCAGCCTTTTGCATGATGAATTCTGCATATAAGTTAAATAAGCAGGGAGACAATATACAGCCTTGTCGTACTCCTTTCCCAATTTTGAACCAATCAGTTGTTCCATATACCTTTGTTAATTTTCATTACTAAATTAGTACCGTATTTTTCACTCTAAGACGCACCAGACCATAAGACTTACCTAGTTTTTGGAGGAGGAAAACAAGAAAAAAAATATTCTGAATCCCAGAAGCCAGAACAGCAAGAGGGATCGCTGCGCAGGGAAAGCAGCAATCCCTCTTGCTGTTCTGGCTTCTGTGATAGCTGCGCAGCCTGCATTCGCTCCATAAGACGCACACACATTTCCCCTTACTTTTTAGGAGGGAAAAAGTGAGTCTTATAGGGCAAAAAATACCGTATTTTATAAATGTCCACAAAATCACAGAAGTCATTCAAGGCCTGCCATTGACGTCATATTACTACAGTATTCCTTAAGGTATTTTTTTGTACATGTCCCATTTTTTTAATAAATGTTTGATCACCATGACCTCTCAGTTTCCCTGTCACTTTTGCCAATTCGACATACTCTAGCAGTTTCTAATCCTAGCACCTTGATCTCGGGCCAGCAGCAGATCTCTGAGCCCAAGTGTTGCGTGCTGGCAAGGCCTCCGTCCTGTCAGCAATTGCGCTGCAGCATTCTGCACTGACTGCAGCTTCTGGATCAATCCCAAGAGAAGCCCCAGATGGAGAGCATTGCAGCAATCCAGTAACCAATGTGCAAACTACGGTGGCCAGGTTCTCTCAGTCCAGGAATGGTCCTAGCTGTCAACACAGTCCCGGTTAAACTTTGGCAGACCGAAGGAAGGAATGAGCTGTTAACATAGAATTGGCAAAATCGGCAAAAAAATATATAAAACGAAAAGCGTGTTCGAGATGTGAAACAGAAGGTACGTTCTATCATATGCGGTGAGATTGTAAGAAGGTAAAATCTTACTGGGAAATTATATACAATCAATTGAAGAAAATGTTTAAAATAACTTTTGTAAAAAAAACAGAATCCTTTTTATTAGGTATTTTAGGTCGAGACATACCAAAAGAAATGAGGACTTTATTTATGTATGCCACTACAGCAACAAGAATGTTGATCGCACAAAACTGGAAGACTGGAGAAATACCAACTAAAGAACAATGGCAAGAGAAGTTGATGAACTATGCAGAACTGGCAAAAATGACAGACAGACTAAGAGAAAAAGACAACAGTGATTTTGAAAAAGATTGGGAACCATTCATATAATATTTGCAGAAACAAAGAAAGGCAATAGACTTGATGGCAGGATTTAAATAAACATCCACATTCTTAGCATCAGAAAATATTTGGAAGATAGCGAAATAAGTTGATGTATTTAATTTTATTTTTATGTTTTTAAGGTTTGATGTTCTGTTATTAATAACTTTTTCTGTTGAGAGATAGCAAAATGGGTGAAAATATAAACAAACCAGAAACGCAAGTTGGGGGAAGTGTTGGAGGGGAGGGAGGGAGGAATCTATAGGAAACGTTAAGAATTTGAGATGTATGTAATGAACAAAAATGAAAAATGAATATATTTTTTAAAAAAGAGCTGCTAACACAGAATCACAGAATTGTTGAGTGGGGAGGTACCCTCAAGGGTCATCTAGTCCAACCCGCTGCAACACATGGGAAACGGGGATCTCAGAACCGCAGCATTTAGGTTTGTGTGTTGTTTGGGGGAGTCTGAGTTAGGAAAGCTCATGCAAAAATATGAGGCAAACTGAATTTCCTTCCCCCTCCTTGGTTGCACCAGGCTGGCAAATGGTGCCTTCCGGGCTCTGCGAAAACCATCTCCTCTTGCAAAATCTTTTTAATTTGATATAGCGGAAGAGATCCTTCATTCTGCATAATTAGCATTATCAGAAACAGATTTGCCAATTTGTTTCGGGAGTTTTGAGTTCCAACATGATTTGCTGTCAGAGATTTCTAAGCAGAGGTTGGTTGACCATCTGCCAGGGATTATTCAGCTGTGATTTCTGTGTTTCAGGGGATTGGACTAAATGAGCCTTAAGGTCCCTTCCAACGCCAAGATTCTGCGATCCTGTGTTCATGAATTCATTCTTTTTTGCACCATCTAGTAAACCTTCACACCCCTGCCTCATTCACAAGGTCTTCATTCCTTCTTCTTTCTTTAAATGCTTTATTGGTTGAAAACTTTATAACAGAAATATGCAATAAATGTTATAGGCAAAATAAGAAATGCAAAATAAGCAATTATTCATTCTTTTACTAATACTTGGTTTGCGCATCCATTTGTGATTAAATTTGACAAGACCTCCGATCTTCCCCTTGTGTTCCCGAATTAAGTTCCTTAAATACGCACTTAAACTTTACTTGCTCTATGTTATTTGACTTACTATAAATTTAATTTTACAAAATTATCCTACTTACACACCGAAGCTCAATCAAGACCTGCCAACGGATGGATCTTTTGACCATGTTCTTTTACATATACTCTGTATATATCCCACTCTCTGATAAATTTTTCATTCCAAACTGAAACACAATCTCCGTGCTGGATAACCAATTATCCCCCCTAGATGTTTTTTTTAAACCACAACATTCCTGTTTGGACAAACTACAAAGACGCTCAGAAAATTGGTGTGAATTTTAATCTATTTTAGCATTTTCCATTTTTTTGGTATATTTTAAAGTATTGTTGCCAATTTCTCTTGACTTTCTTGTTTTGTCTTTGAAGTTGGTGTCTTTCCTCTTTACAATCAAACAGTGTGTCAATTTTGTGAAATAAATAAAATAAACGATATGTGCGAGAATTCACCCTTCACCCACCAGGGGGCAGTATTGAAACTGCAAAAAATCAAATCCTGGTCTAATGATTCACCAGGTATCTATACCATATACGGTTCTTTTTATAGCTCTTTATAGGCAACTGTTCGCGATTTGCATGGCTTATAATTACATGGTCTCCAGGGAAAACAACATCTGCCAAGGTGTTCCTTCCAATCGCCATGCGTTGCCTTGAGGGACGGGTTGCTGCTCAGCGGCAACGGAGAAATTGTAATTAAAGCAGCAACTTTGAGGACTTTTGCAGGAAGCGTAAGGAGATTTTTAAAGTCAGGAGGGATTGCTATTATTTATATATACAGCCAGTCAGTTTGCATAGCTCTCTCCATAGCAACAGAAATAATATCCACTATAATCTAAAAGAAAAATAGGTAATGGTGTGGAGGGGAAGATGTCCTGGGGGGGGGGGGGGAGAAAGGGGGGTGTTTGAAATGGTTGCAAAGCATGAGGAAATCAATGCAGTGAACCAACAGGTCTTATAACTTACAGACAGGTCTCTGCCCCAACCAGCTTACAAACGGTGTTTGTAGATTGGGAAGGGCTCAGTGGGAGTGCAATTTGGGGGCGAGTGGAAACAGCACCCCAAAATTCTCTACCCGCCTGATTTTCAGGAGGCAAAATTGGGGGTGCCATTTTGCGGACTATTTCTGCAGCAGTGGCAGGAGGAAGAGAAGATTCTGGAAGGGTTAGAAAATGGAAGAGGGAAATTCTACACAGAATTCTCTTCTGAAAACCTTTGGCCGAAAGAAATAAGATTGTTCGTTTCCTAGAACCATAAAAAGACACCTTGTTTGGTAGTCCTAGGGGATATAACCTAGGGGGTTTTATTATTATGATTATGATTATTATTGCATTCATGCCAACATGACCTTGCAAGGGGCCGCTCAGGACTTCGTGGAAAGCATGGCCTCCATGGGGCTGACCCGGAATAGGTTTGGCCCAACTCATAGTTGTGGACATGCCTTAGACCTGGTGTTCACCTCTGTTGACGTGGGTGATCTGACACTAAGTAAAAGTGAAATGAAAGAAGTGTCATGGTCAGATTACTTCCTGGTGCAACTGGACTTCTCCATGACCCTTCCCCTGTGCAGGGAGGTGGGTCCGATTCAGATGGCCAGCCTCTACCATTTAATTGGATCCAAATGGTTTCCAGAGAGTGGTAGGGGATGCTTAATCCCATGTTGATGGCCTTTCAGCTGATTCCCTGGTGCCGCGCTGCAATGCAGAGTTAACCAGGGCTATCGACTGTCTGGCTCCGGAGCACCCTCTCCGATTGCATGGAGCCCGGACAGCCCCGTGGTTTTCCCTGGAGCTGAAACAATCACTGAGATGGCTAGAGCACTGGTGGCGGAAAACTCATCTTGAATCAGACCAGATACGGGTTAGAGCTCAACGTTGAGCCTACCAAGTGGTAATAGCGACGGCGAAGAAGACCTTCACCGCCTCTATTGCATCTGCAGAAAACAGTACAGTACATTGGAGTCTGGTGAGCACCTCAAGATCTCCCGTAACGATTTTGCAAACTTTTTTTGCAGATAAAATTGCTCAAATTCAGAAGGAGGTAGACTTCGCCTTGTTAGTAGGACCGGGGTGGGGGAATGCCAGAGCGCTGTCTAATCAGGCTGTCTAACCCATTTCAACCTGTTACCTTCCTCTTCCCTCCCCATCCCTTTCCCTTCTGTGTTGTGCCCCTTTAGATTAGGGGTTGGCAAACCTATTGAGCAGGGGGCCGGTCCATTGTCCCTCAGACCTTGCGGGGGGCAGAGTACCAGGATCTGCCGGTACTCACATTCCTTCATGGTGAGGGCGGCAGCAGCACTGGCGGTGATGGCGTGGCCTCTCCCGTCCAGACATCACCGAGCAGCAGTGGCGGGCAGCAGTGGAGAATGGCCAAGGCAGGATCTGCCACTGTGTATTGGCGGCGGCTCAGCAAGCAAGCGGCCGCGTTGGAATGTGCCTCAGCACGGCGCAGAAACTGAATGGTCAGTCCCAGCACCGTGCTGAGGTGGGCTCCGGCATGGCTTTTCATTCGTTGAGCACTGCGCAGCCACCGCATTGGCCAGGGCCTCACACAGCTTTGCAGGCGATTGCCCGTGACTGGCGCCCGCCTTTGCTCGCACTTTAAGTAGGACATTTTAATGTATTTTTAATCTTTGTTGGAAGCTGCCCAGAGTGGCCGGGGAAACCCAGCCAGATGAGTGGGGTACAAATAATAAATTATTATTATTATTATTATTATTATTATTATTATTAGGGAGGGAGGAGGTGCCACTGCAGTGCGTGAGAGGGAGGGGGGAAATGGCATTGTTGGGGAAAAATGGCGGCTGGGGAAAAAAGAGGGGGGGAAAGAACAGAACCCCATTCCCCACACTGATCCACGGGCCAGATCCTGAAGGCAATTGGGCCAGATCCGGCCCACGGACCTTAGTTTGCCGACCCCTGCTTTAGATTGCAAGCTTTCGGGCAGAGACTGTCATGTTTTGATTGTGCATAAGCCACTCTGGAAGCTTTTTCAGCTGAAAAACGGGACAAAGATGCTTCGAATAAATATAAATAAATAAGGAAGAGAGACTTACTCAGCCAGAAGCCAGAAGCTGTGGGCCGTTTCCCCCATGTTTGCTGTCACATGGGCCCTGAGGTCATCCATGGCTTGGTCAAAGGCTCCAGGCTGAAGAACAAAATGAGAGAGGAGATCACAGGAGAGAAGGAACAGAGGGAAATCATGCGCAGGGAAATAGCAGGCATTTCCTGGTCTTTGTGCACCGTCGTAACCATTGAAGAAGCATTGAGCATTAGCCAGAAACTCGAACTGAGGGCAGGTCCCAAGGTGGGTTACAACAATTGCAAGTTAAAAAAACAAAACAAAACAGCTCAGTATAATCCACGCTGACTCACTATAACGCAGCTTCCTATCTTCCTGGCTGAAAAAATATTCCTCACTCCTGTCCTAAGGTAAAGGTAAAGGTAAAGGTAAAGGTAAAGGGACCCCTGACCATTAGGTCCAGTCGTGGCCGACTCTGGGGTTGCGGCGCTCATCTCGCTTTATTGGCCGAGGGAGCCAGCGTACAGCTTCCAGGTCATGTGGCCAGCGTGACTAAGCCGCTCCTGGAGAACCAGAGCAGCACACGGAAATGCCGTTTACCTTCCTGCTGGAGCGGTACCTATTTATCTACTTGCACTTTGACGTGCTTTCGAACTGCTAGGGTGGCAGGAGCAGGGACCGAGCAACGGGAGCTCAGTCCGTCGCGGGGATTTGAACCGCCGACCTTCTGATCGGCAAGCCCTAGGCTCTGTGGTTTAACCCACAGCGCCACCCGCGTCCCTCCAACCCTGCCTTAACTGCATATCAAAGATCTCAGGCCTCTGCTCTGGCTTCAAAATTCTACACACAGTGGATCATGGGTAGATTGTTAAAGCCACTTCCGAGCTGGAGAGGAGGTGGGGTTGTGGGCTTCTCGCCCCTCCCCACGCATGCGGGGGCTGGCTCACAGCCCCCACGATACTTGCGGAATCCTCGGACGTTTCATCCCCCGGCCAGCCAATCGGTCCTATTTAGGGCTGGCACGGCCAAGGATCTCCCTCTTTCCACGCTCCAGCTGATCGGGTTTTCCCACCCGTTAGGTTAGGCTCTCTGACCTTGCTATGGACTTTGGTTGGTCGCCATTAAGGGGCCTGGTAGGAATTTTTCCACTTGGCAAATTGACACCAGGTACTTGGTTTTTTGCCTACCTCGTAGCAACCGTCACAACTTCCTTGGCATTGGCGGTTAGGCATTGGTAGGGGTTAATTGTTATGCAAAGGAAGGGGGGAAGGAAACACCTTCCCCCCAAATCGAAGGGTAGTCTGGTAAAGGATTCTGGGGGGGCGTGGCCTTGTCCTAAGCCTATGGAGGTGTGGGCCTACGGCACGCCCCCGAGCGGTGACCCCGGGGGAGTTCCTAGTTGATGTCCCTCAGCAGGACTCCCCCTACTGGTGGTTAACCCTTGTCAGTCTTCAAGCAAGCAGGCTGAAGCCGGTTAGTTGATAGGACCAATGCCTAAGCCAATACCGCTCAATTTCTGTAATCAATAAAGTTGTGGCCTAATTTGACCCATTAACCTAAAATTCTAATGTCTCGTGTCTTTATTTCCGAGGGGGGAGGCGGGAACTCGCCACGCAACCCACCTGCCCCCCCCCGCCCCCCTGCAAAAAAAAAGGAGACCATGCACGAGGGAAAGAGGCCCACCTCTGAAACGGAGGGCTCTTTCCTACATTGCAGAGGGTTGGAATAGATGACCCTTGGGGTCCCTTCCCACTCCGCGATTCCATTCCGTGCCTTTTCTTGCAGGACCCGCAACCCCTCCCGGAAAGGAAAAGGGTCAACTCACCCTCGTGGCGAAGTATTTCCTTGAATCGTAGGGGTCGGCGTGAGGGCGGGGGTAGAGCATGGTCTTGGGAGCAGACGGCGGAAAGGATCCTGAATCCGGTTCCTGCGCGGTTCCGGCTCCGGGATTTCCCTTGCTCTTCCCTTCCAGCTCCTCCTGCTGCTGCATCTCCACTGTTTTGAACTCTTGGTAGTTTCCACCGCCTGACATTCCGGGCCCCTTCGAAGCAAGCAGAGGCACCCAAAGGGTTAACACAGCGGCTTGCCCTTTGCCCACCTGCGCCTCTAACAGATGCAGGAGTCCAGCAGGAGGACCAGTTTCCCTCATACATACCTGCCCAGGCAGGGCTGTGAAATCCTTGAGGGATGCCCTTCTCTCAACCCCACCCCCCTCACAGGCATGCTGGGCGGGGACGCGGGTGGAACTTTGGAACTCCCTTCCTAGAGATATGAGATTGGCTGCCTCCTTCTTGGGATATGCCAACAGACTTTGGGAAACTGACCACGTTTAATGAACGGGCTTGCTATGTACTGAGTTGAATAGGATCCAAAATGAAGCAGTCTGATTGGCCCTAGAACAACAGGATCCAAACTGCACCAGTCTGATTGGCCCTAGAACAATAGGATTCAGAATGCAGCGGTCTGATTGGCCCTAGAACAATAGGATTCAGAATGCAGCGGTCTGATTGGTCCTAGAACAATAGGATCCAGAATGCAGCAGTCTGATTGGTCCTAGAACAATAGGATTCAGAATGCAGCAGTCTGATTGGTCCTAGAACAATAGGATCCAAAATGCAGCAGTCTGACTGGTCCTAGAACGATAGGATCCAAAATGCAGCAGTCTGACTGGTTCTAGAATGATAGGATCCAGAATGCAGCAGTCTGATTGGTCCTAGAACAATAGGATCCAGAATGCAGCAGTCTGATTGGTCCTAGAACAATAGGATTCAGAATGCAGCAGTCTGACTGGTCCTAGAACAATAGGATCCAAAATGCAGCAGTCTGACTGGTCCTAGAACGATAGGATCCAAAATGCAGCAGTCTGACTGGTTCTAGAATGATAGGATCCAAAATGCAGCAGTCTGATTGGTCCTAGAACAATAGTATTCAGAATACAGCAGTCTGATTGGTCCACAAGAGCCACCCAACCCAGCTCCAGGTGGAAGTGAATCCGCAACCTGATTGGCCTACAGGTGAATCCCGGAATTAGCTAATCACATGGGGCCCATTCTGTAAATAATGTATATAAAGCAGATGTTTCATTCCTCCTTGCCACTATGAGCTGAACAAAGAGCATGAAATCCACTCTTGAGTATATTTCAGGGGTAGTGCCCTTTCAATGTTTATTGGGGTTTTTAAAAATGATTTTTAATGTTTTTGGAGGACTGAAGCTATTGGAAATCTTTACACCATGGGTAGGCAAACTAAGGCCCTGGATCCGAGCCAATCGCCTTCTAAATCCGGCCAGCGGACGGTCCAGGAATCAGTGTGTTTTTACATGAGTAGAATGTGCACTTTTATTTAAAATGCATCTCTGGGTTATTTGTGGGGCATAGGAATTCATTCATTCCCCCCCCCCTTCAAAATATAGTCTGGCCCCCCACAAGGTCTGAGGGACAGTGGACCGGCCCCCTGCCGAAAAAGTTTGCTGAGCTTTGTACACTTTACACCTGCATGTCTCAAGGCGAGATATAAAAAAATAGCGCAGAAAGTAACAACAAATGATTAAGTACAGTAGACACCCAATGCATAGCCTAAAGTCATTGCTCCCCTCTGCCACCAGGTGAGCTGTTTACCTGCTGAGCCTTCTGTGCAGGTGCTCAGGCCAAGGCCCCTCCCCTGCTCTGCCTTCCGACGGCTCCTTATCGTTAATCTGAATTTGGAGAAGACAAACCTTCTAACAGAGGACTCTTTCAAACAGAATCGTTGCAGCTGGCAGGAAGCCACAGCTAATACATCTCAGCCACCTTCTTTACGTGGCCAAGCACTTAATTGTCTACCGTGGCTGTTGGCCTCTGTCTGTCTTGAGATAAAAATTGAGTGCTCCTCCGAGGGTGAAGTCAAACAGTTGTATTAGCAGCACCCAAGTGACCTCCCCAGGGTGAAATCCTGGGCAGTGTGTGTGGAGGTCCTGGGCTACCCAGATGACAATACCCCCCTCTCTGCCTGGCTGATGTGATCCAAAGGAAAGCAGATCAAGGGATTTGTGTAGGATCTACTGCTTAGTCCTTTCTTCTCCTGAAGATGTTCCACAAGGAAGCAGGCATGTGTTGTGTATCCAGTGGTCTGCGTTTGCCTGAGCTTGAGTCTGGACTAAGCAATCTGAGCTCCTGTGTTCTGAGTCGATACATGATGTCCAATCACAGAACATTTCAGGATTTGGGCTTCTGCCATTGGCCCTTCAACTCTGAGTCGTGATTCGCAGCTTGGAAGTTTAGACAGCCAATCATGTTGGGAGTGGGAGTAGCCCAGGCTTACAGGAATGCAAATAATAATAATAATAATAATAATTTTATTTATATCCCACCCTCCCCAGCCGAAGCCGGGGTCAGAGCAGCTAACATTAAAATGATACAACATTCTAAAATCATTTCATTATAAAATAAATTCAAATCAGATGAATGGCAACCATTGGGCTAGAGTTCTGTGAGGATTGCCAAAGGAGGGGGTCAGGCTGTGACCTGGCCAAAGGCCTGGTGGAACAGCTCCGTCTTGCAGGCCCTGTGGAAAGATGTCAAGTCCCGCAGGGCCCTAGTCTCTTGGGACAGAGCGTTCCACCAAATCGGGGCCACAGCTGAAAAGGCCCTGGCTCTGGTTGTGGCCAGCCTAACCTCCCTGTGGCCCGGGACCTCCTAGATGTTTTTGTTTGAAGACCATAAGGTCCTCTGTGGGACATGCCAGGAGAGGCAGTCCCATAGGTACGAGTTTCTTTGCCCCATTTCCCAGTTATGCAGTTCAACGAAGGTTCTTGTTGTTATCGCTGCGTCTTGCCTCATGGGAACTGACCTACACTTCAGCATGGATTGTTCCTTGGGGTTGACTCCTGAAGACTACACTCATTAATGGGTGTAGCCGCAAGGCAGCGGAGGGGTAGGATCATAGCTTTTCTTCTCCTAGATGGGCTGCCTTCCCAGGTGGACGAGCCCCATCTACCCCTCATTTCCCTCCACAGAACATGCAGAAACCAACTGCTTGACCATTGGACCTGCTCTTGGTCCCATCTGCTCAATCCTCCACAGTCTGTCTTTGAATGCAGGGGAAGTCCCTAATTCTCCGATGGTTTGAGACCCATTGACTCCCCTCACCTGGTTTAGCCAGTCGGTCCAGGCTGTTTCCCAGAGATCCATCTACTTTTCATCCAGAAGGTTCAAATCCCCAGCATCTCCACTTAAAAATCTTGCAGGCACCAGACGTTGTGAATGACCTTTCTCTGCTGGGGACCCCTGAGCTTCTGCCAGCCAGAGCAGGCAGTATTGAGCTAGATGGGTCAATGGGCTGGCTTAGAGCAAGGTGACTTCATGCAATCATGAAGTCTCCCATCCTTCCACTGACCATACCTGAGAACACAGCTAGGCACCCAGAGATGGGTGGAGTTGGCCATTCTCTGCTAGCAAACAGTGACCTGAAATAGCTATCAGGGGTGTGGACCTCAGAATTGACTCAGCGATCGCCTTCCTGGGTAAACAAGGCCTTACTGTTTGGGGAGAGCCAAGGCAAACTTAGCATTTTAGGTGTCCACGATCATGACAAGCTCTTCGCGGGCGAGTTCGGTTCCAAGGTATAAAGCCCTGTACGGCTGAGGACCAGGTAACATGAGAAACCACCTAAATACCCAGTAGGTCATTGCATTCTGCTGGAAAGTTTCCCAAATCAGAAACTTGCTCTACAGGAAGTCGGAGCAAGGCTCTCAGTGTGGCCTCCCCTGTTTGGGGGAACAGGGTCCACGTTGAGATACAACAGGCACCATAAAGACATAAGGAGAGTTTGCTGGATCAGGCCAGTAGCCCATCTAGTCTAGCATCCTGTTCTCACAGGGGCTGACCAGATGCCTCTGTTAGGAAACCCACAAGCAGGATCTGAGCACAAGAGCAAAACTCTCGCCTTCTGTGTCTTCCAGCTGCTGGCATTCAGGAGCATCCTGGCTAGTAGCCTTCAAAGGTCTTGATACAATACGATCATCTTTATTGTCATTGTCCCATACAGAACAACGAAATTTAAAAAAATCTACATCAGACATTCAAAAACCCACAAGCCAGCTATCCCAGCTATCCCAGCCTGGTTAACCCCTAAAAACTCTGATACCCCATAATTAAATACAATATACTCACATAGAGACTACCTTATAAAAATCGCATTTGGGTAGAAACTGTTTCTCAGGCAGCTAGTCGTAGTCTTTATAACCCTGTACCTTCTTCCAGAAGGCAGAAGCTGAAAGAGATCACTACCCTGCACTGTCTCTGCAGCTTTCTTATGGCACCTGGAAGCATAGATTTGATCCAAGGTGGGAAGAGTGCACCCAATTATTCTCTCAGCAATCTTTACAACCCTGGACAGCATTGTTTTTCCCCTGACCGTGCAGCTCCCAAACCACACACACAGACCATAAGTTAATACACTCTCAACAGTCCTCCTCCTCCTCCATGAATTTGTCTAAGCCACTTTTTTAAAAAAAAATCTAAGTTCATGGCCACCCTGCCTCCTGCACTGCATGAAAAAGGACTTTCTTTTCTATTTGCGCTTTCTAGAAAGAATTTGAAGACAGTTCCCCCAAAAAAGCTTTTCCAACTGGTCACCTATCTTTAGTGGTTGTTGTCTGTACTGTTTTCAAAACTGTTTTAGCTCTTTTTATGGTATGTTTGCAAATCACCTTAAGACACATGTCCAAGGCAATTCATGCATCTATTTATTTAACAGCCCCAGCAAATATTTTCCATTGTGTAAATGACCCATCCCTGGGCAGGATCACAGAATGAGCTTCCATCCTAAGACCTCTTCTGTTCAACTGAGCCCTCTCTGCTCACCTGGCAAGGTACACCGCGCATGCTCAGAGGCACTGTCACTTTTCCTATTGTTTTCCTCCCCCTAGCAGAGTCCTGGTATCAAAAGCGTGTTCTGGTGCCCAGCCTCAACTCTGGCCCCTTCCAGCTGCATTATACCCATTTCGCAGATTCACATCCTGGGCCTGAGGCCACTCCTTAGAGCAAGCTAAACCAGGCCTTGAGCAAAATCTCTGTGAGGCACATGATGAAGCCTGGCCGGCTGCATGCCGTTTATTTGGACCCCCTCCATAGACGGCGCCCCTCCATCGCTGCCCATCAGACCCCCAGCCAACCCTGCCTGCCATTCTCTGCATCCTCACGGAGTTCACCTTCAGCCAACAACCCCCCTTCCTTTGCAAAGCATCTCAGCGTCTCTCTGGCATCCTTTTGTGGGCTCTTGCTGCAAAGTCAGAGTGACCTCTGCCTGCAGGCTCTCCTGGCACCGGCTGGGACCCCGGAGGGGAAACACTTAGCAATATTGCCTCGGGAGGGAGAGTCACTTCACTGCCATTAGCTAATATTCAATGTCCCAGAGTTTGGCAAGACTGAGCTCTGCAGGAGGCCAGTGGCCGGCCAGCTGGTGGAAGGGAGCAGAGCTCAAAAGAGAAGAGGAGGCAATTTGGATAACATGGTTTGTGTCCCCGTCTCACCAGTTCCAGAATTGTAGCTTGAGATATACACTGGGATTTTTCCCCCTCCGCCATTTTGCATCCGAAAAATGTAAGGACAGAATGAGAATTTGCTGGGTCATTGGCCCATCTAGTCCAGCATGCTGTTCTCACAATGTCCAGCTAGATGCCTCAGTGGGAAACCTGCAAGCAGGATTCGAACACAAGAGCAACTCTCTCCCTGCCTGCAGTTTCCATTCAGAAGCTTTGCTGCAACCGTGGCCATCGGCAGCCCTCTCCTCCTCCCTGAATTGGTCAAACCCTCCTTTAAAGCTATCCAGGGTGGTGGCCATCGCGGCCTCCTGTGGGAGGGAGTTCCACAGGTTAACTATGCACTTATTCCTGCATTGACAGGGGGTTAGGCTGGATGACCGTTGGGATCCCTTCCAACTACGCTTCTACGACTTCATGAAGAAGTATTTCATTGAATTATCAGATATCTTCGAGTTCTTGCCTTGTGCAACAACTCCCCCATGCCCCATATCTGCTCTTGGTCTCCCTCCAAGCCCTCCACATGCAGTAGAAGCAAGAAATTTCCACTGCCCAGTTGGAAATCCTTGTGTTGACAGCACAATTGGCTTTTTCTCTCAACAGCCCTTGGCCCAACCTGGTTTTTTTTTTTGTGTGTGTTTTTTTTGCACGATCTAAGTCTCTCTGGACCCAGTTTAGGTTGACTGCAAGTGTTGGATCTTTCTACCATCCTCAGATTTTTTTGCCCTCCCTCCCACATACCATCTCAAAAAGCCATATTGTTTCCTTTAATATCCAACCTCAAGGAACCCCAATGCTTGCCTGATATTTTTTGCTGATCCCAAGAAAGCTGTGACTCCACTGTGAGTTTTGAATTCTTCCTAACGGAGCAACACAGCTCACTAGACAAATTTTACGTAACTTCATCACTTAATCTGCTTCCTCTCAGATTAAACTACCTGACAGTTTGGTTGTGAAGCTCAAATGAGATAATTTCAGTTATAAATAATTGGGGAGGGGAGAGAGAGAAGGCATTCCACGATATTTGGGTATGGATTCTCCCCCGACCAAAAAAGTATTGCTGCTATAGTCTCACATCCACCCTGTGAAGCAGGCCAAGCCAAGTGTGCTGGCCTGCTCAGCAAGCAGCTATTTCAGACTCAGAGCAAAATCTGCAGTACCCTGAAGACACACACACACACACACACACACACACACACACACACCGTCTCTCAGTGCGGAGACAGTGTGGTGCAGTGGTTACACATCACTTGGGAAGACAGGCGAACTAATGCCAGTGTACTGGAAGAAACAAAGATCGCCAGTGTTGAAGCAATGATTCTTCAACATCAACTTCGTTGGACTGGTCATGTTGTGCGGATACCGGATGATCGTCCTCCAAAGCAACTACTCTTTTCCCAACTTAAAAATGGAAAGCGTAATGCTGGTGGTCAACAAAAGAGGTTTAAAGACTGTCTCAAGGCAAATCTTTAAAAATGTAGTATAAACACTGACAACTGGGAAACACTGGCCTGCGAGCGCTCCAGTTGGAGGACAGCCTTGACCAAAGGTGTCATGGGCTTTGAAGACACTAAGGAGATAATACAAGAATACTTGGCTAGTTTAGATGTATTCAAGTCTCCAGGGCCAGATGAACTGCATCCAAGAGTATTAAAAGAACTGGCAGATATGATCTCAGAACCACTGGCAGTCATCTTTGAGAATTTCTGGAGAACAGGTGAAGTCCCGGCAGACTGGAGGAGGGCAAATGTTGTCCCTATTTTCAAAAAGGGGAAAAGAGAGGACCCAAATAATTACCGCCCAGTCAGTCTGACATCAATACCAGGGAAGATTCTGGAGCAGATCATTAAGCAAACAGTCTGTGAGCACCTAGAAAGGAATGCTGTGATCACCAATAGTCAGCATGGATTTCTGAAAAATAAGTCATGTCAGACTAACCTGATCTCGTTTTTTGACAGAATTACAAGCCTGGTAGATGAAGGGAACGCAGTGGATGGAGTCTACCTTGATTTCAGCAAAGCATTTGACAAGGTGCCCCATGATATTCTTGTAAAGAAGCTGGTAAAATGCGGACTTGACTATGCTACCACTCAGTGGATTTGTAACTGGCTGAGTGACCGAACCCAAAGGGTGCTCATCAATGGTTCCTCTTCATCCTGGAGAAGAGTGACTAGTGGGGTGCTACAGGGTTCTGTCTTGGGCCCGGTCTTATTCAACATCTTTATCAACGACTTGGATGATGGACTAAAGGGCATTCTGATCAAATTTGCAGATGACACCAAACTGGGAGGGGTGGCTAACACCCCAGAGGACAGGATCACACTTCAAAACGACCTTGACAGATTAGAGAACTGGGCCAAAACAAACAAGATGAATTTTAACAGGGAGAAATGTAAAGTATTGCACTTGGGCAAAAAAATGAGAGGCACAAATACAAGATGGGTGACACCTGGCTTGAGAGCAGTACATGTGAAAAGGATCCAGCAGTCTTGGTTGACCACAAACTTGACATGAGCCAACAGTGTGACGCAGCAGCTAAAAAAGCCAATGCAATTCTGGGCTGCATCAATAGGAGTATAGCATCTAGATCAAGGGAAGTAATAGTGCCATTGTATTCTGCTCTGGTCAGACCTCACCTGGAATACTGTGTCCAGTTCTGGGCACCACAGTTCAAGAAGGACACTGACAAACTGGAACGTGTCCAGAGGAGGGCAACCAAAATGGTCAAAGGCCTGGAAACGATGCCTTATGAGGAACGGCTAAGGGAGCTGGGCATGTTTAGCCTGGAGAAGAGGAGGTTAAGGGGTGATATGATAGCCATGTTCAAATATATAAAAGGATGTCACATAGAGGAGGGAGAAAGGTTGTTTTCTGCTGCTCCAGAGAAGCGGACATGGAGCAATGGTTCCAAACTACAAGAAAGAAGATTCCACCTAAACATTAGGAAGAACTTCCTGACAGTAAGAGCTGTTCGACAGTGGAATTTGCTGCCAAGGAGTGTGGTGGAGTCTCCTTCTTTGGAGGTCTTTAAGCAGAGGCTTGACAACCATATGTCAGGAGTGCTCTGATGGTGTTTCCTGCTTGGCAGGGGGTTGGACTCGATGGCCCTTGTGGTCTCTTCCAACTCTAGGATTCTATGATTCTATGATTCTATGACACTGAAACTCAGGACGCAATGGAGAAATGTGCTAAGAGGAAGGCACGCTTGGCAAACCCTCACCGTGATCACCTCTTGCCCGGAAACCAATGTCTCCACTGTGGAAGGACGTGTGGATCCAGAATTGGCCTCCACAGTCACTTACGGACTCACTTTAAAAACTGTGTTTATGGAAGACAATCTTACTTGGCTATGAGGGATCGCCAAAGAAGAAGAAGGAGAGTGTCAGACGAAGATGTGGGAGACCAGGGTTCGAATTCCCACTCAGCCACGAAGCTCATTGGGTGTAACCTTGGGACAGCTCCTCATTCTCAGCCTAACCTACCTCACAAGGTTGTCGTGGGAGGAAGAGAACAATGTCCACCGACTGCGGCTCCTTGGAGAAAAAAAAAAGTGGGATAGAATTGCAATCTTTCTTTCTCTCTCAATCTCTCTCTCTCTCCCACACAAATCCACACACCTCTTCTCCTGACAGCACCACGACACCTTCACCTTTCCAAAGGAGATATTTTTATACAGTAACTGCAAAGAGAAGAGACCCCCCGGCTGCCCTTACCTGCGTCAGGTGCGCAGCAACTTCTCTGCACGGATCTGCAGCGGGACAAAGGCTCAGGTTACCTGCCCAAACTGCCCTGCGGGTCAGAGAAGCCTGATAAGGAAGTGGAAAGAGTGGCTTGCTGGGAGCCAGGGAGGCTGGCCCAGGTGTTCCCAGGTAGGCAGGTGTCAGGGGAGGAGGGCTGGATCTGCTCCCTTTGTTATCAAGGCCACACAGGTGTGGAAGAAGCCCTCATTGGCACCTAGGTTGGGAGAGGGTGGAACCCCGGGTCAGTTTGCACCTGTTTGGTTTGCAAGGTGCAGCTCTGGGTGGAAGAAAGGCGACGCCCTGAGCCGAAGAAGTTAAAAACGGGGGTGTTTGCATGGGGTTTCTGCAAATCTTCTAAGCAAGCATATGCTTTTGCAATCATTAATTAATTACAGTAATGAGATTTGTGGGTGTGGGGTGGAATATAAATTGAATTAATTAATTTCAGGGTGGTTCACGACATACGAAAAACACAAAATGCACAATGGAAAGAAAAACAGCCCAAATATCCCTCCTGCCTATTTCTCTGGTTGCCAGAAATTCAACTTGGAAAGTGTGAAGTAGCGCCTCTGAGCTTGCACAAAGCGCCTTTCTGTTGCCACATCGGCCCATGGCTTGCAAAAAGAGCGTGGCGCTTCCCCCCGTGCGCCTGGCCCACAACTTTGTAAATGTGTGTGAAGGTGTTTGGAATAAACGTCTCCTGGCTGCCCGGCGAGGAAGCTGAAAAATTTGCTGTTCTTACCAAGGTTTAAGGGAGAATTGCATGCAAATGATGGGAGTGTTTGCAACAGTCAGTCGTAGCAGAGTTCACAGGCCACAGGCACATTCCGAGTGTCAAGGAACGGGATTGCCAGCTTTAGTTTCCATGACCAGTAGCTGAGTCCTTTGATGGTATGCTTGTTTGTTTGTTTGTTTGTTTGTTTGTTTGTTTTTATTACGGCTAAACAGCCAGCATGCAGCCTTTGAAGGTAAAGGTCGCAGCAAACTTCAGCTGCCCATTCCTGAGCAATAGGCTTTGGTTCAAGGCACAAGAGCACTCCAGGTCTTCCCTATGGCGAAGTTGGCAAGCTGCCCAGGCAAGCAGCAGTAGAATGACAGAGGGTCTTTTAGTCCAACATTATGATGGAAGATTGGGAAAAATTATGGAAAACTGACTTAAAATTTACAAATTGTTCCCTATTGAAGGAGAACTACATGCAGATGGTATATGATACCAGTGCAGTTAGAGAAAATGTACAAAACTAGTTCAAATATATGTTGGAAGTGTAAGGAAAAGGAGGGGACATTTTATCATATGTGGTGGGATTGTAAGGTAATTTTTTAAAAAATTGGGAAATGATATACAACGAATTGAAGAAAATGTTCCATTTACCATTTGTTTAAAAACCTGAAGCATTTTTGTTGGGGATTGTAGGGAAAGACCTGCCAAAAAAGTTGAAAAACATCTTCATGTATGCGACAGCGGCAGCGAGAGTCTTAATAGCAGAAGGATGGAAGAACAAAGAAACCCCAACTAAAGAATCATGGCAAGAAAATTGATGGAGCATGCAGAACTGGCAAAACTGACCTATACACTACGGGACAAGGATAACTGTGACTTTAAGGATGAATGGGAACCCTTTACAAAGTATCTGAAGACGCAACAAAGCGAACTGGACTCCTTGGCTGGTTTTGAATAAACACTCACAAACCTTTTATTGTTAATAATCAACTAAATATTTGAGGATGTATACAACTTTGTAACATGCAGAAAACAGCAGTCTCAGAGAAACCAAAGACTGGAACTGAGGGAAATCGGGGGGTGGGGTGGGAGTGGGTGGGTTTTGTGGGGGGAAGAGGAAAAATGGGGGGGGGGAAACAAGGATGATATGTTTTTGGATAATATGTCTTGGTATAATTTTGAATAAAGAAAAAAATTATTTTAAAAAAAATTAGTCTAACCCCCTGCGATACAGGAATCTTTGGGCCAACGTGGGGCTTGATCCCATGTCCCTGAAATTAAGAGCCTCATGCTCTACCGACAGACCTATCGCTGTAAACATGCATTTTACGCCATCGCCATTTTGAACACATCCAAAATCAGTTGATGGTGGTGGTTGGTTTTTTGTTTTTGTTTTTTAAAAAACTTTTCTTATATTTTGTTCATTTCATAAAATTTATATACCACTTGCAATTTTTAAAAAGCTTCAAAGAATAGAGGAATAAAAATGTTAACATTAAAAAAAAAAATAACCAGAAATGAACTAAAAACACATCAGTGTTCCAAGTTATCTGGGAATTCTGGTCTAAGCCAAAATGTTTTTAGCAGACAGGGGAAAGAGTGCAATGAAGGCATCTGCTGATATCAAGAGGCAGGGAGTTCCACAGTTTAGGTGTTGCCACACTGAAGCATAGATGCTACTGTTTAGGTAATGTATTTATTTGTTGTTGTTGTTGTTTTTTACAACACTTGAGTATTTTCACGATTAGTGGCCTAAAAGAATTGTGAAATAAACAGATAACTTTGGCCTGCCCCCAACACAGGGCTCACCTGCCTCTAGGGTGGCCAGGGGCTGATCTGCACAGATAACCCTCTAAGGGGATGGAGGAGTGGTTGCAGAATTTGGGACTTTCCGGTTTAGAGAAAAGGTTGTTAAAGGGGGAGGAAGATCTGCCGGGGTGTTTGTCCTGTGAGGTTGCCCCTTCCCCCATATTATGCTCTACATACAAGTTCTACATATATGCAAATAAAACCAGATATCCTAAAGACTCCACAGTTTCCACCAAGGTTCATTCCAAGGAAACTGGAATCTTGGTAATTGCCTGGAGACCCCGGGGTCTCTCACCGCTTAGAGACTGGGGGCTGCAGGTAGCAATAGGAAGCATTTGCACGCCTTATATGCATTTATAGACACTAATCTTAGGTGCATCTGCACTCCCAGGTTCCTAAAGCAACCTGCACATAAACAGATACATACAGAAATATATATATATATATATGTATAAAAATACTTAGCTATTAATAATTATAATTTATGCTGCAGAAATACAGAAGAGAATGAGGCTTGAGTTGTTTATTTGCATTGCATGCATAATTTTTTGCGTATAACTAGCAGGGTTTTTTTTTTTAAAAAAAATGTTTTTATTATAGTTTTCCAACATAGTTTAACATATTCAATACTAAATTTTAAAAACCCCACAAATTACATTTTATATTTTCTATAAACTTCCCCCAACTTCCCTTTCTGGTTTATCACATATACATTTCTTCTGCCTATAATTTGATATACTTTATATATTGAAATTAAGATTATACCTTATTAACATTTTCTTAACATTTCCCCCCCCCCCCATATTTATATTTTCTGTTTATATTAATTGATTGTGTCTTAATCAAATCCTGCAAGGGAGTTCTTTTCAATGCATTGTTTCTCTATATACATCGTGAAGGGTTCCTAGCTTTTAACTAGCAGGGCTTTTTAAGAAAAACAGCAGCAACAACAACCAAGCTGACTTAGAATCAGAGAGTCCTAGGGTTGCCAAGGGTTCCCGGGGGTCATCTATCCCAACCCGCTGCAATGCAGGACTCGCACTCGAACTATTCGGCCAGGACTTGCAGAATGTAAGCTCTGTGCTTGCTAGCTGCACAGCTGAAAGGACTGCAGTGCTGAGCCGCTTTGCTGTGAATGAAAAGGACTCATCTGCTCTGAGCTCTCTGACTTTTTGTGAATCGACTGAATGTCTTTGTATTGACCTTTCCTTTAAGTCTCAATAACTCGATGTGTCCAGAAGATGGCAGCAGACGGCTGCCCAGTGGTTAGTGTGGATATGGAGAGGAACCTGGTGATATATTTCATTCCTTGTACTCTTATTTTTTTTCTTAAAAAATAAAAAATGAGTAGAGCTGTTAGAGGCGTTCTGGACCCCTTCCCCATTTAGATCCACTGGGCCTCCAGGGTGACCCTTCCCCAATTGAGCAGTGCTTTGCATCCTCTTCCTTGCCCGTCCCAAACACTTGTTCCTTCCTAAGCATCTAGATTTTTCCAAACTGAAAACCTGTAGCCAAAGAACAGATGGCACCCGGACAGAAACTTTATGACTATCGATCGCTGCTGGCAAAAGGGAGAGGTCTGGGACTCTGGCAAGGAGTTTTTGAGAGATGGGCTGACTTATGAATGAAAGGATAAATGAAGTGAGTTGCTCAGTTTCAGCTGCTGCTGGGCAGCCAGCAGAGAAAGAAGCCAGGTTTTGCACTTTGAGAACAGACCTGCAGTTCTATGTGAGTAGAGAAAAAGCTGTGTGTGTGTGTTGGAAATTGTTGTTTAGTCATTTAGTCGTGTCCGTCTCTTCGCAACCCGCTGGACCAGAGCACGCCAGGCACACCTGTCTTCCACTGCCTCCCGC
This sequence comes from Podarcis gaigeae, assembly GCF_964106915.1. Taxonomy (NCBI): domain Eukaryota; kingdom Metazoa; phylum Chordata; class Lepidosauria; order Squamata; family Lacertidae; genus Podarcis; species Podarcis gaigeae. Next base: position 99,147,999 of record NC_139681.1, on the reverse strand, counting down.
AGTTTGGTCAAACTCATGCTGGTACCTTCGAGAACACTGTCCCACCATCTCGTCCTCTGTCGTCCCCTTCTCCTTGTGCCCTCCATCTTTCCCAACATCAGGGTCTTTTCCAGGGAGTCTTCTCTTCTCATGAGGTGGCCAAAGTCTTGGAGCCTCAGTTTCAGGATCTGTCCTTCCAGTGAACACTCAGGGCTGATTTCCTTCAGAATGGTGAGGTTGGATCTTCTTGCAGTCTATGGGACTCTCAAGAGTCTCCTCCAGACCAGAATTCAAAAGCATAAATTCTTCGGCGATCAGCCTTCTTTGTGGTCCAGCTCTCACTTCCATACATCGCTACTGGGAAAACCATAGCTTGAACAGTGTTCTCGAAGCTACTAACTTGAGTTTGACCAAACTGCGGGAGGCAGTGGAAGACAGGAGTGCCTGGCGTGCTCTGGTCCAGGGGGTCACGAAGAGACGGACACAACTAAACGACTAAACAACAACAACAACAACTAGTTGAGCTAGGAGAGGCACTGGGGAGACTGCACCGGTTGGAGGTGTTTGGGGTTGTTAATGCCTGCGCTGGCAATGGTCTAATGTGAGTTATAGTCTGAAATGTCTGGAGGGCATCAGGTTGGTGAAAACTGGAGTGGCAATGCCTGGCTAGACAGGACTCCTGCTCTTTGACTCAGCATGACTCAGCGTCGTGAGTTCGTCTCTGTCAGGCTTTTGTGAATGAATTGCTTCTGGCGACGGGGAAAGCTTCCTGAGTTCTTGCGCAACCTGCTCTCTGCTGCTATTGATTCCTCTCGGGTATATGGCCTCCTCTGTGAGAGATGATGCCTAGTCTTTTGGGTATACTATCTGGCACGTTGATCGGGGGCAAACCACTCTGGGATAAGCTCCCCTCAAAATCAAGATTCCTGATGCAGACTTAGCTTCCAGGAGTCAGTCTCACGTAACTCAAATGGACCTGCTTCTGAGCAACATCAGCCTCTGTCAACCTTGAACCCTCCAGAAGTGAGGGCAAAAGACCTGTAGGTTGCCAGGAGTAATTTCTGTATCATCATCATCATCATCATCATCATTTATTATTTATACCCCGCCTATCTGGCTGGGTTTCCCCAGCCACTCTGGGCGGCTTCCAACAGAATATTAAAATACAGTAGTCTGTTAAACATTAAAAGCTTCCCTAAGCAGGGCTGCCTTCAGATGACTTCTAAAAGTTTGGCAGTAGTTTCCTCATTGACATTTGGTGGGAGGGCGTTCCACAGGGCGGGCGCCACCACCGAGAAGGCCCTCTGCCTGGTTCCCTGTAACTTGGCTTCTCACAGGGAGGGAACCGCCAGAAGGCCTTTGGCACTGGACTTCAGTGTCCGGGCAGAACGATGGGGGTGGAGACGCTCCTTCAGGTCTACTGGACTGAGGCTGTTTAGGGCTTTCAAGGTCAGCACCAACACTTTGAATTGTGCTCAGAAACATACTGGGAGCCAATGCAGATCTCTCAGGACCAGTGTTATGTGGTCTCGGCGGCTGCTCCCAGTCACCAGTCTAGCTGCCACATTCTGGATTAATTGTAGTTTCTGTGTCACCTTCAAAGGTAGCCCCACGTAGAGCGCATTGCAGTAGTCCAATTTCTGTATTTATTGATTGTGTTTCTGTCCCACCTTTTTCTCTAATGAGCTCAAGGTGGCATACAGGGTCCGTGCCCCCAAACTTCCTCCTTCGATCTTGCCGACAAGGTAGACTTAGAAAGTTGGTGTGAATTGTAACCTGTTTCCATATTTTTCTGTATGTTTGAAACTGCTGCACGTCTTTCTTAGAATCACAAAGTTACAGAATTGGTAGAGTTGGATGGGACCATGAGGGTCCTCTAGTCCATCCATTCTCTTGCAGTGCAGGAATCCTTTGCCCAACTTGGGTCTCAAACCCAGGACCCTGGGGTTAAGAAACTCATGTTCTTGTCAACTGAGCTACGGAGATGCTATCTTATTGATTTATCAGTTTGTAAACCACTTTGCGGTTTTGTTTTTTACACTCAAGCGGGATATGAATTTTAAGAAATGAATAAATAGCTTAGAACTGAAGAGGGAAGTGACTAGTGCAAAACTCACCCAGTGAGAGCTTCATAGCCAAGCAGGGATTCAAACTCGGGTCTCTCCGAGGTCCTAATCTGAGATGGAATCTAGATATGTATAAAAAACACTGTAAGAATGCTTTCCCCCCAAAAAAACAAAGTGTGTGTGTGTGTGTGTGTGTGTGTATAATTGAATATATATTGAATTTGCCTTAAGCTCATCATCGCCATCTAGTGCCACATTTGTATAATGCACTTAAAACGCACTTAAAACATTTCATTTGCAGCTGCATAGCTGAGTCCTGACACTCTCACCACTAGGCCGCACTGACTGACTTCAACTGCATTGGATCCTTCTTTCTGGCAGTGAGAAGGAGACAAGGAGGGCAGGATGCATGCCAGTTCATTATTATCAAGTAAGAAAAGATGTAAGCTGATCTCACCTCTCTCCCTCTCTCTTGCTCTCACACACAAACCTTCCTTCTTCTGCTCAGTTTGCCAGAAGATTTTGTTCCCATTGAAAAGGCAGAGAGCCAACATTATTTGTATAAAGGCTCGAGAGATAAGTGCAGGTTAAACAGGGTGAAATATGTCCACGTCAAAGAGGAGGTTTATATCCACTTCCATTTATTAAGTGTGCAAACCTCTGACATGCCACTCAAAAGCTGAGTCGGAATATGCCCCCCACTTTTTTCCATTAGTGGGCTCCTCCAGAATTCTGTTTTGCTTGCACAAAGCTTACATGATGCTCAAAGCATGTCGGCTCTTTATTGTTTGTTAAACTATGGAACTCACTGCCACAGGAGGCCACCAACCTGGGTGGCTTTGAAAGTTGTTGTTGTTGTTGTTTAGTCGTTTAGTCATGTCCGACTCTTCGTGACCCCCTGGACCAGAGCACGCCAGGCACTCCTGTCTTCCACTGCCTCCCGCAGTTTGGTCAGACTCATCTTTGTAGCTTCGAAGACACTATCCAACCATCTCGTCCTCTGTTGTCCCCTTCTCCTTGTGCCCTCCATCTTTCCCAACATCAGGGTCTTTTGCAGGGAGTCTTCTCTTCTCAGGAGGTGGCCAAAGTATTGGAGCCTCAGCTTCAGGATCTGTCCTTCCAGTGAGCACTCAGGGCTGATTTCCTTCAGAATGGAGAGGTTTGATCTTCTTGCAGTCCATGGGACTCTCAAGAGTCTCCTCCAGCACCATAATTCAAAAGCATCCATTCTTTGGCGATCAGCCTTCTTTATGGTCCAGCTCTCACTTCCACACATCACTACTGGGAAAACCATGGCTTTAACTATACGGACCTTTGTCGGCAAAGTGATGTCTCTGCTTTTTAAAGAAAGAGGACTGGGCAGATTCATAACGGAGGAGAGGGCTATTGATACAGGCACCAATACTTCAGAAAACTGGAAACCACAGGAGGGGAGAGTGGCTCTTGCGCTACAGTCCTGCTTCTGAGTCTCTCCAATGTTCTTGTGGATGTTCTGATTTGTTTCCAGGGCAGTTACACAACAAGGAACGTATCATCCTGAATTGCTTTCAGGGTGTTGGCCTGTCTTCCCATTAATCATTGGTTCATCCCACACTTTTCAGTGTCTGTGTCTGTCACCCTCCTAACCAGAAACAGGAGTGTACGTGTTTCATGTGGATTTCTTGCACCGGGGCGAAAGAGCCCCTTAATCCACTTTAACTGTGCAGACCCAAAGATTATTTGTAAGTATTTATTGCATTTCTTTCCCAGTCTTTTCTCCTAGCAGCTGAAGGAGACGGAGAGGAGCCAGCTTCAAATATCTCCAGGGCTGTCCCATGGAAGATGGAGCAAGCCTTGGCCCAATAGACCTGAAGGAGTGTCTCCACCCCCATCGTTCAGCCCGGACACTGAGGTCCAGCTCTGAGGGTCTTCTGGCAATTCCCTCCCTGCGAGAAGCAAATCTACAGGGAACCAGGCAGAGGGCCTTCTCGGTGGTGGCACCCTCCCATCAGATGTCAAAGAAATAAACAACTATCTGATGTTTAGGAGACATCTGAAGGCAGCCCTGTTTAGGGAAGTTTTTAATGTCAGACATTTTAATGTAGAGTGGCTGGGGTACAAATAAATTACTACTACTACTACTACTACTACTACTACTCATTTTTAGCTGCTCCAGAAGGACCTGAACCAATGGATTCAAATTATAGGAAAGGAGATATAAGGAAACCTTTACACATACGGTTCTCAATTGTAAACTATATGCTGATCTCCGCCACTTCCGGAGGCGGCGCGAACGGTAATGGCTGCCCTTTCCTAACCGGGAGAGGGAAGCTACGCTGGAAAAGGGTCGTCCGCTACGGCGAAGCGGAGACCCATTCTGGAAAACCGCAGGCAGCGGAAGCCTGCGGTCTCGGGACCCGGCGGGCGCCAGGAGCTACCCCCGAAACGTTGAGGGAACCCCGTAAGGGGCTCCGGATCGCAGAGGGGGTAGCGGCGCTGTGGGTCTATGCGCATTCAGCGGAGCGAAGCCGCGTTGCCGTTGCCGGTGAGCGCCGACCTTTCTTCCTTCAACACAAGATTCTAAAACGTAACAACCCGTGAGTAATTGAGGACTTTACTAAATTTCGGGACTAAAAATATTGAAAATAAGCTGAAAGCGGAGAGACGAGGAAAAGGAAGTCCGTCCTCCGCAGCCATTGACTTTTAAAGCAAAGAGCAGGAGGAGTGGAGGCATAGAGAGAACTTTTGACAGCTCAGATTGAGCACCCGCAGAAATTACTTTTCCCTTTAAAGACTGTAAGCAATTGATTTTTGGACTTTTATTAGGACCTATATACTCCTTTCTTTGTGGATTACAATTCTGTTTAAGAAGCCCAGGTGTCAGAACTGCCTGAGCAGTAGAACTGTCAGACTGCAAATTTGGATACATTCTATTTAAACTTTGAGACAGTCTGAGGGAGTTCAGAATGGTTACGTTCTTGCATTTTGGAACTCCAGTAAGCACAACTTGAAATATTGTGGCAAACCTAAAACCAACTCTGCTAAAACTACTTTTGTGAAGATCCCTAAGTATTGGTTCAGATTTCGTATGTGGAATGGACTCTTCTTCCTAGGACATTTTATGCTCCCCCTAGAGGATTGAGGATTTACAACAAAAACATTGTTTTACTTTCTATTTCCCGGCCCTTTGTTTGACTGCTACCATCTGGGCCGTAGCTTTCCCATGGGAATAACTCAGCTTGACCTTGACTGCTAGATAACTTTGGAATGAGTGGCGCAAAAAGAAAGGGACTAAGAACCAGACAAACAACTCTGACAACCGTAACTGCAGCCTCACAAGCACACAGATCATCTGTGCCCACTTTGCCCTCGGAGGAAAAAGTTACCTCCCTGTCACAGGCAGGGGAGGAAGAAACTGAGGATTTACAACTAGAAGAGATGGCCTCAGGAGGATCTGGTTCTGTACTAGAGAGAATTCTTGAGAAATTGGAGTCTTTGGAGAGGAAAGTTGACCAACAAACTGCGAAAATTGACCTTAATACAGAAACTTTAAACAAATTATCTGGGCAAGTTGCACAGAATGCACAAGCAATCGGACAACTGAAGGAGGCTGCAGGTGAAAATCAGAAACTGGCCGAAGAGACCAGCCAAAGAGTGGGAGAGTTGGAAAAAGAAGTAAGGCCGCTCAGTAAGCAGGTTGGGGAACACCAGACCTATCTCTCCATGTTGGAACTTCGGAACAGGGAGATTAATTTAAGGATAAGATCGATACCAGAAGTGGAAGAAGGTAATCTAGCTGAGTTTCTGACCAAAGAATTCTCCAAGTTCTGGGGTCTAGAGGAGGAAGATTTTAAAATTGTGTCAGCCTTCAGACTTGGAAGACTCACAAAGAGAGAAAGGCCCAGAGACTGTTTGATTACGTTGAGATCAAAGGAGGAAAGGGACAAGATTTTGGGCCTGCACTACGGAAGCTCTTTGAACATTTCGGACAAAAGAATTGAGATTTTTAAGGACATTCCTAAACAGCTGTTGGATCTTAGATCTGAATATTTGGACTTAGTAAAACTGCTGAGAAGCAACTCAATCATCTTTAGGTGGGACTTTCCCCAAGGACTATCTTTTACCTTTAGAGGGAAGAAGATTAAAATTAGAACTTTGGAAGATAGGGATAAGTTTTTGACTGCCTACGGAGAGGACCTTCATAAAGGACTTGAACTACCCTCAGGGCCTGAACCACCACAGGTGCCTGTACCTCAGAACCCTGAAGACTTACAGAACAAAATACCATCCCAAGGAAACTAAACAGATCTATCCAGGATGTCTCTGCAACTTTTAAGTTGGAATATAAATGGCTGCAACAGTCCGGAAAAAAGGAAGAAAATCTTTCACATATTAAAAAAGGAGCAACTAGACATTACTTGTTTACAAGAAACACATGTGACTAGGCTCCACAGAAAAATATTGGTAAATAAAAGGTTAGGCCAAGAATTTATATCTTCGGACTTAGTTAAGAAGAGAGGAGTGGTGATATATGCAAAGGAGAGCCTCTCACCAAAATTTTTATTTAAAGATGAACATGGAAGAATTTTGGCAATTGAAATACAGCACCAAGGAGAGAAAATTTTGATATTAGGAATCTACGCTCCAAATGAAGGGAAATCAGAATTCTACAAGAAGTTGCATGAGATTATGCTGGATTATCTGGACTATGATAACATCATTATGATGGGAGATATGAATGGGATCGTTTCTACAAACATGGATAGGTCACAAAGCCAAAAGGTTACTAAAGAAGGCAGACTACCAAAGACCTTTTTTGAAATGACAGACAACATGGACTGGATTGATATATGGAGGACAAAGAACCCCTTAGGGAAAGAAGGAACATTTTTCTCTGAAGCCCAACTGACTTGGACAAGAATTGACCAAATATGGATTTCTAGAGGTCTGGCTCCTAAGGTGAAGAAAGTGGAAATCTGCCCAAAGACCTGCTCCGATCATAACGCGTTGAAAATGGACATGACATTATTACCAACCGGCTCCTTTAGATGGAAGATGAATGACAACCTGTTTAGAGATCAGGAGATTATCAAGAAGGCCAAAAAAACAATAAAGGACTATTTTGAGATAAATTTGAACACTGCTGTGGAAAAAAGAACAATCTGGGACGCAAGCAAAGCTGTGATGAGAGGGTTCTTGATACAACAGAACGCCATAAAGAAAAGACTACAAAATGAGAAAAAGGACAAGATTTTGGGGAAAATTAAAGAGTTAGAGAAGAAACTAAGAGTAAACCCGAAGTCACAGCCGATTTTGAGAGAAATTAAACTTCATCAGGCACAATATTCCAAACTGATAAATCAGGAAATAGAATGGAAGATTAAATCAATGAAACAAAAAACATTTGAATCGGCTAATAAATGTGGGAAACTGCTGGCATGGCAGTTGAAGAAGAGACAAAAGCTGAACATAGTAACAAATTTGGAAATAGAAGGAAGGAATATTCAGAACCCGGTGGAAATTAGAAAATGTTTCCAGAAATATTTTAAGAAATTATACACTCAAGGGCCACAAAAGGAGGAAGAGATTGCAAAATTTTTGGAGAAAAATGGACTTAAAAAACTATCACAAGAAAATAGATCACTCCTGAATAGTAAAATAACACGACTAGAGATAGAACAGGCCATTCAGAATATGAAGTTGGGCAAGTCTCCAGGGCCAGATGGCTTGACCTCCAAGTACTATAAGACATTAAGTGACTATTTGATTCAACCATTGATGGAGGTCAGCAATGAAATTATGGAGGGAAAGAAGGCGCCTGAATCGTGGAAGGAAGCTTTCATCACATTGATACCAAAATCAGAAACTGAAAAGACACAACTTAAGAACTACCGCCCCATTTCCCTTTTAAATGTGGATTATAAAATATTTGCTGACGTTTTGGCAGGAAGACTCAAAAGAGTTTTAAATGAGATAATTCATAAAGACCAGGCAGGCTTTCTCCCAGGAAGACATTTATTTGCTAATACAAGGAACATTATTGACATTTTGGAACTTTTGCAAACAAATATTAACACTAAAGCAGTTCTAATTTTTATAGACGCGGAGAAGGCCTTTGATAATATTTCTTGGAAATTTATGAAGGGGAATTTAAAAGAAATGGGAGTGGGGCGGGGTTTTGAAAATGGGATTGACGCGATTTATTCAGAACAAAAGGCAAAACTGATAGTTAACAATGTGGTTACAGAAGAGTTTAAGATTGAAAAAGGGACACGACAAGGCTGCCCGATTTCCCCCTTGCTGTTTATTTCTGTCCTGGAGGTGCTCTTGAACTTGATTAGAGGGGACCGGTTGGTGCAAGGGATTCAGATCGGAGTGAAACAATATAAACTTAAAGCTTTTGCAGATGACCTTGTTTTGACATTGCAAGAGCCAGAATCTAGTACAAAAAGAGTGTTACAATTGATTCAGGACTTTGGTCGGGTAGCGGGCTTTAAACTAAACAAACAGAAAACTAAGGTGTTGGGAAAAAACTTGACAGATGCAGAGTCAGAACGGTTTCAGAGAGAAACAGAACTAGCTGTGGTTAAAAAAGTAAAGTACCTAGGGGTAAACATAACAGCAAAAAATCTGAGTCTATTTAAGGATAATTATGAAAAATGTTGGTCTGAAATTAAGAGAGACTTGGACAGTTGGTCAAAATTGAAGCTTTCTTTGTTAGGCCGAATTGCTGCTATTAAGATGAATGTATTGCCTAAGATGTTGTTTTTATTTCAAACATTGCAAATTGTGGATAAGACGGAGTGCTTCAGGAAGTGGCAGAGAGATATTTCTAAATTTGTCTGGCAGGGCAAAAAGCCCAGAATTAAGTTTAAGATATTAACTGATGCGAAAGAAAGAGGGGGCTTTGCCCTGCCAGACTTAAGGTTGTACTACGAAGCCGCAGCTTTCTGCTGGCTAAAAGACTGGCTACTTCTAGAGGACACTGATGTGTTAGATTTAGAAGGTTTTAACAATGCATTTGGCTGGCATTCATACTTATGGTATGACAAAGTTAAGATCAATAAGGCCTTTAAGAACCATATTGTCAGGAAAGCAGTGTTTAATGTCTGGACAAAATACAAAGACCTATTGGAAAATAAAACTCCAAGATGGCTATCACCTCTGGAGGCTAAGGCCCGAAAAAGACCCAATATGGAGGCCAAATGGCCGAAATATTGGGAAATAATAGAGAAAGAGGGCAACAATTGGAAATTGCAGAGTTTGGAAAAAATGAAAGACAAAGTGCGAGACTGGTTACATTACGCTCAGATTCAAGAAATTTTTAAAAAGGATAAAAAGTTAGGATTCCAGGTGGAGAAATCGAAGTTGGAAACAGAATTGTTAGAACCTAAGACTAAAGTACTTTCAAGAATGTATAACTTGCTGTTGAAATGGAATACACAAGATGAAATGGTTAAGTCGGCCATGATAAAGTGGGCACAGGATATTGGGCATAATATTATGTTTGAGGATTGGGAAAGGTTGTGGACCACGGGGATGAACTTCACGGCATGTAATGCTCTGAAGGAAAATGTAATGAAAATGATATATAGGTGGTACATGACCCCAGTTAAACTAGCCAAAATATGCCATGTGCCAGACAACAAATGTTGGAAATGTAAGGAAAATGAAGGAACATTCTTTCACCTCTGGTGGACTTGTCCCAGGGTGAAGGTCTTCTGGGAAATGATATATAATGAGCTGAAAAAGGTATTTAAGTATACCTTCCTTAAGAAACCAGAGGCCTTCCTCCTGGGCATTGTCGGCCAGATGGTGCCAAAGAAGGACCGAACATTCTTTTTGTACGCAACAGCAGCAGCAAGGATACTTATCGCCAAGAAGTGGAAAACTCAAGATCTACCCACTCTGGAAGAATGGCAGATGCAGCTGATGGACTATATGCAACTGGCTGAGATGACTGGCAGAATTCGAGACCTGGGAGAAGAGAGGGTTGAAGAAGATTGGAGGAAATTTAAGATTTATTTACAAAAATATTGTGATTTGGTGGAAAGTTAAGTAGGATGTTTGATCATAAATAATTGGCCACCACAAAATCGGATCGAAATGGGATGTAAAGTGAGATTAAGGGAAATTAATTTACAGAGGATTATATTTAAATAAGTGGTTATAAAATTTGCAAATTAGATGATAAATTGCTGGGAAAAATTTATGATGATGAAAATGGCAGCGGGAGATGTGAGGAAGTCCAAAGAAGTCATGAAACTCTGTTGAGATAAAAGAAAGGTTGTCTATTTTTGTACTTTATTTTGTAAAAACCCCTAATAAAAATTTATTAAAAAAAAAAAAACAAAGGTAGCCCCACGTAGAGCGCATTGCAGTAGTCCAATTTCTGTATTTATTGATTGTGTTTCTGTCCCACCTTTTTCTCTAATGAGCTCAAGGTGGCATACAGGGTCCGTGCCCCCAAACTTCCTCCTTCGATCTTGCCGACAAGGTAGACTTAGAAAGTTGGTGTGAATTGTAACCTGTTTCCATATTTTTCTGTATGTTTGAAACTGCTGCACGTCTTTCTTAGAATCACAAAGTTACAGAATTGGTAGAGTTGGATGGGACCATGAGGGTCCTCTAGTCCATCCATTCTCTTGCAGTGCAGGAATCCTTTGCCCAACTTGGGTCTCAAACCCAGGACCCTGGGGTTAAGAAACTCATGTTCTTGTCAACTGAGCTACGGAGATGCTATCTTATTGATTTATCAGTTTGTAAACCACTTTGCGGTTTTGTTTTTTACACTCAAGCGGGATATGAATTTTAAGAAATGAATAAATAGCTTAGAACTGAAGAGGGAAGTGACTAGTGCAAAACTCACCCAGTGAGAGCTTCATAGCCAAGCAGGGATTCAAACTCGGGTCTCTCCGAGGTCCTAATCTGAGATGGAATCTAGATATGTATAAAAAACACTGTAAGAATGCTTTCCCCCCAAAAAAACAAAGTGTGTGTGTGTGTGTGTGTGTGTGTATAATTGAATATATATTGAATTTGCCTTAAGCTCATCATCGCCATCTAGTGCCACATTTGTATAATGCACTTAAAACGCACTTAAAACATTTCATTTGCAGCTGCATAGCTGAGTCCTGACACTCTCACCACTAGGCCGCACTGACTGACTTCAACTGCATTGGATCCTTCTTTCTGGCAGTGAGAAGGAGACAAGGAGGGCAGGATGCATGCCAGTTCATTATTATCAAGTAAGAAAAGATGTAAGCTGATCTCACCTCTCTCCCTCTCTCTTGCTCTCACACACAAACCTTCCTTCTTCTGCTCAGTTTGCCAGAAGATTTTGTTCCCATTGAAAAGGCAGAGAGCCAACATTATTTGTATAAAGGCTCGAGAGATAAGTGCAGGTTAAACAGGGTGAAATATGTCCACGTCAAAGAGGAGGTTTATATCCACTTCCATTTATTAAGTGTGCAAACCTCTGACATGCCACTCAAAAGCTGAGTCGGAATATGCCCCCCACTTTTTTCCATTAGTGGGCTCCTCCAGAATTCTGTTTTGCTTGCACAAAGCTTACATGATGCTCAAAGCATGTCGGCTCTTTATTGTTTGTTAAACTATGGAACTCACTGCCACAGGAGGCCACCAACCTGGGTGGCTTTGAAAGTTGTTGTTGTTGTTGTTTAGTCGTTTAGTCATGTCCGACTCTTCGTGACCCCCTGGACCAGAGCACGCCAGGCACTCCTGTCTTCCACTGCCTCCCGCAGTTTGGTCAGACTCATCTTTGTAGCTTCGAAGACACTATCCAACCATCTCGTCCTCTGTTGTCCCCTTCTCCTTGTGCCCTCCATCTTTCCCAACATCAGGGTCTTTTGCAGGGAGTCTTCTCTTCTCAGGAGGTGGCCAAAGTATTGGAGCCTCAGCTTCAGGATCTGTCCTTCCAGTGAGCACTCAGGGCTGATTTCCTTCAGAATGGAGAGGTTTGATCTTCTTGCAGTCCATGGGACTCTCAAGAGTCTCCTCCAGCACCATAATTCAAAAGCATCCATTCTTTGGCGATCAGCCTTCTTTATGGTCCAGCTCTCACTTCCACACATCACTACTGGGAAAACCATGGCTTTAACTATACGGACCTTTGTCGGCAAAGTGATGTCTCTGCTTTTTAAAGAAAGAGGACTGGGCAGATTCATAACGGAGGAGAGGGCTATTGATACAGGCACCAATACTTCAGAAAACTGGAAACCACAGGAGGGGAGAGTGGCTCTTGCGCTACAGTCCTGCTTCTGAGTCTCTCCAATGTTCTTGTGGATGTTCTGATTTGTTTCCAGGGCAGTTACACAACAAGGAACGTATCATCCTGAATTGCTTTCAGGGTGTTGGCCTGTCTTCCCATTAATCATTGGTTCATCCCACACTTTTCAGTGTCTGTGTCTGTCACCCTCCTAACCAGAAACAGGAGTGTACGTGTTTCATGTGGATTTCTTGCACCGGGGCGAAAGAGCCCCTTAATCCACTTTAACTGTGCAGACCCAAAGATTATTTGTAAGTATTTATTGCATTTCTTTCCCAGTCTTTTCTCCTAGCAGCTGAAGGAGACGGAGAGGAGCCAGCTTCAAATATCTCCAGGGCTGTCCCATGGAAGATGGAGCAAGCCTTGGCCCAATAGACCTGAAGGAGTGTCTCCACCCCCATCGTTCAGCCCGGACACTGAGGTCCAGCTCTGAGGGTCTTCTGGCAATTCCCTCCCTGCGAGAAGCAAATCTACAGGGAACCAGGCAGAGGGCCTTCTCGGTGGTGGCACCCTCCCATCAGATGTCAAAGAAATAAACAACTATCTGATGTTTAGGAGACATCTGAAGGCAGCCCTGTTTAGGGAAGTTTTTAATGTCAGACATTTTAATGTAGAGTGGCTGGGGTACAAATAAATTACTACTACTACTACTACTACTACTACTACTCATTTTTAGCTGCTCCAGAAGGACCTGAACCAATGGATTCAAATTATAGGAAAGGAGATATAAGGAAACCTTTACACATACGGTTCTCAATTGTAAACTATATGCTGATCTCCGCCAGCAATTTCTAGATCAACTCTGTATCCCCAAATGGAAACCAGATCATACATTTTCTATTACTGGGGAATGATCAGGAGCTCACCAGGTTAGTGGCTAAATAGCTCTATTTGAGATGTGACGATAGACTGCTCTGCCTCTTTTCTTTTAGCAAATGTTTTGTGCCGCTGGGGAAGTGGGAATTCTATATTGATATATTTTGGATGTGATGTCAATAAAAGGTTTGATGATGATAATAAAAGGAGAGACCACTGGGTGAGGCCAATGGCCCACATAGACAAGCATCCTGTTCTCACAGCAGCCAATCAGATGCCTCTGTTGGGAACCCTGCAAACAGGACCCCCTCCTGTGCCTTCCAGGAACAGGTATTCAGAACAAAAAAAAATTTTTTCCTTCCAGTAGCACCTTAAAGACCAACTAAGTTAGTTCTTGGTATGAGCTTTCGTGTGCATGCACACTTCTTCAGATACACATGCACACGAAAGCTCATACGCACACTTCTTCAGATACACATGCACACGAAAGCTCATACCAAGAACTAACTTAGTTGGTCTTTAAGGTGTTACTGGAAGGAAAAAAATTTTTTGTTTTGACTATGGCAGACCAACACGGCTACCTATCTGTAACAGGTATTCAGAAGCATCTCTGCCTCCAACTGTGGAAGGTAGAGCATAGTCATCCTGGCTAGGAGCCATCAATAGCAATAATAATAATAATAATAATAATAATAATAATAATAATATATTTATACCCTGCCCATCTGGCTGGGTTTCCCCAGCCACTCTGGGCAGCTTCCAACAAAAGATTAAAAACAATAAAGCATCAGACATTAAAAGTCCTGAAATATACTCAGAGTCGAGAGTGGATTTCATGCTCTTTATTCAGCTCATAGTGGTGAGGAGGAATGGAAGTTCCCCCAGAATGTCTGCTTTATATACATTATTTACACAATGGGCCCCACGTGATTGGCATTTCTGGGATTCTCCTGTAGGCCAATCAGGTTGTGGATTCACTTCCACCTGGAACTGGATTGGGTGGCTCCTGTGGACCAATCAGACTGCTGCATTCTGGGTCCTATTGTTCTAGGACCAATCAGACTGCTGCATTCTGGATCCTATTCAACTCAGTACATAACACTTCCCTAAACAGGGCTGCCTTCAATTGTCTTTTAAAAGTAAAATAGTTGTTTATTGCCTTGACATCTGATGGGAGGGCATTCCACAGGGCAGGCGCCACAACCGAGAAGGCCCTCTGCCTGGTTCCCTGTAGCTTTGCTTCTTGCAGCAAGGGAACCGCCAGAAGGCCCTCGGTGCTGGACCTCAGTGTCCGGGCTGGATGATTGGGGTGGAGACGCTCCTTCAGGTCTACTGGCCCTCTGAGGCTGTTTAGGGCTTTAAAGGTCAGCACCAACTCTTTGAATTGTGCTCGGAAACGTACTGGACATCAGGAAGGACTTTCTGAGGCAAAGTGCTATTGGAGAGTGGAATGGACTCCTTCGGAGGTTGGTGGACTCTCCTTCCTTGGAGAACCTGAATCAGAAGCTGGATGGTCATCTGCCAGAATTCATTAGCTGTGATTCCTGCATTGCAGGGGGTTGGACTAGATGACCCACTGCAGTCCCCTGCCCACTCCTTGATTCTATGACTCTGTAACCCAGTGGAGATTCACACAGAGCACCACTAGTTGCAGACCTCACTGGCTCTGGATTTCTGCCAGCCTGTTTGCTCCTGTGTTTGTTTTGGCAAGGATCCTGGGCATTTTAGCTGATTGCTTTGTGCAGAGCATCCGTCTTAGCTAATACTGTCGGTCCCCCAAATAGCTGAGCGACACTTTAGAAAATAAGCATGGAAGGCAAAAGCTGGTTTTGAGTTTGCCGGTGTCTTGTTGTTCCTCAGGACTGTTCCTTCCAGGACTTGTCGGTGCCCCTTCCTCCAACGATGAGGTCTCAGGAGAGGCCAGGTGGAGTGATCTGTAAGTTCTCCTCTGCCACTGAGTAGGGGATAGAGCATTCCTTTTCTGTATCGAAAATCAGAATTTTCGGAGCAGGTGTGAACCGGCCCAAGGTCAAACCTGTGCTCCGTCTGGTTCAAATGCTGTCTACGTTGAATCTCAGTGGAAACCCAGGCATCTTCAAGGCCAACCTTGAGATGCTGGGGGTTGGACCTGGGACCGGTGGGATCAGTAGGGCGAAAGACAGGGAGGCCAACAGTAGGGGGCACCAGAGCTGGCAATAGGCAGAGCCAAAAAAAATTAATCTCATTCTGTCCCCATCCTCCTCCTGCATGCCAAGTTCTTCAAGGGCAAGGCTGAGAGGAGGAGGAGGAAGCTGAGAGCCTCCTCCACCCCGGACCAATTTCAGGAGAGATAAAAGAAAGGACTTCTTCATGCAGTGCATCTGTTATGTACTGAGTGGAATAGGATCCAGAATGCAGCAGTCTGATTGGTCCTAGAACAATAGGATCCAGAATGCAGCAGTCTGATTGGTCCTAGAACAATAGGATCCAGAATGCAGCAGTCTGATTGGTCCTAGAACAATAGGATCCAGAATGCAGCAGTCTGATTGGTGCTAGAACAATAGGATTCAGAATGCAGCAGTCTGATTGGTCTGCAGGAGCCACCCAATCCAACTCCGGGTAGAAGTGAATCTGCAACCTGATTGGCCTACAGGAGAATCCCAGAATTAGCCAATCATGTGGGGCTCATTGTGTAAATAATATATATATATATATAGCAGACATTTTGGGGGAACTTCCATTCCTCACTACTCTGAGCTGAATAAAGAGCATGAAATCCACTCTCAACTCTGAGTATATTTCAGCATCGTTAAACTGTGGAACTCCCACCAGCAGGAGGCAGTGTGGGCCACCAACCTAGAGGGCTTTGACAGAGGATGAAGCAAATTCATGGAGGAGAAGACTTCTCAGGATGGCTCTGCTCTACCTGCATCCCAGTTGCTGGAAACCACAGGAGGGGGAAGTGTTGCTCTTGTGCTCCGATCCTGCTTGTGTGTTTCCAAGGGGGTGGGTCTGGTTGGCCACTGTGAGAATAGGATGCTGGACTAGAGAAACCACTGGTCGGATCCAGCATCTCTTTGGTAAGGAGATAGCCTCAGGGCTGGCTGGTGGCAGACAGGTTGGCAGAGCATCTTCCCTTCTGGAGCAGCCTCCTCTGTCTGGGACCTTCTCCACACAGAGCAGGTGTGCGAGAGTCAATGATCCTTTCCCCCTGTTGTTGTTGTTTTTATCCCTGCCTCTCCAGCAAAACAGCTGTCTGACAGATGAGTGCCACTTCTGGCAAAATAAAAGCCCTCTTCTCTTTCATTCCTACTCTGCAAAATTAGAACCATTTCAAAACATCCCCGCGGGGGAACACACATATGGAATCTATGAAGCAGGTGTTACACAGAAGAGGTCCAGGTAGAAATTGTTGATAATAGAGAGGGAGTGGATGGGCTGAGCGCTGATCCATGAGCTGAGAAGGCAATTTTCTACTCATCTGCGATTTGTCTGCCTTGGTCACTGTCATCTCCGGCACCAAGGAGGTGGCATTTCCTGGCTGGAAGTTGGAGTGGCATGAACAGGGATTTGTAACATTCGCAACAAAACAAAAACTCGAAGCCTGCAGAGCATTTGGCTGTTTCATTCAGGTTGGAGGCTTGCTGCGTTTGAGTTCAGGATACAACAACTTCGGAACATAGGAAGTTGCCTTATCTAGAGTCAAACCATGGGCCCATTTAAGCTTAGTGTCGCCTGCAAATATTAACTTATATGCAGAATTCATCATGCGAAAGGCTGGGCTGGATGAATCCCTAGCCGGAATTAAGATTGCCGGAAGAAATATCAACAACCTCAGATATGCAGATGACACAACCTTGATGGCAGAAAGTGAGGAGGAATTAAAGAACCTTTTAAGGAGGGTGAAAGAGGAGAGAGCAAAATATGGTTTGAAGCTCAACATCAAAAAAATGAAGATCATGGCCACTGGTCCCGTCACCTCCTGGCAAATAGAAGGGGAAGAAATGGAGGCAGTGAGAGATTTTACTTTCTTGGGCTCCATGATCACTGCAGATGGTGACAGCAGCCGTGACATTAAAAGACGCCTGCTTCTTGGGAGAAAAGCAATGACAAACCTAGACAGCATCTTAAAAAGCAGAGACATCACCTTGCCAATAAAGGTCCGTATAGTAAAAGCTCTGGTTTTCCCAGTAGTGATGTATGGAAGTGAGAGCTGGACCATAAAGAAGGCTGATCGCCGAAGAATGGATGCTTTTGAATTCTGGTGCTGGAGGAGACTCTTGAGAGTCCCATGGACTGCAAGAAGATCAAACCTCTCCATTCTGAAGGAAATCAGCCCTGAGTGCTCACTGGAAGGACAGATCCTGAAGCTGAGGCTCCAGTACTTTGGCCACCTCATCAGAAGAGAAGACTCCCTGGAAAAGTTCCAGATACTCTTAATCAGTGGCGCCACCTAAGGTGCAGTACCACTGGGCTAAGTGCCCCATCAGCTGATTTCAGGGGCCAATCCTGGCTCTCCTGGCCCTTTGATGTCTGAGCACCAGAACATGCTCTCCTCTGAGCAACTCAATGCAACAGAGGAGACTTCACTAGACTCAGACTTTCCTCCCCTCTCCATTTTTTCCCTGCCTTTTTGAAGCCTAAAACCATTCCTGCCAGTCCTGGTGTAAATCTGCACACAGGAAAAATCCCTATGGAGAATCACATTTTAAAATTTCCTGCTCTCTGGTGCCATCTGGTGTTGCATGTTTATAGAGCATTCGAATCACTGCTTCTTTACTCGTGTCCCTGGATATGTAGGCTGCCTTTGGTCCTGCATTTGTGGCTCAACACCCGTCTGCTGATGTATCAGAGCTATACTTACAAATCCATCTCCAACTCCTTGAAAGATTCCATCAACGGCGTCTCTGAAAAATTTTACACATCACTTGGGAAGACAAACTAATGCCAGTGTACTGAAAGAAGCAAAGATCATCAGTGTTGAAGCAATGATTCTCCAACATCAACTTCGTTGGACTGGTCATGTTCAGATGCCTGATTATCGTCTTCCAAAGCAACTACTTATTCTGAACTTAAAAATGGAAAGCGTAATGCTGGTGGTCAACAAAAGAGGTTTAAAGACTGTCTCAAGGCAAATCTAAAAAAATGTAGTATAAACATTGACAATTGAGAAATACTGGCCTGCGAGCGCTCCAGTTGGAGAACAGCCTTTACTAAAGGTGTCATGGGCTTAGAAGACACTCGAACTCAGGACTCAAGGGAGAAACGTGCTAGGAGGAAGGCACGCTTGGCAAATCCACACCGTGATCAACTCCCGCCCGGAAACCAATGTCCCCACTGTGGAAGGATGTGTGGATCCAGAATTGGCCTCCACAGTCACTTACAGACTCAATGTTAAAACCATGTTTATGGAAGACAATCTTATTCGGCTACAAAGGATCGCCAAAGAAGAAGAAGCTGGTGTATCAGAGTTCAAATTATTGCGTGAAAACCTTTCTCATATCACCTTGTTCACGGAGGTGCGCAAAGCTGATGTTCCTATCCCGCTCTGCTTTCCCACAATTATTGGGGGACGTGTCAAATGCCTTTGGCAGGTGCAAAAAAATAATGCAAAAGGCCAGATGGCAGCTGTGTGTGATTTTGTCCTTTTGCATTCAATGCTGCTTTGGGGATGCGATGTTTACTGCAGCCGGCGTGTGGGCCGCTCTGCAAATATTCCAGCTAAGAGACTGTATATAAATATTGTAATAACATTTGATGAGTCAAATGCTAATAGGGAAGAACCATCACACTCATTGTGTAAATGCAGCCTGGTGGGGAATAAAGAACCATGCTGGGAAGTGATTTTGTGGGGTGGGGGCCACCAAGGACCAATCCACTGCCCCCTAGGCTCCCCTCCTTTTCTTTAAAGTCTGCAGGGTCAGGCCAAAGGCCCATCGAGTCCAACCTCCTGTCATAGATGTCAACTGTCCCTTATTTGACGGGAAAGTCCTTTATCCCAGCGCCATGTCCCACTGCTGCCCCTTATTGATGATGTCCCTTAAATTTCCCGGGTTTCAAAGGAAGCAGCTCCTCTCCCTCCCTGCCGGCCAGGGAGGAGGGAGGCTCCAACTGTGTTGCTTGGCTGTGTTGCTCACCCAATAAGGAGTCTAAGAACGACTGGGGGTGGAGCTTGCATGCCTTGTGTCAATCAAATCGGCCACGTTGCCTGGGGACTCACCTTTGCTCAGCGCTTCCCAGCAGAGAGGTGACGGTGGTTTTCCTTGCTGCATCCCCTTTGCCAGATTGCTGCGCTGTGGGAACCACCACTTGAGGCTTCGTTTGGCTGCTGGCTGGGCTTTCTGCCTTTGGCTCGGAGGGGCTCAGAAGTTGAACATACCTGTGCTTGGAAAATCCCTTATTTTGGCTGCTGATCGCTTATTTTCAAATCTGTAAGTTGACAGCTATGCCTCCTGTTCTCACACTGGCCAACCAGATGCCCTTTATGGGGAAACCTACAAGCAAGATACGAGCTCAGAAACCCTTTCCCCTTTTGCGGTTTTCAGCAACTGGGATTCGGGAATGTTGCTACATTGTTTAGGCATTGGATAAAACAACATGTACATGACCCCAGCTACGCAGCAGGGGTCTTTTGACGGTAAATAAACAGTGGGAGGAGCTTGTTGATGCAAATACAACTGGAAGCTTCCCCTGATGTCACCGGTGGTCGTTCCATGGCCCTAGCCACCGACAGGGCATCGGGCAGGATCCACAACTGCCAGATTCCTTTAAAGGAATACCCAAAAAAGAGGGGTAAGTGGTGGCCAAACCTCACCCACCAACACACAACACACATTCCAATGCCTAACCGCCAATACCAGAAAGTTGTGGTGAATCGCTATGAGGTAGGCGAAAAACCAAGAGGCTGGCGCCAATTAGCCAAATGGATAAAAACTCCTACCAGGCCCCCTGGGCAACCAAGGCAACCAACCAAAGTCCATAGCAAGGTCAGAAACATGAACCTAGCCTAAAGGACGGGTGGGCGGGTGATCCGTCATCTTCCAAGGACTGAATGAGGCATGGAGGCTGCCATGGCCACATGAATGTGGCTAAGCCCCTCCCCCAGACCAGCCCTATTGGCTGGCCAGCTAAGGGGGTGGCGTGGCAGCTGGGAGATGATGCGGGGGGCTGAACACGACTGCCCCCGCTGCCACGGGAACAGTTCCCACTCACAATACCTCCCGTCTGTGAGGAGGAGAGGCTTTGTAGTACAGTGGAACCTTGGGTTACAAACACTTTGGGTTACAGACGCTTCAGGTTACAGACGCTTCAGGTTACAGACTCCGCTAACCCAGAAATAGTACCTCGGGTTAAGAACTTTGCTTCAGGATGAGAACAGAAATTGTGCTCTGGGGGCACGGCAGCAGCAGGAGGCCCCATTAGCTAAAGTGGTGCTTCAGGTTAAGAACAGTTTCACGTTAAGAATGGACCTCCAGAATGAATTTTGTTCTTAACCCGAGGTATAAAGGTAAAGGTAAAGGGACCCCTGACCGTTAGGTCCAGTCATGACTGACTCTGGGGTTGCGGCGCTCATCTCGCTTTACTGGCCGAGGGAGCTGGCGTACAGCTTCCGGGTCATGTGGCCAGCAGGACTAAGCCGCTTCTGGCGTATCAGAGCAGCGCACGGAAACGCCGTTTACCTTCCCACCAGAGCAGTACCTATTTATCTACTTGCACTTTGACATGCTTTCGAACTGCTGGGTTGGCAGGAGCAGGGACCGAGCAATGGGAGCTCACCCCATCGCGGGGATTCGAACCGCCAACCTTCTGATCGGCAAGCCCTAGGCTCTGTGGTTTAACCCACAGCGCCACCCACGTCCCTTAACCCGAAGTATACCACTGTATAAAAAAGATCTCAGGACTTCAGTGCCAATTGGAAATGAAGCAGAGTGTCGACCCCAAAATATTTGCACGTGGAGACTGTGCTGTATGGAGGATCGAACAATATTGTAAGGATTGTAGAGGGAGGGGTTCTTGGTTTGTTTATCTCATTTTTATCTTTTATTATTTTATGTTTTAAAGCACCTGAGAGCTACGAGGGAAGGGCAGTATACAAATTTAATTCACCATCATCACGTATATTCACCCCAATATACTACCATGAACCTGAATGCACAGTTAAAAGGATATCTGGAAATATATCTCCCCACTCAGAAGCTTTTTTTTCAAAATTAGTTTTTATTAAAGATTTTTTTTTTGTGATGCAAAACAAATGAATGAGCAAGGCAAAGTACATAAAGCATCTTCACTCTCAATTAATAGAGGTTTTTTCATAGTTCATTTATGTTCAGTATAAGACATGGGGTGGGGAGAAAGGGGGAGAAAGGTTGGCAGAAGATATCCCCAAATATAAGCTGGGCAGTTTTGACCATTCCTGCTGAGAAGTGGGCCTGATCCAAATATCCCCTAGTTCAGTGTTTCCCAACCTTGTGCCTCCAGCTGTTTTTGGACTACAATTCCCATCATCCCTTGCCACTGGTCTTGCTAGTCAGGGATGATGGGAGTTGTAGTTCAAAAACAGCTGGAGGCACAAGGTTGGGAAATACTGCCCTAGTTTAAACTCACGGGGTCCTTGTAGCAGTTTCAGGGTGGAATTCTCCCCCAATGAACATTGAAGATGCATATATCAGCCTTGCCCAACCCTTTGCCCTCCAGCTGTGTCAGACTACATGAAATATGCTCAGAGTCGAGAGTGGATTTCATGCTCTTTATTCAGCGCATAGTGATGAGGAGGAATGACTGTTCCCCCACAATATCTGCTTTATATACATTATTTACACAATGGGCCACACATGATTGGCTAATTCTGGGATTCTCCTGTAGGCCAATCAGGTTGTGGATTCACTTCCACCTGGAGCTGGATTGGGTGGCTCCTGCGGACCAATCATACTGCTGCATTGTTCTAGGACCAGTCAGACTGCTGCATTCTGAATACTATTGTTCTAGGACCAATCAGACTGCTGCATTGTGGATCCTATTGTTCTAGGACCAATCAGACTGCTGCATTGTGGATCCTATTGTTCTAGGACCAATCAGACTGCTGCATTCTGGATCCTATTGTTCTAGGACCAATCAGACTGCTGCATTCTGAATACTATTGTTCTAGGACCAATCAGACTGCTGCATTGTGGATCCTATTGTTCTAGGACCAATCAGACTGCTGCATTGTGGATCCTATTGTTCTAGGACCAATCAGACTGCTGCATTCTGGATCCTATTGTTCTAGGACCAATCAGACTGCTGCATTCTGAATACTATTGTTCTAGGACCAATCAGACTGCTGCATTCTGGATCCTATTGTTCTAGGACCAATCAGACTGCTGCATTCTGAATCCTATTGTTCTAGGACCAATCAGACTGCTGCATTCTGAATCCTATTGTTCTAGGACCAATCAGACTGCTGCATTCTGAATCCTATTGTTCTAGGACCAATCAGACTGCTGCATTCTGAATCCTATTCAACTCGGTACAATTCCCATTAGCCCCAGTCAGCAAAGCCAATGGTTTGGGATGATGGGAGTCGTCAAAGTCCAATCCTGGAGGGCACTAGGTTGGAGAAGGCTGGCACATGCATTCCCTTCTCTTGGCAGCCACATCCCCAAAAGCAGGCGAGAACCAAGGCAGCTTATGCCAGCAGAAAATAATGCCTGAAATGGTGCAAAAACATCAGCAAAAACGTTGGAAAGGGGAGAGAAGCGAGGAACATCACTTTCTCCCACTTCTACTCTGAAAAATTAGAACAATTTCAAAACAAGCGTACGGCCTCCGTGAAGCAGTCACCACACACAGGAGAGATTCGGGTGGATATTATCTATAATGGAGGGAAAGCAAATGAGTGCTGGTCCGTGAGTCAGGAAGGCAATTTTCTACTCACATGTGATTTGTCTGCCTTAATCAGCGTCATCGCTGCCACCAAGGAGGTGACATTTCCTACCTGCTTGTTAAAGTTACATTAGCAGGTATTTTTAACATTTAGGAAGGAAATAGCTAGAGACCTGGAAAGGTCTGGCTGTTTAGTTCGAGTTGGCTGCTTGCTTGCTCCGAGTTCAGGACGCGGCAAGCTCAGTCGTTTGTTTGGGGAACAAAACCCAGGGGTCTCCAAACTCAAGCAACACACACACACACACACACACACACACACTGCAACTTTTCCCTTGGGTACAACAGAGCACATCTAAGTCTAATTTCATTGGAGGGATGGATAGGAGTTGGCCAGCTCTGGATGGAGTTACACTCTGTGGGAGCAGGTGCGTGGCTTGTGGACACTCCTGGATCCATCACTGTCACTTGAGTGTCACATGGCTTCGGTGGCATGGAGTGCCTTCCGACAGCTTCAACTGCTGGCCCAGCTGCAATCCTTTCTGGACACGGACAGCTGACTTCCATTGTCCATCTCTGGGAACCTCTATGTTGTTGTTGTTTAGTCCTTTAGTGGTGTCCAACTCTTTGTGACCCCATGGATCAGAGCACACCAGGCACTCCTGTCTTCCACTGCCTCCCGCAGTTTGGTCAAACTCAGGCTGGTAGCTTCGAGAACACTGTCCCACCATCTCGTCCTCTGTTGTCCCCTTCTCCTTGTGCCCTCCATCTTCCCCAACATCAGGGTCTTTTCCAGGGAGTCTTCTCTTCTCATGAGGTGGCCAAAGTCTTGGAGCCTCAGCTTCAGGATCTGTCCTTCCAGTGAGCACTCAGGGCTGATTTCCTTCAGAATGGAGAGGTTGGAGTTCTTCTTGCAGTCCATGGGACTCTCAAGAGTCTCCTCCAGCACCATCATTCAAAAGCATCAATTCTTCGGCGATCAGCCTTCTTTATGGTCCAGCTCTCACTTCCATACATCACTACTCGGAATACCATAGCTAAACAGGGCAGAGTTTGACACCCATCTCATTGGCCAAAGCAAGATAGTTTAGAGATAGATCACCAATTCTAGCAGGACCACGGTGGCTTCCAATTTGTTTCTGGGCTCAATTCAAGGAGCCGTTTTGACCTATAAAAACTTATCTGCCTCAGGACCCTAGTACCTCAAGGATAACCTCTCCTCACATGAACAAACCTTGCATTCGTCATCTGAGCCCTTCTCCATGTGCCCCGTCCAAGAGATACATGGAGGATGTCAACATGAGAATGGGTTTTCTCTGTGCTGCCTCCCCGCTTACGGAATGCTCTCCCCAGGGAAGCATGCCTGGTGCAAACACTATGTATTTTGAGGCGAAAACATTTCTTTTCCACTAGGCCTTTGTTTGTTTGAGATGCATGGCTTCCTTCAGTGCCCTTTCAATAAATATAAAAACCACCCTGTGCCCATATATCCGGGAGTATAACTCCCCTTGAACTTGTCTTCCTTCGGAGTAGACACATAGAGCATTGCAGGCCATGTTTGCATAGGAGCAATGCCGCTGACAACCCATTTGCCTCCCTGGGCAAAGGGAAGGCACCCTGCTGTCAGAAAAGGCATCTGGCACAACGGCCGACACAGCCAGGAATCCACAGGAGAAGCAGGTCTGTGCTCAATCTGCCCATCCCTACCCAGGAATGTTTTTAAGGACAGTGGCATTCCATCTACTTTGATGGATGTGCCAAGAACCAGTCCCCTTCTGAGTCCTCCTCTCCTTAATGGCTCTCTTACTCAGGAGGAGAGGGTGCTGTGCCAAGCTGGTATTGGGATGATGGCGTGAGGTGACCCCGCGGAAGAAGACATACCGTTTCCAGAACAGACATAAAATGAAGACCCTGGCCTGTTTCAGGCATTAAATATACGACACGTGTCTTGTTTGTCTCACCCCCATCCAAGACGAAGGTAGTTAACCTCAAGGCTTTGGCGGGAGTCCAGCTTGCGTCATTGCATTCTTCCCAAGTTAAATTTGCTGGATGAGCTGAGTGTGATTATGTTCTGGCCCAGTGAGAGACGCATCTCCAACCTGGCCTCTCCGGTGATGATTTCATCCATCACCACGATCGTCAGCAGGAAGAGGAGAGGGGCAACCTTTTAAAGTGTTGCAGCACAAGGACCTCAGAAGATAAGGAGAGCTTATTGCAGGGGTCGGCAAGGCTTACCGGGCATGGACCAGATCACTCCTGCAGAGATCCTCTGTGGGCTGGACCGGCGCAGCGCAATGCCGGAAATCGCATCTGTGCATGTCTGCGGTGCTGGAAATCGCTCCTGCACATGCCCAAATACCGAAAACCGCTGCTGCACAGAAGAAGAGTTTGGATTTGATATCCTGCTTTATCACTACCCAAAGGAGTCTCAAAGTGGCTAACATTCTCCTTTCCCTTCCTTCCCCCCACAACAAACACTCTGTGAGGTGAGTGGGGCTGAGAGACTTCAGAGAAGTGTGACTGGCCCAAGGTCACCCAGCAGCTGCATGTGGAGGAGCGGAGACGCAAACCCGGTTCACCAGATTATGAGTCCACAGCTCTTAACCACTACACCACACTGGCTCTCACCTGAAGCGATTTCTGGTGCTGCGGACATGCACAGACACAATTTCTAGCCTCTGGGCATGCACAGACGCAATATCCAGAGCCGTGGAAGAGAGTCCCTGTGCTGGTTTAGCGCAGAGCACGGGGACTCGCCGAGTGAGCGGCTCAGTTTGGGGGCAGCTCATGGGCCAGTTAAACGGCCTCTGTGGGCTGTGTCTGGCCCATGGGCCTAAGGTTGCTGACCCCTGGCTTATTGGAACAGGCCACCGGCCCATCTAGTCTAGCATCCTGTTCTCACAGTGGCAAAACCAGGTGCAAATCAGAAACTTGCAAGCAAGATTCAAGCACAGGACATCTCCACCCTCCTGCACTTTTCAGCAACTGGTATTCAGAAGCACAGCTGCCTCCAAATGTGGAGGCAGAGAAGAGCCATTGTGGTGATTTGCAACCAATAGCCCTCTCCTCCATGAATTTTCATATATAATTTTTTTATTGGTTTTACATAATTTTATACATTTTAACTTTAACCACTTCAAAACATTAAAAGGTTCTTTCAAACCTTCAGACCTCCTTCCCTTCCTCCATGGTTTCCATTTTTAAAATATTTTTTTCTGCATCTTTTACCATTATCCATCTGTTATATATCCATAGATACCACAATTCATTTCACATTACAAGTGTCATTCTATCCCTGGCAATGATTTTAACTGTTTACAGTAGTCTTTTAAGTACAGCATATTAAGAATTTATTCCAGTCTTTTAAAAATACTTGATCTTCCTGGTTTCTGATCTTTCCCATCAGTTTTGCCATCTCTGCATATTCCATCAATTTCGTCTGCCATTCTTCTCTGGACGGCAGTTCTCCCTCCTTCCATCTCGCTGTGGTTGTTGCGTACTTAAAAAAAATATTTTGCCTTCTTTTGGTGTCTTCACCTATTATAGCTATCAGAAAAGCTTCTGGTTTTTCTAGCAAAGGTTTTCTTAAACATTTTCTTTAACTCATTATATATCATTACCCAGAAAGCTTTTACCACTGGACACTTCCACCACATATGGTAAAAAGTACCCTCTTTCCCTTTACATTCCCAACACAGATTTGAACTAGTTCTATACATTTCCCATGATTTTGTCCAATCCTCTTTTAAAACCATCCCTGCCTCCAGTGGGAGTGAGTTCCACCGTTTAATTCTGTGCTGCATGTAGAGCGTCGAAGAGCTGATTGGAAATGAGACCAGCTCAGCTTTGCCCCTGTGTTTCTGTGCGGCAAAATTGGGGGGAGAGGGGGTCATTTTGAGCAATGTCTCAGGAAGGGACTTCAATTCAGGGATGGAAGCAGAATTCAACCCCTGCTGCTGGAACTGCCCCTCCAACGCCCCCCCCCCCCCCGCCGCCGCCCTGAAATTTGCCAGCAGGCAATTCCTAACTTTCAAGCCATCGCACTCACACTCCTACAAGCTTTGAGCTGGGAGATGTACATAGGAGCTTAAGGAGAAAGTTAAATGCAAAGGGGAAGCTTCCTCAACCCAAACTCCAGTCGGAAAGTTGGTCTGAGCTGCCACAATCAATAAGACAGGGAGGTGAGATCCTGGCACGGAGCATCGGTGGGACTCCTGCCAAGTGATTCATGAGGACACATCACATTATCAAGACAAATGGGGGCCACTTTCCCCGTCTGCTCATGGTGGAGTGGCAAACCTTGACTACGTGTGGCTGGAGAAAGGGGATGATGATCTTCCAAGGTACGGAGGGACAAGGCGGGAACACAAAGGGATTCAAAGTCACTCTAAGGGCAGGAGGTTTGGAGAAGGGGCAGAGTCCTCGTTTAGAGCACTTGCTTTAACAACAATAATATTTTTCTTAATTTATAACCCACCCATCTGGCTGAACCTCAGTTTCCAGGCAGAACGATGGGGGTGGAGACGCTCCTTCAGGTATACTGAACTGAGGCCGTTTAGGGCTTTAAAGGTCAGCACCAACGCTATGAATTGTGCTCGGAAATGTACTGGGAGCCAATGTAGATCTTTCAAGACCAGTGTTATGTGGTCTCGGCAGCCGCTCCCAGTCACCAGTCTAGCTGCCGCATTCTGGATTAGTTGTAGTTTCCGGGTCACCTTCAAAGGTAGCCCCACGTAGAGCACATTGCAGTAGTCCAAGCGGGAGATAACCAGAGCATGCACCTCTCTGGCAAGACAGTCCGCTGGCTGGCAGGGTCTCAGCCTGAGTACCAGATGGAGCTTGTAGACAGCTGCCGTGGACACAGAATTGACCTGTGCCTCCATGGACAGCTGTGAGTCCAAAATGACTCTGAGGCTGCACACCTGGTCCTTCAGGGGCACAGTTATCCCATTCAGGACCAGGGAGTCCCCCACATTCGCCCGCCCCCTGTTTTGTACTTCTGTTTTGTTAGGATTCAACCTCAATCTGTTAGCCACCAACCGCCTCCAGGCACTCACACAGGACATTCACCACCTTCACTTGCTTTGAGTGCTAAAGGCTCCACCTTCAATCCCCAAAGGGACCTCCAATGAGGGTTAGGAGAGACCTCTGTCTGAAACCCTGGCCAGCCTCCACTAGTCAATGCTGACCAGAGGGAGACAAGGTGTTGCCCCCCAGACTGGACTCTGTTTTCCATGAGCCCAAGCTGGCACGGCTGATTGTCAGAGACCATGGGAGTTGTAGTTCAGCAGCAGCTGGAGGACACCGTGTTAGATAACCCCAGTGCAGGCAGTGCTCTAACCAGTGGTCTAACCCTGGTTCTGTAAACTCATCTCCAGTGCTCCCTATAAGAAAAACCACATTTTTTGCAGAATAGTGCCTTGTACTAAGGAAGAGAATAATGCAATATATTTCAAAACGGTAACAATTAATTGTACATTTATTGAAAATCCAGTCGCAACTGTTTAGCTTAATTAATTCAACAAAATGGATGAGCTTGTCGTATCATTTAGCAGACGTCTACCTTATAAGTGGATTTTTGGGTCCTTGCTGCAACTTTGAGCAACTGAGTTTATCTATTTTGTTTGACCTTTGATGTAACGACACCATGATTGTGAAGTTTAATGAGCTGTGAGCGACCTCAAGCCATGCGCAGGTGCGCTAGGGGTATTTTGGCTCAAGAAACAAACAAGAAGAAATGTTTTATTTCTTCCAGTCGGTGATTTTGTTGAAGGGAAACCACCACTTCCCAGAAAATAAATCATAAATTAGTCACTGACCTTACAAGTATCATTTTATATACATACATATCATACCTAACCAGCAATATTCTTTTTCTAAAAAAAAAACCCTTAGGATTTAAAAAACATTAAAAGGAGGAAAACTTTCATTTCATAGTGCTTTAAATGACTAGCAGATGCAAAACATCCTAAATTACAAATATTTATTACTGAATTGAACAATGCTTTGATCCAGTACATTTCAAATTGTATCATCCACAATACATACTTAGTCATGCAGCATAAACTCAGCAATAAAGTCCTCTCCTTATATACTTTCAACTAGTATATGGGGAAAGGAATTACAGAAATTCATATTTCATTTGCTGTTCCAATACTCTCTGAAAGCCTTTTGCTCCTCCACAGATTTATTTACTTGGCATCTTCCTTGCTTGATCCACAAAGTCCATGTAATCCTACTTAATACTCCTATAACCCAAAGCTTAATGTACATTCCCAGAATGAAGGGATTTCCTTTTGTTTTCAAATATTTTATGTATATAAGGCATGCCACTACTGTACAACCCTGTTGAATGGTAATGTCTCTATTATTTAGCACCAGTCTTTTAAAATGTGTTAATAAACAGATGTTTGGATTTAAGGGTATGTTAGCAGGCAGGGCATTATTGATTACTGAAGATATTTTTTTGCCAGTAACATTTAATTTCTCTGCAAGGTCGCCAGCAATGGTAAATAAATAAAAAAAACCTCCTCTTCTTGCACTACTGACAATTTTCTCTAGGATAAGCTAGTTAAGTCGAACATTTAACCGAAATGTAACAAATATTTTTATTTCTATTTTAAAGGCGTGCAAAATGCACTATTGTTGGCACCTTATAGTGCTGCTGTCAGGGGTTCAGAAGGAGAGACACAGGAGGGGGAGCAAATGGAGAGTGAGGAGGAGGAGTACGAGGGGGGCGCAGGCAGTGACAGTGGCCAGAGTTATTCCACAAGCCTCTCTAGCGAATCGGAGGACTCACAGAAGGGAGCGCCGGTGGCCAGAGCAAGGGAGATTCCAAGGGAGAAACCTCAAGAGGGAGGGGCCAGCGGGGAGTCCCTGAACAGCAGCTGGAGATCAGGGCCAGCGTCTCCACCAGAGCGCAGTGGGGAGGGGGAGTCCCAGGAGTCGGGACCAGTGTCCTCACCACCAGAGGGAGGAGAGGAGTCAGGTTTGGCAACACCCACATCAGGAAGCGGGGAAACGGTCAGAAGGAAAGTCACCGGCTGGGCGCGCGCGCCAAGTTCAAATGTACAGGAGCGCGGCACAGCGGGGAGCCCGGGAAGGGAGCCAGGTCCTAAAGCCCGCCGGAGGGAGGGGCAAGACTCAGGAGGCTCCGCGTCAGAGGAGTCCAGGAAGGAGGGAACCCCAGAGGGCAGAAGGACCCAACGCAGGAAAGAGCAGCGCAAGAGGTGGAGCCGGGCTAGAATCTTAAACTGGTGTGGGTGGAGCAGTGAGTCAGAGGGGACTTAGCCGGTCTAGCGTTAAGATGTGGGCCTGCGCGCCCAGAGCTTGGAAATGGAAACTAAACTTCAATAAAGACTTTTGTATATAATATCCACTGGGCGTTGGTCCTCTGTGAGCTGGGACCTAGCGGCAGTCCTGACAGCTGCTTATTGATTGCCACTTACCTGCTGAGCTAAATCAAAGGTGCTGTTACGATTCCTTCCAGGCATCCTGGAAAAAAATGGGGAACCCTTATTTTTCACATGAGATCTCAGTGGCCATCTATCAAAGCCACTTCCGCCCTGCAGAGGAGGTGGATTGCGGGCGTCATGACCCCACCACGCGCGTGGCGGCTGGAGCCCAGCCCCTGTGCAATTGGGAAAATTCCCAGCCGCATCACCCCCTGGCCAGCCAATCGGCTGGCTCTGGGGGCGTGGCCTGCCCTACTTAAGGCAGGACGCAGCTGGGGAACTCCCTCTTTTGCCGCCTACCAGCTGTTCCTGCTTTTCCCACCTTCCCACCCTATAGGGTTTTCATTCCTTGACCTTGCTATGGACCTTGGTTGGTCGCCATTCCTACCAGGCCCCTGGTAGGAATTTCCCACTTGGCAAATTGGCACCAGCCACTTGGTTTTTGCCTACCTGGTAGCAAATCGTCACAACTTTCTGGGTATTGGCGGTTAGGCATTAGTATTGTTCTGTAGATGGAGGGGGGGGTAACCCCATCACCTGCCCCGCATATTGAAGGGTAGTCCAATAAAGGATTCCGAAGCCTAGGGAGGTGAGGGCCTAAGGCACGCCCCCTAGCAGTGACCCCGGGGGAATTCATAGTTGATCTGTATCAGCAGGACTCCCCCTACTAGTGGTTAACCCATCCCGGACTTCAAGCAGACAGGCTGAAGTTGGATATAGTCGGTTAGGACCAATGCCTAAACCAATACCGCTCATCACCTGTAACCAATAAAGTTGTGGCCTCATTTAGCCCATTAACCTTAATATTTGTGTCATGTGTCTTTATTTCCACTGGGGGTGGGGGTAGGAACTCGCCACGCAATCCCCAGCTACAGAACTGGTGGGGCTAATGGGAATTGTATCCAAAACGTCTGGAGGGTGCCATGTTGAGGACGGCTTTTGTGAGAGTCTCAGAACCCACAGAGCAACTTCCCTGAAATGCTTTGCCGCCATCTGCACTTCCCAGCAATTTGAACTCTGGCACCTCATCTATATTGGATGAGAGGTTATTTTAGCTCCTGCTAAGAGATTTCAGCGGTTATTCCAAGAGACACTCAGCGAAACGCAGCCGTTCTGGAGAATCCACTCTGGCGGCCTCTTTGATGGGAAGATGGATAGGCCTGGGATGAAGACCGACAGCAGGAGGAAAAAACCTGCAAGATCCCCGCCGATCACAGGGGACTGCTTTTTCAACTCCCAGCATCCTTTTGTTGTTGTTGTTGTTTAGTCGTTTAGTGGTGTCCGACTCTTTGTGACCCCATGGATCAGAGCACACCAGGCACTCCTGTCTTCCACTGCCTCCCGCAGTTTGGTCAAACTCATGCTGGTAGCTTCGAGAACACTGTCCCACCATCTCGCCCTCCGTCGTCCCCTTCTCCTTGTGCCCTCCATCTTTCCCAACATCAGGGTCTTTTCCAGGGAGTCTTCTCTGCTCATGAGGTTGCCAAAGTCTTGGAGCCGCAGCTTCAGGATCTGTCCTTCCAGGGAGCACTCAGGGCTGATTTCCTTCAGAATGGAGAGGTTGGATCTTCTTGCAGTCCATGGGACTCTCAAGAGTCTCCTCCAGCACCATAATTCAAAAGCATCAATTCTTCAGTGATCAGCCTTCTTTAGGGTCCAGCTCTCACTTCCATACATCACTACTGGGAAAACCATAGCTTGAACTATACGGACCTTTGTTGGCAAGGTGATGTCTCTGCTTTTTAAGATGCTGTCTAGGTTTGTCAATGCTTTTATCCCAAGAAGCAGGTATATTTTAATTTTGTGACTGCTGTCACCATCCTTTTAGTTTTGCCAAACTGCCCTTCTTGACGCCACAAACAGGGAGGTGATTGCACCAGAATTAATCTCCGCCTTTAGGCGTTCTGCAGCGCTGGGGATGGGTTGTGCAAGGAAGGGGTTCGGCTGAGTTTTTTAAAAAATAAAATTCACATGGCATGGAAAATAATATAGGATCCTTAATTGCAGGTGAAATTCAGGTGGAGAGAATATCATATGAATTTCCTGGTTGCAAGAAGAGATTGAGGAGCAATTAATTCACTTTGGGGGTGATTCTCTGCCAGACAAGAAGAGTTTCAGCAGTTGCCTTCATACAGGTTTTGGATCTGGTGCAACTTTATGCTGCCTTTACCTGTTTATTAGGCACAGGACGGCTGCCTACACATATTTTGAAATTCGCACTTGGCTGAATTTTGCAAAACAGTTCTCCAACCCCAAAACATATACCGGAAGTGTATCCATTAGGGGAAAGTGTTGCCTACATATACATATATTAGTCAAAATCACATTTAAAATGCACAGGGGAAATGTTTGCAACCATGAATCAATTAGGTTAAATGCACACTAAAATCCTGATAACTTTCCATGAGGATTTCTTTCTGTCTTAAAAAATTGAAAATAAAATGCAGAAATATGATGCGGACTTTAAGATTGGGGTGGGGGGGGTGGGGAGTCAGAATGGACAGATTCAAACCCTAACCCTCATCAGTGTGGTGTAGTGATTAGAGTGCAGGACTATGATTTGAGACACAAG